>NC_081414.1:484415611-485113111 GCF_030272615.1 Cryptomeria japonica
CCATAGATGTAGGGATCAAGACTGGATGTGTGTGATTGAACTTAGACAAAAAAAATAAGTTTTTTATTTTTTGTATGATTGATTGCTGATGATTGAGATGAAATATATAACAAAATTTTCAACATGATATGCTTTTTCAATCTTAGAGATAGGTACACCTATCCATATTTATCAATTTTTTAGGATACTTAGCTAATTACTTTGATTTATTAACCTCAATAAATTGAAAGATAATGTTGTATTTCTTCCCAAAATAAGCCTTTAACTTTATCTAGTATGTAGGACAAAATAACTCTTAAGATGTGATTTATTTGTATCTGTAGCATCGTAAATTGTACACACTTGCTAGGGTGGTACAATTTCACACCTAGTTTAGCACCCGCCTTGGCGCATTTTGCATTTTGCATTGCATTTCCCCTTTAGCACTTAATTAATTAATTTAATTAAGTCTAAGGTTCTATTTCATCATCATCTACATCATGAAGTTGGGCCCTTTCATTAAAGTGTGCCCCTTTCATTTTATTCTTCCAATACATCATTTAATCAAAAAACCCTAATTAGGTCCTATTTTGAACTTGGGGGATTGATTTCAGGGGTCAAAACATCTCGAAATCACCTGTAACTTCGGGATTCTCTCTAAAATCATCATATCCGACGGCCCTGAAAATTTGGTGAAAAGTTGCTGGGACCATGGCGCCCGGAGTGCACACGGTCCCGGACATTTTTCCCGAAATTTTAGGAGCGCGATCCAATCATAAAATAAAGATTAACCCCAAGAAATTGGTGGGAGATTCAATCTCTAGGTCAGCCAAAAGGTGAAATTAAGACCTAGGGTTTCATATATAAGAGCTCTCTTTCTTCATTGGAAAGGATCCAGAATTTTGGTTTCAAGGACCTTCTATGCAACGAAAGAGCAGATCTTTGAAGACTTCAACAACATTCAACATCCATCCATCAAGCATCCATCAATTTCATTCATCCATTTAGGGCTTTGAAGGCATTGAAGAACAATAAGGGATCACCGACTGAAGATTGGCTTGTACCCCTCCCTTGGGGTTGGGTATGATTTCATGTTGTTTTCATGTCTTTGCATAAGCTTCATCATATCATTTGTATTCATGCTTTAGATAACTTTGCATCTTGATTTGGAGCACTTACATTATCATATACAAGCAATTAGGGTTTACTTTCTAGGTTGCTCTAGTTTGCTTACTTGCATTTTAGGATCTTGCACACACACAAGGTCTGCACACACTACTTTTACAATACAACTTGGCTATTAATGGAGGTGGAAACCACCAAAGCGGGGGTTTGACTAAGGCAAAACCCTATATAGCCGCCCACCATACCTTTTCAAATATAAGTGCAGGTTTCGGGATTCGGACGACGCCGCAAGTTGCAGATCCGACTGAAGCAGACGGAGACTGAACTTCACACCAAATTCCAGCCCAGAAAGCTAGGACAGGGGCATGGGGCACCCTGGTCCTGCCAAGACAGGGGTGCTGGGCACCCTGGTCCCTGGGACAGGGGCGCTGGGCACCCTGGTCCTTTTGTCAAACAACAAGTTTCAGCATTTCTGACAGCTTTTCAGGTTGCAAAACAGCAGTTTCAGGAGCAGTTTCAGGAGCAGAATCAGGACAGTGGTGCCCGTGCCCCCGTCCTGAACATTTTCACTCAGATTTTAACTCCGTGTACGCATTTGCATTCTTGTCTTGTCCTTGTGTTTATAGCTTTCCATTGTTTAACCTTAATTTTGCAATCTTGTTATTAGTTCATACTTGCACTTTGGGATTAAGAATTGAACTTGTATCATTTTATCTTTCAATTAAAACAAAAGAATAGAAACCCTAATAGGTAGCCCGTGGCTCTCTCTTTCACAAAAAGAAGTAGCCAATTGTGTGATACCTCTAGGCTCTTTCGTATTCCGCAATGTGTGTCAAAAGGTAGGATTAGGACATGTTAGCCTAGTCTCGCTTTTTCCCCTACACATTTTGGTGAACCTGACGTGAACCTTATTATTGCTTTCTCTTGCATTACATTTGTTAGATCTAAATCTAGATTTAGCATGTTTCATTTAAGTTCATTTTCAAAAAAAAAAAAAAGAAGAAGAAAAAAAAAAAAGGAGTGTGTTTTGGTTTCTTTGCATTGTGTGTTTAAGTTTTATGCAATTTTTATTTCAAAATGTCATATTTTTATTTGCAAGATGTTCATATTTGTGATGATTATGAGTTAGATGAAGCTTTAGATGAGTTTTTGAAACCTAAAGATACCAAACCTTCATTTTACCAAAAACTCATAAACATTGTTACTATGCCATTTCGTTGTGATGAGAAAGATAAGTCGAATGATTCCTCTCAAGGGTACATTCCTATCAACTCTTCCACTAAATCTAGTAACATGGTTGTTTTCAATGATCCCCTCTATGAAGAGATATCTCCTTTTGAATCAAAAGATAAACCTTTTAATAGATATGATCATACTTTGTTGGATGATGCCCTTGATGACTTTGTTGCTCCTAGAAAACGCTCCCTTCATGAGGATCCTTTTGTGCAAGAAGATGACATTATCCCTACATTTCGTAGTGATGGCATTTCCTTTTCCAACAAAATTCCCACTAGAGATGATGAATTAATGATAAATGCTTACCCTTCTCCTAAAGTTTGTCTTACCCATAAGCATCCCTTAGAGAAAGAAGATGAAATAATAAGCAATTTCCTTAATTCTCTCTCCCCTAAAGATCATATTGAACATATTTTGAGGAAAGAGGATGAGTTTAACACATCTATTGATGCTCTCCCTCCTAAGGATGAGGAATTAATAAACAATGTTATCTCCTCTCCCAAAATTGACAATGCTTCAAACATTCCTTCCAACAACTTCACTATTTGGGATGAACCATTAGAAGAAGGTGTAGATTATTCTCTACCCTGTGAGAGAACCCTAGCCAAAGGGGATGAAATCAAGATTAAAAACTCCCTTGATAGTTTCTCACCTTCCTCGAATCTCAATTATTCTCCCTCTAAAAATAAAGCATCTCCCTCTCCTCAACTTGGTTCTACTCATAAGGAAACCCTAGCTCAAAGCAAGATGGTTAACATCTCTTTCAAAGATCTCCCTCTCAAAAGTGAGACTTTAGAGAGTAATGTTGATTCTTCTCCTAGAGAGTTTATTCCCCATGTAGATCCTTTGATGATAGAGGATGATATGACCTTTCCTACTATTACTTTTCCTACTAGAACATCAATGCCTACCCCTGGTCTCTCTCCTAAAATTGATTTAATCCGTGATAAGATTTTAGTGCAAGAGAAGACTATCAATAATTTTTCCAATACTTTTGTTCATTCCTCTAAACCATCCTTAATCAATTTGATACATGTGAATGAAACACCTAACAAACCTCTCTTCACTGTCCAAGGTGCTTGTCCTTCTCAAAATTCTCAACCTTTAAATAAGCCTATCTTAGTGGTTCAAGGTGGTTATGCTAATGATTCTTTTTGCACTCCTAAGAAACCTATTATTACTGTGCAAGGAGGTTATTCTACTAAGAGCCCTTATGAGTATGCTAAGCAACTGACTAGAGAGAGTTATCATGCGATTGCCCATACTTATAATACTAGAAATAATAGGCAGCCTAATCTTCCTCCTGTTACTCCAGTGTCTCTTCCTAATCCTCAACCAATTCTTCCGTAAGCTCCACGTATTTCACAAGTTCTCGGTAAGGAATATGATCTCATAGAACAACTTAAAGCTACCCCTGCTAAGATATCCCTTTGGGATTTGATCCAAACTTCTTCCGCTCATCATGGAATGTTACAAGATGCCTTGAAAGATTTGAATGTTCCTCCACCTAATACATCTAGTAATATAGTGTCTTTGGTTAACTCTGCGATGAATCCTAAAACTCAAATTGTGTTTACTCAAGATGAGTTGCCTACTAGTGAAATTCAACATCAATATGATCCCTTGATGATTGTGGTTATCATAAATAACACTGCTATAAGACGAACACTGGTAGATAATGGTTCTGGCCTTAATGTGGGTAGCATTAATCTATTACATAAGATGAATGTGGATACATCCCTTATTGAGCCTGACTCTCATCCCATTCGAGGCTTTGATAATGTGGCTAAGTCTTCATTAGGTATTATCACCTTACCCATCACAGTGGGACCTGTTACTTTGCCTACTCCTATCCATGTTATGTCGGGAAATCTAACATACAACTTGTTATTAGGGAGACCTTGGATTCACAGTATGCAAGCTGTCCCCTCTACATTACATAGACAAGTTAAATTTATTTATAAAAATAAGACATATACCTTGATAGGTGATACTAATTTTCAAACTTGTTTGCAAACATCTACTTCCAAAGGGAGTTCTTCTAAGCCTTCCTCTTCTAGTGATGACTCATTAAACAAGATACCTATGGATGAATCATCACCCTCTGATAATCAAAATTCTTTGGATGAGTCTGAAGTTCCTGAAGAAGATTCTTCTCAACTTGAATCTACACATGAAAAGGCTTTTGATCCTGAGAAGGTTCTCGCAGAAGACGATTGGGGATCTCTTGATTTCAATCCCACCTTTGTAGGTGAGTATAGGGTTCCTCCTAGAGTGCTTAAAGTTAAAAAGAAGGAAGAAACTAGAGATCAATCAGTCTTACCTGAACCTATGAGCAATAATTTTGTGGCTGCTTCTCAAACTTCTTCTCCTCACACCTCTAATTCTGAAGAATTTGATTCTTTGCCTTATGAAAAACCACCTTTTCTTTCTGAAATGGCTAATCGTTATGGTCGTGGTTTCCATATTTTGGCTAAGAGTGGCTATAGTGGAAATGGTTGTGGCACAAATGAACAAGGAATTAAAGTTCCTTTAGAACATAACATGCACGAATATTCATTTGGACTTGGATATAATCTTTCTAAGCCCACCAAAGCATCTAAAAGACCATCTCTCAATGTGAATGCTATATTTAATAGTGATGATGATCTCACTTCAACTAAATCATCTTCTACTTCTATCAACTCTCATTCCCCTCATAAGGAAATCTTGGCAATGATCAAATCTCTTTATGAATCCCCTCAAATTTCTAAATCCACTTATGAATCTTTATCTCCTATTCATCATAAAGTCCTTTCCTCTAGGGATAAGGCTCTAATAAATTACACTCATCCCTCTTCTAAGATTTCTTGTGACTTTTCTTCTTCAATTTTTATCATTTTATACATGTTTTTGATCTCACTTATAGTTGAGCATTTAGCATGTCATATTCAAATACCTCATTCAATCTATCATGTCTTTAAATAACATTAATGGCTATTATGTTGCTCATCATTATGTGACATTGGTAGCTCATTTACTGGGGGCTCATTGTCATTCATGATGGTACAATTTCAAGTGCAATCATATTTTTGAAGCAACATAATAGCCTAATTTTTCTATGTTATCTCTTGTTCCTATGGGGTAATAGTGTGGAAATATTGATTATCTTTTCTTTAGAATCCTCTTTTCCTAGATATGGGAGAAGATGTGTATTCTCTTTCTTATCGTACCCACTTCTTGTGAGGAGCATTTTACATACACTAATGTCTTGCTTGCATGTAGTACATTTTGCTTATGTCTAAATCTCTCCCTAGAAGATTGTGTAAGTCCTTCTCATTGTCCTTATCCTTGGGAGGCAATGATCTTTCCTTATTTTTATCTAAGGATCCACTTTTTCCTATTTCGTGGATGGTGTGAACTTTATTACTTGATGTTATTCCTTGTATCCATTTGTTGTTGTTTGTTCAAGGATTCTCTCTTACAAGAGGTGTAAGTCCTTGAATAAAACCTCTTTTGCACTTGGTAAAATACATCCATAATGAATTCACTCTCCCAATTGGGTTAAAAAGAGCGTCATCCTTCATTAAGAATCACTTTCACCTCGCAAAAGAAGGAAGTATTGCATTCTTATTCTCTTCTTTGTCTTATTCTAGAAGATGTTATATTTGTCTAAGACAATTCCTCCTGGGGATAGGTGTCTTTTGTACAAAGATCTCTTCTCCTCTAAGGATCTCCTTTACACATACTACAAGATATCCCTTTTCAACTATCTTATCCTTGCTTAAAGAGTGCAAAACTCTCTTGCTTGGATCTATGACATTGTTGCATTTTTGGGGGTATCTTCTTTTGTGATGAAGGTAGGTATCCTTGTTCTACTTTGCTTATGACATAAACATTACACTTTTTGAGCAATGTGTCATTCTCAGAACCAGAGCATAGACTCTTAGAGCGAGATGTCTCCATTTTTCTTTTATGCAAGGTGATTATTCTCAGAACCAGAGCACAGACTATTAGAGCGAGATGTCACACTTTTGTACTATACATATGCAGGTTGTAGCATACTTGGGCATAGACTCCTATGAGGTGCTTCTAACCTCCCTTACACACACATGCATGAGGTTGAGTGGAACTAGCGGCATAAGGCTAGGCTTTCTCACTCTCCTCCCTTACATGGATCACCTAGAAAGACTCTAGGGGCTAGTTTTCCATGTCCTTTTTCCCATGGATCACCTAGACAAGATCTAGGGGCGAGAAGTCCATGTTTTCTCTCTCACTATTCTTCTCATGGATCACCAATGTGTGTATTCATGCTTTTTTCCTTTCTTTTCTTCTCTTTGCATGTTGTTTCCATTTACATCCTTCATCTTGTGTTAGAGAACTCTCAAATCCTCACACTCTTTGTTGTGTTGGAATTGAGATTTAGTCCTCTTTCTTACCAAATGATTCTCCATTAGTTTTTGATCTCATATCAAATCTTCTTGTGAGCATTTGTCATCAATATTCTTTAACAATTCGAAGTGGTAAACATGATACCCTGTTTCAACTCACTAAAATTA
Organism: Cryptomeria japonica; assembly: GCF_030272615.1. Classification (NCBI taxonomy): domain Eukaryota; kingdom Viridiplantae; phylum Streptophyta; class Pinopsida; order Cupressales; family Cupressaceae; genus Cryptomeria; species Cryptomeria japonica. The sequence continues at coordinate 484,422,490 of NC_081414.1, forward strand.
GCAAGCCGAAACAGGGGGGGGCATATAGCTACCCTCGAATTTCCATCACCTTCCTTAGTAAGCATTAGGTGATTTTGTGATCTAATGTGTGTTTTGTAGGGTGCGGTTCCTAATTGTGTACTGCAGATACCGTTGGGGGCTTCGTCCGACAACTTATGGATATATCCTTTTTCAAATAATGTTTACTTTTCTGTACTTTAGCTTGCATATGCACGTAGTGTTCATATGACCGCTAAAGTGGGGGCTAAATGTAGCGTCGTAAATTGTACGCACTTGCTAGGGTGGTACAATTTCACACCTAGTTTAGCACCCGCCTTGGCGCATTTTGCATTTTGCATTGCATTTCCCCTTTAGCACTTAATTAATTAATTTAATTAAGTCTAAGGTTCTATTTCATCATCATCTACATCATGAAGTTGGGCCCTTTCATTAAAGTGTGCCCCTTTCATTTTATTCTTCCAATACATCATTTAATCAAAAAACCCTAATTAGGTCCTATTTTGAACTTGGGGGCTTGATTTTGGGGGTCAAAACATCTCAAAATCACCTGTAACTTCGGGATTCTCTCTAAAATCATCATATCCGATGGCCCTGAAAATTTGGTGAAAAGTTGCCGGGACCATGGCGCCCAGAGTGCACACGGTCCCGGACATTTTTCCCAAAATTTTAGGAGTGCGATCCAATCATAAAATAAAGCTTAACCCCAAGAAATTGGCGGGAGATTCAATCTCTAGGTCAGCCAAAAGGTGAAATTAAGACCTAGGGTTTCATATATAAGAGCTCTCTTTCTTCATTGGAAAGGATCCAGAATTTTGGTTTCAAGGACCTTCTATGCAGTGAAAGAGCAGATCTTTGAAGACTTCAACAACATTCAACATCCATCCATCAAGCATCCATCAATTTCATTCATCCATTTAGGGCTTTGAAGGCATTGAAGAACAATAAGGGATCACCGACTGAAGATTGGCTTGTACCCCTCCCTTGGGGTTGGGTATGATTTCATGTTGTTTTCATGTCTTTGCATAAGCTTCATCATATCATTTGTATCCATGCTTTATATCACTTTGCATCTTGATTTGGAGCACTTACATTATCATATACAAGCAATTAGGGTTTACTTTCTAGGTTGCTCTAGTTTGCTTACTTGCATTTTAGGATCTTGTACACACACAAGGTCTGCACACACTACTTTTACAATACAACTTGGCTATTCATGGAGGTGGAAACCACCAAAGCGGGGGTTTGACTAAGGCAAAACCCTATATAGCCGCCCACCATACCTTTTCAGATATAAGTGCAGGTTTCGGGATTCGGACGACGCCGCAAGTTGCAGATCCGACGGAAGCAGACAGAGACTGAACTTCACACCAAATTCCAGCCCAGAAAGCTAGGACAGGGGCATGGGGCACCCTGGTCCCTGGGACAGGGGCACTGGGCGCCCTGGTCCTTCTGTCAGACAGCAAGTTTCAGCATTTCTGACAGCTTTTCAGGTTGCAAAACAGCAGTTTCAAGAGCAGAATCAGGACAGTGGCGCCCGCGCCCCCGTCCCGAACATTTTCACTCAGATTTTAACTCCAAGTACGCATTTGCATTCTTGTCTTGTCCTCGTGTTTACAGCTTTCCATTATTTAACCTTAATTCTGCAATCTTGTTATTAGTTCATACTTGCACTTTGGGATTAAGAATTGAACTTGTATCATTTTATCTTTCAATTACAACAAAGGAATAGAAACCCTAATAGGTAGTCCGTGGCTCTCTCTTTCACAAAAAGAATTAGCCAATTGTGTGATACCTCTAGGCTCTTTCGTATTCCGCAATGTGTGTCAAAAGGTAGGATTAGGACATGTTAGCCTAGTCTCGCTTTTTCCCCTGCACAGTATCTATTTTTAAAGTAATATTGTGTGTACTTACATTATTTTTTACAGAATTAAAATCGTAAATGTTATATACCCTACTTTTTTCCATTCTTTCAAGCTTACTTTGATTAAATTATCATTAATGTAATGATTGTAATGACTAGTGTACACGAGAGATGTTTCTACATGTAAGAATTGACAAATTTTCTAAACCTAATATAATTTCACCATTACACATTACCATGGATTTTCCTTGAACATTAGATTACTCATTCATCTGGCTAAGTCAAATTTGTGATTGTAAAATGACCCTAAACTTTTAAATTAAAATTTTAAAATAGGTCCAAATTGATCATTTCCTAATTATCCATTACCTATTGACTTGATCATGAAACATTTGAAATTGCATGGTAGGGTCTTCTATAAAATAATAAATCTAAATTCACATATCCATACATCCATAAGCGCTTACTCCAACTGATATTATCACTTAAGGAGCACAATAGTACATAATTGCATCGTCAACTTTGATTAGTATATACTCTTAGCGACATACTAGGTATCTTACATGGTTATTTGTTTCTTATATTATTATTACAAAACCAACAAATCAAAACCAAGGCTTTGGCCAAAGGACAAGATCCTGGTATAACGAACTCCTAAAGGTGTTCATCAGCACCAATTTTTCATCAAATAGTGAATCCAAGAAGCATGGTGAATATAATTGAATTATCTACAACATCACAAATCATTTTCATATTATTCACTTTTATAAATACAAATTTTTATATATACAAATTTGACCAAAGACATAACAGAAATTAATTAACTATCTATTAAAATATCATAAAACTAAATTAATATCAAATATAATTTAAATTATTAAATGACAATCTTTTACCAACACAATATAAAATTGTATGCATAACTCTTGAATTAAAAATAAATAAAATTTTAATATCATAGAGATGTTGGATATTAGAGTTGTTGGAATGTGTTGTTGTCATTGATGTCAACATATTCCTATGTTGCAGAGAATTGGTTTGTTGTTGAGAGTTGGTTTGGGTGATCTATTGCAGATGTGTTGATGTGGATTAATGGGTTTCGAGATACTTATCTCTAGTTGATTCAGTATGAGTTTCAGTGTTCCAAAAGGTGATTTGATTGAGTTGTGTAATCCGGTGTGACGGTTGGTTTTTTTGTTGGTTCTATATTGCAGAGTTGTGGTATTTGATCCATATTGCTCCTAAATGATTATATCTTGAGTTGTGGATTTCAGAGAGTGTTTGGGAAGTTCATGTGTGTCCTCTATTCAAATGGTTCATTATTTGGAAGTTCACAAGCATATCTTTCAGTTTGTTAGTTGGTGTTCTTGAGCTCCACTGATGAAATAATGATGATTCTTGTTATATGAGTTGTTGTGGTTATTGTGGTGGAATTCATGTTGCTTGCTAATGTTCTCTTATCATTTTCTATGCATTTTGGTGGTCCGCATTGATCATGGTGTCTGTTATTGAAGATTTTATTGATCTGGTGGTATTCTTTGTGTTATGTAATATATTTGGTGGTTTAGCATGTTGCTAATGATCTTGGTGAATTATTTGATTGTGTTGCATGTTTGAGGATTTGATTTGGGTCCATGCTATGACCTTTTCGACATTGTATTGGTCCAGTTATGGATTTATGTATTTTGTGGTGTAATTTTGTAATTAGTTCTTATGTGTTGAGTTGACCTTGAGGTTAAGGTTGATGATTTATATAAATAAGTGTTGTAATTATGTAAGATGTGCGTCTGCGGTTGTATCTATGACCTGTGAGAGTATTGTATGTGTGAACAAGTGAATTTATCTTTCAGTAGTGGAGAAGAGCGGAGAAGTGTTGTTGTGCAGATAGTGTTCTTAACCAAAATTGTAATCAAGCATTTGGAGATGCTATTCTTTCAGTTCATGTAATCTAGATTTGTGTCTAATCTTTGTAAAGTAGTTAGCCTTCCCAGGGTTGTAGCCCTTTTTTTTTTTGAATAGTGGTCTCTAGGTAGTTTTCCTAAATGCATGTGCATTACCCATTGTAATATTTACATATACTACTGCAGAGTATCATGATATTGTGGGTAGGTTGCCACTGTGGCTTTTCCTTAACTAGGTTTTCCACGTCAAAAATTTGTGTGTTATGTGTGTTGTTGATGTGGTGTTTATCTTTTCTATTGTTGTTCCTGATTAGATCTGAAATTGAGATTAATGTTTTTGAGTTTGGTGAAAACTGATTCACCCCCCCTTTCAATTTTCATGCATTGTTGTTGCCCTACTGCCAACAATTGGTATCAGAGCTAGATCCTTTGGAAGGAGCTTGACCACTTGAGGTGATCTAGGATGGCAACTATTGTTTTCAAGAAGGAGAGTTTGAGATTTGATGGAACTAATTACTCTATATGGAAGAACCGGATGGAAGTTCACTTGAATTGTCTTGGAGAAGATTATTGAAAGATTACAAAGAACGCATACATTGTTTCTTTGGATGGTCTTGTTATTGCAGTTGATATCAAGGATGTTGAACATAATATAAGAGCTAAGGAAGCATTGTTGAGTTCCCTAACTGATGCAGAGATGACTAATGTGATGGGATTGTAGACTGCACATGAGATTTGGGAGAAGCTAGAAACCTTGTATGAAGGATATAAACATGTGAAAATTGCTAAATTGTAAGCTTGAAAGGAAAGTATGAGTTGCTGAGAATGGGAGAAGATTAGAATATTTCATTATTTATGGCTAAAGTGAATGATCTTGTTCGAACATCAGGTGTGCTAGAGGAGTTCTTGAAGAAGATGAGATTGTGGCTAAAGTGTTGAGATCTTTGCCTCCTTCTTATAAACATAAAGTTGATACTATTGATGACATCCGAACTATGACAACTATGAAAAGAGATATGCTGCTTGGTAAGCTTGTTGCTTTTGAATTGAGTGAACTTGGTGAATCACATGGTAAAAATGAGACTGCATTTAAAGCTACTATATCTAGGAAGCAAAAGTATGGTCTGGGAGAAAGTTCAACTAGGGTTTCTAGATATGAAAAGGAAATGAGAGAGATGGAAGAAAAAGAAAGAGAATTGGAAGGGCTTGAAGCACTTATTGCCAGAAGATTTCCTAAGGGAGTCAGTAAGTATGAAGGGAAGTTACCTTTAAAATATTTTTCATGCAATAAGATTGGTCATTTTGCTTCTAGGTGTCCTAAAAGAGATAAAAGAGTGTCAAAGTATGATAAGCCTTACAAGCCTAATTGGAAGTATAGATATCAGAAGAAGTGTTATTATGTTGTTGATGAAGGTGTGATAGATGATGAGTCCAAGAAAGGGAATTCAAAGGATTAATTTGCTTTCATTTGTATCAAGGAAGATGATCCAATATCTATTGATTCTACAAGCTGTATTGTTGAAGAGAAAGCTTTGGCTGCTAAAATTGATGAGAAATATGAATGGGTGATTGATAGTGGTTGTTCACATCACATGACAGGTGATAAAGGTAACTTTGTGAATATGGAGAAGTATGGTGGGGTGTAGTGAGATTTGGAGACAACAAAGCTTGTATAATCCGTGTTAGAGGTTCTATTTCTCGTGATGGTAAGCATAATACTGATGATGTTTTATATGTTGAAGGTTTGAAGCATAATATTTTGAGTTTTGGATAGATGGTTTTGATTAATTTGAAAAACAAGTTTTAAGGACCCGAAACCTTTAACAGAAAGAACAAAAGATAGTTCAACAAAGAACAACTAGACCAGCATAATGACAACATACAAAAGACTAGCAAGAAGGCCAGTAAACTGAATGGACATCAAAAGACTAGGAACAACAAAGCATAAAAACCCAGAAAAAGACCTATTCAGCTAACAACACCTATAGAGACTTAAGAAGATCAATAACCTTGATGACCAATAGGTCATAATTTGCTGAAGCAATTTTGAGCTCTTCGATTTCCTTGTTTGGCTTTTTTTCCCTCTTTTTGCCTCTTGTCCTTGTTCTTGGTCCTTGCACATCTCCCATGCCTTCCATGTCAGGTTCTTGCTCCAGGGATCCCTTCTCATTCTCCAGCTTACTGATCAGGATTTTGGTGTTGTCAGCCGATACCTTTAGAATGTAATAACTTTGTTCAACAATGCTTATGAGACAGGTATCTATTTTGTTGAATCTATTTTCAATGTCCACCATTCTCTGATCCCTAGTAGTGTCACTATTTTTAATATCCTCCAGGGCCTTCTCCACTTGCTCAAACCTTGGGTTGAAGGCATCCCTAATCTCTTCAGCTCTGGCAATAGTCTTTCCCAAATTATCAACATACTCAGCCATGGATTTACCTTCACCAATGTTGATTGTCTCCAGAATTTGAACCCTATGACTCAATTTCTTGTTTTCCTCCACAAATTTCTTGTGACTGTTAATGAGCCAGTTGAGGGTATCCACAAAATTGTTCAAACCCTCAACAGAAGGGTTCGAAGGGGGGATTTTTTCACCATCCTTGGCTTGAGTAGTTTTGGGGACATCTCCATTGGTAATCTGTTCGACATCACCACCAACACTCTGGTTGAAACTATCCCCCGTAATCTCCTCCTCACCTTTTTGATCTGCATCAAAATCCTTACTCTTCTCTTTGTCCACCGACTCCAGCTCAGAATTGCCTTGCCTTTTCTGCTTAGTCCTTTTTTGAAAAGAAGATTTAGGTTTCTTCTTCCGAGGGGACAGAGAGTCATCCTTTTCAAAGTCCTCAGAGACCTCCGAGAAGGAGGAAGAGTGAATTTGGAAGATTTTCTCTTTGCTTTTTTTCTTGCCCTTAGAAGAGGACGGCTTAATGCTCACCTGTTTTATTTTCTTACCACCTTCAACCTCAAAGTCCTCCAGCTCTCCTCACTCTCACTTTTCGAATCATCATTAGAATCCTCACCCACAAAAAAATCAAAAAATCAGAGTCCGACCATTCCTCCTCAGAATCAGAGATAGAAAGCTGGGGATAGGCGATTTGATTAGCTTTAATATGATCATAGATTAGGACCATAAGACCTTGGTGCATAGCAGTGTCTCCCTTAGGGTTCTCTCTATGGGCTTTGATAGTGGCATTCATCGAGCAAATCGAGAAATATGGTATATTAACTTTGTCTTCATACCTGAAATGGTTGAGCAACACAAAACGGTAGCCACAAAATTTGGTAATTCTGCCATCCAGAGTGATGTAGTGCATAATTGCAAATAGAACCTCCCTCCAAGGCTTAGCAAAAGCCCTGGGAGGGTAGTAGGTCTTGCTAAGCTTAACCAAGCACTTCTTCTCCTTAGTAGTTTCAGGGTATCACTCGATGGCCTCCTTGCTAAGCTTTCTATCCCTTTAGAAATTACTTCCCTCCCTTCGGAGACCTGTCACCTGAGCAATGAGGTCTTCATCAATGGAGATAGTTTGATCTCCCATCTTCAGGGTGCCCTTCCTCCAATTTTTGCTGGAAAACTTAGTGATTTTAGCATCCCTCGCATGGAGTCTTTCCATATACCTCGTTAGCCCACCTTTCTACAAGAAACTCTAGATTTTCTCCTTTTGTTTCCATTCCTTACAATTACTAGGCTCATAGCGACACCTGTTACCTCCCATGGTTTCACAGCTCAAACCATAAAATCAAGAGTTGCAGATAGCTACAGGAAAGAAAATTCTTGAAGCGACCCCAAAAACCCAGAAAGCATGGGAGAAGGTGGCATTCGTCTTATCATTATTGGTACTAACACAATGATAATTAATATTATCCCTCCGAATCATGTTATTAATTATTATATAATCCATTTAAAATCTTTGAGGCGCAGTTATATCGATCCATGAAAATGATCAATTTGGCATCATTGAAGAGATCCTCTTCACCCTTCCAGGTAATCATGTTGTCATGAGTGACCGCCACGTTAGCTGCCCAGTCAGCGGGGCCATTTGCTTCATGATAAATGTGAGAGATAAAACATTTATCAAAGGTTTTAATAAGATGCCTAGCAACCTTAATGATATTGTTGATAGTCCATGAGGGCATAGTAATTCCTTTAAGGCAGTTAATGATATTACTAGAGTCCCTCTCGATCCAGAGGTTAGGATAGTTCCACCTTTTAACCAGAAGGATACCTTGGAAAGCAGCCATAGCTTCCGCTATGTGGTTATTTTGGCAACCTATAGGAACAACAATAATTTCCTTACAAATGCCATTTTCATCTTTGAGAATAGCACCACATCCCACTGGTCCAGGATTGCCTTTACCAGCACCATCAAAGTTTATTTTGAACCATCCATGAGGGGGAGAGTACCATTTAGCTTCAAGTCTCTTACTTTGTTTAGAATCAATCCTAAGAACACTCTTTAAGTTCTAGGAGTTGAGGATGTGAGCTTCCAAGCAATTGACAGGATTGCAAGGTTCTCCAATGATCCTAAGGTTCTCCACAATTGCCCTTTGAATTTTTTGAAAAAACAATAGCCTGGGGGAGAGAAGTATCCCTGAAGATGTGGTTGTTCCTTTCTTTCCAAATCCATCGGAGGATGTGAGGGAGAGAGAGTTGCCATTAAGTTCTCAAAGAGGGATTAGACCAATGGTAACTCCAAGAATGGAACAAATCTTGAATAGAGTTAGGAAACACCCATTCCATACAAAAATTCTTAAGAAATATTTCCCAAATAGAGACAGTGAAAGAACAGTGAATAGCCAAGTGGTCCATAGACTCTTCCTCCTCATGACACAAAACACACCTATTAGGGAGATTAAAACCTCTAATCTTCAGGTTGTCTAGTGTCAAATTTTTGTTTTGGAGAATAGTCCAGTAGAAGATATTGATCTTCGGAATAAGAACCTTAATCCAAGATTTAGACCAGAAGGGGTTCTTTGAGGGGGCTGGAGTTAGCACTCTATACATGGAAGAAACAGTAAGGTTGCCTTTGGGCTGAAATTTACAAATAAAAATATCTTCTTCATTATTCAGCCAAGAAGAAAACAAGTGTTTGTTGAGATTCATGAGTCCAGGGTGTATACCTTCAATATTTTTCCACTTGTCACCTATCTAGTACCCCTCAACAAAGGAACCAAATTTTTTTTTACAAGGGGCAGCAAAAGGGGCCCAATTAGGGATTTCCAGAAATGGCTTATCAAGCAACCAAGGATCTTCCCAAAATCTGACTTTCCTACCATTACCGACTCTCCATTTAACCCCTTTGGCGATGTTGTCTTTACACTTAGAAGATTGGTTCCAAATGTGAGAACCATTGATACTGAAATCTAAATTGATGAAAGAGAAAAGAGATGAAGAGAGGAGAGGATACTTCTCCAAATTTCACACCACTCACTATCAGAGTGAAAAAATCTACATATATGTTTAGACAAAAGAGCTTCATTGAGAGTCTTGATTCTCCTAAGACCTAAACCACCCCTTCTTTTCAATCTACAAACCTTGTCCCAAGCCACTAAAGACATTCTCTTCTTTTCCTCAACTCCAGACCAAAGAATTTGTTTTTGGATTTTTTCAATTGCATCAGCAAACTTAACTGGGATTCTAAAGAGACTAAGAGCATAAATAGGAATTCTTTGAAGGGATTATTTAAGTTGTAACTTGCTAGCCCGACTCAAGAGAGCACCTTTCCAACGCACAAGATTTCTCTGAAATTTATCCACCAAAGAACTCCAAAAGGAATAAGGGGGAGAGATGCCTAGGGGGAGGCCAAGGTAGGTAGCAAGGAGATCAGTAATCCAACATTCTAGAATTATCCTAATTCTAAGATGTCTTCTTGTAGGAGTGTTGATGAAAACACTTCACTTTTAACCCAATTGATAAGCTGGCCAGAAGTAGACGCAAACTTGCACAGGGTGTCATTCAGGATTTTGGCTTCCAAAATACTTGAATCCCCCATAATGATGGTGTCATCCACAAATTTATGGTGGGAGAAGGTGTGATCAACAAAAGAGGGTTGAAGACCTTTAAAGATACCTCTAGTCACCATGCTTTCCATGTATCTATTAAAGCATTCAGCCATAATGATGAAGAGAATAGGGGAGATGGGATCCCCTTGCCTCAAACCTCTGGAGGCTTTAAAGAAAGGGGAGGGGGATCTGTTAACAAGAACAACAAAGGAGGTAGAGGAGATAAGCTTCTTGAAGAGGTCCACAATCTATTAGAGAAGCTAAAAGCCAAGAGAACCTTCATGAGGAAAGACCAATCCACCCGGTCATAAGCCTTAGAGAGATCAAGCTTAAGAATAAAACCCTGCTTCTTGGCCATAACAAGGGAATGGATATTCTCATGGACAATAATGATGAAATCAAGAATTTGCCTTTCTGGCACAAAACTATTCTGTTGAAGACTGATCAAAGAGGGAAGGACATTCAAGAGTCTAGAGGTGAGGACCTTGGAAATTATCTTATAGAAAGAGTTGCATAAACTGATAGGCCTGAACTTATCCATGGAGTCATCTCCTTGAATTTTGGGGATCAAAGCAATGAAGGTGCCATTAATTTCTTTCAGTAATTTTCTTGCCCCAAAAAATTCTTTAACCCCATTGGAGACATCTTTCCCAACAATATCCCAGAACTCTTGGAAGAAGAACATAGAGAAGCCATTGTGTCCAAGAGCTTTATTGCCCTCAAAAGAAAAGACAACATTTTTTATCTCCAAGTTCGAAGGGATGGAAGTCAAAAGAGAATTCTTATGTTCATCAATAAGGAAAGGAATGCTCTAGAGGAAGGCATTTTGAACATCATCATCCAAGCTCTAATCCCTACAAAGAAGATCAGAGAAGAAACTTTTTGCCTTATTTTTAATCTCCTCCTCCTTGACCAGCTCCACATTGTCCACCATCAGTTTTTTGATCCTATTAGCAACTTTGTGTTTGATAGTTGACATATGGAAGAATCTGGTGTTCTTATCCCCTTCCTTCAACCAAATACATCTAGATCTCTGCTTCCAAAAATATTCTTCTTTAGCAATGATATCATGGTATCTTTTGAGGATCTCATTTTATTCTGCAATTGTCATAGTAGAGAATCCATCCTTCTAGATTTGGACCTGAATTTTGTTGAGGTCTTCTTGAATTTTTCCTTTGGCCTCAAAAATATTCCCAAAGCTGGATTTATTCCAGGTCCTTATGTTATCTTTTATGCTTTTAAGTTTCTTCACAACTCTATACATGGCAGTACCCTCAACTTGAATGTTCCACCATTCCTGAATTTTATGAGTAAGATCCAGATGTAAAGTCCACATTTTTCACACCTAAAGGGAAAATGTCTTCTCCTATTGATAGGGTCAACAATAAGAGTTATAGTGTAGTGGTCAAACCCAACACGAATGTGAGTAGACAGAGAGAAAAAATAATGTATGAACCAATCATCAGATATAAGAGCCCTGTTAAGGTGAACTTGAATGAGGTCATTTCTAGCCCTCCTATTAGTCCAAGTGTAGTTGAAACCATGCATCTCCACATCATTAAGGGCCTGAGTGTTTATAAAATCCATGAGGGCCAGTCTACTATCCAACTGAGAAGGGCATCCACCAAAATTTTCCTCCTCTTTCAATGGGGTATTGAAGTCTCCCATGACCAGCCAACTGAGGTTCTTGAAGCTGTCCCTTATTTCCATAAGTTTTTTTAAAAAATTGCTTCTGGCTTTCAAGGTATTGGGAGAATAGATGTTTGTGAGGACCCAAGAGGTGTCATCTTTTAAATGCTCAAACTTAATGCAAGAAAAATTGCTCTCTTGAATAAGAACTTGACCTCTAACACTATTGAGATTACAGATTGTTGCAATGCCTCCAGAGGCACCTTCAGAGCTACCACCACAAATGCTACCAGATTTAAAGAAATTCAAAGCTTCAACCTTTTCTCTACTCATCTTAGTTTCTTGAATAATAACAATATCTAGTTTACTGTCCCTAATTATATTCCTAATAATATCATTCTTGTGGGTATTATTAAGTCCCCTTATGTTCCAAGAAACAATCTTAATAATCACTTACCAATTCCTAACTCCTTAAGAGTCCTCTGAGTCCCATCTGCTTTGTTCTTGCTAGCCTCTTTATCTCTGACTTTGTGGTTTGAAGGTCATCCTAGGGATGAGGAGACATACCCTACATAAACTTGAGAAATTCTACTAGACTTCCTTATTTGGACAGATGGTTGATAAGGGATATGATTTACAATTCAAGAATGGGAAATGTAAGATTTTGAATAGCTTCGGTATAGAAATTGTATCAGGAACTAAAACTAGAGCTAATATATTTCATCTGAATGTTGGTGAGAAAATTTGTTTGATTTCTCAAATTGATGAGAGTTGGTTATGACATAGAAGAATGTGCCATGTTAATTTTGACTACATTATTAAGATAAGTTCTACTCAAGATGTCATAGATAGCTAAGCCTACTAATGTGGTATGTAAAAAATGTCAATTGGGAAAGAAAATAAGAATTTCATTCAAGAGAAAATTATATTCATTTAATGGGATATTAGATCTTGTGAATACTGATTTATGTGGACCTTCTAGGGTGAGAAGTTTGCAGGGAGAAAAATACTTTATGTTGTTGATTGATGACTATTCTAGGATGATGTGGGTCACTTTTCTAAGGGAGAAATCTGAAGCACTAGAGAAATTCAAAATATTAAAATCTAGAGTGGAGACAAAGACACGATTGAAGCTGAAGTGTCTAAGGTCTAACAAAGGAGGAGAATTCACTTCCGGTGAGTTTAATTATTTTTGTGAAAAGCATGGAATTAGGAGATAGTTATCTGCTCTGAGATCTTCTCAGCAAAATGGAGTTGTTGAGAGGAACAACAAAACTATTTTGGATCATGCTAGAACTATGATGATTGAAGGAAATGTTCCACATATCTATTGGAGAGAAGTTGTTAGCACTGTTGTATACACATTCAATTGGGTGCATATAAAAGGTGATTCCGGTAAAATCCCTTATGAACTATGGTTCGGTCATATTCCTACAATTAGATATTTTAGAATCTTTGGAAGCAAATTGTTGAAATGTGGCGACTGATCAGCAAAGTACTGTACACTCAACACATATCCTTGCCGGGGTCCAGGGCCGAGCTAGGCCCCGGGCAGGGGTTCGGGGGCGGCAGCCCTCGAGAAATTTTTTTTTGCCATTTTTCGTTGATGAAAACTGACATTGTAATAAAACCCTAAAAAGGCCAACTTTGTTTGTTGCCCTAAAAATGCATGTTATAAGCGGCTGGGATGCTTAAGGCATTGTAAGGTTGATGTACTGCTTTTGCTAGATAATAAGAAAGATTGGACGGTTGTGTATGGTGGACGTAACCCATTCTGGGTGAACCACGTTAAATCTCTGTGTTATCTGTGTCCTGTTTTATTTCTTTATCTTTTGTATTTAAATCTGCATATAATTGTTAGTTCATATTTGCTTCGAATCTACTTGAAACCCTAACAATTGGTATCAGAGCGAGGTTTTCTGTAAATTGGCAGGACTTTTAGATTTGAGTGGGAGCAATGGAGGATTCCAAATTCAAGGTCAAAAAGTTTAACGGCCAGAATTATCAGTTATGGAAAATGCAGATGGAGGATTACCTATATCAAAAGGATTTGTGGCGGCCATTGGAAGGAAAGGCAAATAAACCGACCACAATATCAGATGAAGAGTGGGACATTTTAATTAGAAAGGCACTGGGATCCATTCGATTGTGCCTTGCGTCGTCTGTAGCATTCAATATAACAGAAGCAAAAACGACTGTAGATTTGATGGCAACATTGGCTAAGTTGTATGAGAAACCATCGGCTTCGAATAATGTATTTCTTATGAAGCATTTGTTTAATTTGAAAATGAGTGAGGGAGGATCTATAGCAGAGCACTTAAATGAGTTTAATACAATTACCAGTCAATTGTCTTCGGTAAAAATTACCTTTGCAGAAGAGGTTAGGGCTCTCTTGATTTTATGTTCTTTGCCAGAAAGCTGGAATAGCTTGGTTATGGCTGTAAGTAACTCTGTCTCTGGTAAAAATAATTTGGTATTTGATGATATTGTTGGTGTTATCCTAAGCGAGGAAATGCAAAGGAAAAGCACTGGTGAGACTCCAACATCATCGGGTAGTGTTTTGAATGTGGAGAATAGAGGAAGATCAAAGGAAAGAGGAAAAGGCCCTGGGAATGAGAAGTCACGAGGGAAGTCAAAGAAAGGACGCTCTCAATCTAGAGGAAAGAAAGATTGCTAGTACTATGGAAAGCCTGGTCATCTAAAGAAAGACTGTTGGTCTCGGAAAAACAAAGAAGGAGACAAAAATGAAAATGACAGTAAGGAAGCTAATATTGCAAGTAATACTTTACAAGATGCTTTAATCTTATGTTTGGATAATGTTAATGATTCTTGGGTAATAGATTCTGGGGCTTCATTTCATGCTACACCCCATAGAAAATATTTTCTAGATTATGTTCAAGGTGATTTTGGATAGGTATATTTGGGTGATGATGAGCCCTGTCAAATTGTTGGAAAATGAAAGATAAAGATCAAGTTGCAGAATGGTAATGACTGGTTTCTGCAGGAGGTAAGACATGTTCCTAATTTAAGAAGAAATTTAATTTCTGCAGGGCAACTAGGTAGTGAAGGTTGCATAGTTACCTTCTCAAACAATATGTGGAAGGTCACTAAAGGATCATTAGTAGTAGCTAAAGGTGCGAAGGTAGGCACATTATATCTGTGTACTGGTAACACTTACTCTACCTTAGCTGCTACAGATAAAGTTACTGCAGGGACAACAACAATAAATGTTGCAAGAACAGATTCGATAATGTGGCACCATAAGCTTGGGCACATGAGTGAGAAAGGGATGAAAATCCTTCACTTCAAAAATCTATTGCCAGGACTAAAGAAGATTGATATAGAGTTCTGTGAAAACTGTGTTTATGGTAAACAGAAAAGAGTCAGATTTCTCAAGGTTGGGAAAGAGAAGAAGAGTGAGAAGTTAGAGCTTGTACATTCAGATGTATGGGGACTGGCTCAGGTATCATCTCTTGGTGGCTCTTGTTATTATGTTATTTTTATTGATGACTCAACCATAAAAACATGGGTATATTTCCTAAAATAAAAATCAGATGTTTTTGAAACTTTTAAGAAATGGAAAGCTTTGGTTGAGAATGAGATAGGAAAAAGTTAAAGTGTCTCAGATTGGATAATGGAGGTGAGTATTGCAGCAAAGCATTTGAAGATTACTGTTCCTTAAATGGAATTTGAAAGCAAAAGACAGTTCCAAGAACTCCATAGGAAAATGGTGTGTTAGAGAGAATGAATAGGACCATCATGGAACGTGCGAGGAGCATGAGATTGCATGCTGGATTGCCCTTACATTTTTGGGCAGATGTTGTACATACTACTGTCTATTTGATAAATAGAGGACCTTCAACCCCTTTGGATGGTGGTATTCTAGAGGAGGCATGGACTGGTAAAAAGGTAAATCATTCTTTTCTAAAAACTTTTGGTTGCGAAGCTTTTGTCCATGTTGATAAAGAAAATAGAACCAAGCTTGATGCTAAATCTCATAAATGTACCTTCATTAGATATGGGATAGATGAATATGGCTATCGGTTATGGGATTTTGAAAATAAGAAAATAATTAGAAGTAGAGATGTTATATTTAATGAGAAGGTTATGTATAAAGAACAGATGCAGGAAAAGAAGCATGAACAGGACAAACAAGAATATGTGGTGTTGGATAAGATTCCTGAAAATAAAATGCCACAAGTACCTGATGCTTAGCAACAATAGATTGTCCCACAAACTCCTGCAAGTGTTAGACGTTCTACGAGGACAAGTAGACCCCCTGAAAGATTTTCTCCTTCTTTGTATTCTATTTTATTAACGGATTCTGGTGAACCGGAAGAATATGAAGAAGCAATGTAGGTAGATGCCAAACAACAGTGGGAGCTAGGCATGAAAGAGGAGATGGACTCCTTGATGAAAAATAAGACTTGGGACTTAGTCCCTTTACTTGCAGAAAAATGAGCCTTGCCTAACAAATGGGTTTATCGGCTGAAGGAGGAGGAAGGAGGGCAGAAAAGATATAAGGTCAGACTTGTGGTAAAAGGTTTTGCACAGAAAAAGGGTATAGATTATGATGAAATATTTTTTCCAGTTGTAAAAATGACTTCAATTAGAACTGTACTTATTCTTGTGGCTACAGATGATTTACATCTTGAACAATTAGATGTTAAAATAGCTTTTCTCCATGGAGATTTGGAGGAGGAAATTTACATGTTGCAACCACAGGGATATGAGGTCAAAGGTAAGGAGAACTTGGTGTGCAAGTTGAAGAAAAGTCTGTATGGCCTAAAGCAAGCACCCCGACAATGGTATTTAAAATTTGATAGTTTCATGGCTGAACATGGTTATCATAGATGTCATTCTAATCATTGTGTATATTTTAAGAGATTTGATAATGGTATTTATATTATCCTGTTGCTTTATGTTGATGACATGCTTGTTGCTGGGTCTAACATGCAACATATAAATGATCTTAAACATAAATTAGCCAGGTCATTTGCTATGAAGGATTTGGGTGCAGCTAAGCAAATTTTCGGTATGAGGATTACACGGGACAGGAAAAATAGAACCTTGAATTTGTCCCAAAGTGAGTATATAAAGAAGGTGTTGAAAAGATTTAACATGCAAGATGCAAAAGCAGTTAGTACACCTTTGTCTAGTCATTTCAAATTGACTAAGGAGATGTGCCCAAAGGCACAAAAAGAGGTTAATAAAATGTCTAACATCCCGTATTCATCAGCTGTTGGTAGTGTGATGTATGCAATGGTATGCACAAGGCTAGATATTGCACATGCAGTGGGAGTTGTGAGTAGGTTTATGAGTAATCTAGGTATGGAACATTGGAATGCTGTGAAATGGATTCTTCGGTATTTGAAAGGAACTACTACGAAGGAATTATGTTTCAAAGGATCTAATGTTGCTCTAAGTGGATTTGTTGACTCTGATCTGGTGGGTGATATTGATTCACGGAGGAGTACTACAGGGTATGTTTTTACTATAGAGGGAACTGCAGTCAATTGGATTTCTAGGCTACAAAAGGTTGTTGCACTTTCAACCACTGAAGCTGAGTATGTTGTTGCTACAGAAGCCAGCAAGGAGATGATTGTGTTGCAATGTTTTCTGAAGGAATTGGGTCAGACACAAGAGGATAGCCCATTGTATACTGATAGCTAGAGTGCCATTCATCTTGCAAAGAACTCTACTTTTCATTCAAGGACAAAGCACATTTAGCTCAGGTACCACTTCATCCAGACTATTTTGGAGGAGGGTTAGTTACGGCTTGAGAAGATTCACACAAGTGAGAATCCTGCCGATATGTTCACAAAGGCAGTTCCACAGGAGAAGCTGATTTCTTCATCAGTTTTTGTTGGTCTTCTTGATTGACAATTGTGGAATTTATACCAGTCAAGTCCTAGTGTTTTATCCAGCGAATGTTGCATGTACAGTGGTGTCGTGTAGTATCAGTCTCCAAGTGGGAGATTGTTTGGTGTGGAGCCTAATCAGTCTCCAAGTGGGAGATTGTTGAAATGTGGTGACTGATCCGTAAAGTACTGTACACTCAGCACGTATCCTCGCTAGGGTCTGGGGCCAAGCTGGGCCCCGGGTAGAGGTTTGGGGGCGGCAGCCCTCGAGAAAAGCGGGGGTTCGGGGGCAATAGCCCCTGAGAAAATTTTTTTTGCCATTTTTCGTTGATGAAAACCGACATTGTAATAAAACCCTAAAAAGGCCAACTTTGTTTGTTGCCCTAAAAACGCATGTTATAAGCGGCTGGGATGCTTAAGGCATTGTAAGGTTGATGTACTGCTTTTGCTGGATAATAAGAAAGATTGGACGGCTATGTATGGTGGATGTAACCCATTTGGGGTGAACCACATTAAATCTCTGTGTTATCTGTGTCCTATTTTATTTCTTTATCTTTTGTATTTAAATCTGCATATAATTGTTAGTTAATATTTGCTTCGGATCTGCTTGAAACCCTAACACAAATGTTATATCAAAAGAGATGAGGATATAGGAAAATTTGATGCAATATGTGATGAAGGAATTTTTTTAGGATATTCTACTAAGAGAAAAGCCTAATGGTGTTACAACAAAATATTGAGAAAGATGGTGGAAAATGTGAATGTGAAGGTTGATGAGAATTATGAGAAGAAAACTAGAGCATGCAAATATGAGTTTGATGATATGGATGTTACTTCAAAGAAAGTGCAGACTCTGAGCATGAAGCAGAGTGATCTGGAAGAGATAGTAATTCAGGATGTTGTTGCTAGTGAAGATGTCCAAGAAATTGAAAACTAGAATAATCAGAAGACTCCTAAGTATGTAAGATTAAATCATTCAAAGAATCAGATTATTGGTGATAAAAATAAAGGTGTGATGACTAGGAGAATAATTGTTGTTGAAGAGACATGCTGGATTTCCAAAATTGAGCCTAAAGATGTTGTTGAAGCTTGTAAAGATGAAAATTGGGTAAAAGCTATGGAAGAAGAGTTAGATTGGATTGAGAAAAATAAATCATGGGAACTTGTTCTGAGACCTAAGGACAAGAATATAATTGGTACTAAACGGGTGTTCTAGAATAAGTTGAATGAACATGGAGAAGTTGTTAGAAACAAAGCAAGATTGGTATGTAAGGAATATTCTCAAATGGAAGGTATTGATTTTGAGGAGACTTTTGCTCTAGTAGCTAGAATTGAAGTTGCTAGACTATTTCTTGCATATGTTGCTCATAAGAAATTCACCTGGTATATCAGATGGATGTGAAGTCAGCCTTTTTGAATGGTGAATTGGAAGAGGAAGTTTAATTTGAGCAACCAGATGGATTTTCATTGAGAGATGAAGAAGACATAGTATGCAGATTGAAGAAAGCATTGTATGGACTTAAACAAGCTCCTAGAGCTTGGTACGTTAGATTGGACAGGTATTTGATGAAGCTAGGATTTTGTAAAGGTACTGCTAACAGTAACTTATACTTAAAGATTGATAATTATAATATTTTGATTGTTGAAGTCTTTGTTGATGACATTATTTTTGAAGGAGATGATAATTTGAGTAAGAAATTTGTTGATGATATGCAAAAAGAGTTTGAGATGTCTATGATAGGTGAGATGAAATTATTTCTAGGATTGCAAATTACATAGATTGACAAAGGAATTTTCATATCTCAATCTAAGTATGTGAAGGAATTGCTGAAGAAGTTTGGGTTAGATGATACCAAACCTGTTGGAACTCCTATGGTGATGGGATGCAAGATGACAAAAGATTATGAATCTTTGAAGGCTAACGAGACCCTGTATAGATCTATGATTGGTGGACTGCTATGTTTGACTCAGACTAGACCTGACATTATGAATGTTGTATGTCTTGTTGCAATATTTCAGGTTGATCCTAAGGAAATTCATGTTACTGTTGTGAAGAGGATATTCAGATATTTGAAGGGAACAAGTGATTATGGTCTATGGTATCCGAAGGATGATGATTTCACTTTAAATGCTTATAGTGATGTTGATTGGGCAGGTGATGTTGATGACTAGAAGAGAACTACCAGTGGAGCATTATTTTTGGGAAAGAAGTTGATTTATTGGGAAAGAAGCAAAATGCTATTTCTTTATCTACTGCAGAAGCTGAATACATTTTTGTTGCTAGCAATTGTACTCAGGTACTTTGGATGAAGCAGATGCTGAAGGATATTATAGTTGTTTATAATGAGCCTACTTTTATATATTGTGATGATTCTAGTGCTATCAATATTTCTAAGAATCTAGTGTTGCATTCTAAGACAAAATATATATCAATCAATTTTCATTTCTCGAAAGAGTAGGTGAATGAGAAGGAAGTCAGATTGGAGTATGTATCTACATAGGAACAAATTGCAGATATATTTACTAAGCCTTTGTCTGTAGATACATTTGTATGTCTGAGAGAAGTTAGGGGTGATTGCCCCTCTTGGTATGAACTAGATGCATTGAGTTGGATCGATCCGGTGGAATTCATAGTCTTATTTTGATATCCAAATTGATGAATGGGTGTTGCTGCTCTGGGGGAGTAGTTAGTGTGTGATTCAGTTGATCAGATTTGTAAGTTTTTTCTAAAGTAGAGATATTATCTGGTAAGGGGGAGAGAATAATGATTTGTCTATGTCTTTGACATTGTCAAAGGGAGAGAGATCAATGTGAAAAACTCTGAAGTATTTTGAGTTGTCTGTCAAAGGGGGAGTTGATCCTTGTGATTTTGAGAGTGATTGTTGGAGTTGATTTCTTTCTTTGCATTGATTATTTTTCATATTCATATGTTTCCATCAATGTCAAAGGGGGAGATTGTTGTATATTAGAGTTGTTGGAATGTGTTGTTGTCATTGATGTCAACATATTCTTGTGTTGTAGAGAATCTATTTGTTGCAAAGAGTTGGTTTGGGTGGTGTGTTGCAGATGTGTTGATGTAGATTAATGGGTTTTGAGATACTTATCTCTAGTTGATTCAGTATGAGTTTTAGTGTTCTGGAAGGTGATTTGATCAAGTTATGTGATCCGATGTGATGGTTGGTTCTATATTGTAGAGTTGCGGTATTTGATCCATATTGCTCCAAAATGATTATATCTTGATTTGTAGATTTTGGAGAGTGTTTGGGACATTCATGTGTTTCCTCTATTTGGATGGTTCATGATTTGGAACTTCACAAGCATATCTTTCAATTTGTTAGCTGGCATTCTTGAGCTTCGATGATGAAATAATGATGATTATTCTTATCTGAGTTGTTGCAGATATTGCAGTGGAATTCACATTGCTTGTTGATGTTCTATGATCATGTTCTTGATGAATAAATGATGAAAAATTAGTACCAAACTAGTACTGAGAGGGGGGGGGTGAATCAATACAGGCAAAATACACTTTTCCTGAACTGGTTTGATTGCAAACACTACACCTTGACTGACAAGCACTAACACTGGTCTAAACCAGATTACTACAAGTAAAACACAGTAAGAATGTCAAAGACATAAACTGGTAACCCTTAGCTTTCCATACAATCTAATACCTCATTTCCACTTCACCCTTATGCATAAACGAATAATCTATCATCAAAAATATAATGACTGCTAGTTCAACATATTTTATCAGTTTGACATAAAGCACTAAACCATCACATGAAAGACATCACACATGACACACTAATTTTTTACGTGGAAACCCAATTGGGAAAAACCATGGTGGGGATGAATACCCACAAGCTATTCTTGAACTCTTTTGAAGTCTGCTCTGTTAGGAGCCTAGTCCGGTTAGAGACTTTTACAATAGGTTATGATAGGAACCAATCCTGCTAGGGATCACACGGTTAGGGGATGGCTAAATACCTGGTTAAAGGTTAGAACCCTGTTAAAGGTTACCTCGCAAGAGGATTTGAAGAACTCATTGAATTAAGTCACCTTGTTAAAGGATTTACACAAAAGCCTGTTAAAGATACCCTGTTAAGGGATTTTCCAACTGTTGAAATGGTTAGAAGTCAACAGGTAATACACTGATCTGATAACAACACTCAATGCCAAGGCAGATCCACTTAAGCTCCTTTTCTTCTGCAATCACACTCTGTAGGTATCAACACACTTCTTTGGTCTGGCAAGAATCAAGTATCACTCACTGGGATACACACACACCATTTGCCAACAACTTCAAAATGAAAAACATCATCGAACTTATAGGAAACAGATAGGTTGGTAGCATATACCCTAAACCCTAAACATTTAGGGTTTACAATCCAGTCGGTTCAATCCTGACCGTTAATCACACTGCATCGAATATAACAGTCTTGAACAGATCTCAAGACATTTCTCCAACGTTGATTCTTTGTCGCTTCAGGAAGTTGATAACTCATCACATGCTCTCCACCATTTATAGAGACTTCACACGTTCCTGAGGTAGATAGGATCACTCTCCATGCAAGATCCTCAAGGAAATCCTTCACGTGCACAAGGCTGACGTGGCAACACTAACTGGTCTTCATACAATGCTAACTCATCACAAGATGTCATCAGTTGAATCACACAAGATTGGAATGCATCAACCAGAAACCCTGAAGCTGAGACTACCAACTGGTAATCATGCCAAATGACCAACAATACAAGACTTCCATTTACCGGTTCTCATACTAACATGCCAGTTCACCTTGAACAAACATACCGCTTCACTTTTTCACAAATACCGATTTACATCATCAAACCGCTTCTCTTGCTAGTTTTCTTACTACACCATACCGGTTCATACTTCAGCATATTGACATCAGTGACAACATACAATATCATCATGTCATCATGCTCTGCACATATGCCAACAATCTCCCCCTTTGGCATTGATGGCAATATACAAAGATATCTTTCTGCTTCTACTTCACATCTTCTCCCTAATACTGCATCTTCTCCCCAATACTGTAGATATCTTCTCCCCCTTTGACAACAATGCTAAAGTGGAGGCATACACATCTATGTTCCACTATGCTGCTCCCCCTAAGGAGTAGCATCCTTCAGCACACCAATCCTAAAAAAAGATATATCAATGTAAGACCTGATTGATGTGGAGCACACACCTTTAGTTCACCTCTTGAAGGGGAAGCACCCCTAATTCACCTCTCAAATAAGTAAAGGTAGCCTTCGGTAGAGGCTTGGTGAATATGTCTGCTAACTGCTCCTTACTAGAAACATTTTCCAGTACAACTTCTTTGTTCTGAACCTTCTCTCTCAAGAAATGATACTTGAGCTTGAAGTGCTTGGTTCTAGCATGTAAAATCGGATTCTTGGAGATGTTAATTACACTTGTGTTGTCACAAAATATACTTATCAGTTCAGATACAGGAACTTTGAAGCCATTTAATACATGCTTCGTCCAAATTATCTGGGTGTAGTTCATAAATGCTGCAACATATTCCGTTTTTGTTGTAGACTGAGAGATACAACTCTGCTTCTTACACATCCATGAGACTAGTCTACCACCAAGAAAGAATGCACCACCATTTGTTCTCTTTCGGTCATCCACATTACTATCCCAGTCAACATTTGTAAACACTTTTAGGTTGAAATCATTACTGTATGGATACCATAATCCATAGTCAATAGTTCCCTTCAGATATCTCAGAATTGGCTTGACTGCTACCAAGTGGGATTCTCTTGGGCTTTTCTGGAACCGTACAGTAATGCTAACTGCATGTGCAATGTCTGGTCTGCTATGTACTACATAGTGTAATTTACCAATCATTGATCGGTATTCCTTCTCATTTACCAACCCTGAGTCATCCTCTTTTGATAATTTACAACCGGTCACCATCGGTGTACCAACTGGTTTGTTGTCTTCCATGCCAAAAGTTTTCAACACCTCTTTGACATACTTGGACTAAGTGATAAAGATTCCATCTTTCATTTGTTGAATTTGTAGTCCAATGAAGAACTTAATCTCCCCTATAAGTGACATCTCAAATTCCTTTTTCATCTCATCTGCAAAATCATGACTCATCTTGTCATCTCCTCCAAAAAATATGTCATCAACAAATACCTCATAGATTAGAATCTGATCTCCTTCTGACTTTAGATAGATATTGCTATCTTCACTTGTTCTCTCAAATCCAATCTTCACAAGATGGGAGTGCAAGCATTCATACAATGCTCTAGGTTCCCGCTTTAGTCCATACAATGCTTTATGTAGCCTACACACCATGTCACTATCTTCTATTAGGGAAAACCCATCTCGTTACTCTATATACACCTCCTCTTCTAGTATTCCATTCAGAAATGCAGATTTTACATCCATTTGATATACTTTGAATCCCTTGAATGCTGCATATGCAAGAAGCATACGAACTCCTTCCAATCTGGCTACTAGAGAAAAGGTTTCTCCATAGTCTTCTCTTTCTTCTTGAGCATATCCTTTGTACACCATTCTGGGTTTGTTTCTTACCACTGTGCCATCTTCATTCAACTTATTTCTGAAAGCCCATTTGGTGCCTATAACATTTTTATGCTCAGGTCTGGGTACCAAAGACCATGTGCCATTCTTTTCTATCTGGTCAAGTTCCTCTTCCATGGCCTTGATCCAGTCTTCATCTTTATTTGCCTCTTTGAATGTTTTAGGCTCAAATTCAGAGATCATGCAAGAGTTTTCTCTGACCTTTCTTCTTGTAAGAATTCCTGCATCCTTGTCTCCTATGATCTTCTTTGGATCATGATTCATCTTTACATACCTAGGAATGATCTTAGTTGTTTCCTCTTTCTTTTCTTCTTCATCCTCATCTTCGTCAGCATCAGCATCTGCAGGTGTAGGAGCACTGTTACTAGTGCTCGGCTATTTTGCAACCAGTTCCTAGAAGGTTACTACCGGTTCATCTCTTACTTGCTCACTATCAGTTTCCTCAGATTTCTCAGAGGTTTCATCAACTCTAACATTGATGCTTTCAACAATTCTCTAAGTCCTATTGTTGAAACATTTGAGATGTTTTCTCTTTGTGGAATACCCTAGGAATATTCCCTCATCACATTTTGCATCAAACTTGCTTTGATGTTCACTCCTCTTGATATAACATTTGCTACCAAACACTCTAAAGTAGCTTACTACTAGTGTCTTACTGGTCCAATAATCATAAGGTGTTTTATCCTTACCCTTTTTGATGAGTACCTAGTTCATTGTGTAGACTACAGTGCTCACTGCTTCTCTCCAAAAGGTGTGAGCAACTTTTCCTTGGATCAGCATTGTTCTGGCTGCTTCAACTACAGTCCGGTTGTTTCTCTCTGCTAGGCCATTTTGTTGTGGATTCCATGGGGCAAACAGTTGCCTCTTGATGCCATTCTCTTCATAGTACTTGTTGAATTTATCGGAAGTGAATTATCCTCCTTGATCAATTCTTAGGCACTTGATCCTCTTATCGCTTTTGTTTTTCAACCAATGCTCTGAAGGCTTTGAACTTTCCAAAGGCTTCAGACTTGTCCTTCAATAATGTGACCCACGTCATTCTTGAGCCATCATTAGTAAGAATCATAAAATACCTATCTCCCTGCACACTCCTAGTTTTCATAGGACCACACAAATCAGTATGCACAAGATCAAGTAAATTGTCTGCAGTGAAAGATTTACCTTTGAAGGTTGAGGAAGACATTTTTACCAGTTGACATTCTCTGCACAAAGGATTTTTTGGTTTTCTCAGCATAGGCAATCCTCTAACTTCCTTGATCTTACTATCCTTCACAATATTATCAAAGTTTACATGGTAGAGTCTCCTATGCCATATCCAGCTATCATCAAACTTAGCCATTAGACATGTACTGACATTAACATTCAGTTGAAATAGGTTACCTTTGGTCTCCATACTAGTAGCCATCAGTTCACCACTCTTACCTTTTTTTTTACACACTCCATCTCTGAATTCTAGAGTGAGTCCATTATCATTCATCTGGGCAACACTCAAAAGGTTGTGTTTGAGACCTTCTACCCAATACACATTGTCAGCACTACTTTTTCCATTCAGAGAGATGGACCCTCTACCTTTTACCATACATGGTGGATCATTACCAAAATGAACCACACCACCATCATACTCTTCCAAAGATAGAAACTTACTCCAATCACCAGTCATATGGTGAGAACAACCACTATCAATAATCCACTCATTGGAATTATCAAAGCGTGAGACAAGAGCCTTCTTGTCTGACACATCTTCCTTAACTACTACAAACACAATGTCTTCACTATCTTCATCTTCTGATTCCTCATCAGTGACACCTTCATCAACTACTAAAAAATAGTTTCTCCGGTTTCCTCCTTTGAACTTATTGAACCTCTCCAGTTTGTCCTTGTTATCACCATTAGGACAGTTTACAACAATGTGTCCTATCCTATTGCAAGAAAATCATTTCAAAGCGAGCTTACCTCTGTATTTACCAGTTCCCTTAGGAAGTCTCTTGGCAAGAAGAGCTTCAAATTCCATTAGGATCTCTTCATCATCCATTTCTCTACTTTGTCTTGGTTCACCACTGGTACTAGCTTCTTTTCCCTTTCACGATGGTGCAGCAGATGCTCTGAAGGCTGATTCAATCTTTTGAATACTGCCATCATAATTATTTAGCTCATAAGCTGTCAACCTAGCAATGATGGAGTCTAGGGATACCTTTGTCTTGTCTATAGACCTCAATTCCTGAATAGTAGCAACCCTTATTGCATAGACCGGTAATAAAGATCTCAAGACTTTGCTAAAAATAGTAGAATCATCTATTATACCACCTACACTCTTGATGTCTCCAACAACAGTTTTGATTCTTATTTCATATTGTTGAATGGTCTCTCCTTCAACCATATGCATGTCTTCAAAATTTCCCCTAAGGCTCTCTTCCTTAGCTTGTTTCAAATGCTCATCACCACCATAGATATTCTCAAGAGCATCCCATACCTCTTTGGGATTGTCTTTATCCTAAACATCAATAAATTCAATGTCAGATAGACTACTGATTAGGGCTTCCATGACTTGCCCATTCTCCTGAATCTCTCTCTTTTGATCATCGGTGAGAGTACCGGTAGGGATAACACAGGTATTCTCAACATAGCTCTAGTGTTGAGAACCCATGCTTTTGATGTATATCTTCATTCTATTCTTCCATATTTTAAAGTTGTCTTTGTTGAACTTCGGACCTTCCCTTTTCATCATTAGAGTAGGATCTTTTCCTCAAGCGGTTAAGCTTACAACACAGAGGACCTAGAAGTTTCTCTGATACCAATTGATGAATAAATGCTGAACAATTAGTACCAAACCAGTACTGAGGGGGAGGGTGAATTAGTACAGGAAAAATACACTTTTCCTGAACTGGTTTGACTACAAACACTACACTTTGACTGACAAGCACTAACACTGGTCTAAACCAGATTACTACTGGTAAAACATAGTAAGAATGTCAAAGACTTAAACCGATAACCCTTAGCTTTCCATACAATCTAATACCTCATTTCCACTTCACCCTTATGCATAAACGAGTAATCTATCATCAGAAATATAATGACTGCTAGTTCAACATATTTTACCAGTTTGACATAAAGCACTAAACCATCACATGAAAGCCATCACACAAGACGCACTAATTTTTCACGTGGAAACCCAACTGGGAAAAACCATGGTGGGGATGAATACCCACAAGTTGTTCTTGAACTCTTTTGAAGTCCGCTCTGTTAGGAGCCTAGTCCAGTTAGAGACTTTTACAATAGGTTCTGCTAGGAACCGATCCTGCTAGGGATCACCCAGTTAAGGGATGACTAAATACTCAGTTTAAGGTTAGAACCCCGTTAAAGGTTACCTCAGAAGAGGATTTGAAGAACTCATTGAATTGAGTCACCATGTTAAAGGATTTACACAAAAGCCTATTAAAGCTACCCAGTTAAGGGATTTTCCAACTGTTGAAATGGTTAGAAGTCAATAGGTAATACACTGATCTGATAACAACACTCAATGCCAAGGCAGATCCACTTAAGCTCCTTTTCTTCTACAATCACACTCTGCAGGTATCAACACACTTCTCCGGTCTAGAAAGAATCAAGTATCGCTCACTAGGATACACACACACCATTTGCCAACAACTTCAAAATGAAAAACATCATCAACCTTATAGGAAACATATAGGTTGGTAGCATATACCCTAAACCCTAAACATTTAGGTTTTACAATCCAATCGGTTCAATCCTGACCATTAATCACACTGCATCGAATACAACAGTCTTGAATATATCTCAAGATGTTTCTCCAACGTTCATTCTTTGCTGCTTCAGGAAGCTGATAACTCATCACGCGCTCTCCACCATTTATAGAGACTTCACACATTCCTGAGGTAGATAGGATCACTCTCCATGCAAGATCCTTAAGGAAATCCTTCATGTGCACAAGGCTGATGTGGCAATACTAACTGGTCTTCATACAATGCTAACTCATCACAAGATGTCATCGGTTGAATCACACAAGCTTGGAATGCATCAATCGGAAACCCTGAAGCTGAGACTACCAACCGGTAATCATGCCAAATGACCAACAATACAAGACTTCCATTTATCAGTTCTCATACTAACATGCCGGTTCAACTTGAACAAACATTCTACTTCACTTTTTCACAAATACCGGTTTACATCATCATATCGGTTCTCTTGCCAGTTTGCTTACTACACCATACTGGTTCATACTTTAGCATATTGACATCAATGACAACATACAATATCATCATGTCATCATGCTCTGCACATATACCAACAGTTCTATGTGTTTTGGTGGTCTACATTTATCATGGTCCATGTTATTAAGGTTTTATTGGTGTGATGGTATTCTCTGTGTTATGCAACATATTCAGTGGTTTAGCGTGTTGTGGATGATCTTGGTGAATTATTTGATGGTGTTGTGTGTTTGAGGATTTGATTTGGACCCATGCTATGTCCTTGCTGGCATTGTATTGGTCCAATTATAGATTTATGTATTGTGTGGTGTAATTTTGTAATTAGGTCTTATGTGTTGAGCCGACCTTGAGGTTAAGGTTGATGATTTGTATAAATATATTTTAATCATGTAAGGTGTGTGTTTGTGGTTGTATCTATGATTTGTGAGAGTATTGTATGTGCGAACAAGCAAATTTATCTTTGGGTAGTGGAGAAGAGCAAAGAAATGTTGTTGTGCAGATAGTGTGCTTAACCAAAATTGTAATCAGGAATTTGGAGATGTTATTCTTCCAGTTCATGTAATCCAGATTGGTGTTAGATCTTTGTAAGGCAGTGAGCCTTCCCAGGGCTGTAGCCCTTCATTTTTTTTGAGCATTGAGATCTAGGAAGTGTGTTTGAATGCATGTGCATTCCTCACTGTAATATTTACACATACTACTACAGAGTATCATCATATTGTGGGTAGGTTCCCACCATGGTTTTCCCTTAATCAGGTTTTCCACATCAAAAAATTGTTTGTTATGTGTGTTGTTAATGTGTTGTTTATCTTTTCTATTGTTCTTCATGATCAGATCTAAAATTGAGATTAATTTGTTTGAGTTTGGTTAAAAGTGATTCACCCCCCCCCCCCCCTCTTAGTTTTCCTGCATTGTTGTTTCCTTGCTGCTAACAAGAGATACTTTATTTATATGTGTACATGAAAATTGCATGTGCCAAATACAAATTTAAATCAAGATGAGGTTGGTGTGTAGAATCATTTCAATAATGATAAGGATTTCACTTTCTTATAGTTTATGTAATGTAATTGTTTTTAAGTTCCTTCCCATTGACTTCTTAAAACTACGGGTAATGTGTTTTGGCCCTCACTAAATTAGCTCAAATTCTAAATCTTTGTGGGGCCACCACTCAACTAAACATTGGTTTTAATTGGAAAAAACTCCTATGTTAACCTAGAGTATAATTAATGATCAACTAATTAATAATAATCAATTAAAATTAAATTGAGAGTTAAGACTCAAGTCAAAATTAAAAAAGGTTAGAAGAAGTTTAGTTATTTTAAATAATAGTTGTCTATTTTATTTTATTTTTATTAGTAGAGCAACATTAACAAGGGCACTGGTCCTTAACATAGCCATAGACTATCAACAATACATTATCAACATTAAAACATCACAAAAAAATGTTTGCAATGAGAGTTAAACAAATAAAAAAGCAACAGGGACATACCTCGAGAGTCCAAAAAAATAGACAACAACCCATAGCCTAAGACCTAAGGGGCCCTTTTACAAACCCCAATCATATCTATAAATTTTCTCCAATCCGTAGAGAGGAACCTGTAAAGTTCCTGGTTTGCTTGTTTGTCAGCTTAGTCTTCAACAGTCCTATCACGAAGGAGGTAGAGAGTCAACATAGAGTTATCCATAACCTAAATGCATATTTGTTGATGCTAATGATATGTTTGTCCTTGGTATCCAACATTTTGTTGATCTCTTTAATTTTTATTTCAGCTTTTGAATTTCCTCATTCAGCCCCAAGCTGTTGAAGCTATTCCTTAGCTCACGGATATCGCAATTGAGGGTCTTTTGCTCATCCTCTTTGAGGTGATCCATAGATACCTTGTTTTCATCCTTCTGCACTGTCTGATGATCCTTCTCCCAAGGAGAGGGGCTCTTTTCCTTTTTCTTCTTCTTATTTTGTCACTTTTCCTATCCTTATCACCATATTCAATAGAAACCTCTTCATCATTCTGGACCCCATAACGAGCTGTAAATTAAGTATCCACTTGTATAAGGGCTGATACAATACAAATGGTATTCTAATGGTTTGATAGATCAATCAAATATTATGATCCTTTGATGTCATGATAACTATTGACCTAGGTTTTATCCCTAAATATAAGATCGTTGGTGCCCAATTTAAAGTGTTCTAAGATGCAAGCAAACAAATAATATTTGTATTCTTCATTTAAAGGATCAACTCAAGAAAGTGGGAAGTTATCATAATTTGGAAAGACTAGGTTACATGTGTGTTCATGTATATGTGACAAACCCATACTCATAGTCTATTCTAGGGTGAGAGACACCTACAAAGATAGGTCAATATTATTCTACGATAATTTGTTAAGCATAATAGAGGCTAGTATCAAGATTTGGGTCAACATGCATAAAAAAATATTAAAGAAAATTAAACATAAGAGTGATGTGTTTACGGTAGGACCAAAAGCGAGTATTAAAAAAGAGGGTAAAAGGAAAATGAATGTATTTTTATACTCTACATTTTTCTTGCACTTTTAGTTGCATGTGATCAAAATAAATCATGCATGCTAAAGTAATGAAAGAAGCAAATAAAATAAGCATCAATATTTAAATATATGGGGTATGGCAGCCTCACAATATTTTTTCACTAGAGTTGTTTGTCCTAAATTACACACACAAGTCACCAGTGTCACCAACCAAACTATTTTGAAGTATGAAATTAAAAATAAATAATTATATTTTCTTAGACATGAAATCAATTATGCATAAAAGGTAAAGAGATGTGTCTCAACTTTTGCAAGTCTTAACATTGGTATTTGGTTTTATTTATTTAATATTTGTTTTTTTTTAAATCACGTAAAAAATATATCGTGAATGGTGACGTTGGCATGACATACCCTCAGGTACCACATGAACCACTTTTGACTCAAACCTATGAATTGGTGAGGTCACAAGAAAGGGACCTCATCCTTAATTAGCAATATTGAGGCTCAAGCCCATGAGAACATGTTTGATCAACAATGGCACAAGCCTATGATCACAATGGTCCAATGGGGATTTTAATCCTAGTGGTCACAACGACAACACCACCACTTGACGAACACACTATGGAAAGAGCCCCATTTAATATTTGGTTTAAATTATGAGCATACAAGGATAATTTTGTTTGCACATTCTATTTCATCATCTAGTGGAAGTTATCATGTTGACTTGTCATCCTACTAGAAAGGTGACATGGACTATTTTTCCCTCACATGGAAGTAGGCATCCCACTCAAAGGAACTTGGACTTTTATGGAGGTGGGTGACAAGTTTCATGTAATTACCAAAATATGACAAGATTATATGATACACCTACCTATGATAGTTTATCACAACTTTATGCCATATTATATGATAGAATGGAAAAGTGTCAAGTGACACCTTATGCATGGAGAAGGTGCACACCCAAATTGGGTAATGATGGGTTGTAAGAGGATATTTTGTTGTAAGACAATTATGATTGATTCTCTTATGGTTGTAAGTGGTGTCAATAATGATTATTTTTATGATAGTTGTAAGAGTTGTAAGAGCATACTTCATACCTAATGATAGTAAATTTTGGGTGCCAAACTTAAGAGGTTTGAATGAGAAGTCACATGGATATATACATGTGTCATTTGCATGCCTACAGGTTGTTGAAAAAGTGTGCCAAGTGTTTTGCACAACCCTATCTTCTATCATCATCTATAAGCTTCATCCTTTTTTTATATTCCTCTAAATAAGTTGCTCTTGGAGTGAATTATGTTATGTTATGTTTTTGTAGTTGAAGTATTATGTTGTCAAATTTAATCTAGCTTGTGGTTTATGAGTTGTAGACTCTTGTTGAAGTGGCAGTGTACTTCTATTTTATTGTAACTGTTGTTTTAGTAATACAAAGTATTATTCTCTTGGAGTGTGGAATTTTTGTCCTGAAAGGGTTTTCCCTACGTATATCTTGTGTAACTTACTGTGTTTATCTATATGCATGTTCATTATATCCTTTGAATGTGTTTCTATTTCTATAATAGTTAAAGATTGTAAATAAAATTTGCACTCTCTCTCCCACTAGATTATTGTTAGGAAGCATTAGTCACACCTTAGCTTCCTTTTAGTTGGTAAAAAAGATTGGCTAGGTTTGGTCTCATTGTTGGGTACCATATTTTTTTATACCGATCTTAGGTTGAATGGGATCTTTTGTGGATTATTTTAAAAATCTTTTTGCAAGAAGAAGATAGCAACCATATCTAGAAAAAATGATATGGAAAATATTTATGGCAAGAAACTTTGAATTCCATAAGTTCAAGATTAAGGATATTCTAAAAAATTAAGATTTATGGGTTGAGATTTATTAAATTAAACCTAAAACTACAACACAAGATGTTTGGTATATGATGGATAAAAAATCTAAGGGCTTCATAAGGCTCTATTTAGTAAACTTTATTCTCTTGAATGTTTGTGAAGACAAGACAACAAGAGATATTTGGAAGAAGCTTGGAGATGTTTATTATGTTGAGGGAAAGATGTTTAAGCCACCTAGACACAAACTCAAATCAATGGACAAAATTTGTGATTCACAAAGGGAGATCTTTCTCCCAACTCACCTTGGCAACTTGGCAATGACAACTCATGGTTATAAATGAAATTATTATGGACAACACCCAAAATCAACTAGACAACTAGTTTGATGGAATTTAAGGCATTAGGGAACACAAAACAACACAATTAATCACTCTATAAATTCCCTTGTTAAGGATCAATTGCACTTCCTTCACATTACACACCTAGTCCTAGTAGCCCTCCAATCCGGGTTTCTGGCACTTAACTCTCTAGTCCATAACCTCTGATACACCAAAAAAGAAGATTCAGATACCCATTTGGGATTTTTATAACATACTTTAAATTTTACCTATGGTATTTTGGAACATACTGACCAAAATTGGATTGGTAAGGGTTTTAGGGGTCTAATTTGCCCTATTTTACAAAGAAACTACTCCAATATTGCACTCAACAACACAAAAAATGATTATAGTAGATGTGATCCATCACAAAATTGATCAATAAATAGGATTTGGGTGCACAAACTCACTAGTTTGCAACAGGTGTAAAAATTTCTTCAATTTCCTCTATTTCTAAGCCTGTCACATAGAGATGTCAGGCCTAGGACTTCCAAATACACTCACCAACCTTGAACCCCTATTTTATAACCTTATAAATTTTTTAAAGGAATCCCCAATCTCTCATTCCCCTGGATTTGGGCATTTGCAATGGTGGAATGAGGGGTTATTTACATTTTAGTGAAAAAACCATCACCTCCTTGTGTTTCCTGACAATTATTACAAGATTTGCTCAAAATTACTTAATACTGGATGAAACTTGACCCAATCACCACCAAATGAAACTAGATTCATCACTCTTTAATCTTCCATAGGTTTTAGATCATTAATCTACTATAAATATTTGTACTAAGCGCTGCAACACATGAAAAATAGTGAAATTGCATAGGGAATCAATGTACTTCTTATTCAATTTTCTCCACAAAATTTCAACCCCCATGCCTCATTGATCTAGAGTCCTTTTGAACATTTTTACAATGAATTAAAATGATCCACAACCAACTTTCAAGTGTGTGACCATTTAACTTCCTATTTGTTGAAAATTGCAACTTGACAATATTGCAAAGTTGCAAAGTTGCTTAGCAACTTTTGCAATTTTGTGCATATCATTAACACCATTGAATCTAGTGATATGCACTAGATTCAACTTTTGCAATTTTGTGCATATCATTAACATTAGAAGAGGGGGGGAAATACACTAGATTCAACCATCAGAGAAAGAGATTGAATTATGAGTGATGGTAAGTTAATCCCCTCTTCTAGAATGAGATTTGAATTGATTGAATTGTGTACTTATGACCAAGTGAAAAAGAGACAAAGATCTTATTATAACTTGAGATAGAAGCATAAGATGAAGTTGTGCACCTAGATGTGGCAATAATTTGTCGAGATGAAACTGCTCTGCAAATTTGAGAAAAAGTTTCTCGGACTATGGCGAGAGCGTACACGGCCCTCCGAAAAATCCATGAAATGAAAAGGGTTTTTCCGTACCCGCAAATGGAGTCCAAATTCAAAAGTACAGTGGCACACCTGCAACCGACACACAAAAAAGAGAGGAAAAGGGGTTGGGATTGGGGGTTTGCCTTCAGGTCAAACCCCAGTTTTAGAATTAATCGAATGATGAAAGAAGGTACTTGCAAGTAAATGTAAATGAGAGACTGAAATTTAAATCACCTAAAGGGATGTTGTGATAGAAATGTTGATAGAATTGTTTGTATGAAGTTGAATTTTGGAATGAATCTCCTCTTCAATGGTTGAATCCTTAACTTGAATGCAACACCTAGCCTTGAAAGGAGACTTGAGAATGCTCAATGCTGGAAAAGAATGCTTGAATTCTCTTGAATGCATGATCTCATGTATCTATGTTATTGCTTATCCCACCTATGCAATTGAGAGGGAAAATGTAACTTATATACTTGTCAATCAAGGTTAATTAACTAACTTTCCATCATAGGCTGACACTGGGGGAGTTTCCCGCTCAATTCACAACCACCAAAGCACAATTGAAAAGGGTGTTGCCCCAAAATGGGGTAGGGACAAGGGCACCACACCCCTATCCTACCCTTTTTTCCAAGATAGGATGCGGGTCGAGTAGTGCAGAGGGCAAGAAAGATGAATTTTTTCAGGTGCCGAGGAAATCTCTGGTCTCCAATCAGGCTTTAGGGATTCAATTCGCATGCATGACGTCCCTAATGCGGTCAAAAATTAGAAGGGTCACAATTTTATGATGCTACACAAACAAAAAATAATGTGGAAATTTTCCTTATGGATGCATGAAGGCATTGGGTGCCCCTGCACTAGTTTATCAAGCTAAATCCCTACTAAACAAGCTTTTCTTGAGAAAGAAAATTTTTTATTTTGAAGATGGAAGATGGAGGATCTTTAGTTAATCATCTCAATGCTTTCAACATGATTGTTTCTCAATTCAGTTCTGTTGGTGACAATATTTAGAAGGAAGATTGTTGCATGCTTCTATTGTGTTTTTTCCTCAATCATGGGACCATCTTTTTATGCCTATTGGGAGTATAACCACCAAGTCCAAGATGGATGAGGTGGTAGCATTGTTACTTTCTAAAGAGATACAAAGGAAAACTTATGAGTCAACTAAGGAGGCTCTTATAGTTCATGGAGTCAAAAAGAAAATGCAAGAAGAAGGACAATAAATATGAAAGAGGTAGATCCAAATCCTATGGTAGATCTAAATCTCTTAGATATTCCATGGCAAAGTGTTGGAACTATAGACACCTAAAAATGGTCAAGGCTTGCGGAGTCATACTTTAACATTTGCGCATTGCCTCATTTTAGGTTTTTGCGTCGCATTAACATTTCTCCTATGATTCGCACTTGGTCTTTATCATTTGCGAGTATTGAGTCATTCTTCTGCATTCTTCCTTCATCTCGCCTTTGAATTTGGTCTTGTCGACAACAATTTCCAGTCATGATTTTAATCGATCTTATCTTATTGTATCAACGTGCGTGCTCATTTGTCATCATTTTGGACATTGTCAATCCTAATTAGGGTTTTGTCCTCCTATCAATCTTGTCATCTGGTGACCGATTTATCATCAATCCTTATCATTTTCAATCTTGTCATTTTAACGATCGATTTGTCACTGATCGTTGTCATGTTCGATCTTGTCATTTTGCGATCGATTTGTCATCGATCGTGGTTATTTTCAATATTGTCGTTTTGCAATCTATTTTTGTCATCGATTCTTGTCCTCTTGACAATCTTGTCATTTTGCGATCGATTTGACATCGATCGTTGTTTGTCTCAATTATGTCAATTTGGATCAATTTGTCAT
Organism: Cryptomeria japonica; assembly: GCF_030272615.1. NCBI lineage: Eukaryota > Viridiplantae > Streptophyta > Pinopsida > Cupressales > Cupressaceae > Cryptomeria > Cryptomeria japonica. The sequence continues at coordinate 484,458,508 of NC_081414.1, forward strand.
TGTTCCTCGTCAATTGGTGCATTTTTTCAATCAAATCATTTATCAACACTGGTCATTTATCAATTCAAAATCATGATCGATATCAATTATCTTCAATCAAGACCTAATTATCATTCTCGCATTGCTAATTCGTCTCCTAGGGTTTTATGATTTAATCATTTAACCTTGTGTGTCATTTCTTCCTCTAGGATTAATAAATTGTTTATTTATCCTAAGTCTTCTCATCGCAATTAAATGTTCATTTAATTGGCTAATTATTCCTCTTTTTGTGAATTAATTAATAAATGACAAATTATTAATTAATTTACCTATTTCCTAATTTTCCCTCTTTTTCTAATTTTCTAATTTTCTAAATTCTTAATTTCATTTCCTCCTATTTCTCTCCTAAATTCATGGGAATGACATAGAAATTTGTCATAATTTGTCATAATTGACAATCAATCAATTCTTGACATAGAAGTTTGTCATAATTTGTCATAAATCATCAATCAACAAATTTTGCATAGAAAGTGCATAATTTGTCATAATTTGTCATAATTGACATAATTGATTTGCAATTTCCATTTGAATCTCTTCATGCTAATTTGATCATTTCTCCAATTTGTCTATAAATTGGATGAATTTCTTCAATCAAAGCCCTTGATTCTTGATCGCTAATCAGATTATCGAATTTCTAATCAATCACGCTTCGAGTACTTTTGAGAAATTTTCTTATCTACTTGCTTTCAATTAGGTTTATGCACTTGAAGGTGAGATCTACAACAAAACTATTTGGAGAAGAAAGAAGAACAATGGAGCCGCATGAAGGGAACATCTGGTTTGCATAATCTTTTTGAATGTTTTATCTTTATGTCTCTATTGAATGTGTTTAGGATAGATCATTGCAATTTGCTTTTGTGATTGAGCTAATGATTAGTATGTTTATATTGTTTGTGATGATTTACTATTTCCTAACGTACATTAATTGGTGAACCCGATGTGAACACTAACCATCTAACCCCTTTATGGTGTTTTTGAGTGCTTTCAAGTTGATTTGCAGGCCAAAAACCCAAAAACAGGGTCGTGCAGGGTTTTCTGGAGACTTATGCGCCTGTGTGAAGCAACTTGCACCTGTGTGAAGCAACTTGCACCTATGTTGAAGACATTATATGCCTGTGTCCTGAGTTCTGTGCCTGTGTAAAGTCCAGAATAGAGGTAAAAATGCAGTGTTTTACTTGAAAATTGTCTTGTTTTTGCATTCTGTTTTCTGTTTTTTGGTTTTTGGTACTAATTATCTGTGCAAAATCTTGGCATACGCATGGCAAAGACAAAAAATCAAACTACTAACATGTGTTATGCAGAATCGATAGTCAAAGAATAAGCACCTCAAACTTCTAACTTGGGTTTTGCAGGTTGCCTTGGAGAAACAACTAAACTTGGTGTTTGTCATTAATGTTTTAGGCACCTAGTGATTTCTAAATAGGTTGGAATGAACATGTTTTTGCTTTGATTGTTGAGTAGGAGAGTATGTTCTCATCCTTTTTAGGGTGATCAAAAATCCAAATCTTCGATACCATGCTCGTGTCTTTGATTGTGTGTCTCCTTTAGAGGGCCTGCCTTCCCGACCACTTTGCTTTTGTAAGCAAGTGATAATCATGAGAAGGGAACGACCCAAAGTGAGTATGGCTAGAATACCTTGGCATTCTAACTCACTATAAAAAAATACCCGATGAGCGAAAGCTTTGAAGGAAGGGTTACGTGGGAATTGCAGTTACTTGGGAAGTGATGACCCTTGGACTCTTTCTCATATCAACATCTAAGTAGGACCTCATGGGTCTAAATCGTGCTTGTGTGACTACATTTGTTTGGTACCTTGGTGGGCTTAATGTCTCAATCATGCTTGCGTGACATCAAGGAGTAACACTTAACAGAAATCCTGACTAAACACCTTGTTTTTAGAGGCCAAAAACCCTTCTAGTTGCTTGAGAAGGACAAGTTCGGATACTTGGAAGAGATACTAAGTTCGCCATGGGGAGATTTCCATGGGGACTGATGCTTGGCTGCCCTGAGAAGTGAGTGCCGTGGAGGGGAGCCCGTTGGGTCAAGCATCTATGTATTCTCCTTGAATCTCATAACGAGTCTACCTCTCAAGTACCTAATGTCCTTGCCTACCATAAGAAATGTGTGAATGAGCATGATTGTCTTGAGTCTATGTTAAAATATCTTGTCTTCTTTGTTTGTCAAAAGTTGAATTTCATCTCATTTCAAAAACAAGGCAAATTGATTCAAAACAAGGTTAAAAATAAGAGCATTTCATCAAATAAACTTCAAAACACTTTCAAACATGGTTGTCAGACATTGTTCAAAATCTTGTCTTAACATTCATGTCACTTACATTTAGGTTCATCCTAGGTTTGCATTTTGCAAAGTCATTGTCAATTACCAAGGTTAGGTTTCACCTAGGTCATACTCCTTTGCATATCAATAAAGGTCATCCATTTGTATGTGTCCTCTTGCATTAAAGTTATACCATTGTCATACATTCATATTTGCATACCCTAGGTACCTTCATTAAGATTAGGTCATTATCATATCGTATTAGGGTCACTTGCATAGTAATTGTCCCTTTGCATATAGTGTCAAAACTTTGGTTTGTCATACTTGAGTAATCCAAATCTTTGAATAAACCCTAAGTCATTGTTAGGAAGTCTAGACCTTATCAAACTTTTGTCTTTTTGTGATCAATGTCATTTGGTCAAACCTAGCTTAGTATCCAAGCATATGGGGGAGACATTGTCATTTGTCCTTTTGTCACTTGGTCCTTTTTTCCTTCGAGGTCTAAACATCATTTCAATTTCCTAAAGGTCCCTATCTTAGATTTGCATTCATAAGTTTGTCAAAATCTTCAAAAACAACCAAAAACATAGGTTGCATTCTCATTCATTTAGTTTGCATTCAGTTGCATATCATATATTGTTCTTAAAAAATTCCAAAAATATTGCATTTGCATAGTGACATGTTTGTTGAAATGAGGTCTCAACCTTCTTACGAAGCCATGTCATCACAATTGAGCAATCAATCATGTCAATCCAATCTCTACATGTCTCAGAACTTGGATCAAACTTATCATGATGATGTAAATGTCCAAATACAAAAATTAGAGGAGAAGCTGGCTCAAGAACAAGAGATTTTGGAACAAAGAGTGAAAATCATTGCGAAGAATAGATCACAAATGTCCAAAATGTTTCAAAAATTGCCAGGTCTAAATCCAAAGATTGAGCCAATTGATGTAAGATCTCTTCTTGAATGATCAAACATACCCGCTCTCCTCTCCCAAATAGAGATGATGAAACAATTTCAAGAAAAGAGACAACATCAATTTCAACATTATGTGCCTCCACAACAAGAACAAGAAGGTGTTTACTATCAATCAGATTTTCAACCAATTGTCCAACATATACAACCAACACAACCAATGGTCCAATTTCAACAATATGTCCAACCAACTATACAATGTCAACAAATAGTTCAACAAATGGTGGAATATCAACAAGTTCAATCAACATATCAATGTCAACAACCACAATCACAAATTCAAAAACAAAACTTGTAACATGCACCAAGCCAAATTTTGAACATGTCAAACCAATTTGATCAACATCTAGTTCGAAATCAAAACATGACATCAGACCAGAACCAAATTCTTTCCAAACAAGTTTAAATTCCAGATCCAATCATGTCAAAACCTCGAAAGAAAGGTGGCTTTATTGCAATGCTCTTAAGGAAATTACCAAGTGAGTTCTTTGAAGAAGATCAAGATAATACACTTATGTCTAGCAATGCCTCATCCCCTCACAAGCAAATTGACTCTCCAGTGGCATCTATCCCTACACCTTTAGAAGTTTCACAAGAACCTTCCATATTGTCCTCATCAAATAATACACCCAAGGATGCAATTAGCCAAGGGCTATCCATAATTGATTGCCATGATAATCCAATTCATGATGCACATCCTTGTCATGTTTTAGAAATACAATACCCAATGCCACCATGCACTTTATTGCCATTACATGTTTTAGAGGATCCCATTCAAAGTCCCTCTTCCTCATGTTCAAGCATTGTTTCCTTGCTAGAATCCATCACAAATGTTTAAAGTGCATTTCCTTCATGTTTAAGCATTGATTCCTTGCCAGAATCTATCACAAATGTTCAAAGTGCATTTCCTTCATGCCAAAACATTGATTCCTTGTCAGAATCCCCCATGCATATCCAAAGTCCAACCCCATGTCAAGAGGATAATTTAGAGCATGAAGAAATGAGTCCTAAAGAAAATCAAGATCAAGATCTTGAAACCTTATCATCCCATCCAATTGTTGACCAAGATCCCATTTCCCCAGACACTCATGATGATTCCCCTATTCTTGTCCATCCTATCCAAAGGCCTATTGACACTCCATTCCCCGAGCAAGATCAAGATATCCCAGTTCATCCAATCCCAAACGATCCCCTTCCATTTCATGAACACAATGTCCTTTCAAATCCCATTGACATTCCAGATATCCCTTCCGTCCTTTCCGATGATCCCATTGAAAGTCAAGAGAAAAGCACCTTTAAAGAGGATTCCAATGATCTTCCTCCTTGTCAAGATCAAATTATTCGTTCAGATCCTCCACAAGATCCTTTTTTTCCTCCATCTCCTTGTCTTAATGCTCCATATACAGTCCAAGATTGTATTTCTTGTGATGATCCCATTATTCCTCCCATTCCATCTCTTGAAGATCCTGTCATTGAACCATGTCCACAACACAATCCTAGTCCCCCTCATGATCATAATCACCCTCATGATCCTAATCCTCTTCATGATTCTAACATGTCAGTGCAAGATGTTCATGAACCCTCGACATGCATAATGGGTTCTTCCACTTTGGTGCAATCCGATCCACTTCAAGATCTCATTATTTCTCTCATATCATATCCACCTCATAATGGACTCGCGTCTTCTTCCCAAAGAAAAGAGTATCCTACAAGTCAAGATATTCATAAAGGCAAAGGAGTAGACCTTCATGAGAAAGAACCCCTCCATATCAAAGAAGATCTTAAGGGTCATGTCTACACAACTCACTCTCAAGACATTGGTACCCCTACTAAATCCAACATCCCTCCATCAAAATCCAAACATATCCGTTCCCCATCATCCCTTTTATCCATCTTAGGTCCTTATATCCCTTCATCCTCTATGCAAGGTCAACAAAGGCACACATCCTTGAGTAAATTTCATCAATCCAAAAGAAGTCCATTTCATTCATATCCATCCATGCATTCCTCTCCCCCTCCAAGCAATTTGGATGTCAAGTATAAACGTCATAAGTCTAGCAATCGACATGTCAAAACAAAGAACAATATGATCTATAAAGAAAAAGAAAATCCAAAAGGCCACAAAGGCCCAATGAGAAAAATAAAGCAAAGTCAAAATATATATGGGTTCCTAAATCCCTTGTGCAAGCAATGCACTCCAAGGAATCACAAAAGTATGAAAAATCAAAAAACATGTGGATCCCTAAGTGGCTCCTTGAAGCACAAAATCCCAAAGAAACATCACAATTGGCATCCAAAGTTGCTATTCCTCCATCCAAACCTTCCAAGTCTATTCCTCCACCACCTTCTTCATCCATTTTGGGCCCTTATGTCCCAAAATACATAGCCTTTCCTTCATCAAAATCTCAATATCCAAAATACATTTGTCCTCCATCATTCCATCACCCCTCAAGGTGTGTGCCAATGTCGATCTTGCCTTAATTTCCATCCACTGAAGCGCAATTCTTCCAATACCCTATCCATTATCCAATTCATATTTTCCATCCTTCGATCCCTTTGATCTGATCATTTGCATAAATTTTTGCCTTAGTTTCATCTCTTTTTCCATGTCCTTATCCTACCAACGTCTTTGAGCATACTTTTAACAGTCATGGTCCATTTTTTTTCAAGGCTACTATCCAAACAAAAAGATGCTTGCGTCCTTCTTCCATCCTCTATCATGTGTCCATCTTCTATTGAAAAAGCTCAAAAATACAAAAAAATCAAAAATGTGAAAAAAAAAATACAAAAGAAAAAAAGTAAAGCAAAAATAATTCGTCCATTGTTGAAAACCTAGCAAACAGGCGCCTTGGGCAAGTACCATGATGAAAACCTGGCAAACAGGCATCATGCGTAATCTATGAACTTCTTTCACACCGTACTTGGGGGCAGATTTCCTCCTTCATATCCTATTGCCCTTCATTATCCTATCAAACCCCTGTCATTACCCTTCATATCCTATTGTCCCTCATGTCCATTTCCTCTTTCCACCTTTGATCTTGACAAGGCTGAGGATCATCATGAGCATCATGCATCTTGTTTGCAGCTTTTAGTCTATCATAGCTTTTGGTCTTTATCCATTTGCTTATTATAACCTTTCATCCATATTCCCTGTCTTATTGCAACTTTCTGCCACTATCCCGTATCCTATCCCGACCTTCAATCCATGTCCCTTATCCATTCTTGGTCTTGCTTATCCTATCCATATCTTATCACTATCCATACACTCTTTTTCATTCCTTGATCTTGATCTGACATAAGGACGTGAAATTTAAACATGGTTTCAAAAACCTCTTGACATGTCCCTCATGCCATGTTCCTGTTGTACATTGTCATATCCAGTCTATCGTCCCATCACGCAATAGCCCTTGAAAATTGCATCTGTGTTGTCTCCATAATAAAAGGCCTTTGTCTTCCCTCTATTCACCTATCATATTCCTTGCCTTGCTAGACACTGGGGGCAAAATCTTAAAAATCAAATAATGTTTGAAAAAAATCATAAAAATTTAAAAATGTCGTGAAAAAATCTCATAAAAATTTAAAAATGTCGTGAAAAAATCTCATAAAAATTTAAAAATGTCCTGAAAAAATCTCATAAAAATTGAAAAATGTCCTGAAATAAATTAAAAAAATTGAAAAATGTCCTGAAATAAATCAAAAAAAATTGAAAAATGACCTAAAAAAAATCCCTAAAAAAGTCATATAAAGTCTTGAAAAAAATGAACAAAAAAATTTTCAAAACATTAAAATCCAAAACCAAGCATTTTGCAATAAATATTCTCTTGGTGCATAGACAGATCGCTGAGTATACATCCAACGACACGCAATCGCGCATTGTGCTTTAATGAAATCATGCGTAAACAGATGAACTTTTTCAATCAAACCAGACATTCAAACTGATCAAAATTGTCTTATCAATCGAACGTTACCATTAATATCATTTGTCCTTGTCTCCACTATCATGGGTCTTATACAGGGTGTGGTATACTCGAAACCAGACTGTGTCCTGTCTTAGACGGGGTACCGCATGTCCTGAAACCAGACAACATGATCGTCCTATCAGCACTTTCAACTTTTGACAACGAAGATCAAGGTGTTTGTTTGATTTGTTGGAATTTGTGCATCTTATCTTTTTACTAATTTATCTTGGCTTCGATCATGTTCCTATGTTGCTTGATGATGTCACTGAGTGATTTAGAGTGACCGGGATGGATCATGGTCCCTTTCTTTTTTTTGTGATTGTTGTTTATCTATGATGTGTCTGTCTTTTGCAAAAAGGGTTGCATTTCAGCTCTGGCCTTCAATGCCATGATGCTATGCATCCGTTTTGCTACATAAAAATAAAGGTTCTCACCTACAAAGTGCATTACTGAAAGCAAGTTTTTCCTTCATCTCTAACTGTCCTCTATCTAATTTTTGCTCACTAACATTTCTTCCGTCAGTATTGGCAGTCCGTTTGATCCTATCATGTTCTATCATTTTTTATCGATCAATTGGCCTATTTTCCGCATGTTTCCGGCCAATTCCTCGAGGGGGCATGCATATGTCATTGTGATTGTCTGGGGCATTTTCATTATTGTTCTTTGAAACAACGCTTAAAATCGCATTGTCTCAAAGAGGGGCAAAATGTAGACACCTAGAAATGGTCAACGCTTGCGAAGTCATACTTTAACATTTGCGCATTGCCTCATTTTAGGTTTTTGCATCGCATTAACATTTCTCCTATGATTCGCACTTGGTCTTTATCATTTGCAAGTATTGAGTCTTTCTTCTGCATTCTTCCTTCATCTCGCCTTCGAATTTGGTCTTGTTGACAACAATTTCCAGTCATGATTTTAATCGATCTTATCTTATTGCATCAATCTGTGTGCTCATTTGTCATCATTTTGGACATTGTCAATCCTAATTAGGGTATTGTCTTCTTATCAATCTTGTCATCTAGCGACCGATTTATCATCAATCCTTATCATTTTCAATCTTGTCATTTTAACGATCGATTTGTCACCGATCGTTATCATGTTCGATCTTGTCATTTTGCGATCGATTTGTCATCGATCGTGGTTATTTTCAATATTGTCGTTTTGCAATCTATTTTTGTCATCGATTCTTGTCCTCTTGTCAATCTTGTCATTTTGCGATCGATTTGACATCGATCGTTGTTTGTCTCAATTATGTCAATTTGGATCAATTTGTCATTGTTCCTCGTCAATTGGCGCATTTTTTCAATCAAATCATTTATCAACACTGGTCATTTATCAATTCAAAATCATGATCGATATCAATTATCTTCAATCAAGACCTAATTGTCATTCTCGCATTGCTAATTCGTCTCCTAGGGTTTTATGATTTAATCATTTAACCTTGTGTGTCATTTCTTCCTCTAGGATTAATAAATTGTTTATTTATCCTAAGTCTTCTCATCGCAATTAAATGTTCATTTAATTGGCTAATTATTCCTCTTTTTGTGAATTAATTAATAAATGACAAATTATTAATTAATTTACCTATTTCCTAATTTTCCCTCTTTTTCTAATTTTCTAATTTTCTAAATTCTTAATTTCATTTCCTCCTATTTCTCTCCTAAATTCATGGGAATGACATAGAAATTTGTCATAATTTGTCATAATTGACAATCAATCAATTCTTGACATAGAAGTTTGTCATAATTTGTCATAAATCATCAATCAACAAATTTTGCATAGAAAGTGCATAATTTGTCATAATTTGTCATAATTGACATAATTGATTTGCAATTTCCATTTGAATCTCTTCATGCTAATTTGATCATTTCTCCAATTTGTCTATAAATTGGATGAATTTCTTCAATCAAAGCCCTTGATTCTTGATCGCTAATCAGATTATCGAATTTCTAATCAATCACGCTTTGAGTACTTTTGAGAAATTTTCTTATCTACTTGCTTTCAATTAGGTTTATGCACTTGAAGGTGAGATCTACAACAAAACTATTTGGAGAAGAAAGAAGAACAATGGAGCCGCATGAAGGGAACATCTGGTTTGCATAATCTTTTTGAATGTTTTATCTTTATGTCTCTATTGAATGTGTTTAGGATAGATCATTGCAATTTGCTTTTGTGATTGAGCTAATGATTAGTATGTTTATATTGTTTGTGATGATTTCCTATTTCCTAACGTACAGGAACTATGAACAAACTGGTGACTTTCATAAAAAATTTAAGGAGGGGAAAAAGAAGAAGAGACCCTCTGATTTAGATTTAGACAAATCCTCTCAAGATGACAATGAAGCATTTGTTGTAGCCTTGGTAATGCATGCACCAGAAGATGTGTGGTTGATAGATTCAAGTGCAAATTTTCACATGACCTCACATTAGGGTTGGTTTTAAAAGTATGAATAATATGATGGTAAGATTATGTATCTCAATGATGAGTCTCATCTGAAGATTTTTAGTCATGGAAGAGTCAAGATTATATTTCCTGATGGTAGAGTGAAGGGGATTGATGGTGTAATGTACATCTCAGGTTTGACATGAAATATTCTCTCTGTAAGTAAGTTGAGTGATGTGGGTGTGCAGGTTGTTTTCTTGTAAGGAGGATGCAAGATTACTAGAGGTTTTGTGATTCTTGCTACAAGTGTTCAGATTGACACCTTTTATAATTTGGATGCGTGCATGATACAATCTAATAGTGCTTTTATAGAGTTCAAGAAGAAGGCTCTAGATTCTTCATCCTTATTGTCAGATAAAGTTGTTAATAGAACTGTTGCTTATACATCTAATGGTCATGTTTATAGGTACCTAAGGGTGCCAATTTTTGAGGTATTATCAGTGATCCTTTTGTAGGATTTATGTGTTTTATTTTTTATCTTGACATTATGTGTGTTGTATCTAACACTGATTGTCCCCACACACTTTGAACTCAACTTTGGGAGATCCATTGAGACCCTCACATCTCTTCATTTATATAGGATCTTTCTGTAGAATATATCAATCCCTGTGCAAATGTAGATTTAATAGCCTTTAATGATAATACATTAGAGTATTTTGACTATTTTGTAGGTCTTGCATGTTCTGATGGTTTAAAGGTTTGTCTCCTAGTCCCTACTCCTCACATTGAGACCTATTGTCCATATTTTTTTGTTCTTGGTCATCTTGGCATCACCACATCCTTGTTCCCTATTTTTTTAGTACAATCAAATATCCACTTCTTCCACACACAACTACTTGGGATTCATATCTTACAAACATGTCATCCTTATTTATGGATTCTTAAATTATACATTTAGAGGAGAACTTTGAGGACATTCATCTCCTCTTTGCTGACAACCAAATCATCATTATTGTCCCACCATTATCACAATATTTGCATCTTGTTGTAGATTAATCTTTTTATGCTTAAATTGATTAACATCTCATTCTGAAATGTGGATATTTGAGAATTTTTTCAAGGCATGCATCATTTTGATTTGCATTTCTTATTCATCTAGCTTATAGAAATGTCTTCTTTATTAACTAGTAGATATATTTCTTCCTAAGGTAAGAAATGTTGTTTGCAAGTAGTGGATCGTGTTTTGTCTTCAAGCTTTCATCCTCGACATAGAAGATACTTCTTTATGGGAGGGATTCATATCCTCATTTTCTCTTTCTTATGGGGGGGTTGACACTAATTATACTTTTGTGATATAAGTAGTCTTTAGGGAGGTCATATTGAGTTCTCCTATTTTTCTCTTTTTTGGAGAGGAATTTGTTTCCATGTGATTTTCTCCTTTTGTATGGTTATGAAAGATTTATTTTTTTTTACTTGGGTACATCATCAAGCCTTGTTGTTGAGACCCATCCATGCATCCATTATTGCATCTGTCATTAAATTTTTATTTTCCCCCTAAGTTGATCTTAAGGGGCGCATTGGAGTAATATATAACACCCTTATAAATTAATTAATCATTAATTAATTACTTAGGTCTTCTATTACTTTAACCACTTAAGATAAACTTAGTTTTTTTCTATATTTAGATTGAGATCATTATAGTTCATGTTGTCTCATAGCATAGAATGACAACACTTGTCACAATCTACCTTAATCCTCACCCAGTGTTTCATCTAGGATTTCATCTTTATGTTTTTATAAGAATTCATTGTAACCATTATAATCTATCCAAGTAATCTTGTTTTATTCAATCAATCAATATAATCATATCAAACATTATTTTCTAGATCAATCTCTCTCTCAAGGTTGTTTAGCATAGAATCATTACCTTTTCTCTCTAGATGTGATAGGCGTTTTGATTGCAAGTGGATTTTGGGAGCTTTGGGGTTCACTATCTGTGTAACCTAGAAATATTTCAAGAATGAACCTGCAAGATTTTGTTAGTTTCACAATAATATAAACCTACAGGAAACTCCAAATTACCAATGAAACAAATTAAAAGACAAATACTTGAAACAGTAAACCTCCACTTGTTGTCTCATTGTGTCCTATCATCTTTGATCTTGTTGCAGATGTTGCTCTCAGATTGCATTGGTTGTAGCTTCCAAGATGACAAATGATGAATGGACTCTTGATAATTGGATGTTATATGCAAAGCTAAATGATTGTGCAAAGATAAATATGCAATTATATGAAAGATTAAACTAAAAGCCAAAGGCACATTGTAAATTGCTAAAATGACTGAATGCTCAAAACTCACGTGAATGCAAGGTAACTAATAGATCCAAAATGCTAAGGAAATGCTCTTTTTATAGATTTTCATGAGAATATTTCCATGTGGAAGAGATCAATGATTGAGATTGAATCATGGAAGATTGATGGCTATGATGGATTAGTTGGAATGCGAGAGAAAAAGGGGGAAGATGTTCCTCCTACACATGTAGGATAGAGGAAAAGGTGGAAGTCGAAGTGCCAAGATGCTCACCTTGACTGCAGATGAAGACTCCAAGAATATAGGATGGTTGGAGGAGATTTAGGAAATTTGGGACAAGTGGAAGTTTACTAGGTTGATATGGACACAACCTCCTCCAAAGATGTAGGAGTGATGGAGAGATTATAGGGAAGTTGAAAAATAAGTGTACGTACACATTCTTTTAACTTGAAAATAGAAGTTGGAGTTTAATATTGCATAAAATGAGTTGGCAAGATTGAGTGATGTGGAGATGAAGTGAGGTGGAAAAGGAGATTAAATAATTATAGATTTATTTAATTGTTGAAGACTTTAGAAAATTTGATAATGGATGATTAAATAATTAATATTTAATAAGATTGATATGGAAGAAAGACTAAATGAATTAGAAATTAAACTTTTCAATTTAATTATTTAATAGAAGAATAATCATTAAATAAATAAAAAATATTTATTTAATTAATCATAGCCATTTTTGAGTGTATACATTTTGCCGCTCTTTGAAATAATTTTGGAACAACATTATTTTAAATAAAAATCAAGTCTCAATCTTTGATGCCCTTGACGTTTGATAAAATGCCAATAGCATGCCCCCTTGTGAGATTGATTGTGAAATTTTGAGAAAAATAGTTGAGTGATTAATCTCACAATAAAATGATGAAAAGTTTGGATTAAAAAGCCCTTAGCAAGACAAAATTATTTTGAAAATAAAAATGCCCCTCTCCTTTTAAAAATTAATTACCCCGCATTAGATCAAAAAGGCAATTATATAAAATAAGGATAGGCCCATATGCACATCATTTGCATTGTTGTCTTTTGGAGAGTGAAAGTAGGAGTTCCCTCTTGGAGATTGGTTGAGTGTTCCTAGTTGTTAGGATGGTGGTCCCATACATGAGTCATCGTTTCAAGCGAGTGCAGAGATATTAGAGACCGATTGTGTATGAACCCTTGATAGGTACCCTAGACTTGACCTTGTGTTTTGATTTGTACGATTTTTTCAAAAAAAAATCCGCATACTAGAGTATCGTAATTTTTTTTTGATTTATTCCTCTCGTTTTAGCGCTTTTGTTTGGTTTTTTAGTGCATTTACCTTGTTTGCTAGCGCTTTTATTTTTTTCACCCATTTGTGCAAAGTATTCACACTTTTGCTAATTGTTTTCATGCATTTATTGAAATTGCACATTTGTTATGTGTTTTCATGCATTTTTCAGATTTGATAGCACGTTTACTTTGTTTTTCTCATACACCTAAAGTTGTCACGCATTCATTGTTAGCAATAACAATGAAGGAAGACTGAGAGGGGGGGTGAATCAATCTTCACTGGATCCTCTAACTTTACTACAAAAACAAATCTGATAAACTATAGCAATAGTTAAGATAAGAAAATTGATAACACAACACACAACACCAATAATTTGACATGGAAAACCCAGCTAAGGGAAAAACCATGGAGGGAACCTACCCATGGTAAGATAATACTCTGCAGTAGTATGTGAAATATTACAATGGGAAATGTATAGGTATTCAAGCGCACTGCCTAGAGCTCACTACTCAAAAGCTAATGACTGAGAAGGCTACAAACCTCAGGGAAGTCTCACTAACTTACAACAAAATTCAGACTACAATCTGAAAGAAGTGAACTGAAAGAATAAGATCTCCAAATGCTTGATTACAGTTCTGGTTAAGCACAACTATCTGCTCAGCAACACAAATCTCTCCTCAATCACAACACTGAAGGATAAATAACTTGTTCACACATACACCACTCTTTGATAATGTAGACACAAAATCGACACCAAAATTACATGACAATGTCACCTATTTATACAATTCATCAACCTTGACAACAATATTGGCTAACCCTTAATTAAAAACTTACACGACATGATACAAAGATCGACCACTTGATGCAGAGGCCTCCTTACACCTAAGGAAAAGTCCAAAAGGTTAGGGTATGACCCTTAATATGACAAAAATGACCCTGCAAGGAAGGACTCCACATCTTAAGGTTTTGAACTACTCTCCACTACTCAAGCCTAACACCTACTCAAGATGAGTAAATGGCTTCAACTTCTCAAACATGTCTCACCGATAACTCCTGCTCTTAGGGGCTTTGGAACTGTTCCATTCATGACTACTAAGGACATTTCCAAGCATTGGTTTAGGGTTTTGTCTTCAAATCCATATACCTCCTTTGGAAACCTCCCCCCTGGGCTAGTAGCCCTCCTAGACCAGTATTTTGCCTTTAACTCCAAAATACTAAATACAACTTGGAAAAATATTTACCATTCTAGATACCCTTTACGGATTTACACTCCTCCCCAAAATGGGTTGGCAAGATCTGCAACCTAAGGGTCTGAACCCCTTAGAAGCCTAGAGACCTAATTAGGGAGATTAGGCCTAATTTACAAAGCAACCCCCATTACCGATATCCCAACTAAAAAACCAACTTTATGAACATGTGGGTAATGTTTAATAACCTCTAATTATAGGGTTGCATTCTTGGAATCCACTGCTATCAGATTTTATGATGACAGTCCTAAATTTTCTTAAGGTAGTCACATAGAGATGCCTACCTAGTTTTGATTGTTTCTCCTCACAACCAAGACTCCCCTACAAAAATGAATGAAAATCCTAAAATACATAGGCAAATCCTGCACTCCACCAAAGGAAGAAACTTCTAGTTGACTAGAATGCAAGATATGGCCATTTTTGGCTAAAACCCTAGCCAAACCCTTACTTTCCAAGTTACAATCAAAAAAATGGAGGGTTCTCACTACACAAAAAAAATAAAAACCTCAGACCACCATGAAATAAAAGATAATTCATTCCTCCATCTACTCCATGAATTATTTTCTCAAGTTCAAGCCGGTCAAGGACGTACAACCTTTGTAAACTCAAAATTTTTAGGAAAACTCAAATTTTTTAGTATTTTATTGCTTTCAAACTTCAATCCAAAATCACACCAACCTTGGGAATAATGTACACAAGGATTATAGACCTCTCCAATGGTTTCCAACCAAATTTGGAAGAGGTTGGAGCCATTGAGGCTTACATCAACCGCATTTTAAAAAGTTGCACTTTTAAACGTTGCATTTTTGCATAAAAAGTTGTCAAACTCTCTAAGGTTGGGATCCACACACTTGGATCAACCAAAAACCCCTAAAACATTATAAAAACCTATCAAACACAAAACTAGACATTCTACTACCCCTATTGACCACATTGTCCTAATTAGCTTATCAAATTGCCTAATTAGTGACATGGGTTGACATGGTGGGGTCTTTATCGAATACATGAAACTTGCATAAACATAAGACACTAAGACAACCACTTTGATCCTATTCTTCATCCTCAGAGCCATGATTTTCTTGTTGATGAGGTGCTCCTGCACCATACTCCTCAGGAGAAGATATCTCAAGCCCATTTGAGATCAGAGTTTGGAGATTTGCACCATGGTTGGAAATTTGTTTATCTGTCATCCAAACTGCCTTAGAGTCTAGTTTGTCCTGATAAGCCACTAAATACTCAATGTACTCCTTGTTCCTTGTCCTCTTTTTGATTCTAGTGTATATAACCTTTCTCAACTTTGGTGAATCATGCCTTAGAATATCCTTGTCTGTTGCAACCGGTATTGGTTCTTCTTCTTCATTACCATAACCTTTGAAAAGTGTAAGATCACACACATTGAAAATGGGTGACAATCCAAGATCAGGAGGAAGTTGGATTTCATAAGCATTTTGCCCACATTTCTTCAAAATATGACATGGTCCAATCTTCCTCTACATGAGCTTGGTTTATTAGCCTTTTGGGAGTCTCTCCTTTTTCAAATTTACCCATACCAAGTCCCCAACACTAAATTGCATATCCATCTTTTTCTTATCAGTATAAGCCATGTACTTCACTGTAGATTGTTGGAGATGAGACTTCACTTGGTCATGTACCTCCTTTATGGTTGATGCAAAAGCTTCACCATCTGCAATAATGGACTCTTCTTTAGCTAACTTCCTCAACTCTAACACATCTCCTGGGTGGATGCCATACACAATTTGGAAAGGAGACTTCCCAGTACTCCTATTTATGGTGTCATTGTATGAAAACTTTGCCTATGACAGTATGTTGTCCCATTTCTCTCCATGTTGTCTTATCAAACATATTAATAGGTTCCCCAAGGACTTATTGACAACTTCAGTTTGTCCATCCATTTTGGGATGGTAGGCTGATGAGTGATGAATACTAAGAGGGGGGGTGAATTAATATGCCAAAAATCTCTGCACTTAAACACTTTGCAAGACTAACAGTAAACCAGTAAAATAGTCTAGCAGACAAACTGGTTAACACACATGCAAACCAAATAGCTAATAATGCATTCACCCACAAAAGCAAAAACACCATAACACAAGAGATTTTGACATGGAAACCCAAATGGGAAAAACCACGGTGAGATGGAACTCACAAGTAACTATCTGTAGAATAGGAACCAGACCGGTTAAGGTCAGACCGGTTAAGGTCTTACAATGTTCTTTACCAAAACAGATCCTGTTAGGAATCTCAATCTCTATTAGGAGATAAGTCCAATTAAAGACTACCTTGCTAGAGGATTTTAGATCCACAGATGTGAACCACCTTGTTAGAGGATTTTCAAAAGGCTTTTGGGCCTACCTGATTAAGGGCTACAAACTTGTCAAAGATGTGAGTAATCAACAAGTGTTTGATCTAGCTAATAGCATAGACTACTCAGTTAGATCCTTGATAGCTCGTTCCTCATGCATTCCAGCATTACTTCAGTCTTCTACAAATTCCTATTCTCTCCAACTCCTCAACCACCTTAAACCTTAGCAACAACATAAACTTTCACTACAGCCACATCAACAACCTAAAACCCGAGACATGATGTCCTTATAAAGGAATCTGGTTTCATGTCAGTCCAATAGGATTACATTACAATTTCCTAGGTAAAATGAACCTGGACATACTTGGTAACATGACACAAAAAGCACCATTAAAGTGTCGGCACCGTCAAACAATCGGTGGATGGTAACTCATCATAGAGTATTACCAGTTCATACAATATATCAGTTGTCGGTTTGTCAAAAATGAAGACTGGTAAAAATGTGTTATGCCGCTTTAATTCCTCGTACCACTTGGGGTCCATGAACCGCTTGGAGTCAGCATGTCACTTCAGACCGGGAAACACATTCTGCAAAACACCAATAGTCTAAAGACTATAATACAACATTCTGGTTGGAACAAATACCGGTTGTGCTCTAACTCATACATATAAAGGGGATCTCAATGCAAGTGTATGTCCATCAATGACAATCACAACATAACCATCAAAAATGCCAACAATGAGAAAGCTAGGTTAGTTCCCAACTTCTTCCAAAGGGTCCTCCAAAAGTGACCTATGAACTTCACATCCCTTTCTAAAACTATGTTTAGTGGCAATCCATGTATCCGGACTATCTCTTTGAAAACAATTTTAAGCATCACAAGAGGTTTTGCATGGCAAGAAATGAGCCATTTTGCTAAATCTGTCTACCACTACAAAAACACTGTCAAATCCTCTCCTTGTCCTAGGTAGACCCAACACAAAATCCATACTTATGCTTTCCCATGGTCTAGAAGGAATGGGTAAAGGCTGGTACAAACCTGCATTGGTGGATTTCCCTTTGGCTTTCTAATAGATTACACATGTCTTCACAAACTTCCTTACATCTGCATGTAACTTAGGCTAGTAGTAATGTCTTTCCACAAGGTCAAGGGTCTTGTCAAGACCAAATGACCTTCCATTTCTCCATAATGTTTCTCCCTAATGATATTTAATCTCACTGAACACTTAGGAATGGATAATTATCCACCCTTGAATAGAAATCCCTCTTGGATCAAAAACTCAAAAAATTCAACATGATACCACTCGCCAAAAGACTCACATACCTTGTATATCTCTCCAAAATCTTCATTAGCATCATACATATTCTTCAAGGAGTCAATGCCAACACTTTCCATCTTGATTTGGTTGATGGTTAGGACCCTCCTGCTCAAGGCATCAACAACTTTATTCTTAACCCCCTTTTTGTGCTTGAGGTTGAAGGTGAAAGCTTGTAGAGTTTCTAACCACTTCATGTGCAAGTGGTTTAACTTCTCTTGGCTGTTTATGAATCTTAGAGCCTGATTATCAGTAAAAACTATGAACTCCTTAAGCAATAAATAGTTCCTCCACTTCTTCAATGACTGAACTAAAGCATACATCTCCAAGTCATAGGATGAGTATCTCCTCTTGGCATCATTTATTTTTTCACTAAAAATGGCAATTGGCCTTCCTTCCTGACTGAGCACTGCCCCAATAGCCATGTAGCTTGCATAAAATTCCACCCGAAATATCTTGTTGAAGTCTAGTAGGGAAAGGACTAGTTGTTCTTCTACTTTCTTCTTCAATGTTTTGAATGAGTCATTTGCCTCCTTGGTCCAACTAAACCTACACTTTTGTCCTCCTTTTATGGTGTCAAGCATAGGTGCACAAACATGACTAAATCCTGTTATAAACTTCCTATAAAAAGTTGCTAAACCATGGAAAATCCAAACCTCATTCATGGTTTTAAGTGTTGGCCAAGACAATATATCACTTACCTTCTCTTGGTCCATTTTCAACTCACCTTGTGAGATTACAAATCCTAATTAGATGATCTCCTCCTGCATGAACAAACACTTATCCAAATTTATCATTAGTTTCTCTACATGTATCCTTTTGAGGACCATATCTATATGTTTGAGGTTCTCTTCCCTAATGTGGCTAAAGATCAAAATATCATCAAGGTATACTACCACAAACTTTCCTATGAACTCCACAAAGACCTCATTCATCAACCTCATAAAGGTACGAGGGGTGTTGGACAGCCCAAATGGCATGACTTTCCATTTATAAAACCCCTCATTGGTTTTGAAAGTTGTTTTCCATTCATCCCCTGGCCTTATTCTAATATGATGGTATCCACTTTTTAGATCCATTTTGCTGAAATATTTAGCACTCCCCAAGCAATCAAGTAAATCCTTTATCCTACGGATTGGGAACCTATACCTTATAGTTATCTTGTTAATGGCCCTTGAGTCTGTGCATAGCCTCCAAGTGCCTTCTTTCTTGGTTGCAAGGACTACCGGTACTGCACATGGGCTTAAGATTTTGCCAATTAGTCTCGATTATAGAAACTCCTCAATTTGTCTTGCCATCTCTGCATTCTGATCTGGAGTAAGTTTGTATGCTGCTTCATTTGGTAAGGTAGATCCAGGGATCAGATCTATGACTGATGTCTCTCACTGGTGGTAGGGATCTTGGAATTCCCTTAGAGATGATGCCTTTGTACTTGTCAAGTAACTGTCTGACTGTAGGGTCTATGTTCCTCTATCCTTCTTCTTTCCCTTCTGCAAACTACTCCTTTGTCATCTTGGACTTAGGAAAGAGGGCATAGCAAATTGCATCCTTCTCTGGAATCTCCTTCGTGAACTACTTTCCTTCTACCAACAATACTTTGGCATATTTTACCTTCTGTTCTATCTCACTCTCCATTAGGGGTAAAATCTCTATCACCTTACCATCTTTGGTGATTGAATAGGTGTTTCTAACCCCATCATGGTAAGCCTTCAAATCAAACTATCGTGGTCTTCCAAATAAGAGATGACATGCATCCATCTTGGCTATATCAAATAGCAACATATCCTTGTATGATCCAATCTGAAACTCTACCCAAGCCTTCTCTTCTACCATTGCTTGTTGACCTTGGGTGAGCCATGAGACCTAATAGGGGTAAGGATGTGGCAATCTTCTCAACTTAAGCTTCTCTACCATTTCAAGAGACACAAAAGTTTTAGTAGACCTAGAGTCTATCAAGACCTTGCATACCTTTCCTCTTGCCTTGCAAGTAGTTTTGAAAAGATACTTTCTTTGTGGGGGCTCCTTATCAGGTACCTTCATGGTGGTTACTTCTCTCCTCATTATCGAAGCCTCTCCTCCTTCAGGGTAGCCATAGCTATTAGGAGCATTAACACTTTGATAGGTGTTTGTAGTTGCCACACTTTGGCAATCATATTCCTACACCAAATTGCTCCTCCTTTCTCCCATGGAGCTTGTATCCTTCTCTGGACACCTATTGGCCATGTGCCCTCTTGGTTATAGTTGTAGAATCTAGGGGGTCCTCTACCTTGGGATCTTCAGCTAGAGAATGGTCTTTTGCCCCTAAAGTTCCCTCTTTGATTGTAGCCTCCTCCTTGATTATAATTGCTCTCTCCTCTGGTGCCATCTTGGCTAGACTAACCTTGGTATCCAAAACCATTTCCTCTACCTCTAAAAGGGCCTCTTCCCCCTCTTTGATGTCTCCCTTTGCCTTTACCATTTTGTTCTTGTCTCCTCTTTAGCTTTTCCTCCATCTTAAGTGCTAATTGAAAGCATTTTTGGACTGTCTCCGTGGTGTGGAGATTCAAATCTTCTTGGATGGTAAATCTCAGTCCATTGAGATATCTCACCACCTTCTCATCTTCACTCTCCTTTACCTTGGTCTTCACACACAACCTCATGAACTCCTCTATGTAGGAACTAACGTCCATCTCCTTATGCTTCAAGTTTTGTCTTCTCTTATGCAATTGGAAATTATAGTCCATTGGAACATAGGCTTCCTTCACCAAAGCCATCATCTTCTTCCAAGTAGAAAATTATATTTTCCCCTCTTTCACCCTCTCATCATGGATGAAAGTCCACCAAGTTAGTACAACCCCTTTCATTTTGGATTGGGCCATCTTCACCCTTTGGTGCTCTAGTATGTCTTCACTCTCAAAGAAATTGTCCAATGAGTCTATCCACTTCATCATGGTATCTGGTTCCATGTTACCGACAAACACTGGTAGATCCAATTTCACATCCATAGTTCTTCTCTCCATGGACTTGAGGACACTCATCAAGGGTCTCTGGTCTGCAGGAACCTCTTGTTCTTCATGCCTAGGGATCTCCTTTTTATCCCATTCTTCAACACTTCTAAAGTCTCTTTCTCCCCTCTCCACTTTGTCCTTCATCCCTGACTGCTCCACTCTGTGCCATATGCTTCTTCACCAAGACAACCAACTCTGTATTGGTCATTCTTGATGGGATTTTTTGGGATCCCTCTTCCTCTGACATCTTGTCTTCTTCACCTATCCAAAGAACACTCCTATGCTCTGATACCACTTGATGCAGAGGTCTCCTTACACCTAAGGACAAGTCCAAAAGGTTAGGCTCTGACCCTTCAAATGACAAAAATGACCCTACAGGGAACGACTCCACATCTTAAGGTTTTGAACTACTCTCCACTACTCAAGCCTAGCACCTACTCAAGATGAGTAATTGGCTTCAACTTCTCAAACATGCCTCATCGATAACCCCTGGTGTTAGGGGATTTGGAATTAGTCCATTCATGACTAATAAGGATTGTTACAAGCATTGGTTTAGGGTTTTGTCTTCAAATCCTTATACCTCCTTTGGAAACCTCCCCCTAGGCTAGTAGCCCTCCTAAGCCAGTATTTTGCCTTTAACTCCAAAATACTGAACACAAACTAGAAAAATATTTACCATTCCAAATACCCTTTATGGAGTTACACTCCTCCCCAAATTGGGTTGGCAAGATCTACAACCTAAGGGTCTGAACCCCTTAGAATCCTATAGACCTAATTAGGGCGATTAGGCCAAATTTAAAAAGAAACCCCTATTACCAGTATCCCAAATTCAAAACCAACTTTATGAGCATGTGTGTAATGTTTAATAGCCTCTAATTCCAAGCTTACACACCTGGAATCCACCGCTATCATATTTTATGATGACTGTCCTAAATTTGCTTAAGGTAGTCACATAGAGATGCCTAGCTAGTTTTGCTTCTTTCTCCTCACAAACAAGTCTCTCCTTCAAAAAAACATGAAAATCCAAAAATACATAGTCCAATCCTACACTCCACCAAAGGAAGAAACTTCTAGTTGACTAGAATGCAAGATATGGCCATTTTTTCCTAAAACCCTAGCGAAACCCTTACTTTCTGGGTTGCAGTCAAAAAAATGGAGGGTTCTCACTACACAGAAACAATCAAAACCTCAGACCACCACCAAATCAAATATAATTCATTCCTCCATCTACTCCATGAATTATTTTGTCAAGTTCAAGCCGATCAAGGACATGCAACCTCTGTAAACTCAGAATTTCTAGGAAAACTCAAATATTTCAGTATTTTATTGCTTTCAAAATTCAATCCAAAATCAAACCAGCCTTGGGAATCATTTCCAAAAGGATTATAGACCTCTCCAATGGTTTCCAAATGAATTTGGAAGAGGTTGGAGCCATTGATAGGCTTACATCAACCGTATTTTGAAAAGTTGCATTTTTGCATAAAAAGTTGTCAAACTCTCTAAGGTTGGGATCCACACACTTGGATCAACCAAACATCCCTAAAACATTCTAAAAACCTATAAAACACAAAAACAAACATTCTACTACCCCTATTGACCACATTTTCCTAATTGGATTATCAAATTGTCTAATTAGTGACATGGGTTTACATGGTGGGGTCTTTATTGAATACATGAAACTTTCATAAACACAAGACACTAAGACAACCACTATGATCCTAGTCTACATCCTCAAGGCCATGATTTTCTTGTTGATGAGGTATTGTTGCACCACCATTGCACCAATATAATGATTTAGATGACATAACATGAACCTAAATTAAATTCCCAAATGCTCAACTCCACTATAAATCACGCCAAGATCAACCGCAACATGCTACACCACCAGGAAAACCACGTACCATGAAAATCATCACCAATTTAGAAAAACACCTAAAACTCATAAAACAATCAATGTGGATCGATAAAACAAATAGTACACAATTAAGAAACATCAGCAAGCACATTAAAATCATTAGCAACGACTACACCAACACCACTTATCAAATCTTCATCTATCAACATCTGAAACTCAGGAATACACAAACAACAATAAATGTCTTGAAGAAAGATAACTTGTGGAGAACCAAATAATGAACCATCTGAAATGAAGATACACAAGACCATCCCAAATAATATCCCAAAATATCAACTCAAGATCTGATCACACCAGAAAATACTGGAGGAAATACTAAACTCTACAAGATAGTGATTAGCAAAACAAAACTGCAAAACCAGATCATAATATCTTCCCAATCAGCAAACACCGGATAAAATCACAAGAATATGTTGACATCAATGACAAAAACATATCTTAGCAATAGCAATGACCAACAATATCCAACAATATCCCCCTTGGCATTGATGTCAACATATGAATGTGAAAAATAGTCAATGCAAAGAAAGAAGATATCTCCAGCAAACTCCAGCAAAATCCCCCTAAGATCAAGATATATAAAGTAGTTTTTCACATGATCTCTCTCCCCCTTTGATATCAATGCCAAAGATCTCAAAATAGATAACCTAACTCATGATTGTCTCCCCCTTTGAGACACACAACCAAGCCAATAGACTACTCCACCAGAGGAGTAGCACCATCTCATCAATCCAGATAAAAGATAAGGCTCCGAGGTCTACTAGATTGATGCAACTCAATTCATCTAGTTTTCATTAGGAGGGGTAGATACCCTTAAATTTTCTCTCAAATAGACAAATGTATCTGTAGGAAAAGGCTTAGTGAAAATATTAGTTATTTGTCTCTTTGTAGATACATACTCCAGCTTCACTTTCTATTCGTTGACTTGCTCTCTCAAGTAATGATATTTGATTGACACGTGCTTAGTCTCTGAATGTTGCACCAGATTCTTTTACATTTTAATAGGACTATAATTATCACAGTAAATGATAGTAGGCTCATCATAGATAATTCTGATATCTTTCAATATTTGCTTCATCCAAACTACCTGAGTGCAATTACTAGCAACAACAATGTACTCAGTTTCAACAGTAGATAAGGACACTGAATCTTGTTTCTTACTAGCTCATGAAACTAATTTCTTTCCCAAAAAGAATTTTCCACTGGTAGTGCTCTTCTGGTCATCAACATCACTAGCCCAATCTTTGCAAAACTAACACTATCATAAATCAGTTTCTTCACTTGTATTCTACAAACATGAGTCCAAAGATATGACAAAACAATCACTAATTCTTCTCTATATTTTGAATACTTTGATCTTTGTAATAAGATTAATGAGAAAAGGGGTATTTGGATTATCATGACTGTATTTCCATGATTACCATATTTATTTGTTCTTTGGAAGCTTTATTCATGGCTATTAACCTTACTGTGTGTGAAAAGTGGAATAAGTATCTATAAGTTGTAAGACACAACACTTCAATTAAGTCATTACATGTATGGTTAGACAGATATAAGCATGAATAATAAAACCATAACAAATTGACCAATTGCCTTCTAAAAGATGCGAGTATAGATTTGCTCTCAGATTTGTATAAGCAATACCAGTGACTAGACTACACCAAGACGAAGGATTTAATCTATATGAGAATGATATTAAGCTAAATGGATGCAAGATGGATGCAAGATTAAACTATATGAATTCAAGTAATCATAATTGAACTAAATATATAAAAAGATAAACTAAGATGCAACAATCTCAAAAAAGAAAGCACAATATCTTTTATGACTCCAGAGCAAAAACTGTATAATAAATATAAATCTCCAAGGTGTTTTGAATGAGAGATGAAGGCTAAATTTATAGAGAATCAAAAGAGAGACCAATGGTCAAGATCAATTAGAAAAAAGCGGTTGAGATTATTCAAGAAAAAACACAATTTAGGATAATTGAAATAATTGAGAAATCAGATTCAGTTAACCTTGAGATAGATTCCAATTATAGTTTGATTGAAATACATTCAGACTATAAGTCTGAGTTTGCATTGGAGATAAAATTCAATTAATTCCATGCAATTGCGATAAAAATAGGTGATTCCATGCAATTTCTTTAATTTATTCAAGAAAAGAGTATTTTCAATGCAGCTGAACTTCTTTTATCAAAAGCTTTGAGTTCCAATTTTAGAGAATGATTAATAATTCAATTAATAATTTTTCTGATTTCAAGTTATCTCAATTTAGAAGAAAAAATAATATCTCGAGTTTGATTTCTCTTTCAATTCAATTATTTTATTTTTAATTTAACTCTTGCTTTTCATATTGATTCCTCTTTTGTAATAAATTAACTCATTTTTTATGATTAAATGGCAAATTTATTAATTAATTAAATATGCTAGGATATTTAATAAATTAAATAGGATAATTGATCAAAATGATTTACTTGGAATGATTTAATTAATTAAATAAATATTTAATTAATATAGAATAATTCACTTGCCATGTGACATTTAATGATTGAAGAATTAATTAATTGTGTGCTCAAAGTTGATTTAATTGCCTTTGGTTAGGACCTTGGTGATGTTGTCGATATTAGGGGACCATGGTTTAGATGACCAATTTTAGGGTATTACATTTTCCCCTCTTTGAATTAATGTGTGAGCAACACATTGGTTCACATAATAGTTGATGTCTAGGAGATACTAGTTCTAAACTTGATTGATCACGAACCAAATAAAGAGCGAGGTGTTTAGCTTGTTTTGAAGTGATGAAATTGAACAAAGTTGATTAAAGTGATATCGATCCCGAACTCGATTGAACTAGGACCGATGAAGAGAAAAGATATCGAACTTGATTGAACTAGACACAGTGAGCGAAGATAAAACCGATCTTGAACTTGATGGATCAAGATACGATGAGCGAAGATAAACTGTCCATCTTGATTCAATGCAATGAAACTGAACACCTGCTTAGATTGAGCGTGTGAACAAAGATACTCTTTAAACCCTTGATTGAGTTTAAACGAATAATCAGCTTGATGAAAAGCGATGAGACTGATTAACATTAAGAGACTGGTTCAGATGAAGACAATATCAGCTTGATTTGAAGTGATGAAACCGATATGCTCCTAGCGATAAGAATTTGTTTGATTTTTTTTAGTTGAAAAGATTTTTGCTCGACTTTTGATGAAGATTTGAAATTTTTCTTGACATTGAAGATGTGAGGTCATGAGGTCATGAGTATGCCCCCTTGGGAGAAAAATTGAAAGACAGTGAGGGTACATGATTTTAGGAAATTGTTGGCGATGATAATTATTTGAGCACGAATAAATGATTGAGCCAGAGGATCATTTAAAGATTTAGCGTTTATTAATGAGAAATTGAGCGCAAATTGAAGAAAACAATGAGCATGTTGAAAGCGCTAAGTGGTCTTTGTTGTGCAAAATTGACTAGGATAATGATCTTGTATTTCGATTTCGATCCCAAAAATGGAATCAGGACAGGAAAATTAGCTAAGGGTACAATTTTTCATGTCCATCAGAGCAACTTGAAAAATTAGGGTTTTGGCTATATAAGGGGTCCAAGTGTCTTTTTCAATTCATTTTAACCTCTCCAAGTTTGACTATTTGAAAATCCTTCTATGAAGAAAAATGGCCATTCCGATCCAGGAGCATTGATAAGAGCACCATAGACATCATAATTGACCGTGGAACTATGAGCCAACGGTAAATAATCAATGTTATGCCTGGACATTTCATCAATTTTGAATTTTGGTTGAATTTTTTGCTTTTTAATGTCGTCCAAGACTAGTCAATATCATTTTGTTGTGCGAGACGATACTGTCTCTCGTATGACACACTATCCTTGTGTGGTTTTTCGTATTAGGCCATATGTTTTGTTGTCTGGGGTCATCCCATGTATCGTATGAGAGTTTGCTTGAGAGCCCATTTTATTGTGCAAGTGCATGTCTTTTGTCGTATGGGAGTATTTTGTCCTATGGGAGTCTTTATCATGCTATATGAATTCCTAACTCATACGAGTTTCTACTTACTCTGTGAAATGTCGTATGGAAAACAGTGAGCATTTTTAAGGGTCAAAACATGGAAATTTAATTTGGCATTTGGTGTATTTGGATTTGTGTGATGTTTAACATGTTGTATAACATAATTTCAATGACTTGTCGATGCTCTGTTGTTTGATTCTTGCAGGTTTGACTACCACATATCTTGTTTTGGTGTGTCTATCCTCCTACGATGAGGCTAGTCCATGAGCTATCAGTTATAGATAGAGCACATATTGATTTGTGTGGCTTTACTCACCTTTTACAGATGCTTGATATTCGTGTGAATCACAGGATTCTTACTACACTTGTTGAGTGGTTCCATTCTGAGAATAACATGTTGGCATTTTTTATGTTTATGTTGTGATTGTCATTGATGGATACACACTTGCATTGAGATCCTCTTTATATGTATAAGTTAGAGCACAACCGGTATTTGTTCCAACCAATATGTTGAATTATAGTCTTTAGACTATTGATGTTTTGCAGAATGTGTTTGAAGCGACATGTTGACCCCAAGCGGTTTGTGGATCCCAAGTGGTACGAAGGACCAAAGTAGCATAACACATTTTTACCAGTCTTCATTTTTGTTAAACCAGCAATCGGCATTTTGTATGAACCGGTAATACTCTGTGATGAGTTACCAACCAGCATTTTGTGATGAGTTACCATCCACCGATTGTTTGATGGTGTCGACACATTAACAGTGCTTTTTGTGTCATGGTACCAAGTATGTCCAGGTTCATTGAACCTAGGAAATTGTAATGTAATCCTATTGGACTGACATGAAATCAGATTCCTTTATAAGGACATCATGTCTAGGGTTTTAAAGAGTTGACGAGGTCGCAGCAAAATTTTATATTGTTGCTAGGGTTTAAGGTGGTTGAGGAGTTGGAAAGAATATGAATGTGTAGAAGACTGAAGTAATGCAGGAGTGCATTAAGAATGAGCTATCAAGGATCTAACCGAGAATTTTGTGCTATTAGATAGATCAAACACTTGTTGATTACTCACATCTTTGACAAGTCTATAGCCCTTAACCGGGTAGGCCCAAAAGCCTTTTTGTAAATCCTCTAACAAGGTGGTTCACATCTGTGGATCTAAAATCCTCTAGCAAGGTAGTCTTTAATTGGACTTATCTCCTAACAAAGATTGAGATTCCTAATAGGATCTATTCTGGTAAAGAACATTGTAAGACCTTAACCAGTCTGACCTTAACCGGTCTGGTTCCTATTCTACAGATAGTGACTTGTGCATTCCATCTCACCGTGGTTTTTCCCATTTGGGTTTCCACGTCAAAATCTATGGTGTTATGGTGTTTGTACTTATGTGGGTGAATGCATTATTAGCTGTTTGGTTTGCATGTTTGTTAACTGGTTTGTTTGTTAAACTGTTTTACCGGTTTACTGTTAGTGTTGCAAAGTGTTTAAATGCAAAGATTTTTGGAATACTAATTCCCCCCCCCTCTTAGTATTCATCAATTGGTATCAGAGCCTACCTTTCTATAAGTTTAACCACTTGGAAAGAGATATGGGGGAATACACATTGAGGGAACTTACCCATCAGCTCACTCAGTCTGAGCAAGCCTATGATGATCTTATGGTCAAATACAAGGCATCTCAAGCAAAAAGGAGAGAATATGCAGAAAAGTTGATATAGCTATCTAAAAATAGTTCTTTAGATGAAGCAGACATGGAAGCCCTAATTGCTAAAGTAAATAAGCTAAATGAATTAAACTCCAACTTGAGAAAGGAGTTGGAAGGACTGACTATCCAGATGTGTCAAGAGCTTGAGAACCAGAGGAAAGCTGAAGATCTGGTGAAAGAAAGAGATCATGAGATCTCCAAGCTGAAACAAGAGATGAGTTCCCTAAATGCTCAACTCCATGCAAGCAAAATGGAAAAGGAAGACATGCAAGGAGAACTAAACACTGCCATCTCTGAGAATGAGAACCTATTGGAAACAAATGCTACTATTTCCAAAGAACTCTCTGAGTCAAAGGAAATACTTGCTAAGTTCAACAAGAGTACTGTCAAGCTAGAGCAAAAGCTTGAATCTGCCAAACCAGTCAAGAATACCAATGGACTTGGTTATTCATGTCATGAGGAAGGTGAGACCTTTGGTACAAATGCTGGAACATCAAAGAAACAACAACCATCAAAGAATAAAGGTAAGAAAAAGTTTAAACATATTTGTTTCAACTGTCTTAAAGAAGGACACACTGCAAATGTGTGTAGGAGTAAGGCTTACAACAATTTTCCTTATTTCCTAAATGATAAGCCTAGATCCTATAGATTTGATGGTAACTATTATGCATGCAACAAGTATGGGCATAGAGCATCTGAATGTCCACCCTTCTTGAAGTTGGTATGGAAGATGAAGATAGACAAGTACAAAATGAGAAGTGTTGAGAAAAAGGCCCAAAGGCCAAATATGTCTAATCTAGAAAATCAGGAAGAGGTCAAGAATGAAATGATGGATGAATTCAAAGGAATCATTGCGGATTAAGGCGAAACCATTGTAAATCAGGCCAGAGTTTTAATCCTACCAAAATGGGATATAGAAGATGCAGTAGCCTTTGATGCAATTAGGAAGTAAAAAGAAGAAAGGTTCAGTTCAGAAGAAGAAGCAAGGTTGGCATTGAAAGGATCAAATTTTGTGGATGATTATGCAACCTTGGCAATATGGGTGCTAGAGCAAGGGCCTAGAAGGCTTGATATCAGTGACATAAATCCCAATTTGAGGGGAAGCCTTATTGTAAAGAGAGCCTCTAATACATCAAATTTTGAGGCCTCAAAGTTAGTTGTTGATGTGGCCAAGTTGGCCCATGAGACTTCCAAGAGGGAGGATATGGAAAAAGAGGAACTTTTGAGGTAATGTGAAAATCTCTTCAACGATTATAATATAGCTCAGCAAAGATGTGTGGAATTGTAAACCAAAGTTCAACTTCTAGAATGGGGATAGATAGGAGTGTCACCTTCTATTCCTTCTACTTCATTAGCACCATCAACATCTAGGTCTCCACTTGTCACCCATGTAGATGCATCAATCCAATTTGACAGTGAGACTGATATCCCAAGCATATCATTGGTACCATATGTTGATGAGGAACCTACTAGATCAAATCATCCAACGAAAGCCCAACTTTTAGAGAAGATCACTAAGTTGGAGAATAAATTGAAGGAGTCAAAGGATCAGTCTGCTTTCCAGCAAAGGGAAGTAGTTAGCTCAGTACTAACTCACTTGAATGAGAAGGTTGACAGTAGGTTGAATAGTGTTTATTCTTTATTGTTTAATGCTATTCAAAGTTTTGATAAAGATAAGAAAGTGGCAATCCCTTTGTTTACAAAATGGTTGCAAAGGAGAAATGAGATTAGAATAATGTCTATGGTTTCCAAGTACAATGATCAGAGGCCACCTTCACTCCAACCAACCTATTTGTTAGTAAAATCAATGCAGGAAGCCTAGATGCTACCTGAGAATATAGAGAGAAAGATAAGGGAGTTGATGACGGATTTTACTAAGCTGAATGAAACATTTCTACGAGGCATTGTAAATGAGGAGGGGGAAATTAAGCTTTAATAGTTATGGAAAGAAGAGGCAGAAAGGGTCATCAATACCCAGGTAGATTTAATCTGTGATGGATGGGATATTGACATGCTAGTGGACGGCATGGATAAAATTCTATGCACAAGGGCCTTTTTGAATCTTTTGAAAGAGAAGTGAATCAAGTAGCCATTAAGTATACTCCATACAGGGCAAAGGATGATGAAGTGATGAGTTTCAAGTGACCATCTAAGGAATAATACGATGAATGGAGCACAACTTATTTGAATGAAGAATAAAGGTTGCAAATTATCTGATATGATAGTTTGGTTAACAGTTTTTGTCTTCTAGTTGTGGTCGTCTCTGAAATTTAAGCAACAACAAGGGTGGTGTATTGCGTGAGGAGTGTCAAAGAGGCGGTTGCAGATATTTTGGTGTTGGTTGTGGTTTTCTTCTAATTAAATATTTTTATAACAAAATGTAGTTATATGTGATCATTTTAAGATGACTGGTGTCTCCTCTAGCATGAAGCTTGTTAGCTCCATTGTTTTCTATAAAAGAGAGTTCAGGGTTATGAGACGGGGTTCTGATTTTGGTCCCTTTAGTGTTCCAAATTTTTGGTTCCAGTAGCAAAGTCTAGGTGAAACAAGCAAGTTGTAAAGTCGTTTATAGAGCATATAGAAAGAGTCTTGTGTCTATTTTTTTGCAGGTTCTTGAAGGAGTTAAATGTAAATTGTGTTTTGACAGAGATAGTTGATTTATTCAATAGAAATATAATTCAAATCCATTTCTCTCTAGTGTATTATTCTACCATATTTTGAATGAATAAAATCAAGGATTTTCTCATTCATTGCATTGTTGTGGTGTATGTATTTTTTGTTCATGTTGTTAGGACCTGGGAAGGACAACTGAGAGAGGGGGGTGAATTAGTTGTAAACCAATTTTCAATAAATTATTACCCAAATGCAAATTATTCCAATTTAAACTTAGTGCCGATAAAACCAAACTTAAGTGTCGGTAAAACAGATTAACAGTTATAGCAGTACTGGTATAACTTAATGCATCAAACATAAAGAGAAACAACATCCACAACACATGATAGAGATTTTGACGTAGAAACCCGATAAGGGGGAAAACCACGATGGGAAACCTTACCCACAATCAGATGATACTACTGCAAATAGTAAGTGTATACAAATAGGGTCTACGCATGCAGAAAGGCCAACCGCCTAGAGCTCACTGCTCAATCAAAAAATAGGAGTCACACTTACAATTGGATGGTTAAATCCAATAACAATGTACTGCTCAAAATAGCATCTGCAATGCTGGATTCAGTACCGGTTTAAGCTCTCAACATGAGTTCCAAACACCTTCATAGCCTTTCTTTAACCTTTAGATAATGTCTATGTGATTCACATAAGGATCTGCTTATTTTCTCTCCTCAATATTCGAACACACTCATACCATATCTGATCTTTAATAAGATCTTACAATCATTTATACAAAACCTAAGACCAAATGTATAGTTCGGCTCACTAAAGATATTACAATTAAAATCAATTATAAACAAGTCTTGATGCGATACAACATGTTGGCTCAATACATTTACCACATTATCCAATCAATAAACAATTCTCAAAACATGTCGTGTTGATCTAGAATAGATATCATGTACCGGTCCATAACATAGACCTATCTGTCAGTAAAGGCAAATCTATCAACCCGATTAGACCAATAAGAAAAACACCAAATCCAAACTTTCAATGATAACAAGTCATCATCGCTACCGGTGAACAATATAACCTATTGGTGAACATATATCGGTGACTATGTATAAGCTACTAACCATACCGGTGAACACAATATGTCGGTTCAACAATAAACCAATAAAACCATAGTGCCAAATCAACAATGTAGACCTCTAAGAAGATAAGTGTTGACATCAATGACAAAAACATGCAACACATGAAGAAGTCATCAATAATACCAACAATCTCCTCCTTTGGCATTGATGGCAACACTAGATGGAAAAACATCTAAGTGCCAAAAACAGAATGCCAAAAACCAATAAACCAACAATCTCCCAAAGATAGATCAATACAAAGTTTTGTAATAGAAACAGAAACCAAAAACCAAAATACATATATCCAAAGAGTATATCTCCCCCTCAATATTTTTCCATAGATATCTATCCCCCTTTGACATCAAATGCCAAAGAAGTTAAGAATTCAAAACATAACATTCAGCCAACTACTCCCCTTGAGAAGTAGCTCTCCTTCATCAAAGCTGGAAAAAGATTTTTCTGCTAGTCCCTGTCAATTTGATGCCAATCTTCATCATTTAAGTCTCTGTCGATGGGGAAATTACCCCAAGATACTCTCTGAGATATTCAAATGTTTCCTTAGGCAAAGGCTTTGTAAAGATATCTACAATTTGCTCTTTAGTATTCACATAAACCAATCTCACTTCATTTGCTTCAACATTCTCTTTCAAAAAATTGTACTTAATAGAAACATGCTTTGTCTTAGAGTGAAATACTGGATTTTTTGATACATCAATTGCTATTGAATTATCACAATAAATGATTATTAGTTCTTTGCATTTTACCTTCATATCATTCAACATTTTCTTGATCCACAATACCTGAGTACAATTAGTTGCTGCTACAACATATTCTGATTTTGTTGTAGATAATGATGTACAAGTTTGTTTCTTGTTGGTCCATGACATCAATCTTGTGCCAAGAAAGAATGCACCGATAGTGGTAATTTTTCTGTCATCTACATCTCCTACCCAATTTGCATCAGTGTATGCACATAAATCAAAATTTTCATCTTTAGGATACCATAAACCAAGATTTGTTGTGCCTTGTAGGTACTGAAAAAATCTTTTTAACTGTCGATTCATGATTTTATTTAGGATTGCTTTGAAATATAGATACAATACACACTGCATTCATTATATCAGTTCTAGTTTGTGTCAAATACAGTAATCCTCCAATCATAGATTTGTACCTTGTCAGATTAATAGGAGCTGAATCATCCTTCAATGTCAATTTATCAGTTGTAGTCATAGGAGTGCTTACCATTTTGGAATTTTCCATACCAAATTTCTTCAGGAGTTCCTTCAAGTACTTTGTTTGGCATATGAATATACCTTTATCTATTTGTGAAATCTGCAAACCTAGAAAAAAAATTATCTCTCCAATCATAATTTCAAATTCTTTTTGCATTTGGTTAGTAAAGTCTTTACATAATCCATCTTCACCTCCAAAAATGATATCATCCACAAATAATTCAATAACCAAAATATCATCATTGGTAACTTTGCAATACAAATTGTTGTCAGCATTACCTTTTCTGTAACCAAGCTTCAAAATATATTTATCAAGTCTAGCATACCAAGCTTTGGGAGCTTGCTTCAATCCATATAAAGCTTTCATTAACCTGCAAACCATATTATTATTATCTGTCAAAGAAAATCCATCAGGTTGTTCAATGTAAACTTCCTCCTCAAGATCTTCATTCAAAAATGCACATTTTACTTCCATCTAATAAACTTTATAGTTCTTATCCAATGTTTATCCTGACATGCTTCAATAATAAATGTTGGTTAAACTTGATAAATTAAACATACCTCTTTATTTGCCAATCTTCCTCTAGTCATAACACCTTGATTCTTGTTTCCAATTATATGATTCTCTGAATGATTCAATCTTACATACCTAGGTTTGTTCTGATTTCCACTTACATGTTGTTGTTCTTCAGTCATAGTTGAGTTTTCTGATGATGTCAGTGTGACTGGGTCTTCACTCTGTACCGGTACAATCTGTGTCAGTTCATTTATAATCATTTCAACTGTCAGTTCTACAGATCTTGAATCTCCTCTAAAATGTTCATCTATCTTCACATTAGTACTCTCAATGATTTGTTTTAACCTTTTATTATAACATCTATATGCCTTTCCTTTAGATAAATAACCAAGAAATGTTCCTTCATCACTTCTAGAATCAAATTTGCCAATATACTCATCTCTTCTAATATAACATTTGCTTCCAAATATTTTGAAGTACTTAAGAGTATGAATATGACCAAACCATAGTTCATAAGGAGCCTTACCGATTTCACTTTTGATGTGAACTCTGTTGAAAGTATAAACCATGATATTCATTGCTTCTCTCCAGTACACATGAGGTAGATTTGCTTCCATCAACATGGTCCTTGCTGCATTCAGAATAGTTTTGTTCTTCATTTTCACAACTCCATTATGATGGGGTGTCTGGAGTGTTGATAGTTGTCTTTTAATTCCATTCACTTCATAGAATGCATTAAATTCTCTAGATGTAAATTCTCCTCCTTGATTTGATCTTAAACATTTGATTTTCTTGTCAGTTTCATTCTCTACCATTGCCTTGTATATTTTGAATCTTCCAAAAGCTTTTGATTTCTCCCTGAGAAAAGTAACCCAACACATTCTAGAATAATCATCAATTATTAGCATAAAGTATCTATCACCTTGTAGACTTCTTGCTCTTGTTGGACCACATAAAGTAGTATGAATTAAATCAAGAATATTATTGGATTTCTCAATAATGTTCTTAAATATTGTTCTAACTTGTTTTCCCATTTGACATTCCTTACATGCCGGATTATGAGGTTTCACAATCTTGGGTAAATCCCTTAATGCCTTAGTTGAATTGATCTTTACAATGCAATCAAAATTCACATTACAGAGTCTTTTATGTCATTACCAACTTTCATCTATGTGTGCAATCAAACATGTCTTATCACTGGTATTCAAGTGAAAGATATTACCTTTAGTCTAATTATCGGTTGCAATCTCCAATCCAGTTCTGTTTATGATTTTGCATTTTCCATTCTTGAACTGTAACTGAAATCCTTTCTCAACTAACTGACCAACACTCAAAAATTATGCTTTAAACCTTCTACATAATAAACATTGTTAGTATTGTGCTTACCATCCAAAGATATACTGCCTTTTCCTTTGATTAAACAAGCTTTGTCATCTCCAAACCTTACTAGACCTCCATGAATTTCCAAAAATGATAAGAATTTTCTTTTATCACCAGTCATATGATGTGAGCATCCACTATCTATTATCCATTCCTCCTTTTCTTCAATTTTTGCTGCCAGTTCCTGCTCTACCGGTTTGACAATGGGTGTTGGTTGATCTTCTTTTATTGTAAAAAAAGCCCATCTGCTATCTGTTGGATCTTCATCTGAATCATCTGTAACACCTTCATATGCATAGTAGCATGAGTTATCTCTTTTTTTCTTAAATCTATATCTCTGATATTCAGGGTTAGGCTTATATGATCTTTTTGCTTCCTCCCTTAGTCTTGCATGTCTATCAGGACATCTAGAAGCTATATGACCAACTTTATTACAATTAAAACATTTGAAAGGTGCTTTACCTTCATACTTACTTCCTGTTGGACCTTTAGGCATCTTCCTTGCAAATAGTGCTTCAAGTTCTTCAAGTTCTTCATTTTCTCTCCTCATATCTTCAAGTTCTTTTGCATAAAGTGATTTCCAATCAGTTTTGTTAGATAATGATGATGTTGTTGATGATGATGATGATGATGATGCTTTGAAAGCTAAATGAGTCTTTACAATAGCAACAAGACCAAATTCCTCAAGCTCAAATGCAGAAAGTTTTCCAACCAAAGTATCTCTAGAAACTAAAGTATTAGGCATTGTTCTCAACTCATTAATAGCAGTCACTTTCATTTTGTCAGCCGGTGGCAAAGCTCTTAAAAATTTAGACATAATTTCATCTTCACTTAAGGATGCTCCACAACATTGTATTTCGAAAACAATTTCATTGACTCTTTCCATAATGCAGAAATTCTTTCATCTTCTTCCATTTTTAAATTTCCATACCTGACCCGGTAACATTCCAATTTTGCAATTTTGACAGTGGTATCTCCTTCATTCATTGTTTCTAGTCTATCCGAAATAGATTTAGCAGTAGATTGGTCTGATAATCCCATGATTTGTTGATCTGATAATGCGCTCAAAAGTGTTTTTCTTGCTTTGGAATCATTGTCCAAGTCCTTAGCCAATATTGGTGGATGAGGTTGATTCGGAGTAGGACCAACATAGCCATTCTTAGTAACATCCCATATATCTCTTCCAATGCAGTTCAGATGTGTTTCCAATCTGATCTTCCATATACCATAGTTAGTTCCATCAAGTTTCAGACTGTCCTTCTTGAAAATATTTGTCGCCTTAGGATCTCCTCAAGTTGTTAGGCTTCTGCAAAAAGAGGACTTAGCTCTGATACCAATTGTTAGGACTTGGGAAGGACAACTGAGAGAGGGGGGTGAATCAGTTGTAAACCAGTTTTCAATAAATTATAACCCAAATGCAAATTATTCCAATTTAAACTTAGTACCAGTAAACCAAACTTAAGTGTCGGTAAAATAGATTAATAGTTATAGCAGTATCAGTATAACTTAATGCATGAAACATAAAGAGAAACAACATCCACAACACATGACACAAATATTTTGACGTGGAAACCCAATAAGGGGAAAAACCATGGTGGGAAACCTTACCCACAATCAGATGATATTATTGCAGATAGTAAGTGTATACAAATGAGGTCTGCACATGCAGAAAGGCCAACCGCCTAGAGCTCACTGCTCAATCACAAAATAGGAGTCACACTGACTACAATTGTATGGTTAAATCCAATAACAATGTACTGCTCAAAATAGCATCTGCAATGTTGGATTCAGTACCAGTTTAAGCTCTGAACATGAGTGCCAAACACCTTCATAACCTTCCTTCAACCTTCAAATAATGTTTGTGTGATTCACACAAGGATCTTCTTATTTTCTCTCTTCAATATTCGAACACACTCATACCATATCTAATCTTCAATAAGATCTTACAATCATTTATACAAAACCTAAGACCAAATGTATAGGTTGGCTCACTAAAGATATTAGAATTAAAATCGATTACAAATAAGTCTTGATGTGATACAACATGTCGGCTCAATACATTTACCACATTATCCAATCAATAAACAATTTCCAAAATGTGTCGTGTTGATCTCAAATAGATATCATGTACCGGTCCATAACCTAGACCTATTTGTCAGTAAAGGAAAATCTGTCAACCCGTTTAGACCAATAAGAAAAACACCAAATCCAAACTTCCAGTCCATGTCTTTGACATAACCAAATGATCTCCACATGATAACAAGTCATCATCGCTCCTAGTGAACAATATAACCTGTTGGTGAACACATACCGGTGACTATGCATAAGCCACTAACCATACCGGTGAACAAAATATGTCGGTTCAACAATAGTGCCAAATCAATAATGTAGACCTCTAAGAAGATAAGTATTGACATCAATGACAAAACCAATGCAACACATGACGAAGTCATCCATAATACCAACACATGCTTTGGTCTAAGGGGTCAATTAAATTCTTGAGTAGAATTGCAGAGTGTTAGGGCTATTGCAGGGATTTTGATAAGTAGTTTGGGTTGGGGTTGCAGATGTGATACATTGAAAGGCAATACTATCTTAGATTCATATGCTATTAAATAAAATTCTGCCAGAATTCATTTTATATCGTATGAATTCATGTACCCAATGGAGTAAGGCATTGATTGTAGCTTGTAGCTATCTTTAGTGTCAATTTTATCTTCAAATTCACCAACAACTTTCTATAATTGGTTAAATATCAGAATATATTTTATTTTTATGTATGTTGCTATGTGCACATAATCATCTCATACTCCAATTGGATGAGGATCACTAAGGAATTTGTCATTCTTGAGCATTCTCCCTTTCTTTTGAGCCTTTACATGAGAATATTTTCTTTGTTCTATGCATAATTTGTGAATATGGCACATAGATCACAAATTGGCTAAGGGATCACCCTCCCAAGTCTTGTAGAGCCCAAAGTGTAGAAGGAGTTGCATATCCTTGTCACAGTTGGTCCAAGTCTGAAGGATATTGATAGTTGGAAGTGGCTTTCCCTAGGTATTTTAAGGAATCAACTTGGTCTCTGCCTTGTAGCAGTGTAAATACATTTGTGGGCATCAACACCCCCTAATCTTTATAACAACTTAGTTTACCGGTGAGGGGCTCTCCACACTAGGTGAAGAATTAGAATCTTCACATGGTTTCTCCTCACTTTTCTTTCTCTATATCTTGTTCATCTCTTCTCTAGTTTCCTCGACATCAACCTTCTTCTTACCTTTTTGTTCAGTAGACTGATTAATCGACTGGTTTATTCTTGCTCTGCAAAACCTTGCAATGTGTCCTGGTTTATGAAAATGAAAACAAGCCATTCCAGATGCTCTCCAAGGTCTAGAATTTCCTCTACTAGTTCTTCTACAATAGTTTGTAGCAACATGTCCAAAGTTGTGATAAATTAAACGTCACATTCTATCTATACTACATCTCATAAGGACTAGACCGGTTCAAATAAGGTCTCTGCCAAGTAGGGTTTCTCCAGTTATTGAAAGATATCTTCCATTCACCATTAGGTCTCTGATTCATGTAAGGTCTCTGAATGTTTTCTCTAGACCTGCACTCAATAGCTCTATGCCCATACTTGTTGCAAGTATAACAATAGCCATAAAAAAATTTAGGCTTATAACCCTCATAAGTATTAGACCTATAACCATCAAAATAACTAGATCTGCTTCTACAAACATTAGCATTATGACTTGGCTTATGACAATTAAAGCATACTGGTTTGTAGGGTTTCTTACTGGTGTTCTTCTTGTTCTTGGGTGCATATTTGTCTTCATGCAAAGTGTCCTTAGTACCGAAAGGCTCTCTTTCTCAAAGGTAGTGTATCCCAAGCCATGTGTATCTCCATTCTGCCTTTGTGATTGAATCTTCTCATCAAGCATAGTAGAGCTCTTATTGTATTTAGCTAGGATCTCATTAGCATCAGCCAACTCCTTAGTAAGATCTCCATTCTTCTTCATAAGACTTTCTCTAAGAGACATAGCCATGTCTAGATCAGCCTGTATTTCTTCTTTTTTCTTCTTTTTCCTCATGAAGATGTGCATGCAGAGTACCAATCTCCTGATTAAGTTTAGAGATCTCATGATCCTTCTCTCTGATCTTGTCTTCAGAAGCCCTCCTAGCTTCTAGCTCTTGACTCATCCTGATAGTTAGAGCTTCCATCTCTCTCCTCAGATTTGACTTATCATCATTCAGTTTTTCCACCTCATTAGCCAATGCATCAATGTTAGCTTCTTCAAATGAACTATTTTCACTGATTTCATACAACTATTCAGCTAGCTCTCTTCACTTAGCCAATGAAGCTTTATACTTGACCCTTAACTCACGTAGGGCTTCTTCGGATTCTGCAAGCCAGTTAGAAATCTCTCTATAACTCATATCCCCATGATAGCCTTAAGGATCCTTCCCAAGTAGTTAAGCCTTAAAGTAATTAGGCTCTGATACCAATTGATAAATTTATAAGGCTCTAAGGGGGGGGTGAATCAGTGCAAGAAAAAACAACAACACAAATATAATCACCACTTTTATCAATCTGAAACTTAACAAGCATGCAACTCATAACACAATGTTTTCACGTGGAAACCCAAATGGGAAAACCATGGTGGGAATTGGTACCCACAAGATCAACTATCTGTGGAATAGGGATCTGATCAATTAAGGTCTTACAACTTCTCTGTTAGGAGCACACTCGGTTAGGAGTGTCTTAGCTCGGTTAGGAGCTATTACAATAAATCCTATTAGGAGCTATCTATCAATGGGATTTAAACAACACAAGTTAATGTGTGACCCTATTAAGGGATTTAAACCTTAGGACCTATGAGGATCCTGCCACACCCTGTTAGGAGTGACCTTGTTAGAGGATTTTATCTTGCTACAACTATTAGGGAACAAGAAGTGACTGATCTATTGTTAGGACCTCTGTGTCTGATTAGATCTGCTTTAGATCTGCTTTTAACACTGACTAAACATCAATATAGAGCTTCCTCTTTCACCGCACAATCACATTCGCACTTCGGATCTCATATCTGATGCATCATCATGCAATATACTCAATTTTATAAACATCTCTTTAAGCCGACTAAGAACCCTTGGAACAATTTCCTAGGGTTTAATGTATCTAGTCAATCTTGCACATTACGCTTTCCTCATGTCGGCCACAAACAACTTAACTCAAAAATAAAACATTAATTCTACCGATTTACCGATCTAAGTGACTCTTGCTCTACCAGTTAACTGTTCTTCAAGACTGACTACTCAAAATATCATAACTTTCTTATTCAATTGAATTTGTCGATGTTGTTCAGGTCATAGATTCATGCCAATATCATGAACATGTGTATCAAACCGCAACACTTAACTCTTCACCGATATTTTGTATCCATCGCTTGAACATAGCTCTGTCATTGTTTACTGGTTCACTATTTAACTACTTCCTCTACCGATAATGCTTTACCGGTTGGCCTAAATGACTTAGATGACTGACAAAACATGGTTTCCATCAATGACAACACAATACAAGTCATCAATCAGCTTATTACAACAAAATCATCATCAAGCCAACATAGTTTCTTAAGCATAACAGAAATGTTGGTCAACCCTTTTCTTCCCTACACAATAAATTTGCTTTTGTGTGCTCATGTCAAGGGACACTTTCATGAGTAGAGAAAGGTTTGCACCAAGGATTTTTCCAAAATTGTCGTTTCATGCATGAATTTTTTTGAGATAGTGGTGAGAGGAGAGATGGGTCTTTTCCAATTCCTACCTAGGGCACTGCTCTTTCAATGAGGAAATAAACAACCTCAATTGCTCATAACCTGCACTCAACAATGTGGAAATTTCTCCAAAAACTTAAGTGCATGAATAAACTTAGTGCTTGGCAGTTATTGTTTAATGGTAGATAGTAGAGGTCTATATATTTTTTAGGTGATTTGATTAAATAAATTGTTTACATTTATAACAATTTAATTCAAGGAAATTTCGTGTGTGTTATAATTTTTTTCCAATTTTTGTATAACCCATTTATTTCTATATTACATAATCAAATCATATTAACAACTCCCTCAAAATTCGTTACCATCCAAATAAACAGCTTTTTGTAGTACTAAAAATAGAATTATAAAATTTAATCTGCTCGAACATTGGCCAATTATTTTTTTAATGGAAATGGTAGGGGTAGCGTACCTATTAAAGCTAACTTCCTCCAAAATGTCTGTTGAATTTGGATTGATAAAATTCTTTCAAATCATATGATGAATTAGATTTAATAGGGGTCTTCCTCCAAAAAGTATGGTAAAATTGGATTTAATGGACCTTCCTCCAAAACGTTCAATGGAATTGGTTTTAATGGATCTTCTAATGAAATTGGATTCAATGGATCTTCCTCGAAAACATCTCATGAAATTGGATTTGACAGATCATCCTCTAAAACATTTGATGAAGTTGGATTTAAGGTTCTTCTAAAATTTGGATTTAATATATCTTCCTCCATAATGTCTGATGAATGTTGGATTTAATAGATCTTCCTCCAAAATGTCTGATAAAAATTGGATTTAATGGATCTTTCTCCAAAATTTCTAATGAATTTTTTTTTTGATGGATCTTCCTCCTTGATAATTTTGTAATATTTACCTTCAGTTGCTTTCCCTAATTAAGTATCCCATGGGGTTGTGCAATTGTAAAAGGTGGAGATGTGCAATTGCTAGACAGTTGGGGTAGACACCTAAAAATGTCTCATTAATCATGTACTAATTATTCCTCTAATTAATTAAGTCTTTAATTATTTAATTAAATTAATTAATCTTATTCTTCTAAATTCATATTTCCTCATTTTACTAATTATTCTATTTTTATTTCTAATCAATTAATAATTTACCCTTTTCTAAATATTAATTAAATATTTATTATTTAATTAATTATGATTTTAATCCTTTAATTTAAATAATATTTATTATTTAATTAAATTTAATTTCTAAATAATTAAATAGTTTCTTTAAATTATTTAATTAGCTAATAAATTCTTCTAATTCAAATTCCAAATCCCCAAATTGTAATTTCATTTAAATTCATATTCCTCTAATTCTAATTTTAATTCTAATTTCATGTAATTTCATTTAATTTCATTAATTCTTCTAATTTCATTTAATTTCGTTAATTCCCCAAATTCTAATTCTAATTTCTTCTAATTTCAAATACATGTGCATGATTTCAAAAATCAAAGTCAAGTTCTAAATATATTCAAATAACAAATTGAATTTAAAATAAATTCATTATTTGAATTAAATATCATGCAAAGATTAAATTAAGAATCAAAGTCAAAGTGCAAGCACATGCTAAATTAATTAATTAATTCAATTATCTTTTCAATCTCTATTTCTATCTTCCACTTTGCTTTTTTCCAAAAATCTCTCAATCAACTTTCAATCAGTTAACTATTTCAATTTCTTTAGTTCTCTCCAATCATTCTTTTTCTATCTTCTAGTTATCTTTTTCTAAATAAAGCTTTCTTTGTCATCAATTAATTATCCTCCAATCATTCTTTTTTATCTTTCAATCAGCTTTTTTTTCAATCAATTAACTCATTTAGCTATTCAATCAATTGAGTTCCACCTCCAAATCAACAGTTCAACTATTAATCGGCATGTGAACTTACCTGAGTTCCACCTCTTAATCATTATGTTCCACCTCTCAATCAATATCACCCAATAATCTATAAATTGAGCATTCCATCTCCATTTTCAACAATCATGAACTTTGAATCTTTGTTCCATTTGCAAGTTGCCAGTGCAATATCTGAGAGCCATCATACCACAAAGAAGAGAAGAACAATGTAAGCAATATGTAGTCATGGAATAGGGAGTCTTAATTGAATATTTTATATTCCTATTACTTTGCTTTGCATTATTTCATTGGTTTACTTAAGAATCTTTGATTAGATAGGGATTTGTGATTTCCCTTTATTTCTATATGAATTAATGATAAATTTAAGCATATACATTTTGGTGAACCTGACGTGAAGCAACAGTTAATTAACTCTCTATTTTTTGTGTGATATTTGCAGGTCGTACGGATTTTCATTTTTTCGTAGGTTTTGTATGAATTGCAAAGCGGATTCAATCATCACACAATTAAGTATACAAAATTACACAATCGCATAGACAGGTTCACGCAATCGACAATGCAAGGTGATGCATTTGTGTAGACCCCATCACGCATTCACCTAGATCTTA
This sequence comes from Cryptomeria japonica, assembly GCF_030272615.1. Lineage (NCBI taxonomy): Eukaryota > Viridiplantae > Streptophyta > Pinopsida > Cupressales > Cupressaceae > Cryptomeria > Cryptomeria japonica. The sequence goes on from NC_081414.1 coordinate 484,502,436, forward strand.
AATCATGCATTCACCTAGATCTTAAATCACGCATTTGCCTAGATCTTATTACGCATTCAATGGACCTGTTTATGCATTTTGTTTATCTTGTTTTTCTTATTTTTTGTCCTCTATTCTGTCTTGATTCTGTATTATATTCTTTAAATATGAACATTGTTTACCCTTATTTGATGCTTTAATTATGACATCTTACGACACGTAAGGTACAATTTAAGATTTTAGGTGCTAGAAGGATGAAAGAATAAAGGAGACAAGCCAGACGTTATCAACAAATCCTAAAGGCAAAAAATAAGATACAAGATCTGGAGGACCAACAAGCCATTGACAGATACAACAACCTAGTTCTCTCATATAGAGTGAAATATAATTTGCTTAATATAGAATGGTTGATGAGAGATCTTACTAGGGCATCACAATCTATTTTGTAGGTTTCGGATCAAATTGTTTTTTTTTATTTTTGTTTTGATTTGTTTGTCTGTCCTTCACGCATTCGCCCTGTTCTTTTTACGCAATTGATCTGTCAGTATACCACATTCGCTCTATCAGAATTAACCAATCAGATCTGTCTGAATCATGCAATCACCCACACAGGATCGCGCATTCGCTCAGGTATAATAACGCATTTGTTTAATACAGAGTTGGGTTTTCTGTTTTCTGTATGTTTCTTTTACTAATTCCCTATTTGCAGCAAGTGGCGAAATCACAAAGAAGACCATATCATTACAAGGGCATTTTAGAAATCATGAACATTCATGTTTTCACACTTCAATTTGGTGCTTAAAATAAATCTGGTTAAAAATGAACATGCATGCTTTCACACTTCAATTCGGTGCTAAAAACAAATCTGGTTAAAATTGGCATGCATGCTTTCATACTCCGGTTTGGTGTTCTAAAATTGACATGCATGCTTTCATACTCCGGTTTGGTGTTCTAAAATTGACATGCATGCTTTCATACTCTGGTTTGGTGTTCTAAAATTGACATGCACATGTGTATCTCACACCTAAGTTTGGGTCTTTAAAATGAATGTGAATCGGGCTTATCAATAGAATAAATCACACTTTGCAATTTTTTAAGGGAATGAACTTTTTATTGTGTTTGGGGTGGACCTATTGTTGCATTAACTACCTTTCCACCCACCTTTGGGGTCTTGGGAGAAAGGGAAAGATGATAACGACACCCACTTTTTCATTTTAGTAGTGAGGGGTATCTTTCACTGGGGATTTAGTCACCCCACAGAGGTACTTTGAATTGGGATGTGTTGGGGATATCATCTCTCCCAACGTACCCTCGAGTGGGTTTTTCGAGCCGCCATATAAATATACTAGTTAGGCGGCTAGAGTGTTGAGTGAATTCGACGTATGTAGGGGCCTTCCCTATTCATATTTTGGTATGGTTTTGTCATTGATGTCAACACCTACTGAAAACAAGCACTTTGGAGATCCAGCAACATTCACCGGCAAACAAGTAAATTGTGCAACAGTTACTGGTATATGGTTCACCGACAGGATATAATGTTCACCAGTACCTAGAATGATATGGGAGACACTTGGTAATGTTGAAGACATCGTGTGGACACTTTGTTTTGAAGAAATAATCATTGGTATATTCATATTTGCATATTTTCTTTTACCGGCAAATAGGTCCAGGTTATCTAGGGTTACACCGGCAGGTTTATCTTTTCCAGATCAGCATGGCACGCTATGGAAATGATTTATTATTGATGTAAATGCATTAAGCCGACATGTTTAATCGGTTATTGCATCGGATATTATATTGTTTGTAAAAAAAATTTATTGTAATATCTTGTAGAGCCAACCTACTAAAATTGGTCTTAGGGTATGGTATAAATGTAAGATCTTATTTGTAAGATCAAGTGTGGAATGCGAAAAAGAATTGAGTCTAGGTATATGTGAGATCAAGCAGGGATATACATGAAGACATCATTTGAAGGTGAAGCTAGGTTTTTGTAGAAGCATATCAGCATTACACCAGTACTGAATCCAGCATATGAAGATGCTATTTTGTGCAGTACATTCTTATTGGATTTAACCATTCAAACTGTAGTTAGTGTGACTACCCTTTTGTGATTGAGCAGTGAGCCCTAGGCTGTTGGCCTTTCTGCATGTGCAGACCCCATTTATGTACACTTACTATCTACAGTAGTATCATCTGATTGTGGGTAAGGTTTCCCACTGTGGTTTTTCCCCTTATAGGGTTTCCACGTACAAATATTGGTGTTATGTGTTGTGGATGACTTTATGTTTATGTTTCATGCATTAATCCTTACCGGTATAGAAATTTACTGTTAACACTGTCTATCGGCATACTTAACTAGTTTATCGGTATTAAGAATTAAGTTGGTTAATTAGTTTTTGGTTTGAATTTATTAGACAACTTATTCACCCCCCCCACCTCTCAGTTGTCTCCGGGACCTAACATTCCCCTACACCGATAAGCTTAACTAAAGCCTTAAGTGGCTTGCTCTGAGAATCTGTTGTTGGATCGAGGCCCCTCGAAACTTACAATAAGAACCAACTTAGAAGCCCAAATCTCACATTCATTGATTCAAGGAGTATGGATCGTACCCCGTAGATACCCTTCATGTACCTCGCATTATGAGATAGAAATACCTCAGTGATAAGATCCCAGTATCTTTGGGGTAAGAGAGACTGGAATGCCCGAGAAGTGTGTGTCATGGAGTGGAGTCAGCTCTAGTTGTTCATCTTGTTTCGGTATTTTATTGTAAGGGCCTCTTTGAATGTTTTCCAATATCTAGCCTAAGATTGTCTTATGTGCTTTTATATGTATCATTGTGCCAAACCATTATTGATTCAATATTTGGGCTATTTCAGGCCCTACCTTGCGTATCTCTAAATTCTCAGAGTTTGTCAGAGCATAGTTTAGTTAGCTATACCTGTCTTCAAATAGTGTTCTCATATTTAAAAAACAACAGACTTGTCCTACCAACAGAGTTATTTGAAACTGAGTTTACTTTGAAACATTTGACAATTGAACAAACTCCAAAATTTTACATACTTGTGACCATAGGCATCCATCCATAGTCCTCATTTACGTCCTCATTATCGTCCTCATTTGCGTCCTTAGAATTTGCATAAGTCCATGCATAGTCCTCAATTGCATCCTCATTATCGTCCTCATTTACGTCCTTAGAATTTGCATAGGTCCATGCATAGTCCTCATTTACGTCATCATTATCATCCTTATTTACATCCTTAAAATTTGCATAAATCCTTGCATTATGATATTTTATGTCCTTATAATCTTCATAATTAGTCCTTATTTAGACCTCATATAGGTTTGTCTTAGTCTGTCATCATTTGCATAATCATCCTAGAAAGTCATAGCATGTGTCCTAATGGGTCTCCCTGGTGATGGTTTGCTCCCCTTTGAGCAACCTAATCTAGTGCCAAATGGTGGTCAATGAGAAATCATTGACGGTTTAGATAACTTGGCTTGGCAATTAAAGAAAAGTGCACCTCAGTACATGGGAGTTGAGTATGAGCTAGATAGAGAGTATAAAATTGTCCGTAGAATTGATAGGGAGATTGTTGCAGAACTTCTTAGGCAAGAACTTGAACAACTCACATTGCAAAAATCTCAAAGTACTCAATAAGTCCCACGTCCAAATCCCCAATAGAGAGTTTGGTCTAGTGTTGCATAATTTTCTTTTAGGTCTAGAGTCTTGCATTCATAATCCAGGTTTATCATCATCTTGCATTAGGTTCTAGAGTGTCCTCATATAGAAGTCTTAAATGCTCGTCACAAGGTTACAAAAGGCAAATAGTAAAATGGACCCAAATAGCGACCCATCAGTTAATCCAACTTGGTGTTGACAATTCAGAGGAATTGATTATGTTTTGCATTGATGTTTTGTCATTGATGGCAACAATGGTTGTTTTGGTTGTTTACTGGTTTCCGGTTGGTTCCGGTAGAGTGGTTGGATTATGATATTGATCTTGTATGCTTTGGTATGCTTTGGTTTGTGGAATTGTTTTGGATCTGTCATTCATGCTATTTAGATGTGTATCACGATCAATTGGTTAAGGATTTGATGACTCAGATACTATCATTTGTTCTAGTAAGCCTTTTGGTCACCAGTAATGGTTTTACCAACAGAGCTTTGTTGAAGATCTTTTGATGCACATGATAAGTAGTGTTGGTGCGGCTTCTAGATGGTTGTTAGGATGTTGTTGGTTATCATTTTCGTGTTCTTGTTGATTGGTGGTGTTGGATTTGGTTTATGGTGACCTATTTTGGGTCCGATGCTTTCTATGTTATGGACCGGTTTATGTAACGTGTTGGAGGATGTTCCTAATGCATTACCAGTGGGATTTAATGACTGGTTTACATTATTTTTGGCCTAAGATAACTTGGTAGATCATTGGATTGTGGGTTTATGTTGTGAACTTATTGTATTATCTTTTAGGTGGCTGACCTAATTGTTTAGGTCTCGGGTTGGTATAAATGTGATGTAAGATCTCTTTGTAGATCAGAGGTCAAGGTTATAGGTTTATCTGCATGTGAATAATGTTGTAATCATATGCAGAAGGTTTGGTCAATCATAGGTGATCAAATTGGGTTTGTAAGAGAGGTTTAAGACCTCCGGTACTAAGCTTAACTAGAACTATACTCGGGCATAGGAGATGCTCTACTTGTAGTTCAATCTTATTTCCGGATTGTAGTGGATTTATTTTGTAGTCAGTGAAGCTCTTGTAGTGATGAGAAGTGCACTCTAGGTTGTTGTCCTTCTTTCATGTGCAAGCCCCTCATATTGTAATCACATACTTACTACAGAAGTATTATCTGACTGTGGGTAGGCTTCCCACCGTGTTTTTTCCCTTTACCGAGTTTTCCACATACAAATCTTGGTGTCATATGTTCTGGATGGATGGTAACTATTCTGTGATTTATGTTTATCTTTAATTGCTATAACAGTTATTCCAGTATTTGGTTTATGCATTTCGATATTGATTTTATGTGTTCTAGTAATAAGGTTTTGAATGCTTAAAGTTCTATAATCCGGTGACAACTGACTCGCCCCCCCTCTCAGTTGTCCTCTAGTTATCTGAGTTGTCTAACACTTGGAACATGGACATATCAAGTAGTCAACAATCAAATCCCTATGCAATGCCCACAATACATGAGCTACAACAAAACTTAACATGTGAAGAGATTGAGTCAGCTCAACAAGACACAAATGTCAGTATGATTGTAAACGCTCTTATACACAATGACAGGGATAGATATATCTCATTGTTATTACATTATGGTGCCAAGTTACCTAAATATTTTGATATCACAATGATCTTACCATCAGGAACTACTTTAGGTCCAAATAGAAGTTAAATACCAAATATAACACAAACACAAGCTATGACCTCAAGTTTCTCCCAGGATGCATCAACATCATCTACACAAACAAATGTGGTGTCAAACATGAGTTCTCAAGCAAGTGCATCATCCTCAATAATGAATGTTAGTGCAAAAGCGCAGGCTATCATAGCCTCTCAAACTACACCAGTAATGTCAAGTGTTTCAGCACCAATTCAAACACAAGCCTCACATGTTTCTGCGACTCAACCTTCGGTTTCCTATTCCATAGGTTCTACATATAGTCGTCAAAATATAAACCCAGGTTCTGTCATGCCCAACTTTTGGGCACGAACGGAAATTTTTTTTTTTTAAAATACTTAACTAATTATCGACTAGCTAATTTAAATTAATGCAACCTAGTGCGATTAACTTAAATAAATAATGCACTTCGGGTTAGGTCATAACTATGTTGGAGTCAATCGGGTAATCAAATTCAATTTAGGTAGAGAAGATAACTAAGTTATCAATGAACTACAATTCCTCCCAATTGGATTAAGGCTAATCTTCGATAATATACCAATAGAATTTTAAGTTTAACAATAATTCTCGAATTTTAAATTTCCTTTAAGAAATTTGTTTTACCATCCCTAACCTTCTAGGACTCCTAAATTTACTTATCCTTGAAATTTTAAACACCTTATTTAATTGAGACCTCCATGAAATAAAATTACGTTATAATCATACACAATATTTGGCCCTCTTGGCCCTACTAGAAAACTTAGTGTTGACACCCCCTTATTTTATTATTTAATCTACCTGAGTGTTAAATTCCCTTTTATAAAAATTTCCTCTACAAAAGTCCAATAAATATATTTAACAAAAGTATTCGTAACTTAACTTTACCACCTAACAAATTTTATCACAAATTATATATCCATTTAATCCTACTTAGACATATATATATATAAATACATATATTTATATATATGTTTATACATATATTTTTATATAATTATTTATTCACTTATAACCTTATGCATACGAGTTTGATAATTAATTATCATTACAAGACTACTTCTATATATATATATATATATATATATATATATATATATATATATATATATATATATATATATATATATATATATATATATATATATATATATATATATATATATATATATATATATATATATATATACATGGATATATATATATATGTACACACACACACACACACACACACACACACACACACACACACACACACACACACACACACACACATATATATATATATATATATATATATATATATACGTTTATATAATCAATTAAATGTGTAGTTATAATCCCCATATAACCGAAATTCTCACATGTTTATCTAAATATGCACTTACAACTTAAAAAAAAATGAGTTTATAATTATTTTTCATAAGGGGAGGGAAAGGAAATAATACTTATCCTTTTTGAAAATCATTTCCCCCCCCCCCCTCCTTTTTATATTCAAAACTTTGTGAGTGTTGCCCTAACCCGAATTTAGGGTTAGGGCGAACACATCATTTCCATATCTCTTTTTTTTTTTTACGTTGGTGTGATGGTGAGCAGGGTCGGCCGCCAAGAAAAGGGCGCGCGCAGGGCCGAAACGCACCGCCGAGTTACCCCTTTATTTTCCGTTTATTATTTTTTTGTGCTTTATTTGCTTGGGGGCCGGAAGGGCGAAGAGGATAGCGGGAGAGGAGGAAACGGGCGGAGCGGGGGAAGAGAGGCCCGAGCGGCGAAGAAGCGAGAGCAAGTGCCATTTGCAGGTGTGGAAGGGAGGGTGAGAGCGGGGTTGCCGCCGGCAGCGGGCAGCGCCACTCAGCCTGCGGCCTCCGCAGGTCCTGGACGGCGCCGCCCACGGGACTGCGGACCCCGCAGACCATGGACGTCGCCATCCAGGGGCTGCGGGTTCTGCAGCCTGGGGGCGCCGCCGCCCAAGGCCGCGGCCCGCGCAGAACACTGCGCTTTGGTGGTTGCTGCTTGTTTAAATGAAACATATTTCGTGGAAAAAAAATGTTGTATGATTTTTTTGTTTTCTAAAAAAAATAACATTTAATATAAATATATATATATATATATATATGTTTGTGTGTGTGTGTGTGTCTGATCTGGTAAAATGACATGCATAATGTGTTTCTGTATAAAACAGGCAATTTTCTTACACAGGGATATATAAATATTTATATATATATATATATATATATATATATATATATATATATATATAGTGAGAGGTTAGCATTAAATCAGTCTTTTCCTTTGTAGTAAAACCAGATCTGCTATGTATATATATATTTTTGAAACAGATTCTTCAATGTTTAAGTTTGTATAAGAAATATATATATATATATATATACATCTCTTTGTATATGGAACTTTTGTAACTCAAGAAGGCATAACTTTTCTGTAAAACTAACAAGGAAATCTAGCAGCAAATATCAATGTGATTTTTTTTTAAATATCAAAATAAACCTGAAACTAGGTGTTTTTTTTTTGAAAAGAAGAAAAATAGACTACTACTACTAGGGTTACATTTTCTGCTAATAATGGGAAATAAATGACTGTTTTTTTTTGTTTTTTTTAATTAAATTTACAGCAGCATAGCTTCATTTACTTGCAGAATACAAGAAAATAAAATGCAATTACTCTCTTCACATAAAAATTTTCATAAAACCTCATACATCACTTTTTCATTTGCATCTACTAGAAATAGGGATAGAAAACAACAACTATTTCATTATCAAGTAGATATCAAGTAATTTTATGGATACAAAATAATCATGAATACAAATGGGTTGAACAACCCTACAATGTATTTCTCTACATAGTTACTTAAAAATAATACATCCCTTTCTCTTTCTAGGAAGTAAATACTAAAATTTCTCACATTCTCCTTTTAGACACTACAACATTGAATCCTTCCATTTCTTCCCTATATTTTTTAAAAACATTTCTTTTTCTGCAACACAAATAAAACAGCAACATAACCCTTTGATTCTTCTTTTCCCCTTCCCCATGCAACCTGCAATAAAACACATTTTGACCATGGGAAGCTCACCTCCCAACCTAGGCTTACTAGAAGCCACCCCCGAGCTTGGAGAACCAAGCACTAGACGGGCTACAAACATGCAAACCCTACACAAACATAGGAAAACACTTTCATACAAATTTCCCCTCCCAAGCTACACATTCACCACTTTCATGGTGACTCTTCCATGGGTGGAAGTGGACCAAGTACCTATGGGGAGAATGCATGCCAAGCAATCCAACATAAGCCACCTCATGGCAACACAAATGCAACCAAAAATACTTCCTCATTCCTTATGCCCCCCAAAAGGCTCATGGCCATATTTACTCCCCTTATGACCCCCAAATGCATACACAAGGCTATGCATCAAGGGTCACCAAGGACACCCTTGAGAACACTCTCCATGAGGAGAGCCTCTCACCCATGGCTGTCAAACTCCTTCCACCCCAAGATCTTCCTACCCTCCCAAGGATAGGAGATCTTGGACACTCCCAAAACAATAAGAACACAAACAAATTACAAAGAAGAGAAACTACACATTTTTAACTTCAACAATAAAAACTTCATAATACACATTCTTACAAACAACTCTTTTCTTTCACAAAACAACACAAACTAACATTTACAACATAACAAGAGGAGGTAAGAAGTAACCAACCTTATCCTGCCAATAGGTTTGCTAATTTTAGTTGGGGATGAGCTGCCCAATTCCACACTAACTTTCTCCAAAATTCCACTAACAATGCCAAACTCCTACTAACTTTTTTCAAAACAAGCAAAATCTCCAAGAAAGGAGAGTGGGTGATTACTCACTAAGTTTCCAAAATCTTGCCTAAGAAGGCCTCTCACACACTTTCCAACCCCTTGGGTGAGGTGTGAGTTCCCATTGGTTGCCCTTCCCAAACTCTTGCACATTCCTAAAATTGGAAAGGGAAAAGGTGGAAGAGGATGGGGAAGAGAGTTTAACTCCTAAAGGGAAGGTTCTCTATCCTAGGGAGAACTTTCTAAGTTCAATTTTCGTGCATCTTGAAAACACCACTTTTTGAAGTGACTTCATAGTCACATGGGAGAAGCCACATGTTGCAAAACACCCCTAACCCATAGGTATACCCTTAGGACCTTTGGAAAAGCCTAAAAACTTACCCTAGGAGTCCATTAAACCCTTTGGAAACCCCACTGAAGTTTACCTACGGGTCAAGCTTGAGTTGACCACTCCCATGACTCCCTACCCAAGGCAGATTTGGGACCACACTCATGTTTTTGAATGGATTTGGTAGAAACAAAACTCCCTCCAAGAGACAAGTCAAAATCAATGACACTTAATCAGCACATGTGTCAAGTGACACAACAAAAATACAATATAAAAAATCACACATGGAATTTGTCTCTTGAAGGATTACACATTTACATATAAATTAAATTTTACACTCAAGCATTATTCACATCACAAATAAAATACATTACAAGGGGAGGGGTGTTGTCTCTCCAAATAGACAACTCCCGGCTTAACAAATGCACATTGGTCTAGGCTTGGTTCTCCATTAAATTCCATGGTCACATGGATAATTTTCCTGCGCATCTCAATTAACACATTAGTAACTCCAAATAATCACAATTATACATAATCAAATACATGGATTCCATTGCAAATCAAACATTCATACATTAGGCAACAATAATTCAATTTCTCATTTGTTTTCAAATTCAATTTCACATAAGCAATTAACATAATTTCCCAAAATTGAACCATTCATAACTAAGCATCATTTTTCTATCATCAAAATAAAATCCTGCAAATTTCCAATAATGACATTCACCATCATAATGTAATTCTATTCTAGAAATCATATCTAAAGTTTCATAATCATCATGCATGAAATAAAACATCAACAAATGTCAGTGTGATCCAAATCATGGGATCATATAAGTTCTAAGTCCATAATGCATAAAATAAAGCAACCATAATAGTCTCAATATGCAAATAACTGAAAATGTCAAACTGAATCGGGGTAGGGCCTCACACCCTCCCCCTCTAGGCATGAACTTCCTCCTGGAGTTCATCTAAAAGGTGGGGGTACTGTGATCTCATAAGTGCTGCATCCTCCCATGAGGCTGTGACCTCATCATAGCAATCCTACTGGACCCTAACCTGGTCCAGCTCTCGCCCTCGAAGGCTCAGCGTCCGACGTGCCAAAATGCGAATGGGCTCCAAAGCTAACTGCCCGTCCGACTCCACCTGCAAGGCATCCCAATCTAGAATATGAGACTCATCATAGATATACTTCCTCAAAACTGAAACATGAAACACATCGTGGATGCGTGACAGGCTAGGTGGCAATGCTAGACGGTAGGCAACTGGCCCTATCCTCTCAAGGATCTCAAAAGGTCCTACAAATCGAGGTGCGAGCTTAGAACCCTTTCCATAACGGATTGGACTCTTATGCGGTCGCACTCTCAAGAAGACTCTGTCTCCAACTGAGTAGCTACGATCAACCCTCTTTGCATCTGCATATTTCTTCTGTATATCCTGTGCCTCTCTAAGACGCTGCCTAATCAAATCCACCTGCTGCTCCATATCCCGAACTATCTCTGGACCAATAGCAACTCTGTCCTCTATGCGGTCCCAACTCAATGGTGTCCTACAAGGTCTGCCATTTAATGCCTGATAGGGTGGCATTCCCAAGGACGTGTGATGCCCATTGTTATAGGCAAACTCCACTAAGGGAAGATACTCTTCCCATCTGGTTTGGTGATCCATGACGTACATGCGAAGCATATCCTCTAACACCTGATTAACTCTCTCTGTCTGGCCATCCATCTCCGGATGATAGGCTGTACTAAAATTGAGCTTGGTACCCATAGCTGCCTGTAATGCCTTCCAAAAAGAAGAAGTGAAGAGGGAATCCCTGTCGGAAATAATCTTACGTGGAACACCATGAAGTCTGACAATGTCTCGCAAAAACACCTGTGCTACTGCTGGTGCTGTGAAAGTGGTACGAACTGGTGAAAAGTGAGCCACTTTGGTCAACTTGTCAACCGTCACCAAGATGGCATCATGGCGGCGAGATGACATAGGGAGACCAATGATAAGGTCCATGGATATAGTGTCCCACTTCCACTCTGGTATAGCATGAGATTGGAGCAACCCACCTGGATGGCTGTGCTCCGCCTTGACTCTCTGACACTCAAGGCATCGGGCTACCAACTCGGCGATAAGCTGTCGCATTCCTGGCCAATGATATAATTCTCTCAAGTCTGCATGCAACTTCTTGACCCCGGGATGTGCTGCGTAAGGAGCTCTATGAGCCTCCGTGATAATGAACTCCCGCAATCCCCTGGAAGAAGGTACATAGATGCGCCCTCTATGGTGTAATAAACCATCGGACTCTAAGGAATAATCCACATATTTCCCTTCCAAAGTTTCCTGAGATCGAATAGCCTCGCAAACCTCTAAATACCATCTGTCCTCTGGTAATCGTTGCATGATCCGATCTCTCAAATCCGTGCTCATAGACATGGTGAATACCTCGTGACGTCTCCTACTCAACGCATCTGCAACTACATTTTCTTTCCCTTTGATGTAGTGAATGTCAAAATCATACTCACACAAGAATTCCATCCATCTCCTTTGTCGTGCATTAAGATTCGGCTGAGTAAATATGTACTGAAGGCTCTGATGGTCTGAGTGCAACTCAAAATGATGACCCAAAAGAAAATGTCTCCATCTCACAAGTGCATGCACTATGGCTGCAAGCTCAAGGTCATGAGTAGGGTAATTAAGCTCGTGAGTCTTGAGTTTCCTAGACTCAAAAGCTATAGCTCTGCCATTCTGCATAAGTACTGCTCCTAAACCATCTAGGGAAGCATCTGTGCAAACCATGAAATCAGCTGATGGGTCTGGTACTACAAGGATAGGTGTGGTAGTAAGTGCCCTTTTAAGTTCCTGAAAGGCCTTCTCGCACTTCTCCGTCCACTCAAACTTCTTCCCTTTGCGCTGAAGAGAAGTGATAGGGTGAGCAATTCTAGAGAATCCCTCGACCAAACGTCGGTAATAACCTGCTAAGCCCATGAAGCTCCTGACCTCTGTCACACTGGTAGGTGCTGGCCAATCCATAATGGCTCTGATCTTTGATGGGTCTACTGAGATCCCATCACCGGATATAACATGACCAAGGTACTTGATCTCAGTTCTAAAGAAAGCACACTTCGACAAACTGCCATACAACTGATTTTCCCTCAAACACTGCAACACCTGTCTCAAGTGCTCCTCATGTTCCTCCTCATTTCGTGAATATATCAAAATGTCGTCGAGAAACACAATCACAAAATGGTCAAGGAATGTACGGAATACTCCATTCATGAGACTCATAAAAACTGCTGGGGCATTCGTAAGACCGAATGGGACCATGGTGAACTCATAATGGCCATATCTAGTGTGAAATGCGGTCTTGTGGATATCACTTTCCACTATTCTCAACTGATGGTACCCTGATTTTAGATCAATCTTGGAAAATACCTTGGCACCTTGAAGTTGGTCGAACAAATCATCGATCCTGGGCAATGGATATCGGTTCTTGATGGTTACTTTGTTCAACTGACGGTAGTCCATGCATAGTCGGAGAGATCCATCTTTCTTCTTCACGAAGATGACTGGTGCACCCCAAGGGGATACACTAGGGCGAATGTGGCCCTTCTCTAGGAGTTCCTCAAGCTGAATCTTGAGCTCATTAAGCTCATTTGTAGTCATTCTATATGGTGCTCTTGAAATAGGTTTGACTCCTGGAACAAGGTCTATATGAAAATCAATCTCTCTACGGGGCGGCATACCAGGTAACTCTGAAGGAAAGACATCTGCAAATTCTCTAAGGATAGGATGGTCATCAATAGATGGTTCCTTTTCCTCTTCTTCTTCTCTATCACTAATGGTGATGGCAAATAACTGACATCCCTTTCGCATGCTCCGCTTAAGCTGCATGGCGGAGATCATACGAAGATACACGGGTCTCTGAATTCCAGTGATCACTATAGGAGAGCCATGATCATCCTCACACTCGATCTTTTTCAGGCGACAATCCATCTTGGCTCTGTGGGCATAAAGCCAATCCATGCCAAGTACAACGCCATATGATCCAAGTGGTGTGACTCTAAGGTCTACTAAGGTGGTGATGTTGCCAATCTGAAGCTGACATCCCTTAACCTCTGATTCCACTGACACTCTAGCCCCTGATGCTAATTCCACTTCCCAACTGACCTCTTGCCTAGTTGCCACTAGCCCGCAATGCTCCACAACCAATGGAGATATAAAAGAATCAGTAGCTCCTGAATCAAATAATACAGATACACTGCTACCTCTGATCATACCTGCTACCTCAATAACCGTGGCCTGATGCTCTGCCTGGCGGTTGTCAACTGCTGCGAAGACTCTGTGGGACTTGCCCATGTCCCCAACTGTCGGCTCTGATGCTGCCATCCTCTGATTCCCTATCATCTGACCCTGAGGACACTCTCTCGCTATGTGTCCCATGGCTCCACATGTGAAGCAAGGGCCTCGTGCCTGATACTGTACTCCCTGGGGTCTGGAGAAAGACTGTCCCCCTGTCCTACTAGAACCACTATACCCACCTCTAGAGGACTGCTGAGTCCTAGCCGGAGGTGTGTAAGGAGCCTGAGATCTCTGATCTCGCCTCTGACCCTGTGACTGCCACTGCCTGGGCTTTGTGCCCTGCTGATTCTGCGGAGGCTTTTGCCTCTGGTTTTGCTGTGACTGCTGCGGAGGAGGGGGTTTGGAGAACCCCGATGAGTGCCTGTTGTTACCTTTCCAATGGGGCTTCTGAAACCCATAAGTCTATGGTGAAGGGTTATGGTTCTGAAACCGATCCTTCGAGTCATGTGGTCTGGCCTGAATCTCCTTGGCTATCAAAGCCTTCTCCACGGCAACCCGGAGGCTCCCTAGAGCGGCCATTCTCACTGGTCCTGCTATGCCGGAATTCAATCCTCTGATAAATCGGTTGACGAGAAGCTTTTCATCTTTCAGGTAGTCTACATAAGGTAATAGTTCAAAGAACTTGTTCTCGTACTGTGTCACTGACATACCCTTCTGCTGGAGGTCATGAAACTCATCCACCCTACGCTGTCTGAAATGCTCTGATAGGTACCTCTCCCTGAATCTCTCTGTGAAAATCTCCCAAGTGAGGGTCTCTATCTCTAAGCCACACTTATATTCTTCCTGTCTCCACCATGTGGAGGCTGTTCCTCGCAATAGGTGAACCGCTGCACGTGCTTTTAGATTTCTCTCATAAGAGCGCAATGCAAAGCACCTATCTAGGCTTAAAAGCCATGCCTCTGCCTCTACCCCGTCGGTAGATCCCCCAAATGATGGTGGCTGAAGACGCATAACCTCTCTGATTAGATCCCCTGGATCTCTACGTGCCCTCTCAATATACACTGGTGCTACGGCTGGAGGTGGTGCTGGTAGGTGAATGGGTTCGGGTTCATGCACCGCCTGACTCTCTACGGGGTTAGGAGGTGGACTCCTACTCCGTTCCCGTTCCACTGTCCTATGACTTCCTGAGTTCTGGTTCTCAACATTGTGATCTGCTGCTGGAAGCCTATCCTGAACTAAGCCAATCAGGTTCTGGAGAGCTACCAAGATGTCTCGGTTTGGGTCAACTGATTGCTCGAGAGGAGCTGCTGGGTTCACTTCCTGAACCGATTCCTCCCTAATGACCTCTTCGCGTGCCATGCGTGCACGCCTAGGGCCTCTACCACGTTTGCGAGCTTGTCGCGTAGTTGGAGGCATCCTTTTTAAGAAAATAAAATAAAACGAAATAAATAACTATTTTAGGAGAAAATATTTTAGCTAGTTTAAAAAAATAAAATTAAATACAATTTAATTAATTAAATAATTATAGCGAAACGTAATGGAGTAAGGTTCCCTAGTGTTGGCAACTTGGCTCTGATACCAAAATGTCATGCCCAACTTTTGGGCACGAACGGAAAAATTTTTTTTTTTAAATACTTAACTAATTATCAACTAGCTAATTTAAATTAATGCAACCTAGTGCGATTAACTTAAATAAATAATGCACTTCGGGTTAGGTCATAACTATGTTGGAGTCAATCGGGTAATCAAATTCAATTTAGGTAGAGAAGATAACTAAGTTATCAATGAACTACAATTCCTCCCAATTGGATTAAGGCTAATCTTCGATAATATACCAATAGAATTTTAAGTTTAACAATAATTCTCGAATTTTAAATTTCCTTTAAGAAATTTGTTTTACTATCCCTAACCTTCTAGGACTCCTAAATTTACTTATCCTTGAAATTTTAAACACCTTATTTAATTGAGACCTCCATGAATTAAAATTACGTTATAATCATACACAATATTTGGCCCTCTTGGCCCTACTAGAAAACTTAGTGTTGACACCCCCTTATTTTATTATTTAATCTACCTGAGTGTTAAATTCCCTTTTATAAAAATTTCCTCTACAAAAGTCCAATAAATATATTTAACAAAAGTATTCGTAACTTAACTTTACCACCTAACAAATTTTATCACAAATTATATATCCATTTAATCCTACTTAGACATATATATATAAATACATATATTTATATATATGTTTATACATATATTTTTATATAATTATTTATTCACTTATAACCTTATATTATTCCCGAAACTATTATTCCCGACTATTATTCCCGAAACTGAACAAGTTGACATGTTTGCAAAAAACTTAATCCCAAATATTAAGTACCTGATACAAATGCAATGTTTGACCACATTTAAACAAATCATTTAAAAATCATTGAAGTGCGATAAAGGACTAGTAGAAAAAGGTATCATAAAATATGAGAATAATAACAACAATGATAAATCCAAGTTTTGTTCAAGAAACAAGAATGTGACCAATGATAGTGTTATAGACACCCATATAGTGAACAGAGCTCAACCAATTATATCTTTACAAGGAACAAGTCAATCATTTAGTCTACATACAGAGAATAACACAGTGTGGGCAATCGCAAATGTTGCACAAGCTACAAACATAAAATTCCCAAGGATAAAAGCTCCAAAAAGGAACTACACACCTCTAGGGGAGCCTATTGAATCAACATTAAAGAAGATAATACAGACAAATATGATCACTTTCCCAGAGGTTAGATTATATGAACCAAGTCCTTTCAAACCTACATGGTGGAACGATAATGATTTATGTGACTATCATCGTACCAAATGTCATAAAACTGCAAGTTGCTATAAATTGAAAAACTTAATTCAGGACCTGATAGATCAAAGTGACATCATAATTGATACCAACAAAACTTCAGCAAACACAAATCACACCATCTTTAAGGATCCTTTTGTCAAACATGATAAAGGGAAGGCATCAACATCAGGAACACAAGACAACATCATTGACTACACAAAAGTCTCATATGACTATACTATTCATGCTATTAGCTCAGGAGATGTCATAAATGTTGATTCACAAGAATAAATTGATGATGATGAGAAATGTCAAGAGACTGATAACTATGATAGCCAAGTTTGCATGATGTCAGAAGCACCAAAATATGAAGAAGTAAAGGCATTGGTTTATTCTGAGCTTCATATTGATCCTTCAAAGAGAATAAACATCAAAGCATATGATGATGGAGAGCGCCCTTCAAAAGGTGTAGTCACACTACCAATGCAAATAGGACCTATCACAACTGAGGTTACCTTTCAAGTATTGGATAGAGAACTAGGTTTTAACTTGCTATCAGGCCACACATGGATTCATGCCATGCGGGCCCTACCTTTGATATTCCACCAATGTGTTAAGTTTCCATCCAATGGTATTGAAATCACCATACAGTGTGATCCAAACCCATTTCAATACTGTAATCACTTAAAGGCAAGTGTAGATAACCAGGTACCCATTAATCAAGAAGCACGGCTTTCTACACAAATGGAGTTATTGACAATCACAAAAAATACACCTACCGCATCTTCTTTACAGATTAAAGATGTTGGTTGTGGGAAATATTCCATTTTGATCACCTTGAATGGAAAACAATTATATATTTCTCCTAGGTCTTTGGGGAAGCCACAAAACATAGTAATGAAACAAGATAAAAGAAAAGAGATAGTAAAATACTCAGATTCATGCTCTTTCTTTAGATGGGGAGACTTACAAGAAGAATCTCTAAATGGAGATGTCAATCATTGGATATATAGAGAATAAGATGACATGACAATACCCAAGTTACCTTTAGATTAGTATGGCAATAGTTTCAAGATGCTACAAAAACATGGGTATGATGGTACCATAGGCTTGGGACTACAGAAGCAAGGAAGATTAGAACCTATTTTACCAAATGAAAACCCAAAGAATCAAGGGTTAGGATATAGACATATACCAAAGATAATAGAGGCAAGACAATATACACTAGATATACTGAATAAACCTAGACTACCATCAAAGTACATACCTCAAAATCAGTTATCAACACGAGTATTTCTCCCTTCATCTTAGAGAAGAAAGAAAGCACCAACATCTTCTAGTATGGAATCAGATGGTCAAGATATGAGGCAACTTCTACAAGAAAACAACATAGAATTATCTAGAAATACAGTACCTAAAACATCTGCACAAGCAAATATGGTAACAGACACAGACTTAGCAGTGGCAAATGAGCCTAATCCTTGGTTGTTGTCAATAATTTTTCCAAGGGAAATAACTCAAGCTCCTCCAAATGATTTAGATGAAGAAAGACTGCAATGACTTATACCAAGCTTAAGAACGGTATCCACCACACAAAGGAGGTCCACAAATCTACAACAAACTCAGCTACAAGAACAAGAGGAGATAAGTGATACAACCTCAGAAAGTGAAACATACATAGAAAGTGTGACTGATTCTCATGACTATGAATTCCTATCTGATAATGATGATAGCCCACAAGCAATAGCCATGGTAGATGACAACCATTAACCCATTGATGATGAAGATATATCAAGTCATCCAAATAAATAGGTATGCATGTTATCAGGATATTTTACAATAGAATGAAACAATAACTTACCCCTTATACACTCACATTTGATTGATTGGGGGTGAGAAGGAAAACCAACTCTAGACTGGTTTGAGAATGATGAAGCTATTGCAAAATTCCTCAAGGTCAGAGAAGGATTTCCACGAGGTGATCACAAGGCAGGATTTGTTATAGACTTGGATAGAATGACATACTTTGGAGAGGCAAGTACCTCTATGATAGAATATATAGATGAAAGTGATCACAATGGCAAAACAAAGTTAGACAACCTCCCTATTGAACAAGAGAATTCATCAGTATTCATGGAAGAAACTGAAGAAGTCAATATAACAAAAGGAGAAGTCGTACATTATATCCACTTAGCGAAATCATTAAATCAGGAAGAAAAGGACAAGTTCATATAGTTCTTCAAAGAAAATCCGATCAATTTTGCTTGGTCCTATGCAGATATGCCAGGTCTAGATCCAGAATAGGTGCTACATCATTTACCATTGCTACCAGGAATCAAACCATACAAACAAAAGCTAAGAAAGATGCATCCACAGATTGCATTACTGGTCAAAGTAGAGCTCCAAAAGCTTCTGGATGTAGGCTTCATTAGACCTACTAACTATGCAGAGTGGATATCTAATCTAGTACTTGTGACTAAACCCACTAGGGGCATAAGAATCTGCACAAATTTTTGAGATCCAAACAAACCATGTCCTAAGGATGATTTCCCATTACCTAACATAAACATGATAGTTGACTTAACTTTTGGGAATGAAATGCTTTCATTGATGGATGGTTTCTCAGGATACAACCAGATCAGGATTTCACCAAAAGATCAACATAAGATGATATTTACCTGTCCATGGGGAACATATTGTTGGAAAATCATGCCATTTGGTCTTAAGAGTGTGGGGGAAACATATCAAAGGGCTATGACAATATTATTTCATGAGATGATTCACAATATCATGGAAGACTATGTTGATGATCTAATGGCTAAATTACAGACAAGAGAAGGTCACCTGGAAGTCCTAGCTAAGATATTTGATCGATTAGAACAATTAAATGTCAAATTAAACCCAAAAAAGTGTGTGTTTGGTGTAACAGCAAGAAAACTTCTAGGCTTTATTATTTCTAACAAAGGAATTGAGGTAGATCCAGCAAAGGTCAAAGAAATCATGGATATGCAACCTCCATCAATGCTCAAGAAATTAAGAGGGTTGCAAGGAATATTATAGTCTATAAGAAGGTTCATAGCATAGTTAGCAGATAAATGTCATCCATTTCAATATTTACTCAGAAAAGGAGTTACCTTCAAATGGATAGAACAGTGCCAAGAATCTTTTCAAGCTTTAAAAGATTATATTTTGAATACTCCAGTATTAGTTCCACCTACTCAAGGAAAGCCCCTATTACTATATATATCAGCAACAAACTCATCTTTGGGAGCCTTGTTGGCACATCACAATGATCAAGGAAAGAAAATAGAAATCTACTATATAAGTAGAACCCTAATTGGATATGAGCTTAATTACACTCTTATAGAATGAGAATGTCTCGTAGTGATCTTCGCATCTCATAAGCTTCGATATTGTATGTTGAGTCATAAAGTTCAACTCAAAGCATGATTTGATCCACTCAAATATTTGTTAAGCAAAGCAACATTAACTGGAAGATTGGCCAAGTGGGTCATGATTTTAAGTGAATTTGATATAGAATATGTGGACAAAAACGCGATCAAAGGGCAGATTATAGCAGATCAGTTAGTAGATTCTTCCTTGCAAGATAGTCACCTACTACTAATAGACTTTCCTGATGAATTTGTGTTTACATTGACAACATCAACCATGTGGAAATTATACTTTGATGGATCCTACATAAATCATGGAGCAAGAGCCGAGATTCTATTCATCACCCCTCAAGGTGATTCTATCCCTAAGTCATTAAGAATCAATTTTCCCTGTACAAACAATATCGTTGAATATGAAGCTCTCATCAGAGGACTTTGTACCACTCTACAGTGGAGGATAAAAGAATTACAAGTATACAGTGACTCACAACTAATTTTAAATCAAGTCAATGATGACCATAACATAAAAGATGATAAATTGATGCCTTATAAACAAATGGTCAAAGATTACAAAGAACACTTCAGTAACATCACTTTTAAACAGATTCCAAGACTGTAGAACAAGGCAGCTGACGCCATGACTACAGTAGGGTCTCTACTAAGCATGCCTAATAATGAAACTCAATTCGATTTTATTATAAAACAATTGATGGTATGGAATATGAGATTCCCTCATCAGAATATGTATGTGTAATTATGGGTCCTGAATCCCCATGGTATGATGAGATATATGCATACTCAGTATATGTCTCCTGATCTGTCCATAAATCAAAAGAAAACTCTTATTTGTTAGGCATTCAAACACACTATTATTGTTGACACATTGTAAAAAAAGAGCCTTGATGGAACACTTCTTCGATGTCTTGATGTTGAAGAAGCACAACTTGCCTTAAAAGAGGTACATGATAGGATTTGTGGTGCACATCCAAGTGGCTTGGCACTATCAAAGAAGCTATTAAGAACTGGATACTATTGGCCAACTATGGAAAATGATGCCTATAAATATGTACAAAAATGTAGACAATGTCAAGTGCATAGAGACCTCATTCATGTGTTAGCACATGATCTACAACCTATCACATGACCCTGGCCATTTTCACAATGGGGATTGGATCTTGTTGGTAAAGTTAATCCTACTTCTTCCAATGGCCACAAATTCATCTTAATAGCTACTGATTATTTTACTAAATGGGTAGAGGCAATCCCTCTTACATACACCATAGGTAAGCAAATAGTGAAAATCATGCTAAATTACATCATCTGTCGATATGGGATTCCAATGTGCATAGTTACCAACAATGGATGTCCATTCAAGAATCAAGAAATGAGAGAATTGTGTGAACAATTCCAAATACAACAGAGATCTATGATGCCATATTATCTGCAAAGTAATGGACAAGCAGACGCAACAAATAAGACAATATTAAAAATCCTAAAGAAAGTTGTCACTGATGTAGGACGGGACTGGCATCTCTAGTTAAATCTTTCTCTTTGGGCTTATAGAATAGGGGTACGCACACCTATAGGAGCAACACCATATTCATTGGTCTATGGTACAGAAGAATTACTACCTATTGAAATAGAACTACCATCTTTAAGAGTCTCCTTAAAACACATCATATCAGAGGAAGACTATCGGGTGGCAAGATTACAAGATCTAGAAATGCTCGATGAAAAGAGACAAACTATTTTAAATCATTTGCAAGGCTACCAAAAAAGACTAAGAAGGAGTTACAATAAATGAGTATTCCCAATAAATTTTGAAGTGGGAGATCTAGTTCTCAAGGAGAACCAAAGGAACCTAGCATAACGTGGAAAGCCGAGGAAGTTTGAACCTAACTGGCTAGGTCCTTTTATCATAACAAGGGTTATAGGAAATGGAGCATATAATGTGGCTACCATGGAGGGAGATCCACTCCCTGGCCCTATAAATAGAATGCATCTTAAACGATACTATATCTAAGGGCTGGTTTAGTTTAGGTTTTTCTTTCCGCATTGCATCTCATTTTATTCAAAGCACGACATCACATATAGTTTCTTTCCAAGCACATCACATTCAAAAATTTCATGACATATAGTTTTTGCATTTACATATAGCAGCATCAATAAAACAAGGCAATTGTCCAAGTTTATCATGTGTTTGCATTCAAGAGAAACAAGAGTCATCTCCTTTCTTAGATATTCAAACATCAAGTCTTTGAGGTCCTAAGGTCATTCATTTTCAACATTACCCTATGACAATGCTTTACTTATGGTTGGGTAGTGATTTCACTATTTGAGACTTGTTAACCCAAAATCTATCAATTGTTATGTCTCAAACACATTAAAAAATCTCTAATTCATTTGAGACACCTAGTTGATCATATGACTAGTGAAAAATCTAAAATTATACTTAAGCACTGTTGTAATTGTCACACCCATGTAGGTTTTATTACTTACAAGTCAAGGAAAGAAAATTAAAAAGAAAAAGTGCTATGCCAAATATCCATCTCAAGGAAAAAGAGAAATGATATATAACTGAAATATCACGCATACAAAGTGCGACAAAAAGCTTGACTATGGGAACATGTGAGTAACTCCATCAGAGCTATGAACACCTGCAGGCAATGGAGCAATATTTAAGAAATTATAGTCTATAACCTTGTCGGAGCTCTTAAAGCTTGTTGGTAGCAAGGCTCTATTCGGGATGCTTTTGAAGTTAGGATAATCCACGTAGCTAGTCATATAGGATTCTATGGATCTTTAGTGAGCACAAGAGTGGGAATTAACTCATTTGTGCACACATTGGCAAAAGATGATCAAAGTTTCAAGAACCAATTGGGAAGTTTTTTGCATCTCCATTTGTAAATCCTAGTCACTAAGTGTGTTAATTTGGATGTTCCAAGGGACCTTAAGGATCAATTCACCACTTATCTATGAAATGTTTTCTACCTCCAATTCAATTGGTGTATTACAAAATGCTAAACAAACACAGTCATCCTTGTTTGAATAGGAAATGCATATTCATCATGCATACTACATTAACATAGGTCATGTCAAAAATTCATTGTCTCCACATGCATTCTACAGATCATCGTGTCAAATAGGTTTGCACACTAGGCGCATAACTGAAAAAAAAACCTAAAAATCATAAAAAATCCTTAAAAAAAACTAAAAATCATAAAAAGTCCTGAAAAAATTCAAAACACAATGAAAAACATAAAATTCAAAAATGTTGAAAAGCAAAACATACCAAAAACATTCACATAATGTCCTAAAAAAATCAATAAAAAAACTTGCAATAAAATGTCTCGCAAGAATCAAACACCCTAGCAAATATCCAGCAAATGCTTCACATGAAGTTAACAAAGGATACAACTATCCAGTCAAACATCTGCAATCAACTGATCAAATTATCTTATCAATCGTATCATATCCATATCAAGTGATCATTATCTTGTCTTAAACAAAGATGGATACACTCAAAATTAGACAGATCATTCTTAAACGGGGTCCGCAACTTTATGAGATCGGACATTATCAACTATCAAATTAAGAAACTGAGAACAAAGGCAAAAGATCAATATAGCTGTTGAATTTTGTCTGGGTCAGTCTTTATCTTTTATCATTTAGCGACATATTGTGTTCCTATTCTACTCAAGGATGTCCACAAGTGACTAGAGGAGCCATGATGGGCATTATCTTTTTCTTTGTTTGTTGTTTGTGGTGTGAACCAATGAAGTTCTAGGGAAATTTCTCTAGTGGGTGTTTGTGATAGGAGCATTCAGCTTGTGAATGCCACACATACCTTGACCCCTAGTGTAATTCCCATAATGGAGGGTTTCACTCCTTCTCTGCTACATGTTTGTTTTTGCAATGAGATATCTTTACATCTTGGTTCCTTATACCCTGATGTTCTAAGCTCCATTGTTCAATAATAAGGCTCAGTGATGAATATATATTACACAATAAAAAAATGGCATAGGTTCGTGAATCAATCATTCTCATTTTCATTTCATTTGCTTATTGCTAGTTTGTTGATTATTTTCCTTGTCATCTCTTTCTAAATCAAATTCTATCATCTAACATTATTCTTTCAGCAATCTCTTCTTTCTTTTATCTTACTAACATTTCTTCAAGGTACATCTGAATCAAAAGGCATAAAGCAATATTCTGACATTATCATACAAAAATAAATTTGCATTCATATAGTTTAGATTGCATTCATAAAAACAAATTTTCATTCATTTAGTTTATATTGCATTCAACTTGCATTCATATAACAAGATTGCATTTGTATAGTATAGTTGCCTTAATATCATATAATATTGCATTAAGTTAATCATTACATCAAAAATCATATAGAATTCATTGCATTCATAAAAATCATTTATAAATCATATAGGCATGCATCACATGAAACATAGAATCTGTTAGGCCCAATATGGAAAGCTAATGTACTAAGAGGGGAGGGGTGAATCAGTACTCCAAAACTTTTCTTCAATAATAACTTTACTGTTATGCATAAACCAAATAGTGCAGTAACATAATATAAAGCTAAAGCAAATAGATAACAATCATACATGATTCACTCCATAACACATATATTTTGGTTACGTAGAAACTCTTGGTTAGAGAGAAAAACTGTGGTGGGGATGGCACCCACAATTTTACTACTGCAATAATAAAGAGTGCTCGATTAGAGCTACATGTTTAGCTATTTCTAATAGCTTACCCTATTAGGAGTAACAAGATCTGTTAGATCTACCTTGCTAAAGGATTTTATAACACTTAAACTAAATGTTGCACCTGGTTAGAGGATTTACAATTTATAGACTTGATTAGAGTCTTTTACCCTATTAAAGGTTTCTCTTACAACTTCTAAATATTACAGTAAAATCATTACAAATATCTGCAACTTTACATCTGGAATGTTATAGTAGATTCTATGTGCTCAGAATAAGTTACCTTGCTTATAGCATACCTTGGTAACCCATATAGTAACTCGGTAAACCCTTCTATTTACTCTGTTCTTTGACTGTTCTCTGAAAACCTTCTCGGTGACCTCTATGTCTCTGTAACAGTCTTCTTACACTCATGCACACAACTTTAATTCTTAACTCATGCTGTATAAATATATATCTTATGATGGTGATCCATTCATTGCTTTGATCTTACAAATACGATTTATCGAATGAATAACCATACAAAATATTTCATTGGTTAGATGACCTCAAAATCATACACAATCTTTAAGTGCAATTTCCAAGGTGATAACGGTTAGATGTTCCTCGATCTTGTAACATGTTTTCATATGTATGTCCAGGTTCAATGAATCTGGTAACACGTTTCACTCGATGTATATCAACTCGGTGTGTCATCTTTGTTGCTCGATAGACATGAAATGATACTTAGTAGACAGCTCGGTGTATACTATGTTCAGAGACTACTTTCTTCAATAACCGACTAGACTGTTCATACCAACTAAATATCTCGGTAGAGATAACCGACTAGAGTATATAGAATAACTTTGACATAAAACTAATGGCAATCTGATAAGTAGTAACAATCTCCCCTTTTGACATTAGTTGAGATGTTTGACAAAAAACTACTTTCAAAGTTATAACCCAAAAATCTATATACTTGCAAAATTTGACTATACTGATAGTATATACAATAGTCAAAAATATGATATATCCAGATATACTCCCCTTATTGATATATTGTAAAAAACTCTAATTTTGCATGCTCAGTGATCTATCCTTGATCTTAGCTTACTATTTTGTATATTGCTCGGTTCACTGCTCTTGGATACTCTACTTACTCTGCTCAGTATACTCCCCCTGTATACTATACTCCTATTGTTTGATACTTTGAATACTATATCACTCCCCTAGTACTGTAACATATTACTCCCCCTTTTTGACAAACATCAAAACTTAATTACCATTCAGGGGTGGTAACTGGTCAAAAATGGATTTGTACTTGGTCCGGGCTGTAATACCCTAAAATTGGTCATCTAAACCATGGGCCTCTAATCTCGACAACATCACCAAGGTCCTAACCAAAGGCAATTAAATCAATCTTGAGCACATTATTAATTCTTTAATTATCAAAAATCACATGGCAAATCAACCGCTCAATATTAATTAAATATTTATTTAATTAATTGAATTATTTCAAGAATAATCATTTTGATCAATTATCCCATTTTAATTTATTAAATATCTTTGCATATTTAATTAATTAATAAATTTGCCATTCAATCATGCGAAAGGATTAATTTATTACAAAAGATCAATTAATTTATTACAAAGAGTTGAATTGAAACAAAAGAAAAGTCAAAAAAAGAATTGAATTGAGAGAGAAATCAAACTTGAGATATTATTTCTTTTTTCTTAATTTAGAACTTGAAATAAGAAAAGCAATTTAATTGAATTGTTGAATTATTCTCTAAAATTGGAACTCAAAGCTTTTCAGAAAAAGAAGTTCAGTTGCATTAAGAAAACTCTTTTCTTAATTAAATTGAAGAATTATCTATTTTTATCAGATATTTATGGAACTGATTTATTATTATTTTCCAATGCAACTTGGACTTCTAATTTGAATGCATTTCAATTAAACTATAATTGGAATCTATCTCAAGGTTAACTCAACCTGATTTCTCAATTATTTTCAATTAATCCTAAATTGAGCTTTTTGTAATTCTCTATAAATTCAGTCCTCAGCTCTCATTCCAATTCACCCTAGAGATTTTTGAGAACACGCTTGGAAATTATTATCACGCTAATTTCACTCTGGAGTCATTGAAATCATTGTGCTTTTTTAGATTACTTGCATCTATTTTACATTCATTATTGCTTGCATGTATTGTTGCTTGAATTTGCTTGAATTATTCATCCATCTTGCATCCATATAGCTTAATATCATATAGATTAAATCCTTTGTCTTGTTGTAGTCTAGTCACTAGTATTGCTTATAAAAATCTGAGAGCAATCTTATACTCGCATCTTTTAGAAGGCAATTAGTCACTTTGCTATGGTTTATTTCTTATTGATTATTGATTACTAACCATGCATATAATGACTTAATTGAAGTGTTGTGCTTGCAGCTACAGGTTCACTTTTTCACACACACATCTTTGGCACCCACCGTGGGACCCGAAGACTACATTTTTTTCGACCTCCAAGACTGACTGCTTTATTTTTTCTTATTTTCCAGGTTTTAGATTTTTCAATTTTTCGTCTGTACATCTCGTACGACAATTCCCACAGGCTGAAATGATAAATTACAGGTGTCGCACGAATTACAAACATATTATCATATGAGTAGACACTCTGTCGTATGAGCAAATCCTCTGTCGTACGAGTAGTAATCATCTGTCGTACGAGTCAACATCATCAGCAATCTGGTCTCGTACTATACTGTATCCTGTCTCGTACAAGTTGAGACTCTGTCGTACGATTCTGTATTTTTTGGTAAAGGAGGCAAAATTTCATATTTTTCATTTTTGACGACTGACCTTGACTGTTTATCTGTCTGTCTCAGAGTTTTTCACAGCCTAACTAGTTTTTGCAAAATGCTTGTCGCACAAAGACAATATGACTACTGATTCGTTGTCTTTGCAGGTTGCCTAAGGAGAATCGACTAAACATCATGTATTCTTTAAATTAATTTTTAGGAACCTAACTTGCTATCTGGTTAAAGAACAAATCTATCTTTTGTGCTTTTAGAAGATTCTGAGAGGTAGGAGAGTATGCTCTTGTCTTTTTCTAGACAATCAAAAATCCAGACCCTTGAAGCTTTTTCTTTGTTTGAGATTTGTACATCTTTAGCAGGCCTGCCCTCCTGAGGAGTTGAAAAACTCTTAAAGTCGTTACGGCCGGTGTGAGGGGAACGACCTAAGTGGGAACGGCTAGATGCCAAGTACTCCAACCCACTATAAAATAAACATGATTTGATGAAAATCAAGTCAATGGCAGTGCTCAGGAATAGCTCTCCTTTGTACCTTCGAGTATATTAAACCTTGGTTTTCGAGGCTGGGAGACCTCTTAATTGAGTTTATACCCTGACGTGTTGAATGGATCCCTGACTAAATCCAATTTAAAATTAGAAGTTGCCCAGTTCATCTCCGAAAGGGGGATAATCTTTGTGCAAGAGAGATAGTAACTCTCTCAAGATACTTGTCATTTCATGCCCCCATTAGCGTTTGGAGTCGAATACTACGACGTTGAGAATCCATTGCGTGAGACTCAGCGGCCATATTCTGATTAGCTATTGGGTGTGTACCTGAGTCTACAAGCAAAATTTTTCTTTCCTCACCAAATTCCTTAGGGTTTGCATGTTGTGATTGGAGTCACTATAAATACTACTTGTTTTCTGTGTTTTCATCCCTAAAATAAAAACTGAAATACCAAAAATTAGTGAAGACCAGAAACAACTCAGTGAGTCAAAACTCTGTCTGTGTCAGAAACTAGTCCATCCTAAGTCAAAACTCTGTCCGTGTTAGAAACTAGTCTATACCAAGTCAAAATTCTATCCAAAATCAGTCTATCCTGGTCAAAAATCAGTCCATCTCAGAATTAGTCATACTCAGTTGTCATACTTAGTAGTCAGAAAACTCATAATTTTTAGTCTCTGCCCTATGAACAGTCATACGAGTCTGCTAATTTATCGTGCTGCACCAGTCTTGTGTCGTACGAATCTACTAAATTGTCATTCTGTAGCAGATTCTCTATCGTACGAGTCTAAATCATTCATCATCCTGCACTGTATTATGTTTCGTACAAGACATAATCAACTTCAGTATTTTGTCATCCTACACATGCCCATTAGTCATATGGTATAAGACAACAACTCGTACGAAACAAAATTTTTATCGTCGTATAGCTACTAAATTATCGTCCAGTTCAGAAAGCCCAGTCGTACGAGTCTCTGGTTTTGTCAGACAAAACATTCAAAATTGCCAAAAACACAGTCTACAGTGAACATAATACTGGTTATCATTTTCCTAAGCATAAAACAGATCAAGATAGTGTACCTCTGCCATTTTTTGTTGCATGATTTGGTTGATCACTCGTCAGCTAGTTCAATCAAACTAGCTATTAAACTCAAGTCACTTAGATAACGTCTTACATAGGATATATCATTCCTGAATCAGACTGAATCTTAGTTACAATTTTAGAATCAACCCAGGAAAACGTCTTAGACAGGATAGATCATTCCTGAAATCAGACAAAATCTCAGTTGTTTCTCCAAAAACAATACCTTAAATCGAACAAACTAGCACTGAAATTGATCTTGACCTCTACATCAAAAACAAGCTTTGGATCACACTAATCTATAAAGATGCCTATACAAACCAGGAGTTCTAGTAAGAAAGAAGCCAAATGCAAGGAACCAATCTTCACATACCAGCATAATCCATTTTATCAGGAAGACCCACTCACTGACATGCCTTCGTCATCAGGAATACCGATTTTTGAAGAACCTCGACCTCCTCCTGTATATGAGACGGTATATGGCAGCAAAAATGAGGACAATACTAATATTCATGGGAGTGATGATTCCTCCTCCAGTGACGTTGATCAAGATGCTGAACCTTCTGAAAAAAGAAATTCTTGACTTGCAAAAGGACAAAGACTTTAGAAAAGTGATGAATGATATCCTAGCTAGAGAGAAGGAAGACTATATCTTAAGATTAGCAAGACAAGGTGCCAAACTTCCTATTGGATATGATGTTCAGACACTTGTCACCAAAAAGGAAGATTCACCTATCCTCGCAGTACACAAACAACTACTAGCCTTGAAAACTGAGATCACGGAATTGAAGAATAAGGATAAATCCCCAAAGAAATATTCCCTGGAGACAATATTCCCATTTCCATTTGAAAAGAATCTATACATTCCTCCATTTCCTTCATGAGTGGAAATCCCAAAATTTGATAAATATGATGGTACCTCAGATCCTCAAGATCATGTTAGGGAATTTAATGCTACTTGTATGGAATTCATGCACGATCAAACGTACCTTATGTGTCTCTTCCCAAGGAGTTTAGGGGGTCAAGCAATGGAATGGTTCTCAAGTCTACCCAAAGGAATAAAAACATTCGAAGAACTAATCCAACTGTTTTTACAACAATACTCATACAACATTCGACATCCTGTGACTATGATCGATCTTTGTAATACTCAACAGAAAATAGGGAAACCTCTTCTTACTTTTCTCCAACGTTGGAGAAGGATGTTCTCTAGGTACCCACGACCTATCCCAGACTCTGAGAAAATGGATATATTTGTCAATAACTTGGTCCCCAAACTGAAATATAGTGTACAAATGCAAGTACACCCATCATTTAACAAAATGGTAGATAATGCCATTCGAATGGAAGATGTGCTCATAAAAAAGGGAGATATCACACCTTGGAAAGAAACACAAACAAGATCCAATTCTAAAGAGAAGAACAAGTATTGGAAATTTGCCAAAGACAACAACAAGAATGTTGTTAATGATGGAGTAGTAGACACTGTCAAAACCAACTCAAAATCAACAATATTCAACTTGGCTAGCGGTACACAAGCGCTTAAAGCCACTGAAATTGCAGCAGAAAATCAGCCAAAGAAAACAAAGGAATGGTTCAAAGAAAAGCCTTGGCTTTCCAGACCTAAGCGTGATTTTACTCCTCTTCAAGAATCATATGAGTCGACTTTCAAAACTCTATTGGCAAACAACTTGATAACACTACCAGATAACTCTAGACCATATGATCCAGATGTCAAACCAAGATGGTGGAGATAAAATGAATACTGTGACTTCCATCGGAATAAGGGTCATAACGTAAACAATTGCATGAAGCTAAAACATGAGATTTAGGATCTCATAGACGCAGGTAAAGTTGTTGTTGGGAATCATCCAACCAATGTTGATCATAAAGCATTTAAAGACCCTTTGTCTACTTATGAACAAGGTGATTCCTCAAAGACCAAAGGAGGTGCCAAGGTAAATTATGCTTATGCCAGCCATTACAACATTATCAACATGATTGAACCTTCACACTCAAAATATTGCAATGTGATTATAGTTCAAGATAAACCAAATGAATCATGATATGCAAAAGCTCTGACCAGATCTCAAAAGAAAGTCACCCTCCAAGGAGCTAGTTCTTCCAAACCGGCTCAAGAAACATCAAATCCAAGAGCTATGCCAAATAAACAAAAGGAATCAACCTTGGACAAATTTAAAAGATTAACCTCATCATCATCCTCTAGATACAGCGTGGTTGAACAGTTGAAAAGGACAAATGCTCAAATTTCAATTTTTGAATTGCTACAACTCTCATCTGCTCACAAGGAAATTCTACACAAAGCATTGCTCACTACCAACATTCCAAAAGATTTAGACATTGATCGGTTTCAGTCTATGGTAGGTCAACTGACTTCACCTCACTATTTGACCTTCTCTAAGGAAGATGACAATTCATTAAATCATCCACATAACCAGCCATTGCATATTGAAGCCATGATCCACAAACACAAAGTTAAACGTGTTTTGATAGATGGAGGCACGGGGTTGAATATATGTACTTATCATCTGCTTACACAACTAGGATTCTCTAAAAATGTCATTGATCCAGGCAAGAAAATAACAATTAAATCCTATGATGAAGAAGAGAGGACCTCCGAAGGTTTGGTATCATTACCAATCAGAGTGGGACCGGTAGAGAGAGATGTCCTTTTCCAATTTCTCGATATTCCATTGTCATACAATATATTGTTGGGCAGGCCATGGATTCATGAAATGAAGGCAGTACCATCAACATATCACCAATGCTTAAAGTTTCCTTATAATGGAGCTGAAGTCAATATTCTGGCTGATACAAATGTCATCTGTAATGCATTGACAAAAGGTGCAAATACTTTTGTGCCTCATAATAGGGCAACCTCTCCAAATGAAGATCCAGAAACATTGATGAAAGACTCAGAAAAGAGATTGAAGATTACAGATACTGGCATGGATAGCTACAAGATAGAACCGGTATTATCATTAGTTTCTCTTCCTCCATCACCAAAACAGTTAGGCAAGCCATCAGAGGCTATGAGAACACAAACTTCAGCTCTGAATACTATATATGATGGTCTCTTTATACAGTCTTCTACCTCCTTGGCAGATGAAATAGAAGAGGATGGTGTGCTTAACTGGCTCTTTAAGGAAGATAGTCCAAATGAGGAGGTATGACATTGTGAGATTTCCTCAAACCAATATGGTCATGGTTACAAAATGATTCAGTGCATGGGGTACTCAGGTACTGGTCCTTTGCACAAACAAAAAGAAGGTATTACTGAACCAATTCAGCTACAAACCAAATCCACACATGATAAAGCTAGACTGGGATACAATCCTAAAAAGACATCAGAACAAAAACATGTTTCTAAGTCTAAAGGCTTGAAAAAGATATCGCCTTTAACATTACATGAAGCAAACTCTAAACAAACGAAAGAAGAGTGTAGAAAAGAGAGAGAGGAATCAACAGTCAAGAAAGAAGAAATAGTCACGCTTCGACGGTATCAGCTATGATAATACAAGAAGTTGAGGTTCCTGAAGATACAAGAGATGAATTTGTAAGAATCGGAGAATTGTTTGCACCATTAAAAGTTCCAATCACATATACTGGCAGGCAACAAGTAGATGATTCAGAGACTGATTCAAATGAGTATGAATGGGTTCTTGACTGTCTTTCAGACACATCCGCTACAGAAACTCCAGAAGAATCTAGTGGTGTCATAGATGATACTCAAGAGTTGATGCGCCTAAAACTAGAGAAGGAAATACAAAAAATTAGACAAAAGAGGCAAGCAAATTATGAACAAGCATTGAAAGAAGGAACAATACCAGAAAGCTTCTCATCTATGTGTCCTTATCCTAAAACAAAACAAATCAGTTATAGCACTACACAGGAAGAGTTAGAAGCTGTAGAACAAGAACCAGGTGTCAATCCAGAAGAAGCTGAATGGAGTAGATGATAGAAAGTCACAGAAACAATAAGACCATGTCAACAGGTGTGTCAAATACAAATGACAAATGAACTACAATATGAAGGAATTTGTAGCATTAAAGATGTTAGTATTGATACCATACATATGCTTACTAAATCACCTGAAAGAGACTTGGAAACTTCATCCGATAACTATGATGATTCTGATGACTCTAATGATAGTCCTATTCAGATGATACCCACTCATCCTCAAATTTTGAATCATCTGATACAAACAATGAAAAATTGCCTGCTAGTCTTATTGCTTTTAAACCACGACATGACTTCTAGTCCGACTTAGTCAACGATGTTATAAGTATGCCTATTGGATTAGATCAATTAAATATTAATGTGAACTTTAATAATCATGATCTGACTCTTCCTGGTCTCGAGACACTTACGCAAGGTATCATTCTAGAACTTGACTTTTCGATCCGCAGCTGTGATAACAATACCGTGAACACTTTTGAACCTATCCAAAATTTGTCCTTAATACATCCCGAATTGATTGACTGTACTTTACAGAATCAACCCATGGATATACCTACTTTTGCCAATGACTATACATTATCCTATTATCTCAAAGCAGTCAAACCTATTAACTCTTCCACCAGTGAATGGAGTGAAAATATGACTGAAGAGGATATCAAGTATCTTAGTCGCAAAAATAGGAAAGATAAAAATAAAAGATCTGATGGTGAAAACCACATTGTGGCGGTGTCAGAATCTAAAAAAGAGAAAATAAAGGATGTACCTAAAGGTGAAAACCTCTCTAAGGTGCCTGAAGGTGAGATACTTGGTATACTGCCTAGTCATTTTCAAGAGCGGTCTTCCATATTGATCGAGCCAACTCAGCTAGTGAATATCAGGAATCAAGACACACCACAAATTATTCACGTAGCTCAATCACTATCAGCAGAGGAATTGAAGGATTTCACTCAGCTATTCTTAGAGAAGAAAATAAATTTTGCATGGGCATACTTTGATATGCCAGGCTTGGATCCTGATCTCATTATGCACCATCTCTCAATCACACCAGGAGTAAAACCAGTTAAACAAAAACTTCGTAAGATGCACCCGCATGTCGCACTATTGGTCAAAGCTGAACTAGAGAAACTACTCAAAGCTGGATTTATCAGAGCGATAGATTATGCTAAATGGATTTCCAACATAGTACCTGTGTCAAAGGCAGATAAATCTATCAGATTTTGTACAGATTTTAGAGATCTCAATAAAGCATGTCCAAAAGATGACTTTCCATTGCCAAACATTGATATGATAGTCGACATGACAGCTAGGTATGAGATGTACTCACTAATGGACAGATTCTCCAGCTACAACCAGATTAAAATCGCTCCTCGAGATCAGGAAAAGACAGCTTTCACTTATGCATGGGGAACCTTTTGTTGGAACGTTATGCCATTTGGGTTAAAGAACGCAGGAGCGACCTATCAAAGAGCAGTTACAACTATCTTTCATGACATGATGCATAAGAATATGGAAGATTATGTTGATGACACCTTAGTGAAGACTACGAAAAGATCAATGCATATTCAAGAGTTAGGTCCTATACTTGACAGAATGGAAAAGCTCAAGCTCCGATTAAATCCAAAGAAGTGTGCATTCGGAGTGACATCTGGTAAACTACTTGGCTACATCATTTCAAAGAAGGGCATCGAGGTTGATCCTGAGAAGGTCCGGGCTATAATGGAAATGCTGTCTCCAAAGAACATCAGTCAAATGAGAAGTCTACAGGGACGTCTCCAATCCATTAGAAGATTTATTTCTCAACTAGCAGACAAAGCTCAACCTTTTATAAAAGTATTGAGAAAAGGAATAATATACAACTGGGATCAGCAGTGTGAACAACATCTTTAGCAGATAAAAGAGTATCTGTCTAATCCACCGACATTGATGCCACCTATACAGGGTGAGCCACTAATCTTATACATATCAACAATTGATTCATCATTGGGGGCACTTCTGGCGCAACAGGATGACAACAAAAAGGAAAGAGCTATTTATTACATCAGTAGGACATTGGTGTCTTATGAAATGAGCTACAGTATAATAGAAAAAGCATGCTTGGCATTAGTATTCGCATCACAGAAACTGAGGCACTATATGCTCGCACATTCAGTCAAGTTGGTGGCCAAAATTGATCCACTCAAGTATCTTCTTAATAAAGCAACACTCACCAGACGATTGGAAATGTGGGTAATGATCCTTATAGAGTTTGACATTGAATATGTGGAACGTAAAGCCACAAAAGGATAGGTAATTGCTGATCAACTTGCTGAAGCTCCACTTGAGGATACTCAACCACTACACATTGAGTTCCCAGATGAATCAATAATGCATCTTACTCAACAACCCTGGAAGATGTTCTTTGATGGGTCCTTTACTCAAAATGGTTCAGGTGTTGGCATACTATTCATTACTCCTCAGAAGTACTCAATTCCAAAGTCTTATAAGATTCTATTCCCTTGCACAAACAACATTGCAGAATATGAAGCACTGGTAAATGGAATAAAACTAGCCAATGAATGGAAGGTTGCTGAATTACATATTTATGGATTCTCAGCTGGTCATCAATCAAATCAATGATACATATTAGACTTGGGATGAGAAATTGATGCCTTACAAGAGGATGGTAGATGATTTCAAGAAGTATTTTGCTTTTGTATCATTCCAACAAATTCCTAGATTAGTGAATAGAGCAGCAGATGCTATGGCTACCTTGGCATCTATACCTGAGCTATAGAAGTCCAATTTTCACTTTGATTTCCTGGTGGAAGAGTTATATTACCCTGCTTATGATTCTCCTGAGACCCAAATAGTCTATTCTATTATTGGACACGACTCATCCTGATACAGCCACATCTATTCCTATCTTTGTGACCAAATTATCCCTGAAAACCTTACTTGTAATGAGAAAAGAAACCTAACTGGAAATGCTTCGCGATATGTTATCATAGCTAACAATTTATTTAGATGAGGTTTGGACGGTACTTTGCTTAGATGTCTAGAAACTGAAGAATCAAAACGTGCATTATCAGAAGTCCATGAAGGTATTTGTGGATCTCATTCCAATGGTTTTACTTTAGCTCAAAAACTATTACAGGCTGGCTACTACTGGCCAGATATGGAAAAAGATGCCATAAAATTTGCTAAGACTTGTGAGAAATGTCAGCTTCATGGAAATCTCATACATGCCCTGGCGAGGGATCTCATACCATTCATTACACACTTGCCTTTTCAGTAATGGGCCTTTGATCTCATTGGTCAGATATATCCTGCTTCATCCAACAGACATAAATTCATCATAATGGCCACTAAGTATTTCACCAAGTGGGTAGAAGCGATTCCGCTCATCAAAGCAACTGGTAAACAAGTCACCTTATTCATCCTAAACTATATAATTTGCAGGTATGGGATACCTTTGTCCATCGTGACTGATAATGGAGGACAGTTCAAGAATAAAGACCTAGATGAACTTTGTGAGAAATTCAAAATAAAGCAACACTGGTCATCAGTATATTACCCTCAAGGTAATGGACAAGTCGAGGCGTCTAACAAAAATCTACTGACTATCTTGCACAGAACAATGAACAAATCCGGGAAGGATTGGCATCTGCAGCTCAATCCTGCACTATGGGCTTATAGAACAAGTATCAGAACACCTACTGGGGCTACACCTTTCTCTTTGGTGTATGGGTCCGAAGCAATATTACCTATTGAAGTATAAATACCATCTCTAAGAGTTTCGTTGCAAGGTCTTGTTACTGATGAAGATCGTAGAATATCTAGATTGCAAGAGCTCAAATTGTTGGATGAGCGTTGACAAGTGGTGTTTGATCATCTCAGAGTGTATCAGAAGAGAATGTACAGAGGGTATAACAAGAAAGTTTGACAAAGAGAATTTCAAGTTGGTGACCTAGTTCTAAGAGAAAATCCAAAAAATCAACAGTTTTGAGACAACAAAGGGAAGTTTGAACCCAACTGGCTGGGTCCCTATATCGTTACTGCAGTCTTTGGCTCTGGTGCCTATCAACTCTCAACATTGAAAGGAGAACAGTTCCAAGAACTGATTAACACCATCCACCTGAAAATATTCTTTACTTAGCATTCTCTGCTCCAGCAAACTGTACAGCTAAAAAAATCCTAAAAAAAAAAATCCTAAAAATTGGAAAAGTCTTGAAAAAAAGTGAAAAAAAAAATGGAAAAATCATAAAATACAAAAAAAATTAGAAAAAGAAAAAAAAAATGTAAAAAAGAAAATGCCTTGGTGAAAACCTGGTAAACAGGCACCTTGGTAAAAAAAAAAAAAAATGATGATTCTCTGCCAAACAGGTGAAAACCTGGCAAACAGGCACCTTTTGTACTCAAGCGCTCCATCTATCAATGCAACATTAGCATTTCCCGCTTTCAAGTATCTTTTGCTTTCGCTTGTACATATTTTTAGTCACTTTTGTGACATCTTGGTTCGTTGGAACCCTCATGACTTGAAACAAATCAATGTCCTACTCTTAGGTTACTCGACAGAGAACATTACATATCCTAAGTTGTGTCAACCAAGTCATTATTCCGTCAGTGAAACCTGGTCAGCCACTCCGAGTCAGTCACCTGTCTCCTGACTACTACAAAGTTTTTATCACTGAGTTCACAAGCAAAACAACATAATGAAGAACAATTACTAAACAGTTTGAGCTATGAATGGAAAATTTTCATTGTATGTTGTCTTTTATATTGCTTTTTGATTACTGTCCCTTTTGAGTAACTCGAGGAAGTCTATTGTGACTAAGAGAAGCAAGGATTGGGGGCATAATATTTTCTTTGTTTTCTGTTTGTAGGAATGATCTCGATGATCTGGAAACATATAAATTAGCTAGGTGTCTATGATAAGAGCCTTCACATTAAGGTGAAATCGCCTCACATACCTCGACTCTGCTTATTTGTATGCTACAGGGAGGTCCATGTCATTTCTTTGTCTATTTTGAGGTAATTTCTTTATGATGCAATTCGGGTCCCTACGAAATCTGTCCAAGGATATGAACAAAAAAAGGGTCATTGCGAACAAGATAATTAATATTGCACATTGAAAAAGAAAGGAACTCTAACTTGCCTGTTGTGTTTGTTATGCTCAGTGATGAATCTTAAGTATTTTAAATCCAGTGACTAGGTTTAGGTTGCATTTTGCACATCATTTTGCATTTCATTCTGCATTTTAGTGAATCTAGGGTGATTTTGGTGTGATAATAATAATCTATTTATCTTCAGAATGAGAGTTGAAAGCATCATCATTTCTTACGCTAAGTGGTCTATTTATCATTATTTCTCCGATCGAGTACCTGTGTTTTGAGATGTTTAGCTGCATACATAACATTTCATATAGATTCATTCATTTTATTATTAATCATTTGTATTCATCTTATTACATAGAAAACAAAAAAATTTGCACTGCTCATTTTCATTCATTTATTTGCATATGAAAAGAAACAAAAGCATAGACATCCATTATCATTTGTAATACATACATTCATGCTGAAAAAGAAATGCATACATATAGAATAAAGCATATAGAAACATCTCATAATCGAATTGACACAAGTACAATGAAGTCAAATCAGATCTCGTATATATAAAAATCATCTCAAGTCTAAGAGTACAAAATGATGTCCAATGACATGTACAAAATCCCATCGGAGCAAGAATCGTATAGGCTACAAAACAATGGGTGTGTCTATAAAAAATATCTGAGCTACAAAAAGAATCATCTAGCTGGCACCCTCTCCCTCATTGCCTGGTGGAGGAGGAGGAGCCTGATGCCCAGGATCCTATCGAGGTGCTCGTGCTCCCTCCGATCTGGCCATATATTGCGAATAAGGTTGCACCTACTATGCAACAGGAACTACAGCACTATACGCTGCTGCATAATAAGATGCCCTACTACTCTGGAGAAGGACCTCCTATCGTAGAGACTCTATCTTTGCTCTCCACTCTGCTCTCAAAGCTGCAATCTGGCGATCACGCTCAGTCCTCACCTTGGCCAGCTGTCGGTCTCACTCCACCAGCTGAGTCTGCGCCACTATCAACTGTGACTATAGCTCTGTAAGACGTACTCTCATCAACCGACTCGTGTCAGCCCCCTGCTCTCTCGTAGGCTCTCTGCCGCCATCTCCACCACCATCTCCACCTATGGCTCCACCCTGCTCCTCTCGCTGCTGACGGACCTACCTCGGAGCTACTCGCTCCTCCTCTCCCTCGCCCAACCTCACGCCTACTCTCCCAAGGGATCCACCCTCACCCCTCTATTGTCCAATGTTAGCTCGCACTCTGCTGCTGCTGGCACCAGGATCACCACCAGTCCATCTTGGAGCATCTGGTCTCTAGCCCTGTCCCTGCCTATGACCCTATCTCTGTACCTTTCCCTATGTCAGTGTGGGGGCATCATCCTCCACATCCTCAATATGAGGAGCATGCTCTCCAAGATCCGTAAACCGAGGGAATTGATGCTGCTGAAAATAATCCCTGTACTGGGGCAATACCCCCGCATCTGCTATATCCTCCAGGTAATCCCACCTCAGGTGGTGTAAACATGTCAGCTCCTACATAGCCAAGGCATAAGATAGCCTAGGTGCCCAACCCTGCCTCTCCTCATCAGCATACCTAGCATATGATGTAAACTCTTGTGAGATCCCCTGAGGCCAGCCATACTACCTCATCACTCATGAAACGACGAATCACTCCACAACAGTCTGCGATCTCCCAATCAGTGGGCATGTAACAAATAGATCTCTGCGCACTACCCACCAGTCATCCCATGGCTCTAAACCTCTATATGGTCGCCATACGATAGCTATCAAGTCATCGAGCTACCGTCTCTAGAAGTCTGTCTTGCCCAGA
Organism: Cryptomeria japonica; assembly: GCF_030272615.1. Classification (NCBI taxonomy): domain Eukaryota; kingdom Viridiplantae; phylum Streptophyta; class Pinopsida; order Cupressales; family Cupressaceae; genus Cryptomeria; species Cryptomeria japonica. Next base: position 484,542,433 of record NC_081414.1, read on the forward strand.
TGGGGCTACGTAATATATCCAGCGTATCTAAAGATGATCGGCTGTCATGGCTCTCTACTGTTTGTCACTATCAGCCGACACACAGGAAGGTGCTCCCAAGCCCACACCTGCAAAATGTACACCCCAGCAGCCATGCTCTGCCCCTCTCTGTAAATGATCTCATGCATCTCTCGATACATGTGGGCCAGTAAGCAAGAACCCTAGACAAGTCTCTGAGGGGACTCTATCAATCGCTCGAGCATCCGGCCCCATCCACTCTAGAAACCCTGCTGCCCTCGATCTGGCATCAAAAAGCACCCAATAAAACCTACTAGGACACATGCCAGCGGATACTCCTCACTTTACCTACTCATCAGTATATCCCAACTCATAGAACGAGTCAAGATATCTAGATCCCTGAATACATTCCTTAGTGCCTGCAGTCTAGGTAACAATGTGGTATCATAGTCCACCTTATCCCCCCCAAAAGGGATACGAAGGATCTTGTACACATACTCAGGAGTGATGGTCAACTCCCCAACTGGCAAATGAAAGGTATTATGCTCCGAATGAAATCGTTCTATCAACGATATGAGCATCCCGTGGTTCACACGGATATTAGGTAACCTCATCAAATGAGTCAAGCCACATAAATCAACATGAGCATGCTCAACCTTAGACAAATCCTAAACTAAAGCCATCGTGGGCGGATATACACACCTGAAGAGCACAGGAGGTAAACAAACCTACAAAACCCAACAAAGAACATTAGAAAACATTCCAAATTAGCCTGCAAGAGAAGTTAAACATCACGCAAATCCAAATAAGTTAAATACAAAACCAAAATTTCATGTTTACACTTTCAAAAATTGTCACTATTTTCCGAATGACAAAACACAGTTAAACAGCATCTCGTACGAGTCAGGAATGGCTTTCGTATGAGAAAACAGCCTCAAACAACAAAGTTTTATACAACGCACGACAAAATGGTCTTTTAACCGACCTGTCATACGACACAAGGGTTACTCCCATATGACAATTCTAATGGGTTTAAACGATAAAAGAAAATTTGCCAATTTCTCGTACGAGACAGAATCCTGTATCACATGATAAACTGAGAAACCCGACCTAAAACCCATCAAAAACGTGAAAAATACACAAAAAAATTCAAAATTGGAAACATAAAGAGGCTAAAGATCAATCACTTACCGCTGGCTCGTAGTTTCGGGGTCGATTATGTCTTCTCTGGCGCTCAAATCGATGCTGACGAGTAGGGACCACCATTTTTCTTCGCAGAAGGCTTTTTGAATTTTCAAAGTTGGAGGGTTAAAATGAATTGAAAATGACACTTTTGTCCTATATATAGCCTAAAATCTAATTTTTCAACTTGCTCTGATGGACACGAAAATTGTGCCCTTGGCTAATGTGCCTGCTCTGATTTCATTTTCGGGATCAAAATCAAAATTCGAGATCGTCTTGCTAGTCAATTTCAAAATTTTGACCACTTAGCGCTTTTTTCATCAAATGCTCATTTTTTCTTCAAATTGTGCCCTATTCCAAAACACTGAATCTTATATCAATTTCAATTCTACTAGTCAACTATACGCTCAATTTCTCATCAATCATTGCCAAATCTTCAGAAAAATCCTCAAAATCAATTTGTGCTCAAATAACTTATTTTTGCCAAACAATTGCCTATAATCAACTACCCTTGCTATCTTTTGATTTCACTCCCGAGGGGGCATACTCATGACCTTATGACTTCACATCTCACAAGTCAAGAATTTTTTTCAAATCTTCATCAAAAGTCGAGCAAAATCTTTCCAATTAAAGAAAAAAAACCTTATTGCTAAGGGGCATCTCAACTTCATCGCTTCACATGAAGTTTAGATCTCTCGATCATCTGAATCAAATTAATTGCTATGGGCATATCAGTTTCATTGCTTCTAATCAAGTTGATATTTGTCTTTCATCTGAATTAATCTCTTAACATTAATCAGTTTCATCGCTTCAAATCAAACTAATTATTCGTTTAAACTCAATCAAAAGTTTAAAAGTTTCTTTGGTCATTCTAAATCTAAGCAGGTGTTTAGTATTCGTTTCTTGATCAAGCTGGATGGTTTATTCTTCACTCATCGTGTCTTGATCAATCAAGTTCAAGATCAATTTTTATCATCATTCACTGTATCTAAGATCAATCAAGTTCTAGATCAGTAAGATCCGCTTCTTGATCAATCAAGTTCAAGTTCGATATCTTTGTTTTCTATCGTTCCTCAGTTCAATCAAGTTCGGGATCGGTATCACTTTAATCAGGCCTCATTTATCTTTGTTGCTTTGAATCAAGCTAAACACCTCGCTTTTTATCTAGTTCGTGATCAATCAAGTTCAGAACTGGCATCTCCTAGACATCACACATTCTTTGAATCAAAGCGTTTCTCGCACATTAATTCAAAGAAGGGCAAATGTAATACCCTAAAATTGGTCATCTAAACCATGGGCCCCTAATCTCGACAACATCACCAAGGTCCTAACCAAAGGCAATTAAATCAATCTTGAGCATATTATTAATTCTTTAATTATCAAAAATCACATGGCAAATCAACCACTCAATATTAATTAAATATTTATTTAATTAATTGAATTATTTCAAGAATAATCATTTTGATCAATTATCCCATTTTAATTTATTAAATATCTTTGCATATTTAATTAATTAATAAATTTGCCATTCAATCATGCGAAAGGATTAATTTATTACAAAAGATGAATTAATTTATTACAAAGAGTTGAATTGAAACAAAAGAAAAGTCAAAAAAAGAATTGAATTGAGAGAGAAATCAAACTTGAAATATTATTTCTTTTTTCTTAATTTAGAACTTGAAATAAGAAAAGCAATTTAATTGAATTGTTGAATTATTCTCTAAAATTGGAACTCAAAGCTTTTCAGAAAAAGAAGTTCAGTTGCATTAAGAAAACTCTTTTCTTGATTAAATTGAAGAATTATCTATTTTTATCAGATATGCATGGAACTGATTTATTATTATTTTCCAATGCAACTTGGACTTCTAATTTGAATGCATTTCAATTAAACTATAATTGGAATCTATCTCAAGGTTAACTCAACCTGATTTCTCAATTATTTTCAATTAATCCTAAATTGAGCTTTTTGTAATTCTCTATAAATTCAGTCTTCAGCTCTCATTCCAATTCACCCTAGAGATTTTTGAGAACACACTTGGAAATTATTATCACGCTAATTTCACTCTGGAGTCATTGAAATCATTGTGTTTTTTTAGATTACTTGCATCCATTTTACATTCATTATTGCTTGCATGTATTGTTGCTTGAATTTGCTTGAATTATTCATCCATCTTGCATCCATATAGCTTAATATCATATAGATTAAATCCTTCGTCTTGCTGTAGTCTAGTCACTGGTATTGCTTATAAAAATCTGAGAGCAATCTTATACTCACATCTTTTAGAAGGCAATTAGTCACTTTGCTATGGTTTATTTCTTATTGATTATTGATTACTAACCATGCATATAACGACTTAATTGAAGTGTTGTGCTTGCAGCTACAGGTTCACTTTTTCACACACACACGGGCGTTGGTGAGAGCAACAGAGAGGGAATTCTTTAGACTATCCATTAAAGAATTATGTGCTTGAATATCAACCAATAACGATATTAAGCCATCTAGAGTACTTCCCTATGTAGTAGATAAGGAGGTGGCTCGGTTGATCTGTTCTTGGATGGATGAAAGATGGGGAAGGAATAATGTCTAAAGTGTCATTATGTCCATCCTGATCTTGTGTTCTTCATTTCTTAGGTCCAATTGTTGAGCCATGAGCTGTTGTAGCTTTGTATAAAAATTCTGAACTGAATTTGGCTTTGTGGTCAACTTGCTTGAGAGATCGGTGATCTCTTTCTCAATTGCCTTTGTTTTATTCTGAATGTCTTTAATGAATAAAGAAAATGTGTAGAGTTTCTGAAATAAATAAAGAATGTGCTTGAGTTGAGGAGTCAACTCAGCAATAAATTTGACAAGTTTAACTTTGCCAATAGCTATAGCTTTCTGTACCTCTTCTATCATTTTTACAATGAGCTCTTTGTCTTTTATCTTGCTCAAATATTCCAATGCATCTACTCCAAATGTCTCTATCTTTGTTAGGAGTTCATCTAGTTGAATGTGGATGGCTGCATCAGTTGACACTGTAGCTTCAGGTAGCATATCTATTAAGAGTGCTTTTACCTTCTAAAGTACTTTATTTTTCTTTTGAAGCACCATTTGCTTCTCTTGTTCGACCTTTGCTTTGCATAGTTCACTGAAATCAATGAGTGCTTGCCCCTTTAATTTAACTATGTCTACATTGGGCAACACTATAGGTTTTGACAAATCAACTTTAAAACTATGCTTTTTCATCTTCTTTTCTTTACCTTTCACCGATGGAACTAAGACAATGGCTTGTGAGGCTTAATGATCCTCGGTAGGTTGCTCGGTAGAGGCAACACTTTGATCGGTTTCTTTAGCCTCTATAGAGTCCTTTGGTGTCTCAATACTCGGTGTCTCAGTTTCAACATTCTCAGTGTTAGAAGGTGCTTGAGATGTCTATTCTTGAGTAGTACCTTCTCTTGTTGTAGACTTGTGACCTTTGGTGCCTTTCTCCGCGTCATGAGGAGTTTCGGTTGAGACAGGTTGCTTGACTGGTGGATAAGGTTGAACTTGTTCCAAGACTGATTCACTAGATGCAAGTTTTGCATATGCATTGCCTTCTATCATTTCCTGTTCCGGTGCCTCTATATCCATGACATCTTCATCTATTTGAATGGTGTCAGTAGGGTCTTGCTTGGTAACATCAAGATCTTGCTCAGTGATATCAATGATTTCAACTGTAGCTTGCTCACCGACATCCTTTATTTTAAAGATTTTCTACCACTTTGCTTTAGTCTCATTTTTGACTTCAATATATAGCCCATTCATCAGTTTTAAGGCTCTTTGTTTGACAAGAAACTTTGAATTGTAGGTTGTCAAATGTTCCTTTATTTCAGCTACTAACATGTCAGGAAACAAATGAGCCAGACTCCTTTCTCTGATTTGTTTCTCTGAGTCCATTGCATACTTCCATCTATTATCAATATGCAAGTAAAGTTCATTCGGAAGTGACTTAGCTAGTTCCAATGGAGCTAACTCGAATTTTAGAAGTGTGCAGATGACATCTTCTTTAATTTGTCTCTTCTCATCATTATTCCTGGTTTCATACTTGACATATCTGAATGATCCAAATCCTCCATATTCTTTCAGATTAGCACAGAAGTTTTCAACACTATGTATATTTACCTTCTTGCTCTTGACAATCTGGAATTTGCTTACATCCTTTGATTCGGTATCACTAGACTCTTTTGCCAAAATGAGTCTCTGAGTAGATTTCTTGTAGGTCTTTGTTACCTTGGGAACAGTAACACTCTTTGTTTTCTTACTCGGTGAAGCTACAGATGCTCTAGTGTTAGGTCGCTTTACTGGAGGTGGAGTCGGTGAGACCTTTGATGAATCTAGTTTCTTTCTTTTCAACACTTTTCCCTTGGGCAATTCAGTGCTCAGTGTTATTGCTGCCTCTTGGGCTTCAGATTCCTCTTCGGTAATGGCAATGGCGCCTTTGACAGGTGTAGAGGAAGAGTCTTCTCCGAATTTCTCTAACAATTCCTTTATCATTTTTGTTGCCTTTCTTGTAGCTTTGGGTACTACAATGTTCATCTTTACCTTTTCCTTTACTTCCTCATAGGTACCATACCTCAGCTCGGTAGCATGTCTAGGCAATGTAAGAAATGCATCAATTTGCTATTGTGTGATGTCAAAATCAATCTCGTAACCCATCGGTGACAAAGATTGAGTCCTCGGTTCCACAGCATTCACATAACAGTAATCAGTGTCAACTTCAAAACATGTATCATTTTTGTAATTCTCCACTAGCTGGGGTGGAATCCTATATCTGTTATGCATTTTCTCTTGAAATTTACTGAAGTAATCATCCATAATATCATTGAAATTATCACCTAACTTCTTGATGAAGTCATTTATCTGATGGGTGATTGGTCGGTGTAGCTCCCAAACAACTTTACCGACTGATGGAAAGAATTTTTCAAAATAGAAAAACATGCATACCAGTATGATCCAAACTTTAGTGTATTAGCCAAGTTGTTCTTCTTCGACTTCCTGATGGTGTTCAAATTCTCAAATAGGTTTCTCAGCAATACCTCACATAGATCAATTTTCATTCCCTTTTTCACAATTTTGTATGCCAGGTCTATTGCTGCACAGGGTACACTATTTTCCCTTGTTGATTGGAATAAACAGTAGCCTAAAACTCTAATGGAAAATTTTAGTTCTTCATTTGTGACATTGTTCAATTTCAATCCTCTACAATCAGATTCTACTCTGGTTAAAATGATCAATTCCTTCTGTGATACATCTTTTGGGCTTGGGCATGATCATAAATGGGGTAACCGGTAATCTGATGAATGATTTCCTTGGTAATCTTAAATGGTTGCTCTTCTAGCCACATGAAATCATCATGAACTCTACTCAGAACAAACTTGACCCACTAGGGTTTGAACACTCGGGGATAGGTTAGGGCTTTAGTTAATCCCTTGATCTTGATGTGCTCATACTTGTTGTTCAATTTACCATCTGTGCACAGCTCATCATAGGTGTCTTTAATTTCAACATGATCGAGTTCTTCAACATGACATTTGGTGAAGAATCTCACATCCTCGACTAACAACACTCTGTTCGGGATGAGTGAAAAAGTGGTTTTGTCATCCGGTTTAGAAGCAACTTTGGGAGTCAAAGAGTATTTTAGTGAGGGCTTCTCTACATTCTTGACAACTATGGGATCTTGGATCTTGGGTGCCATTGTAGATTTCAGATAAAAGCTAACAAAGGATCCTTAGGGTTTCAAGATTTTCAAACGACAGATGCTTTACACTTAGCAGATAATGGCAACAAGATAAGATCGGTAAATCATCTTAACAATGCGTTGAGATTGATGTCAATAACTTGAATTTTCTTTGTAGGAGGTTTGATCGCCTTTGATTCTCTTTGCTCTGCTCTCTCAAAAACTTAGTAAGTGTAAATGACCTTGAAAATGCTTTTAAGTACACAATATGCCTTATCGGGCTCTATGCGGGTTAGGTCAAAAACATTAAATGCACTCGATTCCACTAAACCTTCTTTCCTTTTTCCGCTTTAACCGAGTAACCAAACAAACTTCATTCACCGACTAGACAGGTTTCCTGTATAGTGCTTCAAAAGACTTTGATATAATTTCAAACTTACTATTACATCTTAATTATGCAGATTTGAATTAAGTATATAATAAAATAGGAACTGTTAAGATTTTAACCTTGAGAGAATGCAGTCCCTTCATACCTTTACTGATTAATTTGGAATAGGTGCACCTAACTTAGTAGGTAAGGTGCTTTCTTTATTTGACACAATCTCCTTCTTTTTCCAAATCATCTTTATTTTTTCTTTTATTTCTTCAGTGTCATTTCTAGGTTGATCTTTGCAATCTCCAGCTAAGTGTCCAACTTTGTGACAATGAAAACATGCCATACCAGGATTTCTCCATGATCTTCAGTTGTTCATTCCAAACCTTATAAAACAGTTGGCACTTATATGTCCATATCTTCCACAACATTCACACCATATCCTAGTATTGTAATCTCATGGTACTGCAGAATATTGTTGGTAAGGATGTGTGTGAGTTCGGTAACCTCTAGCATTTGCTCGGTGTGCAGACCACATATAGTTCTTTTTCTTAAACCAACACTTCTCGGTATTATGTCCATATCTATTGCAGTTTTTACAAAACCCTTTGAATTTTGCCTTCTGATTATTGTTCACAGACTTTGTCCTACATTGATTAGATGTGTGACTATATTTATTGCAGTTGTAACAATAACCTTTGGACTTAGTGACATTCGGTTGCTTACCTTTTCTGATTGGGCACATGTTGGCAATATGACCTTGATTTCCACAGTAGTTGAAAATAGGCTTCTTTCTTTTGATGTTATTCTTGTTTCCAGCTTGCTTTGATGATTCTCCTCTCTCAGTAGTATGAATTCCCTTCTCGGTAGAGTCTTTTCCTTTGTAACCGAGTCATGCATCTTTGTTGGGTCTTCTTGTATTCAGTTGCTCATCCAACATTTTTGATGCTTCATAACTCTTCTTTAGTGTTTCTTTGGATTTCTTCTCTGTTTCAAGTTCATCGGTTAACCTTGACACTTCAAGTTTCAATGCTTGATTCTCATCATTTTTTAGAATTGCTTCATGATGTGCATAACCTAGTTGATCTGACAGATTTTGTTGAATTCCAATCAACCTTGTGATTTCATCATTCTTATCAGATACTAAGACGTCAAGTTGTTGTTTCTCTCTTTCTAGATCTCTTACTTTCTAGAATCTATTAGGCCTAATATGGAAAGCTAATGTACTGAGAGGGGAGGGGTGAATTAGTACTCCAAAACTTTTCTTCAATAATAACTTTATTGTTATGCATAAACGGAATAGTGCAGTAACATAATATAAAGCTAAAGCAAATAGATAACAATCATACATGATTCACTCCATAACACATATATTTTGGTTATGCAGAAACTCTTGGTTAGAGAGAAAAACTGTGGTGGGGATGGCACCCACAACTTCACTACTGCAATAATAAAGAGTGCTCGGTTAGAGCTACATGTTTAGCTATTTTTGATAGCTTACCCTGTTAGGAGTAACAAGATATGTTAGATCTACCTTGCTAAAGGATTTTACAACACTTAAACTAAATGCTACACCTGGTTAGAGGCTTTACAATTTATAGACTTGATTAGAGTCTTTTACCCTGTTAAAGGTTTCTCTTACAACTTCTAAATATTACAATAAAATCATTACAAATATCTACAACTTTACATCTGGAATGTTATAGAAGATTCTATGTGCTTAGAATAAGTTACCTTTCTTATAGCATACCTCGGTAACCCATATAGTAACTCGGTAAACCCTTTTGTTTACTCTCTTCTTCGACTGTTCTCTGAAAACCTTCTCGGTGACCTTTGTGTCTCTGTAACAGTGTTCTTACACTCATGCACACACCTTTAATTCTTAACTCATGCTTTATAAATAGATCTCTTATGACGGTGATCCATTCATTACTTTGATCTTACAAATATGATTTATCGAATGAATAACCATACAAAATATTTCATTGGTTAGATGACCTCAAAATCATACACAATCTTTAAGTGCAATTTCCAATGTGATAACGGTTACATGTTCCTCGTTCTTGTAACACGTTTTCATATGTATGTCTAGGTTCAATGAATCTGGTAACACGTTTCACTCAGTGTGTCATCTTTGCTGCTCAGTAGACATGAAATGATACTCGGTAGATAGCTCGGTGTATACTACGTTCTGAGACTACTTTCTTCAATAACCGACTAGACTGTTCATACCGACTGAATATCTCGGTAGAGATAATCGACTAGAGTATATAGAATAACTTTGACATAAAACTAATGGCAATCTGATAAGTAGTAACAAGAATCATACATTATACATAGAACACAAAGCATAATAGATCACTACCAAAAACTGCATATCATATATATAACTCAAAAATGGCAATGTGTCAAAATACAATCATCATAAAACAATCCCAAAGGCTCAGATAACATGAACTCAGTGTCTCAACCCACACTGCCTCTATCTCTAGGTGGATCCTACCTGCTAGATCCTGCCCTAGGATGTCGAGGTGGACCCATAACACCACCATTGCTGGTCCTTCACGTAGAAGTCCTACTAGAACCAGAATGACCTCTAACCTCACTAAAGCTTGAAGCTCTTTGTGCCTCAGGTACAACATCATGGTAGAGATGTCTATAATAAAATGCCTCCTGCGCAGCATAGTAAAGTCTCAGAATGTCTGCATACATCAATACCCAAAGCAAAATGTATGTCATAAGTGGCTTGAACCATCTGCATCCACCTCATTGTATCATCCCTCTCACCAGCAATCTGATCCCTCTCCGTCTCTAGCGCACCATAATCTCTATAGAATAAATCTCGCTCAACATCCTATCATTCCCTAAGTTTGGTAACCTCATCCTCTAGGCTTCGAATCCACACTCTCAGAATCTATGGATCATCTTCTTCTTCTTCTTTGTCACCACCCTATCCTCCATCTCCACCCCCCTCTGTTGTAGGTGCATCCTCTAACTCAGGCATGTCATCATCATCCCCGTCCTCGCTGCTCGATGACTCTGAAGAATCATCCTCATCTCCACTATTCCTAGACTCAGTGTCTCCACCGATGTCTAGATCCTCCTCCCCCCTCATCTCCTCCTCCCCCCTCCTCTCCTCCTCCCTCCTCCTCTCCTCTATCATCTCCCCTCCTCTCCCCCATATCAATCCTCATTCGCTATCTTGAATGACGTATCTGTTGAGCTGTGATAGGAATCGTAGGATCAAACAGTGGAGCAGGCCTATGTTTGGCCCACCATGCATCATACTGAGGTGTAGTCTCTAGATCTTTGACACCTATACTCCAACCCCACTGTAATGCCTGAAGAGCATCGAACTCTGCAACAACCACATGTGATTGTATGCAAGCATCCCAACTCATGACTAACATGACCAAAGTAAGTTGTAACAACGGGTACTACCTGTACCTCTCCAAACTGCCTAAGTACTCATCCCGGTAAGTACATCTCAATAATACTCTACATCTCCACGGTCCTCCCAATGAGATATCTCTATTGTCTATAGAAAGGCAAGTGTTGAGCATCATCTACCCAACTAGGGCAATCCAAATAAGGTCTCCAAATGAAATGTTGCAGGATATCATTCTGATGTCGCCAGTACAATATTTTACACGAGCCCCTGTGTCTAATCCTCAGTGTATATCTATAAGTGTATGGTTCCTCGGGCTATAAGTCAGTATGAATCACTGGCCTCGAAATAGAAATGTGCTCCCAAGCCCAATTTTGGAGAAATGTCACACCATAGCTAACCGATAGGTATCTCAAGTAAACAATGGTGTGCATCTGATAATAAATCATCGTTAACAGATAAGGACCCCAAGCATACACTCACCGATGAACAATCATATCATGGAGCACTTTTCCCCATCCAACTAGAAATCCATGACCTCGCCTATCAAGGATAAGAAAACCACCTACAATACTGTACAATACTATAGTGAGATCATCATAGTCCAAGCGAGCCCACAAGATATCATAATGACCACTGATCTGCAAGTCCTACTCCTCACACTCAAAAAGGGCACACAATCCGACGAGGCCATTGTCGTGATCATATACAACTCTCTCTCCATGGATGGGAATATGCACTATACACCAAACATCCTCTAAGGTAATAGACGCCTCACCAGTAGGAAGATGGAAGGTACACGTCTCGGAATGCCACCACTCCACCAACGCAGTGATCAAGGCCCCGTTGGCCGTAATCTTTGGAAAATCTAAAACATGATACAATCCCAAATGTCGGATATGCACAACCTCCTCATCGCATAACTAGTATCAAAGATCAAGACCACTGGGTCTACTTTGTCGGTAGTATAGCACTCCAATATTCTCTTGTACAGTAAACATATTGAAAATGTCAAATATCATTTAACGTAATAAAAAATGATCATATGCATGACAGAACACAACAATTTTACAACTAATGCATATTACGTAATACTTATGTGTAGCATTTGATACTAATGTGTTACAATTGACACTTTTGCGTAACAATTAATAGCAATGCGTGAAGAAATGAACTAATGTGAAAAAAGATAGACGCATGTGTAACACTTATGACCTATGCGTCACACTTATGCTAATGCGGTATGTCTATGGCTTATGCATAACATTAATTGTGAATGTGTAAATATCAATAGGTGAATGAGTAATGCTTAATGAAACATGGCTCTGGAAAAAAATCAAAAAAATAACAAAATCAGGCAAGAAATAGCACAAAAATTTGGAAACATACCATGTCGCTCGTCCCCAGTGGTCTCTGATAAGAATGTACTTGCTCAGACAAGTGCAGTCATGACCTAAAGCCAGCCATGATGATCAAACACTCGCAAGGAAGCACTAGACTCGCAATAATCTCCAAGAACTCAAAACAATGCAAATGAGCAAATGAAAGGGCAAAATCACTATTTATAGCTCAAAATTAAAGTTTTTTCACTCCAACAGTCGTGGTCCCCTTGAACTTCACCGAACTTGTAAGCTAGTCAAACGATCTCGAAATCGCATGAAACTTCACACAATTGCTCACTATAATAATATCAAAAATATGGTCTCAATTTCCTAAATTTTTGAGCACTTTTTCTGAGGAGGCATATTTATACCCTAAGCGTTACCAGGGCATACTGACGCAGAAATTATTCATTTTCTTTGAATCAACATCATTCCGACCTTGTCTCAAAGAGGGAAAAATGTAGACACCTAAAAATGTCTCATTAATCATGTACTAATTATTCCTCTAATAAATTAAGTAATTCTTTAATTATTTAATTAAGTTAATTAATCTTATTCTTCTAAATTCATATTTCCTCATTTTACTAATTATTCTATTTTTATTTCTAATCAATTAATAATTAACCCTTTTCTAAACATTAATTAAATATTTATTATTTAATTAATTATGATTTTAATCCTTTAATTTAAATAATCTTTATTATTTAATTAAATTCAATTTCTAAATAATTAAATAGTTTCTTTAAATTATTTAATTAGCTAATTAATTCTTCTAATTCAAATTCCAAATCTCCAAATTGTAATTTTGTTTAAATTCATATTCCTCTAATTCTAATTCTAATTTCATGTAATTTCATTAATTCTTCTAATTTCATTAATTCTTCTAAATTCATTTAATTTCGTTAATTCCCCAAATTCAAATTCTAATTTCTTCTAATTTCAAATACATGTACATGATTTCAAAAATCAAATTGAAAATCAAAGTCAAGTTCTAAATATATTCAAAAAACAAATTGAATTTAAAATAAATTCAATATTTGAATTAAATATCATGCAAAGATTAAATTAAGAATCAAAGTCAAAGTGCAAGCACATGCCAAATTAATTAATTAATTCAATTATCTTTTCAATCTCTATTTCTATCTTCCACTTTATTTTTTTTCCAAAAGCCTCTCAATCAGCTTTCAATCAGTTAACTATTTCAATTTCTTTAATTCTCGCCAATCATTCTTTTTCTATCTTCTAGTTAGCTTTTTCCAAATAAAGATTTCTTTGTCATCAATTAATTATCCTCCAATCATTCGTTTTCATCTTTCAATCGTCTTTTTTCTTAATTAGTTAACTCATTTAAAAATTTAATCAATTGAGTTCACCTCTAAATCAATAGTTTAACTATTAATCAATATGTGAGCTCACCTGAGTTCCACCTCTCAATCAATCTCACCCAATAATCTATAAATTGAGCATTCAATCTCCATTTTCAACAATCATGAACTTTGAATCTTTGTGTCATTTGCAAGTTGCCAGCACAATATCTGAGAGCCATCATACCACAAAGAAGAGAAGAACAATGGAAGCCATATGTAGTCATGGAATAGGGAGTCTTAGTTGAATATTTTATATTCCTATTACTTTGCTTTGCATTATTTCATTGGTTTATTTAGGATTCTTTGATTAGATAGGGATTCATGATTTCCCTTTATTTCTAATTGAATTAATTATGAACTTAAGCATATACAATTGGTTTCAAATCTCTTGAACTGCCCATAGTTGTCTGAAAGTAACATTTCTACTCATTTAGGTGAATTGGCAAGAAACCATATACTTCCCAACTTGGTCATAACTTTTTTTTAAGTAAATGGGAAAAAACCCACTAAACCTTACTTTTGTCTTGAGATGGAAATGTCTAGTACATATTTACATGCTATAGATTGGAGTCTCATCCCCCAAGTTGGCATCTAGTTTAAGTTAAGGGTTGGCCTAAAATCTAGGCATGCAAATATTCCCCTACACCAAATTGGCATCTGGTTTAAGTTAAGGGTTGGCCTAAAATCTAGGGTTGCAAATATTCCCCTACACCAAATTGGCATTTGGTTTAAGCAAAATATTGCCTATAAAATAGTTATGCACAATTGTTAATAAACATTGATAAAGAAGATACACTAAAATCCTTGAGTTATAGAAGATCTAAAGGAAAACTCATCGCAAAGAAAAAACAATTTTTATGCACAATTGTTAATAAACAGTGATATACTGAGCAAAGTCGTTCGCTTAGAGTCCCAAATATTTTTTATCAGTTGAAGTTATTGAATGCATCATTCTTAACTCAACTTCAAACTTTGCTAGCAGACAATGGAATTCAAAGAATCGCCCTCAACCTCACTATATCAAATTTAACTATTTTGTGAAGATTTGTGGGTCACTTAACTCAAAAATATATGAAAGCATGGTCAGAGGTTCAACACATTTCATGATAGAGAAAAATTAAATCCAAAGAGATGCTCTAAGGAAATAATCCTTTTCAATCACACAGTTGTCATGACCTACTACTCATAACTAGTGGAAAAGATGACCAAAGGAAAAACCCCTGGTAGAAAATAGCATATTTCAATCACACAACTATCATAGTTTTGATATTCTACTATTCATAACTAGTGATAAAGACGACCAAAGGGAAACCCTCAGGAAGGAAAGAGTGTGTTTCTATCACACAATTGTCATGTTCAATCATTCAAACCAGAGATAAATAAGAACCAAGGGAAACCCATGACAGAAGGAAAAGAGAGTCAAACTTAGGAAATGTCTTAATTGTTACCGTTGTGATTTGTTAAGGAAACCATGGATTGTTTATTAATATCATTGCTAGCGCTATGAGAAAAAATTGCCAATTCTTGATGCAACTTTGTTGATCATGAAGTCCCAAATTCTTATTTAGATTTGTTGTTTGCTTTTTGCCTCTATAGTAGTAAATAGACAGCATACTTTATTGAATACTAATATTAATTTCATCATTACATATATAGTTTATGTTACATACATTGCAACAAAGTTCATAAGGACGGCCTCAGCGTTCCAAGTTAAAATGCATATTTACACCCCAAAAAATATTCTTTAAGACAATTTAATGTAAGATTTTATGAACTAATGGATGATTTTACAAAATAAATGAAGTTCTATTATATATTATTACTATTCCAAGTCCAAAAAAATGCTTAGACATAGGGATTATAACAACTCCAAAATACATTTGGCATTGTTACATAAAAAGTTATTATACAAGTTGATGAGAGCATGTCACTAGTCTCAAACATATAAGTTTTCCCATTTAAACATAAAAGACTAAAAAAAGCTTCAAATATAAATCCCAGTGTCAATATTTGGAGCATCTTCTACACATAGATTAAAAAAAAATTCCTTGATCCAATCAGACATACAAAATTCCAGTTATCAATTTTCTTTTAGTCATAATAATGTTGTCCAATTGTGCAGTGTTGTTATGGCAAACATCAATATACATATAGGTCACAAATATTAATCATGTATGAACAACATAACATAACATTTCCCATAAATAATCGATCTGCATCGGAAAAATGTGAAACAAAAAAATGCAGAGACGAAGAAGCCATGGTAAGAAAAAGTTCCTTGATTTTTTCTCAACAACATTTGTAGTCAGCCTTTATGCCCACCAGCTAAACTTCATATGTTGATAGAATGAAACCAAAGGCAGAAACATCAGTGAAATTTAAGTAAAACGCGTCTGGACAAAGAAATAATAGTTATTCGTGCAAACACACACAAAAAAAAAAAATTATGATTTTTTAGTTTATTATGTACAACTTGAGGTACTTTTGATTGAATTATATACTCAATGAGTGCATATTTCTTGAAGGTAGTTTGTATATCATGTTTTTTAACTTTTTAGTGATAAATTGTCGATTGCAAATGTCTATATTGTGCAAAGTAGGTCCATTACATTATTTTGGTAATTTCCACCCTACTCTACCAAAAATATAGGTACCAACTTTTTTCCAGAGAAGCTTTCTAACAACATTTGAAACATTTTTTTTCTTGTAACAACATTATGTTGTTTTGTATCACATGGGCTTTGATGGATTGGGATATATGTAGTTTACTTGTCAAATTTGTTTTGGATTTTGATATGTTTTGAAATAAAGTGAAATTTATTCAATCATATTAATGAATGACTAAGTTTCACAATTCTCATTCCATTGGTTTGGGGCAATGTGCCCATAGTTGTATAGTTTTTTTCTTCAAATCTAAAATCTATTGTTGTAACTTGTTAGTGATTTTGGAATTATTATAATTTTGTATTTTCCAATATATGCTGAAATTGTTGATAGCTTGAGGCAACTCTCTATAATATTTATTTAATATGGTTCAGAACTAAAGAACATTTTGCATAAACATTTAATGTTGCAATATAAATTTTGTTCTCCATAATAATGTGTTTCATGTTTATTGCTATAATTGTCATGTGTTATTATGCGATGGATCCTTGTATATGTTTATGTTTCATTGTTTATTTTGGTTAGATCAACTTAGCTTGTACATTTTTGTAGTTCATGAGTAATGTAAATCAATAGATTCAAAGTTGCTTTTCCTGGTTCATCTTGAACATATTGATTGAGGATAGCGATTGCACTTCATGAATTTTACAGTTAAACAAAAATAGAGTCATTTTCTGGTTGGGACTAAACTATCTATTATTCTATGCTAACAAGTGGAAAAAAAACTAAATCTAGGTTTGCATTAACTAAGGGGTGGGGGTCTTTCATGTCAAAATACTCAAAAGTAATTTTATGATTTAGGTTGAATAAAAATTCTATTTTTAAATAATAAAATTTCTATTGCTTCTTTGAAATTTTGATCTTGATATAGATTCCCACAACAAAAATACAAAGGTAGCAATAATTCTAGTTTTCTAGAACCTAAGAACCTTCAACATGATGATTGCAATCCATTACAAAGAAGAGGCTTATTTCTGCTTTGAATTGAAATATTTACTGTTCCATGTCAACACATCTAAATAAGATAATTTGGTGGTTCAAACAAAATTATGTTTTTCAGTTTTCCTTAGTTCTATATTTTTTGTTCTTGCCTTTATGTTTACTTCTAGACCCTGACTCATGTACTGGACCAGCACAATTATTTGTTCCATACTCCATACATTGCCAAGATTACTATATTGTTTTTCATTCCATCCATTGCATGCAACTTGCAGATGGCAAACACACATGCAAACAGTCGAAACACATACAAACTACATAATTGTTTGACAAAATATATATAAATAAAGAGATATTAAATCATAAAATGTGACACAAATATATATTATTTATATGTTGTAATAGTTAGAATTATTAGGCTATGTAAATGCAAAAATGCGAAAGGCAAAAAAAATTCCTCTGCTACCAGAAGGGGGTTTTGTAATACTATATCTCACCCCTATCCTGAAACAAGGGAAAACTGTATACCAATCTCAAATCACAATCCTCAATTAACGGGCAACAATGGCACTCATCGTCCACAATGGGTGTATCAGAATGGAAGATGGGTAGATAAGGTGCCCATCCAAAATTCGGCCCAAACAAGACCAAATGTAACCTCAAATCTGGATGGCTAGTAGTAGGTAATTTCAAAAAAGCATAAACGACGTATGAACGTGATTTAGGAGCCATGGCAAAATGTTCGCTATGTTAAACTCCAAATCAATCCTAGATATATCACAAAAAGGTAGGGAGGAGAAAATTCTCACTTCCATCAGCCCATCCATCAAGTGCCTGCACCAAGGAATAAACAATTTACACATATCCACAGGTCAGCACCGCAATTGAAGGTCCAACAAAATTCAAACAAATCTAATAGAAAGAAGAATGGTGCCGAACAAAGCTCGTTGAAAAGATGGGCTAGGAGAAATCCTAATGCTATGGCTTTTGTCATTAATAAGAAATAGAAGGAGGACCAAATCAACAGATGCCAAAGGTTTGGACTTTTTGCAAAATGGTTAGGGCAAGGTCACATGATATCTGACATAGTGTCCTGGTTTAAAGATACATATTCGGACCAGGTAAGTATGTCTTGGTTTAAAGATACATATTCAGACTGGGTAAGTATCTCACTTCTTCTTAACAACATCTTTTGTATCTACTGCAAAGATGAACATTTGAAAAAAGAATTGTTGTGTGGACATGCGGTTACTTTTAAAGGGTATAACTTTGAATTTTTAGATTGGCAATTGAATTTTGATCCTTATTTTTTCAAACAAAAAGGAAACCCAAGATGCATTAATATTCCTTATTTTCCAGTAGAGCTCCTAAACTTTGAAATCATTTCAAAAATAGGCAATGTTATCGGTGATTTTATTGGTGTAGAGGAAAACTTCCTAGATTCGACCAATGTAAAGATGTTAATAGATATGGATCCTATCTTGAAAAAACCAGAGCCATTAGAATTAATCACTGCTCTACAAGCCTACAACATTGAAGCCAAATTTTTGGAGGGACAAGTGCCTAAGAAGGTAATGACACATATAGGGGAGAATTAGATCCGGTCTTCCCTACATAGGAAGAGAGGAATCTGAATTTTTCATTCAATCAAAATCAGGGGGTTTCCATTTAGAATATAACAAACTACCTGATAACACCTTGAATGGGGATGATCAACCGGAATATAGAGGTTCCTTTATTTTTTCCTCCTCTAGGGTACTCGGAGTTAAGGAGATGGAGGAAGATGAGGATGTGGGAAATATAGGGATTCAGTACCCACATGAAAAGGAGGTGGAACAATTCCTAATTGGTTTTGAAAAGGAGAATGACTCTGACGAATAGGATAATGAGGAGGTTAGGGAGGAGAAAAAGAAGCTTATCGAGATCATTATGCAAATGGATAATCAGGATGCACTGGTGAGGCGAGAGGATGCAGAGCCTCCCTCCATGAATATGGAGGAGACTAAGGATTGGTTGGGGTTGGAATGAGATTGCCTCAATATAGAATCCCCAAAGTGTGGGAAAGTAGGAAGGCGTAGAGGTAGGAAGTCCTTGAAGGAGCTGAGAGCTCAAGATGGGGATGCAGTAAATCAAACAAAGATCACTGATATGATATATGGTGGGAAGGGGAAGTGCCTTCCCTCGGAGAAATGAAGATCTCATCATGGAACGCCAGGGGTCTTAATGCCCCTGACAAGAAAAGATTCCTTAAACGCAATCTTTTAAGTATGGAATCTGAAATAATAATTCTACATGAAACTAAATTGAAGGAAGAGGACTGGGAAAGTCTTAAAAAGAGATTGGGTGTTTGGAAGGTTGCTCCAGTGTATGTCCAAGGAGCTATTGGGGGCTTAGCAATCTTATGGGATCCTAGGAAGGTTAGGTATGTGGAAATATTACAAAAGGATAGATGGAAGGCGAGACGAGTCAAGGGGCTACATAGCTCCATTAGTTTCATTATGACTAATATATATCGCTTGATCAACACTAGAAGTAAAAGAGAAACTTGGAGGGAAATTGAGGAATTTATTACAAGGTATGATGAGGATTCTAATTTCCTTGGAGGAGACTTCAATGTGATTAGGGATGCCTTAGAAAAGAGGGGAGGGGTCCAGATAGATTCTGTAGCTTAAAGAGAGTTCAACTCATGGATATTTAACTGCAGATTGATTGAGGTTAACATGACGAATGGAAACTATACTTGGAGTAATATGAGGATGGGAAGTAACAATATAGCATAGAGATTGGATAGGTTCCTTTATAAAGGAGATATGGCAAGTTTTAACTTTACATTCAACTCAACTATATAATATATACAAGTGCATCAAACCACTATCCCATTACATTGCATATTCAAGAAGAGGAGAAACCTAAATGATGCCCATTCAAGTTTGAAAGAATGTGGCTGCAGGATCCCAATTTTCTGGGTCTTTTAGAAGAATTGTGGAAGTAGGAACAGGTTAGTGGGTCCAAAGCTTATTGTTTAATAACAAAGCTAAAAAGGATCAAATAGGGGATATTAAAACAAAATAAAGAACATTTTAAAAAAACATCTTTCAATAAAAATTATTACTAGAAGAAGAATTAGAGAAAGTTAAAGTAATTATTAATAGAGGAATGGACAATTTGACATATCTCAAGGAGAAAGAGTTGAGAAATAAATATGCAGACATCTTGACAAAGATGAGATATTTTGGAAGCAAAAATATAGAGAACAATGGTCTCAATTTTTGATTGCTTTGTTTTCTCTATAAGAAATTCTAGCCTCTGTCGCATATGGAGATAACAACAAGAAAAAAAGAAATATAAGACAACAATTAACAAGGTTTATACATAAACCTTCTATACTTCAACCTTCCACTTAGCTTAGGCAGGTATACCTTTGTGATCACTCTTTCACAAATGCAATTGAAGACTTACAGAAGACCAGTGCCAACTTCTACAAACCCTATCACTTTAAACATAACTGAACATAAAAGAAAGACTCGTATTCATTTTTTATTGATCATCAAGAAGGTCATGAACTTCAACAAGCTATACCAGTGCCTTATTCAAGCTTTAGAGTCATTCAGAATTCGATAAGAACTAACAGAAGAAACTTACATACATGCCATTACATTCATTTAACTAAATCTATATATGTCTGACATATATAAACTCTCACCATATGCTAAACCTAGCCATCAAATTCAAGTAGAATCACTGATTACCAATGAAAAGGATTTAAGTATATTTATTTTCCCTCCTTGAGGGAACAACCTAAAAACATTCTCGTAAATTGCTTTGCAAATCATTCAATTAAACAATCCTAGATCATCTAATCAAAATGGTAACCAATCACGTAGACATGAAGACAGCAGGAATCAAGACTCAAAATGTTTTGTTCTGTATACTAATTATTTTGTTCTAACCATAATTCCCCCTCAAAAGGGGTTACATTGCTTACTAAAGAAAATAGGAGAAAAACCAATTAGTTAACCAGCTGGAGAAAGGCCAAATGACTTCTCAATATTCACAGGTCGAGCACCAGCTGTCCTCAATTATTCAAAAATCTGATTAGCCCAAAATAATATGTTACAAGAGCTAACTACTTCCAATTTCCTGAGGGTTGTCACATGTTGCAGCGTTGGTTGACTCTTCTTGAGCCTCTGCTTCTTGCATCACATATTTATCTTCCCATTCTTTGAATATGTCATCACTAGGCCAAGAAAAGTTAACAATTTTCTTCTTCAACTTATTTAATTTTTTCCATGTATTCCTAAACTTCTTAACTTCCGCTTCCAAAAACCCAAAATGTGACTTTATTTTTTCAATCTCCTCAATAGTTTGAATGAACAAAGGGGTATTATCTGAATTTATGATGTCATTTATTCATTGTGACAATTTGTGGCCTAACTCACCAAGCCATTCCCCTTTGTCTTTCAATTTGTCATTATTAACAAAACCTCCAGGGAATTGTTCAAGCTTTTGACCTGCCTATTCTTTTCTATATAAGTTTACCTTTCTTTCTACATGAACCCTACCTTCTACTAACCTGGACATATTTTTTACCAGCTCATAAGTGGCTTTAATAGTGGCATCAATATTTGCCTCCTCTTGCGATAAGTATATGAGCTCTAAATCAGCTTCCCTAGCAATCCATTTATCCAAAATTGGCTCCAAAATAGCCTCATCCTCTCTCAATGAATTCAAAAGGTTCACAATTATATTCATATTTATATACACAATTGAAGTCCCAACTGTATTAGCAAATTTCAAAATTGTTCCCCTGATCTTCTCGTCATATTTACTTGCAAAAATGGTTTGTGCTTGCTTCAATCTTTCCATCTCATCTTGGATATTTTTAGTAGATTGAAAACTAGGAATCTCAGGAGAAGGAGGAAATTCAATAATTGGGCTAGTAGGAGGAGGTCTAGCCAGAGAAGAGGCAATCATAAAATTAGAGGATTCACCTTTTTGTTGTTGTCCTGCCATCTGGCTCTTCATCTTGGCAATTGTGTTGTCCTTGTGAGCTAACTCAAGTTTAGCTTCATTGTAGGCTTTCAAGACTATTTTTAACTTCACCTGGAGATCATCTTTCTCCTTGGCTTCTTTCTCAGCCACTGCCATACTGAATTTTGTAGATTCTAAAGTTGTACTGGCAGCCTCTATCACCCCTGTGTCCTTCACTCTCTTGACAATCATGCCTCCTGAATAACTGGATTCTAAGGAGTCGTTCCTCTTTTTTCTTTCTTCTCTTCTTAATGACCACATAACTAAGGCCGCATGGTCATTGTTGTAAGTTACTCCTTCCATAGGGTTAGTCTCCTTTCTAACTACATCAAGAATCAATGCATCAACTATATCCCACTCAGGGAGAATCAAAACTCCAGCTTCTGCAATCATTTTCCTTCCCTGCTGAGGGGTAATTGCCTCAAATTCTACTAGCATCTCCTACTTTACTTTCTTCCTCAATAACAGATGTATCCTTTTGGGGATGTTCAACCTTCCCCTTCTCACATCTCTCATTTAATTTCTTTATATTCTTTCTCCAAACAAACTATAGAAATGCTCTTGTTTTAACAAAATTGTTGTCTGCCAAAAATTCCTCACTGGCCTGCTTAATGACAGGGTCTAGTTCCTTACCTTTAAACTCTTCAACAGTTAAGTCCATTTTAGCACTTGCTGGCTCTTCTAGCATTCCTTCTTGCAGCTCTCCATATGTTCAGGCAATTTCTCCAAGACTCCCTAATTGCAACAACTGCCCAGCTATTGCATGCTCATCTCCTACGTGTATTGGGGATTGGGAAGGAGAATATAAGGGCTCATCTATCTGCACTTATTTCCCTACCCTTTGCCTTTTTGGAGAGTCTTGGATTTTAGTGACATCTTCTAGTGGCCTTTTTCCTTTCAAAGTGGAGGGCTCATCCCTTTTGGGTATTACTATATTATACCCTGATTTTTTGTACATCACATATTCACCAGGAGGAACCACCTTGGCATAAGCAGGCTTAGCTAAAACAAGTTTATCTTTCTCAGGATCAGCTCCTATTACAACCTCCCTTTTCTCTTTTTAATTCTGCATTAGATCCTCAAAATAGACCACCAAAAACTTAATCTTTTCTTCAAAAGGATTAAAAATAACCAAAAGATCATAGTTTCTATCAAAATGTTGAATAAAATATAGAGTTTTCTTGAATACAATCCATTTCTACTTCCTTACTTCTTGTTCATCCAGATTAAATCCATTCCTTATTAGGTCTTCAGGGAAATTAAATTGATGAGCTTTACCCCCACATCTAACTTTCATCCTAAACATACTATTGAAGAAGTCCTCTGGATCATCAAACCTAGCAACTGCAGTGGGTAACTTATATGGCTGAAAAAATTTGTCAAAATGTACCCAGCCACCCTTGGTGATTACTAACTGATGTGCCACTATGACTGTTGGGAAAATGGTCCCCCTTCCCTTGTTTGTCAACTTTGCTTCCTGTAAGTCTCCAATTTGCCTCAAGATCTCGGCTATGCCTACCTTCAAAGGGACCTGGTAGGGGAGAAAATATGGAGTTCCCCTAAAACCATACATTCTGAAAACAATAGAAATAGGGTACAAAATTATATCCCCCTAGTTATGCACAATTTTAATACCTTGAGCAAACTCTTTGGGTCTAATAAATTCCAAGAGAGCCTTAGGAATCCTAGGGTTTTCTTGACATAAAAGAATTTTGAGCCTGGATGCAAAGTATCTATCAAATTTCAAGTAACTTGCATCCTCTTTGTCCCAAGACAAAATGGTATTCCATAACTGAACAAGCATTTCCTCTCCCTCTCTTTCCTTTAACAAGTCCATCTCAGTTGCAAAGTATTTAGCACCTTTAAATAAGAACATGTGCATAAGCAAGGAATACCATCCAAAAGGTCTATCTACTTTAGCATTTTTTATTCCAATTAGGCCTTCATGAATGGCATCAGTAAGGTAGGGTGCAAAATCAAAGGTCACTGCCAGGGATGGATTCAAAATTTGTGCCACCATAAGCATGTAGTCGGTTGGCATGGTGCTTTCTGTATCTTAAAAATCTGTCAAAGTTTCAGATTTTGGTCCTTGTCTGGGAGTCCATGGCCAAAAGGTTTTAGGGTTTTATTTTAAATTTCAAAATCTTTCAAAACATAAACCTTTGTGTTGCTTTATCTCTAAATCTTTTATTTCAGCCCGTTGCTTTTTCCACTTAAGTGGAAGGGTCATCCTATCGTCGAAAAAGGGGGCCGCTTTGTGTTTTAGGCTTAGGCAGGTTCTATTAATTCTAAAATATTTTGTGTATTTTCCTAAGTCCTATGTCTTTGCTTATGTATGTGTCGGGTCTTTAAAGATCGGGTAAGTTCCTGTTTGATCTCATGACTATCGCTATACCGCAACATAAAGTTGCACAATGGATATTCATAGTGACATGGCGACAAACCACTAGTAGCATCGGTTAAGGCCAATGGTCAAGGCAAGCGGTTATGGTGAATAGTAAACTGATGGAGGTTAAGTGATAATGAATCATAAAGGTCGAGCAATTTTGAGAAGATCTCACGGCCGTCGCTATACCGCAATAAAAAGCTACACGATGGATATTCGTTACGACATGGTGACAAACGGTGGGGCCCATGAGAAACGAGCAGCCAAGGCATGTTAAAGATCCGATAAGATAAGAAAAGATCAATGATGGTCGCTATACTACAACGAAAAGCTGCTCGACTGATAACCATTGCGACATAGCGACAAAGGGCAGATAAGTGACCAACCGATGGGCCCACCGAGGAAGCTGTTGTTGTTAATGAGTGTGTTAGTTTGGCAGGACCTGATGGCGGTCGTTGTACAGCAATGAAAATACATCCAAACTTTAACCATTGCAGGTTGGAAACCAAAGGAGAAATGTTCAGAGGGCACCCATCTAGGCCATTGGAGCCAAATTTTTGAAATATCAAAAGGTTTAACTATAGAAGTGTGCGGCTTTATGAATTGGTAATCAATGCTCAGTTATTGTTAAGGCTCATTGATAAAATAGTGTTCAAAATTCAACATAGAAAAAGGGCATTCGAAGAAATTTTATGGAAAATAGGTGCGTTGTCTGAGTTCTCTCAAGCTACAAGTAAGTTTTTATGTGAATATTCTTTGTATCTCTTTCTCTTGTGGTGCTTGAAATTTATAAGGAATTATCAGAAATAGTGATTGTGGTAGGGATAGTTTTTAAGATGGCACTGTGAAAGGAATCCAAAGGAAAGGTGGATTACCAAGAATGAGCTATCTGTGATGATTTCTTGGAGCAATTGGCTCAATCCACCAATAGTGTAGCCAAAATAAAAGAACTTGTGCCTAAAGCTCCCCGTCTGAAAATTGGTGACGAGCTATATGATAAAGGTTATTGGTTGAGGGATGCTTAGATAGGCATGGCAGATTTAGGACTATTCAGAGTATGATTTAGTCAGCGAAATTCACCTGCCCCAATTAACAGTATATGGGAGTTGGATGTTGGAAAACTTGTGGTGCTTGGAGTATTCATGGATGTTGACCTGCTGACTCAGATTGCCAAAAATTATGACCCCATCACTAAAACTGTGAGAAATATAAATGGAGGAGTTTTAATTGAAATCAATGATGATGAATTTAGGAAAGTCTTTCGGCTAAGTGAGGCCTCAAATATTTGGAGCCTATTGATTTTGACATGCTTAAGAAGGTCTATGATGTATAGAAGAATCATCTTAGGAGTGGGCCATTGAAAGAATTCTTTGCAAAAATAGGAGGATTGACATTAGTAGGCCCAAGCACAATGGAGCCTTTCCCTTTGAATTTCTTTACTCTGAGGGCTAAGGGAGTATATTGGTCCTTATGTCAGATTCTTGAAATAAAAGGCAAGACTTCCAACAAATTTAAAATAGTGATAAGACAATGGTTAAGTTATGGAGATAATAATACCAAAAAAATTCATAATAGCACTAAAAATAAGAAAGAACATTAACAAAATCTATAAAATCAAATCAGGTAATGGGAACTTTATGGAGGATCCATCAGGTATTAAAGAGGGAATTGTGGATTATTTCCATAATATTCTAAATAATTAGGGGTATTCAGATTTAGGAGCTCAACTTCGGATGCTGAGACATATTCCCCATTTGGTAACAGAGGCAGATAATAAGATGCTTAAAAGTAGGTTCACCATAGAAGAAATAAAAAAGGCAACTTTTCAGCTTCATCCAGAAAAGGCTCCAGGTCCTAATGTATTTCCAAATGGTTTCTTCCAATTATGTTGGCCCTTCATGGGTGAGGAAATTTGGGAGGCGGTAGAAAGTATATGAAATTCAGGTAAAATTTTGAATGAGATTAATGATACCTTTATAGCTCTGATTCCTAAAAATGAAAATGTAGAAGAGTTGGATGAGTTTAGACCAATCTCTCTGTGTAATACCCTATATAAAATTATGTCCAAAGCTTTGGCCAATGAAATTAAAGCAATCTTGCCTAATATCACTATTGAGGAACAAATAGGGTTTGTTCCTGGTAGATCTATACTGGATGGTGTCATCATAGCACAGGAGGTAGTCCACTCAGCCCAAAAAAAACAAAGTTCCTAGTATGTTGGTTAAGTTAGATATTAGAAAGGCATATGATAAGGTAGAATGGAGGTTCCTATGTAAATTTTTGGAGTCATTTGACTTTTCTAAATCCATCATTAACCTTATTTTTAGTTGTATATCCAGTCCAAGGATGTCTAAATTAGTTAATGGTTCCCCTTAAGGGTACTTTGGGGTTTCTAGAGGCTTAAGGCAAGGGGATCCTCTATCTCCTTTCTTATTTATAATAATGGCGGAAGCATTTGGCATATCAGTATAGGCTACACTCAATGATGGTTTGATCAAAGGTATTAAAGTCACTGAAGGAATTGAGAATGTGACTCACCAGCAATTTGTAAACAACACAATGTTATATAAGAAAACCTCTCTAGCAGAAGCAAAACAATTCAGGGAGATTATGCTAAACTATAACAAGGCATCGGGACAAGAAGTCAATGTGCACAATTCAGAGATATACGTCATCAATATAGGTGAGGTTAAAGTAGAAAAGATATGTAGATTATTAAGATTTAAGAAAGGGATGTTCCCCTGCAAATATTTAGGTATGCCGGTGGATAGAGGAGTTAGAGTAAATAGGCTATGGGAACCAATCAAGGAAAAAATTGAACATAGGGTGAGCTCATGGAAAAGCAAATGGCTCTCAAATGCGGGTAGAGCAACTATGATCAAGGTGGTACTGAGTAGTATTCCAATTTACCAGCTATCATGTTTACCATTGGCTCAAGGAGAAAAAGGTAAAATATAAAAGCTCTTAAAGAAATTTTACTAGTAGCATCCAAATGATCAAAAGAAGCTAGTAACAATAAGCTAGGATAAAATATGCGAACCTAAAGAAATGGGTGGTGTGGGAATAAAAAATATGGACTAGCAAGAAAAGGCTTTAGGAGCAAAGCTTGTATGGAGCTTGTATCAATACCTCGAGAAGAAATGGGCTAGGATTTTGCAACATAAGTATCTCTCAAATGGGGATCCAGGTTGTATCTTCAGGACCCCTTGCCCGCCTCAGGGGTCTAGAATCTAGAACTTCATGATGAATTACAGACAACTTATTTTGGATAGGTTAAGTTGGGATGTTTCCAATGGAAACAAGGCGAGATTTTGGGGTGATTCTTGGGGATGTTATGTAGCCTTAGACAAGTTGAATTTAAGTCCCAAAATTAAGGAAGTATTCATAAATCTATGGGGAACTCAAATTAAAGATTATATCAAGATTTCTAGGGAGCGACCTAGTTGGGGATGGGAATGGAGAAGTACATCTGATACCCCCATTATCTGTAGATGAACAAAATGAGTTCTCTCAAGTACTCACTAATAGGAAAATCACGATTAGAGAAGGAGAAGATAGGCTAATTTGGGCAGGCTCCAACTCAGGATTATATAAGGTTAAGAATGATTATGCTAGTATTATAGAATCACTCAATTGGCAAAAAATGCACATTCCTACTCATTTACGCTAGGGAAAAGCATGCTTTCCCAAAGCTGGGATGTTTTTTATGGGCAGCTCTATAGAAAAAAAAATTATGACAGTAGACTGGTTTTAGAAGATTGGGTTTAGCGGTCCATCTAGATGCTCCTTATGCGAAGCTAATGAGGAAACAATGGATCATTTACTACTTAGTTGTCCATATGCAGTTGAATGTTGGAAAGAATTAATAGGCAAGTTGCAATGGACTACGGCCATACCTGACTACTTTTTCTCTCTTATTAAGGGATGGCTTACTATGCATAGGCACGTCTGTTTAGAGATTTGTGGAAGATCTCCCCTTCAATCCTAGCCTGGGAAATATGGAAGGAACACAATAGAAGAATTTTTTAAAAAAAGAGGATGAATCCACAACAGTTAAACAATAAGATAGAAGAAAGTATAGTGGAAGTCACAAACATTAGGTTGCGGAAGGATAATCTTAAGGGGAGAGAATTCACTATATGGGACAACAATATGAGGAAGAATTGATTTGTCTTAATTATCCCAGTCCAATTCAGAATTGGGGGTAATACTACCAAGGAACTCAGGGCTCAATGCAAATGGGAAAATCCTGAATATGGATGGTTTAAATTGAATTTTGATGGAGCAGCCAAGGGAAACCCGGGTGCTGTTGGGATTGAATATATTATTCGACATTAGAGTGGAGCTACATACGCTAGAATAGCTAAACCAATTGGAAAGACATCTAACAATATTGCAAAACTCAAAGCCCGTATAGAAGGTTTGATATTTAGCTCAGTATTAGGTATTAAGAAATTGGCTATTGAAGGGGACACATAGATTGTAATTAATGCTATAAGAATAGGGAATATAGTTAGTTGGCATCTCAAACCTATTATAGATAGAGAACTTACGTTAATAAGAAAATTTAAACACTATACGATCAATCATATTTATAGAGAGGGAAATTCTGATGCTGACTCTCTAGCTAATTTAGGAGTGGATGGTCATTGGCTTGCCAAAATAGGAGATGAATAGAAAGCATATATATATATATATATATGCTTCCCAATTTTAGGAGTTAATTTTGTATGATGACTTGTCTTTCCTTTCAGATTCGAAGGGCAAGTAGTTTCTAGGGAGTTCTTGGGTTTTGTAATTTTGTACTAGTTAAGCCATCCTTTTAGATATTCGCAGTATGATAGTTATTAGGCAACTGATGATGGCAATCATGATTTTAGATGGTCTCAGATAGAATATCTATTTAAAATAGACAGTAAGGTTAAAAAGTATCTTGAGGGCGAAGTGAAAGGATAATCATTATGAGATATGACTGTTGCATTATGGGAAAGACTGACCTCTGATCTGGTTTAAGGATCGATCTACACGTGCCAAGGAAACTAGGAAATTATATTATGCGAAAGGATCCAGAAGTTAACTTTTATTTAGGATTGGAATGCAAAGATTAATTCAAAGCCATGAAGTCTAAGATTAAAGTTTTTTCTACAAGCGATAATCATGGCCTTCAGAGGTAAGACTAAACCGGAATGGTGGTGTAGAATCTTGAATGTGGTAGATGATTTCACACTTAGAGCAATGCAGGAGATTATGGGGGAGGATTTCTTCAGTTATGAATTCATGTATCGGGTTAACTGTGATATCCCGACCATACTTTTGGCAATATTGCTAAGGGTATGATTTTGAAAGAGCGAGGTAATTTTGTTGGGTCTGTCATTATTCAAGGAAGAATTCTTGAGACACTTTGAGATAGTAGTGGGTAGTGTGGATGAAACCATTTAGGTTTCATATCCTGAGGATTATGGTGACAAGGGGACAAATATATGTAAGAGGCCTATTCTGGTAGTGAAGGATGAAACAAAATTTGTGTAGAGAACTCCCATTATACGTAGGAATGCAGAGTTTCTATTGGTATGGAAACATATCAAGGAGCCTCCTCATAGAAATTGTTGGGTGGAGTATCTTAAGGAGGAAGGGTTTGCGGATCTAGATAATATAACAGACATACCAATGGATAGGATCCAGTTAATTCCCCCAATGATAATCAAGGCTTTGTGGGTCAAAGGGAATTCAAAAGCTGAAGATACCTCCTGCAATCAACCCTAGAGAATGACTACGGATAAGGCATCACCCTCTATCGTCGACCTTCTAGATATGGAAGAATAATGGGAATAGACTTATACAGTACCTTTTGATATATAGGTTTGAGTATAGCTTGCAGACTTTTGTGTTATTAGGTCAGCAAATACATTAATGGTATAGTAAACAATAGTTTGTTTATGCTTTCTCCAAAACTAACTTCGAATATTTTTTGAACTGAAAGAATTTGGGTTGTTAATTAAGTAGGTTCTTGCAGTATTTGGGTTTTAAAATAGTAAGTATTATGTTTAGTAGCTATTTAATTTCATGGTTGTCACTATTTGAGTAGATTATGGCTCTGGTCTCCATTTCTTAATATTCAGTATTTTCAACTAATGGGTTATATTGCACTCTAATAGGCAATTTCTATGGCTTGAATTGATTATATTAGTCATACCAATAAATATATTTAGACATATACATAATTATGGGTTTAATTTTATTTACTTTGAGTCAATATCAGATTATGAAGGAACTCTTTGTTGTGTTAGATATGAATCTCCTATAATACTTGGATATCTATAGCTAGGAGTAGATTGTTTCATGACTAATTGCAGGCAGAGGAGTCTCAATTGCAGCTAGCAAGGGAACAATTCTAGTCATAGACATAGATACCCAATATGAGTGGCTTTTAGAGGCCTCTTAGATCTTTTCTTTTGGGTTTATGGATATAGCACCTTCAAGGACTGACTGGATTGATTTTCTGGCCTTCTTAGATTGTTTAACTATGACAATGATTTTGTTGGATTCAATGATAGTCCCAAAGACACTGAGAGGGGGTGGTGAATCAGTATCTAACCAGTTTAATGAATATTTAAACTTATTTATAACTTTGCAACCCAAAACAGTGTTTAGGTAAACAAGAATTAATGCAATAAACACAAATAACAAAGACAACATAGAAACACACCATAACACAAGATATTTTAACGAGGAAACCCGGTGTGGGAAAAACCTCAGTGGGATTTGTGACCCGCAATATTTATTCACTGGCCAATGAATAAATACTACTTACAATAGGGGCCTGCACATGCAGCGAGGCCAACAGCCTAGAGCTCACTGCTCAATGAAGAGTCTCACTGACTACAAAATGGATAATTAAATCCAATACAATGTACTGCTCAAAATAGTATCTCTAATTCCATGTTCGGTATCGATTTAAGCTCAGATAGATACCTTAACCAAAAACCTTCGCTGCCACTAAACTACTTTCTTCTACCATATATTTCATTACAAAATGATCTATAAGATCTCATACATATATGAGTCTTTTACAATATACCAAGTCATCTTACAAATAGTTAATTACATTTACAAAACAATTCATATAAACAAAACTTTATCCCATGTCGGCTTGAGTGTCGGTATACTTCATTTTCGGTGTAAACTGGATGCCGGTGTAAGCGCCTGTCGATGTCGGTGTCTATTGGTGCATGTAGCAACCTATTGTCGGTTGGTGGCCAATTGGTTGCCATCAATAACAACATCAACTATTCTCATATGAGTGTAGAATTCCAACAATCTCCCCCTTTGGCATTGATAGCAACACTCACGAGAAAAATCCAAAGCTGATATCCCAAAACTGAAATCCAAAAAGATGTGCTCCCCCTGAGCAAGTGATCTCCTCTGCACATGCATTTTTCTCTCCACTACTCCCCCTTTCACATCAATGAGAAAGGATGTCATAAATAATCAAAAGAGTACAAAAATGCTACCTCAAGGTCTGTAACTGGTTGGTTACTATCTGAAAAATGTTCACCAAAACTACATTCAAACTCTGCATATACTTGTTGTTGTCAGTTAGAGTTGCCTCGGTCTGCTGGATCATACCGGTGAGATAGTGCATTTTCTGCTCCGGTGATCATTCTCCAATAATTGTTGCCTTAGTCATTTCAGCCCTCTGAGTAATCAGACTATCTAACCTCAGACCAAGTTTATTCTTTAGTACCTGGTCTTTGGACCTTATCTTTGCCTTTTCTTTCTCAAGTTTCTCCAACTTCTCCTCAAAAACTACCATTTCCTGCTCAAAAAATGAGATAAGTTTAGATGAACCTATCATTGTCTGCAATATCATCAATCTCTTTCTGTGTCTTTTTAATCTCCTCATCAATGTCCTCTATCAACAGTGAGGTTTACATGCTTCTCTATATAGCTCCTTATACTCCAAAATTGTAGAATTGAGTACCGGTAAAAGTGTGTCCAAGTGATCGGTACATTTCTTTATAGTGTTCTCAAATAATGTATTTTTCTCTTTGTCAACTCTCTCCTTAATGGTATCCTCATTCACCTTTTCTAGATTTATGACATTATCAGCAATGAATTTGGACAATGTGTCCAATTTACCTAAAGAGTCATTAATGTGCTCTATCTAACAATTAGGTGCAATCATCTTCGAGATAGGTAATGTGTTATCAATTGCCTTAAATGCTAAGGCATTACAATCTGTTATCCTCTTGATGGAATCCAATAGAAACTTTGCTATGTTCGTAGGTCTAAATTCACCTATAGATGTGCTTGGTTCTGCTATGGGTTTCTTCTCAATAGATGTTTGTCTAATTACCTTCACTATATCCTCTTTATTTCCATCAGATGCTTCCACTTTACTTACATTTTCTTCTGGTGGATCTGTCTGTGTATGTGCCTCTGCCTTTGATGGTTTCTCAGTTTGATTAAGTACCTCTGCAACTGTCAGTTTCCCAGACTCAACATGAACCTCTGCCTCAGTTTGTTTCCAAGTCTGTACAGCTGTCGATTTCTCTGATTCTGGTTGCCTTGTGCTAGTTGTCTTGTCCTCTGTAGGTTTCTCAGTTACTAGTTGCTCTTCTTGGGCCGGTATCTCAGTTTTTAAAGAATAAATAGTTTGTGTGAGTATCTCAATCTCCTGAGAGTCTATAGTGTGTGCTGGTATCTCAGAGATCTTGTTGTCTTTGACATTATCTGCCTTAACCTATGTAGTTTCTTTGTCCACAATAATGTTTATATCTTGAGTATCTACATTCATGGTAAAAAGTATCTTAGACTCTGGGTTAGTATCATCATGAGTTATACCTTCAATAGCCATATCCAGTGGATTGTCTCTATGTACCAGTGATGTTGAAGTTAATGGAGGGGTGTCCTGAGCCGGTGGAGGGATGTTATCTATTACTTTTATAGCAAGTACATCACCTATTTTACCTTTTCCCTTATCTTTATGATATACCTTGAATGTCTTTTCCACTTTCAAACTATTTCTTTTCTCTTGCTTTTCCTTTTCAACAAAAAATATGTCCCATTTATCTACAGTCTCATTTGCAATTTCCTTAACCCTTCCAGCCATCAAGCTTACTTGTCGGTATCCACTGACAAATACTGACCAGTTTGCTTTAGATATAAGCTCATCTATCTCTTCCTTAGATTTTACCGGATGTACAGCCAAAAGTGCTTCAAATTTCAACTTCTTATCCAGTTCCATCACATATAGCCTTTTAGCTTCCAATCTCGTGTATAAATCATTGGGTAACTCATCAATTACTTCTATCAAAACTTTCTTGTAAATATCCAAATGTAAAATAATGCTTTCTTCAATAGTTAGTTTATCAAAATCCTTACAATAATTATACCATTTGTTTACATTTACAAGAATTCCTTCCTGTGTTATCTCATTCAATAGATCATCCAGTGTAGGGGTAACTGGTGTCTGTTTCTTCTTTGGTGTAAGTTTCTTCTGTAGTTCCCTAACTACCTGTTGATTTTTTCTCAGTGTCCTAGTCCTTTTGGGTGAAGGAGAGGGTACCGGTGAAGGTTTTCTCTTCCTTCTCTCAACTCTTTTAAACTCAGCAACCTTGCCACTGTCAGTATCAGAATATGTTACAACCGGTGAAACATATGCTTCTGGTTGTAGTCCTTCAAGCTCACTAGCTGATATACCACTGATATTCATGACATTTTCCATTATTTCACTGACTTTCTTAGAGGCATCTCTGATAAAAATTTATCTCCTTTTTCTCCTCTTCTACATAGATACATTACTCTCCATCGTTTCAACGCTACCAAAGAATTTCTCAGATGGCTCCCTAGGTGCATCAAGTAGGGCTTTTGCATATATTTCTAGAACAGGTAGGTCTACCTCATAACCCATTTCAGTAAACCAAATAGTTCTAGGGCTTACTGCTTCCATCCAAGTCTCGTCTCTTTTAATAACAAAACAAATTCGTTTGTCATATTTATCAACTATGCTCTACGGTAACCTTTCTCTAGCTCTCATCTTAGTTTGAAATGTTTTGAAGTAATCTACAATGTTCTTATCATAGTCAGTGCCCATACAGGTGAAAGCTTCCTATAACTATTTTCTTACTGGGATGTCATAACCAAAATCCTTGTGACCTATGTCGGGTATCTCTTTGGTAAAGTATAGCATCAAGAATACTAGTAGGTTTCCAAAACGGAAAGTGCCTTTCTTATCTCCCTTAATCTTCTTCATATTTTCAATCAGTTCATCTTTAAGCCATTCACAAACATCTATCTTGGCATTATTGTTCACCATCTCATATGAACTGTGAATACAAAGACTAGAAACTGAATTCAGTCTATTTGCATGTTTGCTTTATATCCAAGTATCATACTCACATATCTCACATTTATATCCTTAACATCATTGACTCTAAGTGATCTGCTATCAAATGTGGCTTCGGTTAACTCCATAACTCCCTTGTTAGGTATTTTCTTGGTTTTATCAGGCCTACTACCGGTTGAAGGTAAACCAGTAACTGCCTTAATTGCTTCCTTGGATATCTTGAAAACTGACTCTAACCACATGAACTCTCCATGGACTCTTCTCAATACAAGTCTTACAACTTCCTTTGAAAATTCAGGAATGCTCAATATTTCTACATAACATAAGTCTTCCACAATCTTATGTTCGGGTTTAATCACACTTTGTTCATCGGTAATAACCTCATTAAACATTTTCTTCAAATCCTCAGTCCCTAGGTTTTCTATGTTGCAATGTATGTAGATTGTAGGGTCTTAAGCAAATGCTACACTCTTCAGAATTTTTGAAAAATCTCTAACAGAATTATCCTGCTTTGCAATCTCGGGGATAATCTTAAACACGGATCTAGGGTGTTTGATGTTTTCAACAATGGTAGGGTTTGCAATAAACTCAGGAACAGAAGATGAGGTTGCCATTTTGATAAATACCTCTTAACTGAAGTAATCTAAATGCCTGAAAATCACTTCACAGCTTCACCTTAGGATGCCCTTGCTCAATTTTGCACTCTCTAATTGTTTGAATGCTTGGTGAGTCAAAATGAGAGTTTTCTGGTGCTTTATAGCCAAAAAGGTTCTTTAAAACCACATTAAATGCTCGTCGGTTAAGTGAAAACATAACACATTTGTCAGTAAAGAAGAAATGTATCTTCTCACCATCAACTGATGATAAAATGTATGATTTTCAATTTGATGCAATACCCCCTAAGGATTATTCCTCAATTAGATGAATAATCTCCTACCAGTGGAGGGTTACTCTGTTCTACCGGTGCAGAGATAGTTTCATTAGTTCTCTAATCACTCTTCTTAATCCATTGTTTTGAAAATTCTTGCTTTACTTCATCTACCTTTTCTTTTCCCTTCAAACTAGATCATTTATTGTTTGTCGGTGTATTCCTACTTCTACATAATTTTGCAATATTTCCAATCTTTTTACATCCATAACAAGTTAAATTATTCCTCTGAATAGCCTTTCCATATCCTTGACCGGTTTGTGATCTGCATTGATTAGATAAATGCCTAGATCTACCACAAACATAGCATTTCACATTCATTCTATAATTTTCTGAATTATGACCAACTTTGTTGCATTTGGAACATTGACCGGTGGGCAAGTTTGTATTCTAATTATTTCTAAATCTGTACTGATTTTCTCTATGACCATACTTGTTGCATATGAAACATTTCCCATTAAATTTATAAGCATTAGGTTGTCTTACCGGTTTGTTCTGATCTTGATTATTTGCAGAACCAGAACTTTCTCCAATTTCAAATCCAAGTCCATTTGTATCTCCATTAGGTTTTTGTCTTTTCAGCATGTCATCAAGCCTTTCTGAACTTTTCTTGAATTTGTCTTTGTGTTCATTTGCAGTGATCAACTCATTTTCCAAAATTTTAACTTGTCTCACAAGCTCATCTTTATCATGTTGCATGTGAATCAGATTTGTATTTAGCATATCAATTTCATGGCTGAGTCTTAGATTTTCATTTCCCGCATCATTAAGTCTCCTAGTCAAGTCTTCTTCATTCTTCTTCCTACCTTCAATATTCTTACATAACCTCATAGTCATATCTTGCATTTCATTCTTCATAAATTGTTTTCTTGCCTTAACTTATTTGCAATGTCTCTAAGAGTTTCCTTTTCATCATCATCATTCTGCATTTTCTCATGAAGTTACTTTCTCTGATTTTGTTGTCATGCCCAAAATTTAGGGCAAGAATGGGAAAAAAAAAAAAAAATTAATCACAACTTAAACATTAAATTAGCAAATATGGAATGCACTAACAAGTATGGCTGATCTATGAGTGAGTTAATTCTAAGCACTAATTCAAGTAAATGAAAATAATTTAAAAATAAATGCGGAATACTACACGAGTTAATTTAATAGCTCATCAAATTTAATCAATAGATTAATTAAATCCAAAAACCTAAATTGATAGACAGGGATAATATTAATTTCCAATAGTCATAATTCGCTTTTAGGGAATAAATAAATTTAGTCCTAGCGCATAGTACTTAATGCTTCAAATCTATTCTAAACATTAATTAACATGTGACTGCTATTCGGCAATGGGGGTTATTTAAAATAATTCTCATAATGAATATCTCCTATAAAGCTTTATCTTATATACCTATATCTAGGAGGCTAAAGTTTAATCCCTATAGACAATAATTTACTACAAAAGTTAAATCCCCTAACGTTTAATTTTGCAAATATTTAGCTTAATTTAAAACACCTCACTATTTTATTTAAATTAATTATTACTTCAGAAATATATAACTTTAAAAAAAAAACATCTCTATAGATATATATAACCACACTCATAAATTTATTAACACATTATAACCACCTAGTTAAATAGCCTTACTCCTTTTTGACCTTTCCTTCAAAATTTAAAACCCTATGTATAAATACACACACACACACACACACACACACACACACACACACACACACACACACACACACACACACACACACACACACACACACACATATATATATACCCACACTTCATAATATTTTCATAAAATGTAAACCCTAATCTTTATTATGAAAGAGTCCTTTTATATTCATTTCTAATAACTCATTTCTTTTATTTCTACCCTAGCCCTACCCGGGCTAGGGTTTTATCTTTTTATTTTCTTGCAGGGTGGGCATGGCGAATGCAGCGGCGATTTCGATGTTTGTTGGGGCGGTGGGTATGTCGGGCGCCACCACTGTACGACCACATAGTGGTGCACGGGCGCCGCCCACTGTGTGCCCATACAGTGGTGGCGCGGGGCGCCGGGCCACTGTGTGTTCACACAATGGTGGCGCTTCGGCGCCGCCCACTGTGTGTTCACACAGTGGCGGCCCGCGGGCTGCCCACTGTGTGCACACACAGTGGGGCCCTCGAAACCCCTTTTTTTTTTTTCCTTTTTATTTACTTAGTATATATATATATATAATCAATTTGCAAAGATCTCTATAAAGAAATTTTAATCTCTACTTTGTTAAAATATTGTGTTAAAAGCTGGATTTAAACAATGCATTTTTTTTTTTAAATATATTTAAAAGATTAAATATATACATATATAGATTATGTGCATCCAAACTTAGAAATCTCTTTAGTACAACATATATAGAGGTTATAAATTTACTTTTGAAACTTTTACACAGTTGTTTTAAAAATCATCTGATTTACAGCAATGTATCAATATATTTTTGTTTGTTTGATTTACTTACTACCAATAACCGAATTTAATAATCTTATAAACAGCAACTCTAGAGACTATTTATTTCAATAAATCTGGTAAACTATAGATTTTATATTCTACAATAAGTAAATAACAGAGCTTAATGATTTTAATAGCAACTATATGCAATGCGATCATTAAAATTAGATAGACCATCTAGTTCCTAATTTTAAACCTCTGCAACTATATATGAGAATTTATTTTCTGCAACTAGATA
This sequence comes from Cryptomeria japonica, assembly GCF_030272615.1. Classification (NCBI taxonomy): domain Eukaryota; kingdom Viridiplantae; phylum Streptophyta; class Pinopsida; order Cupressales; family Cupressaceae; genus Cryptomeria; species Cryptomeria japonica. Next base: position 484,580,838 of record NC_081414.1, read on the forward strand.
AGTATTATATTACTTAAAATAAATAGACCATCTAACTCTAGATTTACTTTCTGCAATAAAAGTAATTAACAGGATTAACTAATCCTAAAACAACAACTATCTTAAATTTAGAAATTATTACATTGAACTATAGAGATGGTTATTTTATCTGTACACTTTATTTTCTGCAAATAACGTAAAACCGCACATAACATAGAATCACATATTTAATAGAAGATAACTTTTACATTTTCATGTATAGATCTAAATGCTTTTATTATCAGCCTTCTGCATGCATGCAAAATCCATTCTATTTCTTTTCAAATAAATTGTTTCAAATGCGTGAGGAAAATAACAATTTTCTTTCTTTTCAAAATATCCTATACACACAAATATTTATTTCAAACTTTAGGAACTAAAATCAGAAATAATCATTTTCTTTCTTGCAATATAACTTAAATAACTATTACAAATATTTAAATCTTATCTCCAAGATACTCTTGTCACTTTACAAATAGGTCTCTCATTTCTAATAAATGAGAAAAATACTAAATACATAACCAAATATTTTTCTGCAACTACCATTTCCAGCCACATCTAGTCGTCCTGCTATTTTCTTCTAACAACCTGCATTTACAATTAAAGAGATGACCATGGAGTGCTCACCTCCCAGCCTAGGCTAACTGGTAGCCACCCTCGAGCTCGGAAAACCAAGCCCTAGGCAGGTAACACACATGCAAACACAAATGACAAGGGAAACACAATCTCAAACACAATCCCAACCCAGGCTACATTGCACCACCCATTGTGATGTCTTTTCAAGGGTGGTAGTGGACCAAGTACCCTAAGGAGACTGCAAGTATGGTAAAACATATAGCCACCTCATGGCAAACCAAAACATATAGCCACCTCATGGCAAACCAAATACCTCAAGTATAACAACCCCACATTCCTTATGCCCCCCAAGTCATTCATGCCTTAATTCCCTCCTTATGACCCCCAATGCATAAACAAGCCATGCAGCAAGGGTCACATAAAATCCCTTGTGATCACTCTCATAACAAGAGCCTCTCACTCGAGGGCTGTCACTTCTACCACCCCCAAGATCCTCCTCTCTCCCAAGAGTAGGAGGTCTTGATTACTCCCAAAACACATACATTTCATAAGCACAAAACACCAAATAAATTTTCAAGAATTACATGCACAAAAACTAGTCTTTTACACAAGCATTTCTTTCAAAACAATATGCAATAAGAAAACATTATAAGAAAAATAGAACCAACCTTAAACTGCCCAAAGGTATGCTAGTTTTGTTGGGGATGAGCAGCCCAATTCCACAAGTCTTCTCTTTCTACCCTTAGCCAAATTCTCCAATCCCAAATCTATCTTTTTTCTTTTCAAAATTCTTTTGTCTCCAAAAATGGAGAGTGGGTGATTACCCACTAATTTTCTAATTCTTGCTTAAGAAGCCCTTTGTGAGAGTTCTCACAAGTTTCTAAAAACTAAAAAGGAAGGTAAGGTAAAATGGGAAAGGGAACTCTCATTCGAAAAGGAAGGTTTACAACTTAGTTCAAGTCTTCTAATTTCAATTTTCGCACAACTTAAAAATGTCACTTTTTAGGGTGTCTAAAAGGTCACATGGGAGTAGAAACTTGCCTAAAATTACCCCTAACCCTTAGGTATACCTTATGGGCTTTAGGAAACCTTCCCCTAGGTGTCCATTTAACCCTTTTTTAACCCCTCTGAAGTTAATTTTCGGGTCAAACTTAAGTTGACTACCCCAAAGATTCTCTACCTAAGGCAATTATGGAATCACATTAAATTTAATTGAAAAAGCTATAGTTAAACAATTCCCTCCAAGAGACAAATTTAAAAACTCAAACATAAATCAACACGTGTCAAGTGACACAAAGAAAATACTTTTACAAAATTGCACATGAAATCTTGTCTCTTGTTGGATTTAAATAAATCAAATAAATAACATTTAACACACATGCATCATTTACTATTATGAATAAAATACAACACAAACAGGGTGTTGTCTCTCCAAATAGACAAACCCTGGTTTTACGAACATACATAGGTCTAGGTTTGGTTCTCCATAATATTTCCATGGTCACCTGGATATCTTTTCCTGCGCCACTCAAATGCACATTAGTAATTTCCAATAACCTCGTCTAATATTAGACACATGAACTAGAATACACATCAAACACTTCACATATAATTTACATTTGAACAATTCAATATATCTCTTATCCAAATAAATCCACATAAGCAATTATCATAATTCTCATAATTTTGATCCACACATAAAACATACATCCTAATTCTATCATCATAGTAAAGTCCTGCAAATCTAATAATGACATACATCATTTCCAATTTGTCCTATTCTGGAATCATATAGAGTTCTATATCATAAAGCATATAAATGAAGCATCGACATTCATCAATGTTATCCAAATCATGGAATCATATAAGTTCTAAATCCAGACATAGCTGACATACATTAAATCAAGATTATCCAATCAATGGATCTTTTAAGATTTCAAATTCATAACACATAAAAATGTACACCACAAGGTGCAATAACTCTATAACTTGGTTAAATTACTTTTCTCACCAATCTATCTGTCTAACACAGTCCATTCTATTGAATTATAAAGCATTTATTAATAGGGTCAAACATGGTCACTAAGTTAATCAAAGCTTGGTTTGGGGAAGGCCTTACATTTGTGCTATAACCAGGTTCTCCTAAAGTCCTTTAATGAATTCCTTAGCAGTCCTCAGATTATCTTCAAGTTTGATATTCTTCAATTTTTCTGCATCAAAATCTTCAAGAGCTCCTTCCAACTATTTTCTTAAGTTCTCCATCTGTGCTGGTTTTAGAATCTTCCTCAAGTTGTTAGGCTTTTGCAAATAGAGGACCGGGCTCTGATACCAATTGTTAGATTTAATGACAATCTCAAAGACACTGAGAGGGGGGGTGAATCGGTGTCTAGCCGGTTTAATGAATATTTAAACTTATTTATAACTTTCCAACCCAAAACAGTGTACCGGTAAACAATAATTAATGCAATAAACACAAATAACAGAGACAACATAGAAAATCACCATAACACAAGATATTTTAACAAGGAAGCCCGGTGTGGGAAAAACCTCAGTGGGATTTGTGACCCGCAATATTTACTCACTGGCCAATGAATAAATACTACTTACAATAGGGGTATGCACATGCAGGGAGGCCAATAGCCTAGAGCTCACTGCTCAATGAAGAGTCTCACTGACTACAAAATGGATAATTAAATCCAATACAATGTACTGCTCAAAACAGTATCTCTAATGCCACATTTAGTACCGATTTAAGCTCAGATAGATACCTTAACCAAAAACCTTCGCTCCCACTAAACTACTATCTTCTACCATATATTTCATTACAAAATGATCTATAAGATCTCATACATATATGAGTCTTTTACAATATACCAAGTCGTCTTACAAATAGTTAATTACATTTACAAAAAAATTCATATAAACAAAAATTTATCCCATGTCGGCCCGAGTGTTGGTATACTTCATTTCTGGTGTAAATTGGATGTCAGTGTCAGTGTCTGCTAGTGCATGTAGAAACCTATTGCCGGTTGGTTGCCAATTGGTTGCCATCAATGAAAACATCAACTATTCTCATACGAGTGTAGAATGCCAACAGATTTGTAATTTTCTGCCTTTGATGAATTAGCAAGAATAGTTGGTTAAAAACGTCTTAGCTTTTTATGATGGATGGTTAGTTAATCTACATTAGATAGCTATTTTTGAATTTTTTTTTGTTTTTTACTAGAGACAGATTTACATAATGATTTTATGACGATCTGCTTTCAGTATTGTGAAATTTTTATAAGATAGATTACTGATGATTGAATTATATGAAGATGAACTAAACTAATAATTTGGTCAAGAAAGGTTGTTATTATTATTTGATGCAAGTGTAGCTAACCAACTCCATAGAGGAGAACCTGATGAAAGAAAAGTTGATTCATACAGATGGGATTGTTGTATTTTAGGTTTAGTCTTGGGATTTGGAGATTATGTTTTGTAAGGCTTAATTGTATCAGGCCATTTGTATACTAGGGTTAATTAGTCATCAGGTTTGGTTTTGTGATCATCTTGTACTTACTTCTAAATTTCTGAACCCTATGGGTCCCAGGCAAGACCAGAGGTTTTCTTGACTCTGTTCTTTCCTACCGGTGTCCGCACTGAATGGGGATGTACTTAGTCTTATATTAATAAAATACTTTGGCTACGACCTTTTACCTAGCAAAAAAAAAAATGTGACACAAATATTAGGTTGGATTTTGTATGTCATAAAGCCAAATATTTTAGTGAATATTTTGGCAAGACTTTGTAATAGACCTTCTTTTATATCTTGTTTCATTTTGGTGGCATGCAATTTGAAAAATTGTCAAATTTGCCAACTTGGGTGTTGGGATTTGGTGGACCCCACTTACCCTTCAATGGGAGCCTAAACAGATGGATTTTCAATTTTTGGGGAATTAATGGTTATGAAAAAGAATCTTTTTCAAATTGGTCATCCATGAGGAGTTTATGGGTTTTGCTAAGTTTGAAGTCAACTTGGTGTGCTCATGGCGTAAAGTGGACAACTATTTTGGGAAAACTATAAGAGTGGTGTGAGAGCACTTAATGTGGATTCCTATGTAAATTCAATTTCAAATGTGAAAGGAATTCAAGTTTAGCAATTATTGGGATGCTAATTTAGTCATTTGGGAGAGTGGTATATTGAAGAGGTGTTTTCATTTGTAATGGCATAGTTGATAGAAAGGGGTGGGAGAGCTTGGAAAGAAGGCTTTGGGAAGCCATATTGCTCACGTAGCATCATGTTGTAGGTCTTATATTAGTTTTAGATCAAATTTAATCATTAGACAGTGAAGCCAAAAGGGTTGTTACATTGTAATGAAACTATGTTTGAAATTTTTAATAGAAATCTTCATTTTAGTTTTCATTTTCTTGTTTTTCATAGCACTTTTAAATTGTTGTTTTGAAATCATATTTCTATGAGTTTATTCAAGTAAAAAACAGATTTAATGAAGGGAGTGATACTATTTGCATTAGACAATATAGAAACCATTACCTTGACTTTGAAGATAATCACAAGTGAATCCAATTTAAATAGTTAAATTTAATATTAGGGAAGAGGATTCAATTGTGGTGCACCTCAATTTTAGGGGTTGACATGGACACATCTATTAGAAACACGGTTACCGTTGCACCAAAAGATTGACCTATTAATGCCCGATACAACCGTGAGATTTAATGAATCCATGGGAGGCAGTTAAGTCATGTCACAAACCCGAGCATTGTACTACACAACACAAGGAGACCAAGGGCATACACCTTGCAACAATCCCCACAACACAAGTGAGGGGTTTGAACCTGTGACCTAGGCTTTGATACCACTTGTCATAAACATGGTTCTCATTGCACCAAAAGATCAACCTGTTAATGCCTGATACAACCGCGAGATTTAACAAATCCACGAGGTGATTAAGCCATGTCACAAATGTGAGAACTATGTTGCATAGCACAAGGAGACCAAGGGCGTACACCTTGCAACAACATCTATGTCATGTGTTGGTACTAAAAAATATATATTGCCACATACACAATCATGTGGACAATTTAAATATTTTTTCGTGTGTATTATGAACAAAAAATTAACTTAGTTAAATTGTAAACATCAATTCATTACATCCTAGGTGTATTACTTGCATTTCATACACTAGTATAAAGTGATTTTTTATCTTGTAACTAAAGAAATAATTAAGTATTCAGTTAAGGGCTAACAAAAAACTATGTTTTCTTACAAAGTAATTCAAGAGATAGTAATGTAATAATCTAAGGGATAAGGTTACTCTATCAATAGTATTAAGCATTCAACTCAATAATGTATCACCCATTATCAAGGATTTCAAGATACCTACCATTGAAATCAACTTTACAATCTCTTTCACAAACAATCTAATTTTGATTATTGTAAAATTAATACAAAAAACATTTACAACTTTATTTTATATACTATAAAGTTGGATTCACTTTAATACCATTAAAGGTAGACCATACATGCTAGTAAGGATTATAAAAAATCAAACTTCTTCAAAAACCAATACATATCAATATGAAAACTATATTAGAATGAGTTTTCATAATTTTTACTAATGTCATAACAAAACATTAGCTAGGCAATTGGTGAGCATTTGTGGATGGAAGTTAGACTATCCCTCTTTTGTTCCATTATTAGTAACAAAAGTTGGATCGCATATGTATAAATAATTTATTGAACAATTCAATAAGTAATAATAAATGGCATATTATGTGCCAAGGGGAATATATAAATATGTAAGAAAATATGGACATATTATGTGCCAAGGGGAATATATAAATATTAAACGAAACAATAGTATCAAAAGTAATCTTCCTAATGGAGTATTATTTAGAAAGTCCATACATGTATCTAATAGATAAAATTTATATATATGTTGGATGCCATGAACAAAAATAGTAGAGGAGGGTATATATATGTAACAATATCAACATGATTAGGATATAGTATAGTTACATTCTAAATAACCTTATAAACTATATTAGATATTACACAATCATAACCTAGGGTTAAGGAGCCACACAAGAAATAAGAAAATACAACTCCTTTTGAAGTTGCAAACAAACATGTTAGTAACCTTTGTGTCATGAATATACAAGACATATACTAAGGTGTATTTCCCTTGAGTTGATTAGCCATCAAACCATAACTATCACTAAATGGCCATTAAAAGTAAATAACAATAGACATGCACTTGGTAATACAATAAGTAACAAAATATTAGCAAAGCAATATTCCATATTACCTATTTATGAAATGGTTTAGTAACATTTCCATCATGAATATGCAAGGGATACCCTAAAGTGTATTCTTGAGTATAATTATCAACAAGTCATAACAATCACTAACTAGACATTATGATTAAATAATAATAAACAAGTAATTGTTATAATTCATAAAATATGAATCCCACAAGTCCAGTTATCTTCTGCAAGAATACCTGTCACGTATAAAGAGAGAATTGAACAACAAAATAATTGAAGACAATAACAATTAAATTGATTGAATTGCTTTGAAATTGCTTGAGTTACAATGAAGGATAATTTTCAAAGGTCCACATGAAGATTTGAGTGAGTTATGGATATTTGTGTTGTGGTTGGTTTTTCAGTTGTTCAGTGATGTCAGAGTGTTTAGTATTTTGATATGTATTGCTCCGCATTGTAATATCTTGTTTTGCAGATTTGAAGGAATGTTTGGGACATTTATTTGTACCTTTAATTCAAGTGGTTCATGGTTTGAAGCTCCACAAGTTATTTTTCCAGGTTGGCAGTCATTGCAGTTAGTGTTCTTGAAGTTCAATATAGTGATGATATGATTCTAGTAATTTAAGTTGTTGAGGGTGTTGTGGTGGTAATTCATGATGCTTGAAGATGTTTTTTTATCATGTGACTTTTGTGTTGGTTGTTCATCTTGATCGTTGTGTGCGTGATTGATGATTTTCTCTGGTGTGCTGGTGTTCTTCATTGTTTTGCTCGATAGGATGCTTGTAGCATGTTGCGGATGTTTGATGCATAATTCTTGGAGGCATTTCGTATTCGAGGCATGTGATATGGGTCCATGTTATGTCTTAGCTGACATTTCTTGGTCCACATTTGATTTTGTAGCGTGTATGGTTATATTTTTTTAATTAGGTGTTGCATGTTGAGCCGACCTTATCAAGAGTTGATGTCATGTATAAATAAATGTAATATCTTTGTAATTGAGTGTGTATGGATGAGAGTCAGAATGAATGTGCATTGGATGTATACATCTTTCGAAGGTAGAGAAGAAGTGTGAGAAGAAGTAAGTTGTTATGCGCTTAACCAAACTATAACCAAGCATTAGGAGATGTTATTTTCTCATTCATGATCTTCCTGATGTAATCTAACTTTGTTTGTAAGACAATGAGTCTTCCCTAGGTTGTATCCCTTCTTGTTTTTGAGCAGTGAGCTCTAGGAAGTGTGTCTAAATGCATGTGCATTCCCCACTGTAATATTTCATATACTTTTAACAGAGTATCATCATATTGTGGGTAGGTTCCCACCGTATTTTTTCCCTTGACCGGGTTTTCCACGTCAAAAATCTTGGTGTTATGTGTATTCCTAATGTGTTGTTGATTTATGTTTTCATGCTTCATAATCAGATCTGAGAATAAGTTTAATTTGTGTAAGTTTGTGAAACAATTGATTCACCCCCCTCCCCCCCTCTTAGTTGTCTACCGGTTATCAAAGTTATTTCATCAATTGGTATCAGAGCAGGTTCCTCCAAAGAAGCTTAATCACTCGAGGTGATCCAGGATGACGATTTACAAGGACAATCCAAGATTTGATGGAACTAACTACTCTCTTTGGAAGAGCGGCATGGAATGTCATTTGAGATGCATTAGTGAATCTTATTGGAGTATTACAAAGAGCAAGTATATTTTTCTTGCTAATGGACCTACAACTCTGGATGAGATAAAGGAAGTTGAATGTAATATTAGAGCTAAGGAAGCATTTCTAAGTGCCTTGACTGATTCTAAGATGACAAATGTTATTAAATTGTAGACTAATCATGAGATTTGGAAGAAGTCAGAAACCCTAAATGAAGGAGACAGCTATGTGAAGATTGCTAAGTTACAGAGCTTAAAAGGAAAGTATGAAATGTTGAAGATGGGCGAAGATGAGAACATTATTTATTTTATGAGGAAGGTGAATGAACTAGTGTGCAATATCAGATGTATCGGTGGAAAGTTAGAAGAATCAGAGATTGTTGCTAAAGTGCTCTGATCCTTAGTTGCATCCTACAAACATAAATTTGTTACTATTGAGGAGATCTGGATCATGACTGATGTGATCGGAGACATGTTGATTGGTAAGTTATCAGCCTTTGAATTAAGTGAGTTTGGTGATTCCCTTCCTAAGCCAAAATCTATATTCAAAGGCACTTTTTTTGGAAACAATAAGTAGAGATATGATCCAAGAGAAATTTATTCAAGGAGAATGTCAAGTTATGAAAAAGATATGAAGGAAATGGAGGAAGAAGAGTGAGAGCTTGAGGAAATTGAAACATTGATTTCCAGGAGATTACCTAAAGGAGTCGATAAATATGAAGGAAATTTGCCTCTTAAATGTTTTTCATGTAATAAGATTAGACATCTTGCCTCAAGGTATCTGGAAAGAGTTCCTAGAAATACTTTCAAGCATAAATTTCAAAAGAGATGTTATTATGTTCCTGATGAAGGTGTGTCAGATGATGAGTCAGGTAAAGGAAATACAAGTGATAATTAATGGGTGTTTATTGCTATCAAGGAAGATGATCCAATACCTATTAACTCTGCTAGTTGCATGAATGTGGAAAGAGATTTGGTTGCACAAGTTGAAGAGAAAGATGAATGGGTGATAGATAGTGGATTCTCTCATCATATGACATGTGATAAGAGTAAGTTTGTGAGATTGGAAAATTATGAAGGTGGATTGATGAAGTTTGGAGATCATAGAGCTGGTATAATCAATGCGAGAGATTCTATTTCTCTTGATGGTAATCACAATAATGATGATGTCTTGTATGTGGAAGGACTAAAGCATAATATTTTGAGTGCTGGATAGATGATTGACAAGGGATATGATCTTCAGTTCAAGAATGGAAAGTGTAGAATGTTGGGTAGCTCTAGAATAGAGATTACATCAGGTACAAAAACTAAAGGTAATATCTTTCACTTAAATAGATTTGGTAAAAGATGTTTGATTTCTCAAGTTGATGAAAGTTGTTTGTGGCATACAAGGATGTTTCATGTGAATATTGATAACATTGTTAAGATAAGTTCTACTCAAGTTGTGAGAGATCTTCCTAAGTTGATGAAACCTGCTAATCCTATGTGCAAGGAATGACAATTAGGGAAACAAACCAGAATATCTTTCAAGAGTAAGAAGCATGATTCGAATGGATTATTGGATCTTGTGCATAATGATTTGTGTGGACCTTCTAGAATTAGAAGCTTGCAAAGAGACAAATATTTCATATTGCTAATTGATGACTATGTAAGGATGATGTGGGTTAATTTCTTAAGGGAGAAGTCTGAAGCTTTAGAAATGTTCAAAAGTTTCAAAGCTATGGTTGAGATTGAGACAGGTTTAAAGCTGAAGTGTCTAAGATCTGAGAGAGGTGGATAATTCATTTCTAGTGAGTTTAATGCATTTTGTAAAGAGCATGGGATAAGAAGATAGTTGTCTGCTTCGAGAACCCCTCAGCAAAATGGAGTCATGGAAAGAAAGAATAGAACCATTCAAGAAGCTACTAGGACAATGATGATTGAAGGAAATGTTCCACATGTTTATTGGAGAGAAGCTGTGAGTATTGTTGTTTACACTCTTAACTGGGTGCATATCAAAGATGATATCGGTAAGACCCCTTATGAATTGTGGTTTGGTCATGCTCCTACTGTTAAATATTTCAGAATTTTTGGAAGTAAATGTTATATCAGATGAGATGAAGATCTAGGAAAGTTTGATGCTATATGTGATGAGGGAATATTTCTTGGTTATTTTAATAAAAGAAATGCCTACTAGTGTTATGACAAGAGATTGAAAAAGATAGTTGAGAGTGCTAATGCCAGGGTTGATGAAAGAAATGACAGTTAGTACAGATCTTGCGGATATGATTCAAATGATCAGAATGATAGTGCAAACAAAGGGAAGCAACCTCAGATCCAGAATCAAGTTCATATTGTTCTAGTGAATCCAATGAATCGAGAGGAAGGAACTAGTGCAAGTGCAAAAGAAAGAAATCAAGACTCTGAAATTCAAGAAAATCCTAAGACTCCCAGTTATGTAAGATTGAATCATTCAGAAAATCAGATCATAGGAGATAGAAATAAAGGTGTTCAAACTAGAAAAAGAATTGCTACAGATCAAGTTGAGTATTGTTTGATTTCTAAGATTGAACCTAAGGATGTGAATGAAGCATGTAAAGATTAACATTGGGTAAAAGCAATGGAAGAAGAATTGAATCAGATTGAAAAGAACAATACAAGGATTCTTATTTCTAGACCTAAAAAAGTGTAATCGGAACCAAATGGGTCTTTCGAAACAAATTGAATGCACAAGATGAAGTTCTTAGAAACAAAGAAAGACTTGTTTGTAAAGGATATTCAGAAATGGAAGGAATTGATTTTGAAGAGACTTTTGCTCTGCTGGCAAGAATTGAAGCTGTTAGATTATTTCTTGCTTATGTTGCTTACAAAGATTTCAAAGTCTATCATATGGATGTCAAGTCAACATTCCTAAATGGTGAATTGGAGGAAGAAGTGTACATAGAGCAACTGGATGGATTTTAGTTGACTGATCAGAGAGAGATGATGTGTCGGTTGAAGAAAGCATTGTATGGATTGAAGCAAGTGCCTAGAGCATGGTATGCCAGATTGGATAAGCATCCGCTGAAGCTTGGATTTAACAAAGGTACTGCTGATAGTAATCTGTATTTCAAGATTGATCATGATAACATTCTGATTGTTGAAGTTTTGTTGATAACATTATTTTTGGAGGAAATGATAGCTTGTGCAAAGAGTTTACTAATGAAATGCAGAATGAATTTGAGATGTCTATGGTTGGAGAAATGAAATTATTTCTAGGATTGCAAATTGCTCAGTCTAAAAAAGGGGTTTTTATATCATAGTCCAAATATCACTAGTACATTTGGGTTTGTTTTCCAACAAGCGTTCGTCGGAGTCCAGACAACAAAACGTTGAAATTTCGACAAAACCAAGAGAAAATCCACGTCGCTTTTTTTCGTCAAAAATTTCAACGACGGGTTGCACATCAAAATTTTGAATTTTCCAAGTCAAAAATTTCTATGGAGCAGTGACATGTTTTTTCGACGAGGAGACATCAGAATTTTGATGTGTGTGTGATGATGAGATGTAGGACACACTCCTCTTTTTTCGACAAGAAGACGTTGGAATTCCAACATGTGTGTGATGATGAGATGTAGGACAAGCTCCTCTTTTTTTGACAAGGAGACGTTGGAATTTTGACTTGTGTGTGATGATGAGACGTAGGACACATTCCTCCTTTTTTGACGAGGAGACATTGGAATTTCGACGTGTGTGCAACCCTGAGATGTAGGACACACTCCTTTTTTTTCAACAGGGGAGACGTTGGAATTCTAATGTGTGTGCGACGATGAGACGTAGGACACGCTCCTCATTTTGTCGTCGCAGCTATGGTTTCCTCATCAATAAATGGTTGTATGCGTCAGAAATCCAATGAAATTGCAATGACAAGAACATTGCAGGTACATCAACCTTGTCTATTGTCTTGTGGTGTTCATCAGAATTTCGGCGTTCCCCAACATTTTTAAAATATATATATAGAAAATTTTGTATGCAGGTTGATTGCCCTATATATATGGGATGCAGGTCAACTATAGGATTTTGATGCATTGAATCAAATTCCATGTGAAATACAAGAGTTGTGTAATGTCCCCAATCTTGAACTATTCCCACTAAAGCAATAAGGTAGATTTGTGGACAAGGAGTGACAGTCCTTGGAAACCATTAGCATTTAGGAGTTAGTAATTTTTGTTAGAAGTAAATATAACTAAATATTAGTAAGAGAATAATAACTAAGGAAACTATCGAGTCTTATAAATAAGATAGTTTCGTAAGGTAAATAAGGGTTGAACCCAAGAGATGATCACCACCAAGATAGAATATCATGTGTCTCCATCATATTAAGGGAATTCCTAAAGGAAGGAAGATCTTAAAGATAAGGCCTTGAAGATATCCATCACACTAAGGAGTAAAGAGATTAATAAATGATTCATCAAGAAGAAGTAACTTCTTCCATACCATTAGCCAATTTATTCAAATACAAGTCATATCATTACAAAGATAGAATTTGAGATGAAGAATACACCATCAAGGCAATGATGATCATCGTAACAAGTAAGAAGTGCATCTCCATTGGATTATGATGATATGGAGATGATTGCAAGAAACATAAAGATAATCATAGACAATCAATATTATATGGAAGCTACAATGATCCTAGGATTGTATGCCAACATCACAATATATACCAAATTTGACTCCCTTTGAATGAATTAATTAGCCAAGCCTTGATGTAACATTGAATATGTAACCTGCAAACAATAGGAAAAACAAACTTTTTTATCAATACTAAATCCACCTCAAAGGATATATAGGACACAAACTCTATAATATTGAAGCATCTCAAAAAGGGACTAGTCTTAGAATGGAAATAAGTATGAAAACCTTGCTAATAAGGGGGTCGAAGGAGACGTGATACAAATCAAAGACAAATGTAATGATTGGGATTTGCCTTTTAGGGATATACTATTCAGGGACGAGGAGAGTATGGTCAAGAAAGGAATTCGGATAGTCAAGTGAAGTTCGAAATTCCCTTAGAACAAGATTGAATGATGGTTGTTTGGATTTAGCGGCAGAGTTCATTGATTGGTTTTTGTCCATAGTACGTGGAAGTACTTGAAAAATCTTGCACCTGGAAGAAACTAGTAAATTTTGTCAGGTAATAGGAGGGAATTGGTACAAAGTGCCATTATAGTATAACTCATCGATTGAAGTTTGCAGAATTTAGATATTGAGTAGATTTTAGATGGGACTAAAGTGGTTTTTTTGGTAGCATGGAGTTGTTCTGATTTTTTGGGAAGGAGTCGGATTTGAATTATTCATAGAAATCCTTGAAATTTTTGGAAACTTATAGGGGAAGGTAGGCTATTTTAGGCAGGTGTATGTTAAAGTTTTTGACAGAGGAGAGGATCATCGCAGATTCAAACAATGGGTTATTATTTTGGGCTGAGCTGCTTATGTAGAGAGGAAACGTTGGAAGAGTAGTGTGAGAGATTATTTGATATTGACATAGAGGAGGGACAAGAGGCAATTAGGGGGTTGGTGGAGGAGGTACTTAGTGGAGACAGAAGTTGGTATGATGGATATGTGTATGAAGTAGTGTTCACGATTTTGGTTGACATTCTTGCTTCCAAGGAGAAGTGTGTTGAGCGACTTGTTGGATTCATTAGAGATGTTGATATAGATGTTGTTGGTAGTGCGGTTATGGAACTGGAGGAGGAATGAGCTAGTGTTTTGAATGTTTATTTTAACCTTGCAGTTATTTTTTCAGATTTCGAAGAAGATTTTGATGTTGATGATGTGGATATTGAAAGACAGAAAGAGGAGAGAAAGAGGCAGGAGAATTTTTTGGATGAATCATGGGAGGTCTTTCCAATTGGGGTTATCAATAGTGATTTGGCTCCTTTTCACAGGATGATGAATGCGGAAGATAACTGGTTGATTGAGGAGAGAACTAATAGATTGGTAACAATGGGCAACCGAGCTTCCACTATTCTGCAACTTATGTAATTGGAATATGTGGTTTGTTTGTGGTTTGGGTGGTGGGCAGTGCTATAAATAGTGATGCTAAGTATGTTGGGTTTAATAGTCAATAGCGTTGATGTGTGTTTGTATGTAGTTGGGTTGGTGTTCTGTTGCTATGTTTGTATGTAGGCTTGAAGTATGTGTTGGGTAGTTATTTCTCTAGCTTGGCTTGGTCTGCCTAGAATTGGTAGTTGATGATGTATATGTTTCATATTATTAATGAAGGGAGCTATCCCCTTAAAGATATTACGAACCTTTAAAAAAAAAAAAAAACCTATCATGTATGTCATAAATTTAATTATTCTGTTATAACCAAAAATTCCAATCCTGTGAATTGCCATCACCAAACTTTGGTTTTTTCTCCAAAGAATTGAGCTACAAAAGTTTTCTAAAAAAATAAATCACCTTGCCTTTCAAATTTCTAATAAACCAACTCAACCCTCCATAAAAAATTAAGCAAGGTCTTGTATATCAATCAAACTGACCCTTCGACAAAATAGAAAAAGCCTTTATCGAAGTATCACCTTTCATCGAAAAGAAGTCGATTCCCTAAGTTCACTTTAGTATTTCCCATTTCGATGAAATGCATGCCATAATCATCAAAAGAAATAAGCTATCAGTGAAAAGAAATCATCAGCAAAGCTCAAAAAGATCTTGACAAAACTACTAGTTTCATTGAAGCCTACGCATCGAAGAAAGAAGGAATGATTCTACCGAAACCGTGTCTTTCGATGAAAGGAGAGTATCGGTGCGACCCAAAAGATCATTAGTGAAACCAACTATTTCATCAAAGTTTTACATCAAAGAGAAGCAGTATGTTCCATTGAAACCTTGCCTTTTGATAAAAAGGTGATATCAAAAAAGTTTCTAAACCTCGTGGCGACAGATTAAGTTTCATAAAAAACAAGCGTCGTTGGAAAAGAAGGGGTTTCATCAAAATAAGATCTTTTTGATGAAAAGAAGGTGTCGATGAGAACAATAAGTAGATGGCCAAAGTGGTATATTTTATCGAAACCAAAATAGAGGCAGGGTAATATCGATGAGAACTCATGATGTTTCACCGACAAAAACAGACTTTGAAAAGAGGAAATTTTAATCATTCTGTCGTGAAATTCCACACAAACCTAAAGAAGTCATATCGCAATAAATTCAAATCAAGTTTCTTTATGACCATTGCACGTAACAAATGAAATCAAGTGATAGAATGGTCACAATTGTCTGATAAATTTGTCAAGAGAGAGGAGCTCGAAGCGATCAAAAGTTGAGTGATTCTGTGAAAACTTTTGCAATTAGGTTTACTCTACAAAACTAGTAAGTGCTCTTCCAGTCCTCGTTCTTTTAGCATTAAATATAAGATGGAGGCATCATAATCTAAAAACATCAAGGCTAGAAAAAGAAAAGACCCCCAACCTCAGTAAATTAGGGAAGAAAACAAACCTAAACAACAAAAGAAAGATGGGAGACCTCTAGACCAAGACTTGTTGGACCAATTCCCTGCCTCAAGTCATCATTCAAATAAAATCAAGTCAGATGATGAGGGATTGGAAGATAAATTCAAAAACCTAGGGGATATTTAGACAGAAATTCGAGGTCATGAACTTTTTATCTTCAATTATGTGAGGAGATCCACAGTAGTGCCATTTTTTAACTTATGGACATTGAATTTAGGGCGGCTTGCAATCCCCAGTGTCTTTGTAAGCGTAGAGATGATAAAAGCATTGGTGGATAGGTATGACCCTAAGATAAAAGTCATCTATGACTACATGGGTAACCCCTTGATATGCATCACCAAGGATTACATTGAGAAAGTGTTTGAATTGGAGTGGGGATGTGAAGAACATATTGATATGAGAAAACTCACACAAGAGTACTTTAATATAAAGCATATCTACAAGTGATGGAGGCTTCCTCCACATAGACCAAGGTCAAGAGGATCTTTCATTCCATTTACAGATGATGAGAAAGCCCAATTTGATGTCAATTTGTTCCGCCCATATTTCCAATATACATACTATTGTGCAGCACAAGTTTTGGGTGTAGAAGCTTCTCCCCTTATGGACATTGTCACCATGGTTATCAGTGTAGATATTCAGTCTAAAGACCCTCGCATGTTTAATTATGCCACTTTCTTAGCGGACATTATGAACCATGGGCTTGAAAAACT
The DNA here is from genome assembly GCF_030272615.1 of Cryptomeria japonica. Lineage (NCBI taxonomy): Eukaryota > Viridiplantae > Streptophyta > Pinopsida > Cupressales > Cupressaceae > Cryptomeria > Cryptomeria japonica. The sequence continues at coordinate 484,597,530 of NC_081414.1, forward strand.
AAAGAGTGGCATGATTAACATCCATTTCAAATAATAGTCCCACTTGGTACACCTATTGCTCTATGTTGGACAAGAGACAGGGTTATGGGCTGAAGATCTAGGTGTCAGAGAATATGATAAGGCTGAAGTTCATAAACCTGTTCAGTTGTGGTTGTTAGCCTGGGACCAAAGATACAACAATAGTCAATACATACATTTTGAAGAATTCTTTGTGAAGCCTCTACATAGAGTGCTAGGATACCCTTGTGATTTTTCCGTTGTCTCCACAGATTAAGAAATTTTTAAGACCAAAATAATTTGATGAACATAACCAAATAACCCATAATTGGGGAGATTAGTATTGCTTCCTAGATTATACACAGATTAGGGTATATGGATTTGAGGTCAAAACCTTTTTGCTCCCAATAACAATACCAAATAGGATTTCTTACCTAGAATTTATCAGACAATTGTCTCAGGCCAGTGCAAAACATCACACATATCATGGAAAGCAATCAATAGTGCCTGGACTGTTAGTGTTTTTAGATTTTATTGTTAAAAGTTCAAAAAGTTATAATTTGTTGCAAAACAAGTTAGAGAACTACCACCTTGCGAAAGGGGAACAAAGACCCAACTTTGACCAAAAAGGCTACATACAAGGAGCCAGAGCATCACAAAAGTTGAAAGTCGAGGAGCATAACCCTATGATGATTGATGATTTTATCAAGAATATGGAAAGAGAAGAGGCAATGAAGAAAAGGCAACTTATGATAAAATTGCCAAATCCTATGAGTGGAAGGTCAGTCGAGGGAAGATCAATGAGAAAATTTAGGAGGGGATTGATGACCCTGTGGCCATAGCTGAGAAATTATTGCTACATGAGTTGGAGATTGTAAATAATGTTCCACAATATGTTTTCAGATATAGGTCTAAAAGTGTGAGGGAAACTAAACCCATAGCACATTTATCTCCCCAGTCAACTGTTGAATATATTCCTATTGATTCACAAGACAATATGTCTCCACCCAGGTTTGGATATGACCAATAGATGGATTTGGCTATAGACCAATATCACGTGTAAGAAGTGGATGACACCAGGATCTTGGAACATGAAGAGTTCGTATCAGATAAAGATTTCATTCATACACAGGAATTTAATACTTTCTTATGTCAATATAGGGGAAAGATAATAAGACAACAGGCAGGAGAGAGAGATGAGGAGGAAAATTTGCAAATGTTGCAGGAGGACATTGACAAAGAAATGAAAGAAATGACCCCTAAAAGGGGGAGGCAGTTACTCAAGGAAGAAGGTGTGATCATTTATCCTGGGTGGGAGATGAAGTTTGCCCTTTTGTTTGACAGTTTCTTGAAGAAACAGTAGCATGGAAAACAGATTGTGCCAGCTGAGATCGATAGAATATTCTTTGGTTCAAGATATGATCTTGATTAGAAGGCTTTATTACTATGGGCCTTATACCCTAGAAATAAGAGGCCACTCCTTGTAGAAATTGATGAATCTTTCAGGCACCTTATGATCCAGCAAGTGGGCAAAATAGATCCAAGGATAACTGCACAATTAAAAATGGATGTGGCCAAGCTAAACAAGGATCAAATTGAGTAACTGGTCAAAGAAAACCATACACTCAAAGCCCTATATGAAAAGGTGCAAGTGGAAAAATAGCATTGGCAAGATAAAGCATTACAGCTAGAATCAGCACCTATGATCACTGAAATTGAGGAATCCTCTTTTGAGGCCTTGCAAGATGCAACCTATTAGCAGTTAAAGAATGAGAAATTGGTGAAGAAACTCGAGGGAGCCAAAAGGAGAACCAACAAACTTGTGAGTGATGTGGTGAACCACCAGTTCAAAGCCATGATGTCATACTCAACTAATTTCTAGAGGACATACACAAGCACCATAAAGGCCCTAAATGAGAATATGAGATTACAAGAGCATTTGCAGGAAGAAATGAACAAGCACGACTCAATAACTAAAGAGGAAAAGGGCGAAGGGAATGTATTGATGGAAGCACAACATATTTTTGGTAAAGAACTAAATAATGATATTCAGGCATTGGAAAATGCCACAACACCATGAATGCCTTCAATTATTCATGATGGAGACCTTGTGTCACTATAACAATGGCAAGCCGAGTTGACAGGCATCCTTGACAGAGCAAATGAGAAGTTGGACACAAAAGAGGATTTGGCACCCCATGTCAATTTGGTGGTATATGAGTTCTCCCTGTTAGAATATGATATGAAGAGATGGAGCAAAGATGTGTGTTGCTACAAGGATGTGGAACACATCAATCATTTGGGGATATTAAATTTGTTTATGCTCAATTACAATAGAAAAGACATTTACTTAGTTAATGACTTTCAAAGGGGCACACCCTTTCATTTTGAAATTGTTTGGCTCTCATATAAGTATGAGGGGAGTTTTGTAATATTAAGATATCAGCAAGAAGACTATTTTCATGTTCATAATTTTAATCAATACAAGCGTCTACATTTCCTCTACATGTTTTGTGGATAAATGTTGTTTCAGTAACTTGTTCTCTTATGTTATTATCTGGAATAGATAAGGTTGCTTTAAAAATTTCTCAGTGTGGAAAATTGGTTGCTTTCATTTTCAATTTGAGAAAACAAGATTGTATGTGAAACATAATTATTCCTTATATTTCTTACTTAATTGGTCTTTCAGAAGGAAATTTAAGCTCATTTAAGCAAATTGTAGTGGAAGAAGTCAATTTCTAAACACTTGGGAGTAGGACAACTGACAGATCCATCGAAAGGGTGGATTTAAAAAACTACCACATAGGAGTTATATGTGGGTTCCTAGAAGACATAGACTTTGTGACCCAATAGAAAGATAGGCACTGATCATTACTCGATTATTTACTCAAAATAATATTTTACTTTTCCATATTGAATACACTTTAATTTAATTCAAGTAGTAGGATTGATAAAGTAGATAGAGAGTAGGGAATAAGTTGAGATCAGTAGGGAAGATTAAGGTTAGTAGATAACACAAATAAGAAACATAAATTTTGTAAGAATATATAGACTTCAAGCATAAATATCAAATAGCTTCTACAACAACAATCTTGAACTCATCAATGGGACTCTATTTTGAGACCTTATGCCATTCTGAGATAGGGAGTAAACCAAAGTGAAACATTGAATCTGCTATTAAAAGCATTAGTTAAAAGAAACAACTAGTGAGTAGGTATACCATCCTAGGTCCTGTAGAGCCTAAAGTGAGAGAGTTAGCAACTTAGTTAGTTCACTCCACAAGTTGGCCAAATCAATTGGAGAGCTTGAAGATAGGAGTTGGCATTTCCTTAGAACATATCCAATTTGTTGATTTGAGATCCAACAGATTCCATGCTTAAGGAGTGTTGTTATGTAGGAAATGCCTCTAATGAATTATTGATATGTTGAAATGAAGAATTGAATGATTTGGTTCCTAAGACACTTGGATGGATTCCCATGATGCTCTTCATCATGAAGAAACCCTAAGAGTACTTGAAGAGCCATTGGTCACTCTGTATCACCTTCTCTACTCAAACTTGACCAAATTTAGGAATTTATAGGCCCATATGACAGTTACAAACTTTAACCACTCCCTTTTCAACCGATGGCAAAGAACTCATATGCAACATTTGAAAAAATCAAAGTTGCATTTTTGCACTTTTTACAACTTTTTCCCACTTTTTGTGCATTTGACACCTCAGACCTTAAAGACATTATCAAACACATTAAACTTGATTTGAGTTAGATTTTTTTGTATTTTGATGAGGCTTAGAATGAGTGATAAGTGTTTGAAGAGATTAGAGAGATGTCAAATGAATCCTAGATTGAGTTGGTAGTGAGAAGAAAGAGTTTGTTGTCATAGGGAACATGAATGATCAATCAAAGAAGGGTTTGGGTACAAAGACATGTGGGATATGAGTAATTAGGTAATTTGAGGATGGAAAAAGGTGGGGAAGGGGTAAAATTATTGTGAAACAATTGTGGGAAGCTTGAACATTTATGGAAAGATGTGAGGTCTCTATTGCGAAGATCCTTGAAAAGTGGAATACATAGAAGAAAGCAAGCAACCTACAGATGAAAGATGAGAAAAAAATACATAGGTTGAAGCAAAAGTTTCCAATACAGAAGACATACTTGATAAAATGTACTATCTAAGGTAATAAAGGAGAAGAGAGAGGGGCTAACCGAATGCATATATCATGATGTCCATCCTGCCAAATCTTCATTTATCAAGTTACCTGGGAAGCATTTATACTTTCATTATATGCAATATAGATTTTAAATAGTGATTTAGTATCTGCCCCAACACTTGTTATCCATCTTCATACATAATTTTAAAATGCACTTACCTTACAAGTAGACTCCATTTTATGAGATTGAATGTCCAATGGAGAGTCAAAGTTTGGCATGGATCCCAATGAGGCAGTGTGTCTATTCTAAAAAAAAATGAACAAATGTTAAGGAATGTGTTGGGACCTATAAAATTTTGAGTCAATTTGAGAGGCCCAAATGAAATTCTACTCTACACTTTCAGTATGCCACCTAATGAATCAACCTGAATCACCTAGTTTGAAGGCATGAAAAATGGAGCCAACAATCCTCCCCTCGCATGCTTGTGAAACATGAGAAGTTAAAGAAAATCAGAGCAAATGCAATCGGCCTGTGTAAAGCATTTTTTACTTGGGCGCCAAAGAGGTTTTTAAAAGGCCAGAGAAACTTCCATGTAAATGTCATCGGGCATAAACATTTATCCCACATGGGATGTGGGAAAGGAATAATTTGTATTTAAATACAAAGCCCCACGCATATTAAGTGTCAAAGCTTAAGGGTTTTTGGCAAGTGGAAGCTCACCGTCGGTGGGGCCCCTATGCGCATGTGCATCTCAAGGCATCTAAATTTTGTGGCAGGCAGGTAAGAAGAAGCGAAGGGTCAAGCAAGTCGAGAAGATTGGACGGTGATCACAGATGATCCGACGGTGGTCGCTATACCGCGATAGAAAGATGTCTGCCGAATACTCACCGCGACTTGGTGATAAAGCACATGCAAAAAAGGGGCGAGTTAAGGATCAAGAAGATCACCGGGATCCAATGGCAGATCCGAGGAAGATCAACGGTGGAGTAAAATTCTGGGGCTATCCATGACTGTCGCTATACCGCGGTTGTTAGGTGCCCGGAATGAATACTCTCACGACAGGTGGTAGACAAGTAGCACCTAGATGGCGCCCAGATGGATCTCATGAGCAGACCAGTGGCTGACATGTGGTGAAATGTGATAGAAGAGAGAGTAGCCCAGGTGAATTAATGGGTGGGCAAGTCAAGGAAGATCTGACGGTGGTCGCTAAGTCGCAATGGAAAGTAGCTCGATGGCTAATCGACACGACTTGGCGACCAAGTGGTGGGACCCCGGAACCAATCAGGGGGTGCCACATGGTGAAGAACAGAAGGAGGATAATGGAAAAATTCCAAGTTGAATGATGTAGTCCCGGCTATAGTGCAGAAAATTCAAAAAATTTAAATGACTGTTGTGCCTGACTGATGTGTACGAGAAATTAATGACTGACCTGCAGAGGGATTGACGGTTGAGGGGTTATTTTTTGCAAGTGTTATATATCATTGGAAATATATCTATCTGAGGAGTTTGTTTCTGTAGTCAATTGTTGCATGCGCCAAATATCTCAAGGGCAGTTGCCTCAGGATTTTAGAAGGATTTTTTAGTTTGTTAGAGAGGATTTTTTGTAGGCCAAGTGTGTGAGCAGTTAATGCTGAAGGACTTGGCAGTTGCCATTGTCAGAGATGAAATCTTGCATTATTCTCTCTTCCTTCTTATTCTAAGATCATCTCATTTTGTAAGGGGTTCCAAAAATTTTGTGAGCAGAGCTCCATATTTTGTGTTTCTAGCTCTGAGTTTTTCTTCCAGAGTTTGTATAGTCTAATGTCTTCTTTCAAGTAATTGAGTATATCTTCTTGATGTAGGTGTTTCTAGTTGCAGGTTTATATGTATGTGAGGCATGCATAAATTCACACAAGATTGTCTCTAGATATATATTTCCTTGTTACAAATTAAGTCCTCAAGGAGGTTGGATTTTGTCATCTCAAGGAGATTGTTGTGATTGTTTGTGGGTATTCTTCAAGGAACAATTTGTAATCAATCATAAATAATGGAATATATTTTCAAGATCTGATGATTTTGTAATGAGTTGAGTAATGCATTTATGCAAGGCATTAATGCAGGAATATTTAATGATGAAGATGGATTTGCAGTAGAGGTTTTTCATTTGCAGTTTGATGTATGACTCTATGCCCTTGGATAAGGCACTGGTCTTGCAGATTCTGGGGATTCTCAGATATTTTTTAAAGGCACTTAGTTGAGATGTCAATGTAGATCTAGTCCATCTGCAGTAACCTCCTAGTTGTTTAAGTCTTATGAGATCTATCTTCTTTTATTGATGCTATCATATGTGTGTAATGGGTCTGAGTCAATGCATCAAAGGTACACCCACCTAGGTTTTGCAGAGCCTAAAGAGTAGAAGGATTCAAATCCTTGTTATGTTGTCCAAGTCCTGAAGTTCTTCATTGTATGAAGTTGGCTATTTCATAGATAGATTGCAGGTGAACTAGGTTTGCTCATTTTTTAGAACAACTGAATGAACAGAGGAATGTTAGCAATATTGCATTATAACAGACAATGAAAGATTGTTGGCATTTCATTAGGATATTGAGAAGGTTGTTGATGATTATGGATATAACTGATTAAAGATGTTTACTATCTTGATATTATTATTTTGTCATTGATGTCAAGAAATTGATTTTCTAAATCAGTATGATGTTTCCATATCTTGAGAAGTATGATATGAAGATTATAAAGATATCGGTGAAAGACACAGGAAAGAATATGATGAATAAGGGGATGAATAAGGTATTCAATGGGCAACTAGTACCGAGTTAGACAATGATGAGATCATGATGTTTAGATTATTTTAACATCATACATATGTTGTAAATGTAAAGGTTAATACTATACTATGTTGTCAAGCAAAGAACCTAGACGGTAAACCCTAAGGAACCTAGTCGGTAAACCCTAAGGTTATCGCTATCGGTTAATGAAGGTGGAATGTCTACCGAGTGAAGTTTATTATTCACCGAGTTGTTACCGAGTTGTAACCGAGCTATAACAGAATGCATTAAATGTTTACATGCGTTATTTAATGAAGGAAGCTGATGAGCTAGAACTGATCAATGATTGGTGAGCCGTGAATGAAGTTTGTTAAGGAATCTAAGGCAATGAAAAGTCAGCATGAAGATCTACAGCTTAGATTGAACCGCAATACCCTGGCACAAGTTCCAAGACTAATATGCAAGTTCCAAGGCAGGGTAAAACATTTTCAAATCGAAAGATGCATTGAACTTGGACAAGATTGAAGATCTGATGGCTATGATTGATCATGGGAAATGTGATCAAGGAGATTAAGCGGTTACCTAATTGTTTATAAATAGGAGACTGATGATAAACAATGTATGTGGGCAAGTGTATGCACAAGGATGCTACATAGTGATTACAGAGCATAGAAGCTTGAAGACCTGTTTGAATAACAGAATATAGAAGCCCAATAGATAGACAAGATTAGTTCTATGTCTAGATTGTATTGAACAAATAAGAATTTGCTTTAGCATTTTAGATGTGAAGTTGCAGATAGATTTTATTACTGTTATTTTGTGAAAGTGACAGAAAATCTCTTAATCGAGTGGACTTAACAGTCTTATTTGTAAAACCCTCTAGCAAGGTGACATTCTGATTGAGTGTTTGAAATCCTTTAACAAGGTCACTTCTAACAAGGTGAAGATCCTAATAGATCTGAGGGAAATCCCTTAACCGGGTCACATCTAGCAATGTGTTTGTAATCTTTAACAGGATTTGCTTTTCACCGAGCATACTCTAGAAGAGTATATTTCTTAGTGGATCCGAAATCCCACAGTGGTTTTTCCCTATTTGGGTTTCCACGTTAAATTTGATGTTATGAGGTTTATGATGTTCATATGCTTTTGAGTTTGCATGTTTAACAATTTTGGTTATATTACTGAAATATATGTTACCGAGGTTGAATCTGATGTTTTTATGGAAGATTAAGTTTGTATGATTCACCCCCCCCCCCTCTCATCTTGTTGGCTATTGAATCTATACTTATATTAAGTATCAGAACTATCAATTGGTATCAGAGCTTTGGACTCTAGAAGGAAAGTTTAAAGGCACTTGAGTTAAAGATCCAAAGATGTATAAGAGGGATGCACCGAAGCTGAACAAGTCAAGTTTCTCCACATGGCAGAAAAGGATGAAGCTACATCTATCAGGAGTTAGAGAATATGTTGTATACTATCTGGAGGATGATTTTGTCACACCAAGAACCTATCCATTGACTATGGAAGAGATAAAGGCAAAGCAAGAACATATTCAAGCAATGATTGAAATAACATCTGCATTGACCGATTCAGATTTTTCAGATCTAGAAGGTTGCAATGATGCAAAGGCAATGTGGGATAAGCTCATATCAGTATATGGAGGAGATGAACATGTTCAAAGAGAAAAAGTAGATAGTCTAAGAGGAAAAATTGAATCTATGAGGATGAATGAAGGTGAGAACATAACTCAGTACAGTACAAGACTAAAGGAGATTGTCAATCAAATCAAAGGAGCAGGTGGAAATATTGAAGAAAAGGATATAACAAGTAAGTTGTTAAGAACCCTTCTACCATCTTATGCAATCCGAGTCTCTACAATCAATGAATTGAGGTCTGTTCTTAATATGCCAATTTCTTTAGATGCTACTATTGGTAAGCTACATGCATTTGAGTTAAGTAATTTTGATAACAGTGGATCTTCAATAAATAAAGTTGAATCTACATTTAGTTCTTTTCATCTTGATAAATCTAATAATTTCAATGAAAGAAAGTATAAGTACTCTGAAGGAGATCACAGTGGAGCAAGTGAAAGATTTCATAAGAACATGGACGTAGTACACAACTTATATGAGGAAATCAGAAAGTAAGAAGAGTTTGAAGCACTGTTAGCCAAAAGGTTACCAAGAGGCAAAGGTAAGTATAAAGGAAAACTACCTTTGAAATGTTTCAATTGTGATAAAATAGGACATATGGCTTCTAACTATCCTAACAAAGATTCTACTGAAAAAAGAGATTACTAAGATAATCATTACAGAGGACACCGAGACTTCAGAAGAAGAGATAGAAAGACATGCCTAATAGCTGATGAGGAATCCAATGATGATAAATCAGATGAGACTGATACAGAGGAAGTAGTTTATGTGGCTATCAAGGATGGATCAGATGAAGAGAGGTATGAAGAAAAATCCCTAATATCTCACATAAACACAAATGATTCTTGGATTATAGATAGTGGATGCTCACATCATATGACAAGAGATAAACACAAGTTTGTTATATTAGAAGATTATGATGGAGGCTATGTTAGATTTGGTAATGATGCACCATGTCCAGTGAGAGGTAAAGGATCTATAACACTTCTTGATAATGCAAGATGCAATGATGTTTATTGGGTTAAAGGTTTGAAATACAATTTGTTGAGTGTAGAACAGCTAAACAACACAGGTTACCGAATAGAATTTTAGAAAGGAATTGTCAAAGTTTATGACAAAAATGGAAAGTTAGCTGCTACCAGGACACAAACAAAAGGTAACACATTTCACCTTGACTCAACTCGGAATAAGTGTTTGCATGCAAAGTTAGAAGATACCTGGTTATGGCATAAAAGGTTTTGTCATGTCAATTTTGGTAATATGATCAAAATAAGCAAGAAGCACAGAGTAAGAGGTATACCGAGTCTTGAAAAACATGAGAATGCTATGTGTTGAGGATGCCAGATGGGTAAGATGACAAGATCAAGCTTTACAAGTTTTACACTTCTAAAGGAATTTTAGATCTAGTGCACATTGATCTTTGTGGTCCTATGAAAGTTCAAAGTTATTATGGTGATAAATATTTCATATTATTTGTGGATGACTATTCAAGGATGATGTCAGTAATGTTTTTAAAAGAAAAATCAGAAGCTTTTCAAAGTTTAAATGGTACAAGGCAAGAGTTGAAAATGAAACAGGAAGACAACTGAAATGTCTTAGATCAGATAGAGGAGGAGAGTTCACATCTGATGAGTTCAACTTATTTTGCAATCATCATGGTATTAAAAGACAAGTCTCTGCACTGAGAACTCCATAGCATAATGGAATAGCTGAGAGAAGAAATAGATCTATTGTGGATTGTGCTAGAACACTGATGATTAAAAAGAAGGTGCCACAAACATTTTGGAGAGAAGCAATAAGCATAGCAGTTTACACCTTGAACCGAGTTCAATTGAAGAAAGAAACTTTGAAGACACCATATGAAATCTGGTATGATAAGAAACCTAATGTAAGTTATTTTAAAATCTTTGGAAGTAGATGCTATGTTCATAAAGATGATAGAAATGGCAAATTTGATCAGAAAAGTGAAGAAGGAATGTTTCTAGGTTATTCTTCTAGAAGCAAAGCATTTAAATGTCTAATCAAATCATCTAACAAAATAGTAGAAAGTGCAAATGTGAAAATTGATGAATTTGCAGAAAGAAATGATGAAGGAAATACCAAGGAACCAGAAGACTATGATGAATTTGTCTATGTTCAACCGAGAAGTCCTACCGAGAAGACTGTTGAAGAAAATGAAGAGAATATCCGGTTACCGAGTGATGAAGAAGATCATATAGAGCCTACCGAGCCTATATTAGCCAAGTATGTCAGAAGACATCATGCACCAAGTCAGATTATAGGAGATAAGGATGATCCAGTGATGACAAGGAACAAACTGAGACAAAACACATGTTTGATATCTGAATTTGAACCGAGAATAGTGAAAGAGGCATTTAACAGTGAAGATTGGATAAATGCTATGACAGAAGAGATTGATCAAATCAAGAAGAATGACACATGGACACTAATCCCAAGACCGAAGGACAAAAATGTAATCGGTACAAAGTGGATTTTCAGAAACAAGCTAAATGAAAAAGGAGAGGTCATTCGAAACAAAGCAAGACTAGTTTGCAAAGGTCATGCTCAAGAAGAAGGAATTGATTATGGTGAAACTTTTGCACCTGTTGCTAGACTTGAAGGAGTAAGAACATTGTTGGCCTATGTTGCTTTCAAAAATTTCAAGATATATCAAATGGATGTCAAATCTGCATTTCTGAATGGAATATTAGAAGAAGTTTTCATTGAACAACCTGAAGGATTTGTTGAAGACAAGAATAAAGATTAGGTATGTAAATTGAACAAAGCTTTATATGGTTTGAAACAAGCACCAAGAGCATGGTATGAAAGATTGCACTCTTATTTGATTAAGATTGGTTTTATAAGGACAAGTGAGAACAACAACATGTACATGAAGAATGATGAAAATGGAATACTGATCTCAGCCATATTTGTTGATGATATTATATTTTGTGGAAATGACTCTTTATGCAATAACTTTGGAAATGAAATGAGCAAAGAATTTGAGATGTCATTAATTGGTGAGATAAAGTATTTTATAGGTTTACAGATACTGCAAATGAAAAATGAGATTTTCATTACTCAATCCAACTACATAAAGGAAATCTTGAAGAAATTTGGAATGGAGGATTCAAAACCAGTAAGTACTCCTATGACTACCAACTACAAATTATCAAAGAATGATGAATCTACATCTGTTGATGAGACACTTTACCGATCCATGATTGGAAAGCTACAATATGTTGTTCATAGCAGACCAGATATAGCACATGCAGTAGGTATAGTTGCAAGATTCTTTCCAGATCCTAAGGAAACACACATGACAGCAATCAAAAGAATTTTTAGATACTTGAAAGGCACAAAGGATTATGGCTTAGTATATCAAAAAGGAAATGATTTTGATTTAAAAGTTTATACTGATGCTGATTGGGTAGGCAACATTGATGACAGAAAAAGCACAAGTGGAGGAGCTTTCTTTTTAGGAGAAAGACTAGTGAGTTGGCTTAGCAAGAAACAAGGATGTGTTTCACAGTCAACAGCAGAAGCTAAATACATTGCTACAGCATTCAATTGTACCAGCATTGCATGGATCAAACAACTATTGGAAGGTGTAAATGAGAAAGTTACCGAGCTAGTAACTATATTCTATGACAATACTAGTGCCATTAATATTTCAAAGAATCCTGTTATGCACTCTAAGACAAAGCACATATCTATCAAACATCATTATCTTAGAGAAGAAGCTCAAGAGAAGAAAGTGGTATTGGAGTATGTTAGCACAAAGGAACCAATAGCAGATATCTTCACCAAACCACTACCGAGGGACACTTTTGAATATCTCAGAAGTAAGTTAGGGGTCCTACCCCTATCTTCTACTCACTGACTGAGTTCGGTGAAAGCATCAATCCGATGACTCTAATGAATATCTTTTGGGAGTTGATGTTGATTTATACACTTTAGGATATTTTCTAAAGGTGTATAGAAATAATACAGGAAATACTACAGGGAATAGGAATTGAAGACAAATGCTCTAACTGAGACTCAGTTGATACACAACAGCAAGAAATAACTTCTTACAGAAAGTAATTATGTTTTAGTTCTTTACTTTTTGGCATTGTTGTCAAAGGGGGAGAAGACTACTATAAAGGGGAGAAGACTACTATAAAGAGGAAGAAGACCTATCAAGGGAGAGGACTAAAAGAAAACTAAGTAGACTACAGATTGGAAAGAAGACTAAAAACAGGAGAAGTCTAATGTATGGGGGAGAGCATTTCAGAATCACAGCAATCCGAATCTTTTAAGGTCAAATCAATTGGTTTTGCCATCAATGCCAAAGGAGGAGATTGTTAGCAATATTGCATTATAACAGACAATGAAAGATTGTTGGCATTTCATAAGGATATTGAGAAGGTTGTTGATGATTATGGATATAACTGATTAAAGATGTTTACTATCTTGATATTATTATTTTGTCATTGATGTCAAGAAATTGATTTTCTAAATCAGTATGATGTTGTCATATCTTGAGAAGTATGATATGAAGATTATAAAGATGTCGGTAAAAGACACAGGAAAGAATATGATGAATAAGGTATTCAATGGGCAACTAGTATCGAGTTAGACAATGATGAGATCATGATGTTTAGATTGTTTTAATATCATACATATGTTGTAAATGTAAAGGTTAATACTATACTATGTTATCAAGCAAAGAACCTAGTCGGTAAACCCTAAGGAACCTGGTCGGTAAACCCTAAGGTTATCGCTATCGGTTAATGAAGGCGAAATGTCTACCGAGTGAAGTTTAGTATTCTTTGAGTTATTACCGAGTTGTAACCGAGCTATAATAGAATGCATTAAATGTTTACATGTGTTATTTAATGAAGGAAGCTGATGAGCTGGAACTGATCAATGATTGGTGAGCCATGAATGAAGTTTGTTAACGAATCTAAGGCAATGAAAAGTTGGCATGAAGATCTACAGCTCAGATTGAACCGCAATACCCTAGCACAAGTTCCAAGACTAATATGCAAGTTCCAAGGTAGGGTAAAATGTTTTCAGATTGAAAGATGCATTGAACCTGGACAAGATTGAAGATCTGATGGCTATGATTGATCATGGGAAATGTGATCAAGGAGATTAAGCGGTTACCTAATTGTTTATAAATAGGAGACTGATGATAAACAATGTATGCGGGCAAGTGTATGCACAGGGACGCTACATAGTGATTACCGAGCACAGAAGCTTGAAGACCTGTTTGAATAACAGAATATAGAAGCCCAGCAGATAGACAAGATTAGTTCTATGTCTAGATTGTATTGAACAAATAAGAATATGCTTTAGCATTTTAGATGTGAAGTTGTAGATAGATTTTATTACTATTATTTTGTGAAAGTGACAGAAAATCTCTTAACCGAGTGGACTTAACAGTCTTATTTGTAAAACCCTCTAGCAATGTGACATTCTGATTGAGTGTTTGAAATCCTTTAACAAGGTCACTTCTAACAAGGTGAAGATCCTAACAGATCTGAGGGAAATCCCTTAACCGGGTCACATCTAGCAATGTGTTTGTAATCTTTAACAGGATTTGCTTATTACCGAGCATACTCTAGAAGAGTATATTTCTTAGTGGGTCCGAAATCCCACAGTGGTTTTTCCCTATTTGGGTTTCCACGTTAAATCTGGTGTTATGAGGTTTATGATGTTCATATGCTTTTGAGTTTGCATGTTTAACAGTTTTGGTTATATTACTGAAATATATGTTACCGAGGTTGAATCTGATGTTTTTATGGAAGATTAAGTTTGTATGATTCACCCCCCCCCTCTCATCTTGTTGGCTATTGGATCTGTACTTATATTACGTATCAGAACTATCAAGGAAGTGTGTCTACTCTAGAACAAAATAAACTCACAAAACCAATGAGGCATGCATTCACTTGTAATGGGGAATTGTCTCATAGAAGCATGTTCACAACCTACAACACTGAATATGTAACCTACAAACAAGATGCTTAGCATCAATAAGAATAACAGTGGAGCATAATGAAATATTGAAAAGTGTGTTACCTTATTGAGATTCTCTTTTTTTCAAGAATCGTTTAATATTATCTACTTAACAGGGCCAACCACGTGAAGGTGGAAGCTCATTTGGCCCCTCCCCCCCCCCAATATCACTCTAAACTCCTGGTTAATGTCTAACATTATTTCATCCATTAATGAAACATAACATTCATTCATTATCATGTAACATTCAATATTAACACATAACATTCATTAAAATGTAACATTAATTAATATTCATTAACATTCATTAACAAGTAACATTCATTAACAAGTAACATTCATTAACACATATAATTCATTAACATTCATTAACACATAGTTAAATTCATTAACACATAAAATCCAGTTGTTAACTGTAGCATCGTAAATTGTACGCACTCGCTAGGGTGGTACAATTTCACACCTAGTTTAGCACCCGCCTTAGCGCATTTTACATTCTGCATTGCATTTCTCCTTAAGCACTTAATTAATCAAATTAATTAGGTCTAAGGCCCTATTTCATCATTCTCTACATCATAAAGTTGGGCCCTTTCACTAAAGTGCGCCCTTCGCATTTTATTCCTCCAATACACCACTTAATCAAAAACCCTAATTAAGTCTTATTTCGAACTTGGGGGCTTGGTTTCGGGGTCAAAACATCTCGAAATCACCTGTAACTTCGGGATTCTCTCTAAAATCATCATATCTGACGGCCCTAAAAATTTGGTGAAAAGTTGTCGGGACCATGGCGCCCGGAGTGCACATGGTCCCGGACATTTTTCTCGAAATTTTAGGAGCACGATCCAATCATAAAATAAAGCTTAACCCCAAGAAATTGGTGGGATATTCAATCTCTAGGTCGGCCAAAATACGAATTTACGATCTAGGGTTTCCTACATAATAGCTCTCTTTCTTCATTTGAAGTGATCCGATTTTTGTTTTCAGGAACTTCATATGCAGCGAAAGAGAAGATCTTTGAAGACTTCAACATCTTACAACATCCCTCTATCAAGCATTTATCAATTCCATTCATCCATTTAGGGCTTGGAAGACATTGAAGAACAATAGGAGATTACCGACTGAAGATTGGCTTGTACTCCTCCCTTGAGGGTTGGGTATGATTTCATGTTGTTTTCATGTCTTTGCATAAGCTTCAATACATCATTTATTCATGCTTTAGATCACTTTGCATCTTGATTTAGAGCATTTACGTTATCATTTACAAGCAATTAGGGTTTACTTTCTAGGTTGCTCTAGTTTGCTTTCTTGCATTTTAGGACCTTGCACACACACTAGGTCTGCACACACAATACATTTTACAAAACAACTTGGCTATTCGTGGAGGTGGAAATCACTGAAGTGGGGGTTTGACTAAGGCAAAACCCTATATAGCCACCCATACACCCTTTTCCAGATATCATTGCAGGTTTCGGGATTCAGACGACGCCGCGGGATACAGATCCGGAGAGAGAAGGTCGAGACAGCACTCTGTATCAAATTGCAGAGCAGAAGACTGGGACAGGAGCGCTGGGCGCCCTGGTCCTGCCAGGACATGGGCGCTGGGCGCCCTGGTCCCTGGGATAGAGGCGCTGGGTGCCCTGGTCCTCCGGACAGACAGCTTTCAGACAGCTTTCCGACAGTGTTCCAGAGTGCAGAACAGCAGTTTCCGGTGCATTTTTCAGGACAGTGGCACCCGCGCCCCCATCCTGCACATTTTCAGTCCAATTTTGACTTCGGGTACACATTTGCATTCTTATTTCATCCTTGTATTTACAGTTGTTCATTGTTTAAACTCAATTCTGCAATCTTGTTATTAATTCATACTTGCATTTTGGGATTAGGGTTTGAACTTGCATTACTTGATCTTACAATTTCAACAAGGGAATAGAAATCCTAATAGATATCCCGTGGCTCTCTCTTTCACCAAAAGAAGTAGCCAATTGTGCGATATCTCTAGGCTCTTTCATATTCCGTAATGTGTGTCAAAAGGTAGGATTAGGACATGTTAACCTAGTCTCGCTTTTTCCCCCACACATTTTGGTGAACCCAACGTGAAACTATCATTGCTTCTTCTTGCATTGCATTTGTTAGATCTAGATCTAGATTTAGTGTGTTTTCATTTCATTTTCATTAAAAAGAAAAAAAAAAAAAAGTGTGTTTCTTTGCATTGGGTGTTTAAGTTTTGTGTAATCTTTTCAAAATGTCAGATTTTTATTTGCAAAATGTTCATGCTTTCGATGATTATTATGAGTATAGCCAAGATGAATTAGATGAAGCTTTAGATGAGTTTTTAAACCCTAAAGATGCCAAACCTTCATTTTACCAAAAACTCATAAACCTTGTTACTATGCCATTTAGGTGTGATGAGAAAGATAAGTCGAATGATTCCTCTCAAGGATACATTCCTATCCACTCTTCCCCTGAATCTAGTAACATGGTTGTTTTCAATAATCCCCTCTATGAGGAGATGTCTCCTTTTGAATCAAAAAACAAACCTTTTAACCGATATGATCATGCTTTGTTGGATGATGCTCTTGATGACTTTGTGGCTTTGTCGAAACCTATAAACAAAAACAAGACCTCTAAATTGGTTAACATGATAAACTTGAATGAGCATAAAAAGCCTCTCTTTGAAGTCCAAGGAGCTTATCCTTCTCCCACCTTTCAAATTCCTAAATCACCTCTCCTTACTGTCTAAGGAGGGTATGATCATGATTCCTTTCGCACCCCGAATAAACCAATCATCACTGTACAAGGAAGAAAACCTATAAGTCCTTACAATTATGCTAAGCAAATAACTAGAGAGAGTTATCATGCGGTTGCCCATACCTATCACACCAGAAATAATAGGCAACCTAATCCTCCTCCTGTTATTCCAGTCTCTCTTCCTAATCCTCAACCAATTCTTCCTCAAGCTCCCCGTATCTTGCAAGTTATGGGTAAGGAATATGATCTCATAGAACAACTTAAAGCTACCCCTGCTAAGATATCCCTTTGGGATTTGATTCAAACTTCTTTCGCTCATCATGGAATGTTACAAGATGCCTTGAAAGATTTGAATGTTCCTCCACTGAATACATCTAGTAATATAGCATCTTTTGTTAACTCTGTGATGAATCCTAAAGCTCAAATTGTGTTTACCCAAGATGAGTTGCCTACTAGTGAAATTCAACAACAATATGATCCCTTGATGATTGTGGTTGTCATGAAAGACACTGCTATAAGACGAACACTAGTAGATAATGGCTCTGGCCTTAATGTGTGTAGCATTAATCTATTACATAAGATGAATGTGGATACATCTCTTATTGAGCCTGACTCTCGTCCCATTCGTGGCTTTGACAATGTGGCTAAGACTTCATTAGGTATCATCACCTTACCTCTCACAGTGGGACCTGTTACTTTGCCTACTCCTATCCATGTTATGCCGGGAAATTTAACATACAACTTGTTATTAGGGAGGCCTTGGATTCACAGAATGCAAGTTGTCCCCTCTACGTTGCATAGACAAGTTAAATTCGTTTATAACAATAAGACATATACTTTGATAGGTGATACTAATTTTCAAGCTTGTTTGCAAACATCCACTTCTAAGGGGGGTTCTTCTAAGCCGTCCTCATCTAGTAATGAATCTTTAAATAAGATACCTATCGATGAATCCTCGCTCTCCGATGATCAAAATTCTTTGGATGAGTCTAGAGCTCTTGGAGAAGATTCTTCTCGACTTGAAACTACACATAAGAAGGATTTTGATCCTGGGAAGATCCTCGAAGACGACGATTGGGGATCCCTTGATTTTAATCCTACCTTTGTGGGTGAATATAAGGTTCCTTCTAGAGAAATTAAAGTTGAAAAGAAGGAAGAAGATGAAAATCATAAAGTTGAAAAGAAAGAAGAAACTAAAAATCAATCAACCTTACCTGAATCTATGAGTAATAATTTTGTGGCCGCCTCTCAAACTTCTTCTCCTCACATCTCTAATTATGAAGAGTTTGATTCTTTGTCTTATGAAAAACCACCTTCTCTTCCTGAAATGGCTTATCGTTATGGTCGTGGTTTTTGCATTTTTGCTAAGCATGGGTATCATGGAAAAGGTTGTGGTGCTCATGAACAAGGGATAAGAGTTCCTCTAGAGACTAATTTTCACAATTATGCCTTTGGACTTGGCTTTAATCCCTGCAAACGTACTAAAGCTTCTAAAAGACCATGCATTAGTGTTAATGCTATCTCTACATCTTTATCAATACAACATCCTGAGTATATTGATGGGGATCCTTCGTGTGCCTGTGCTTTGGATGTCTTCCCTACCGACGATGCTTTAGCTGAGTTCTTGGGAGCCTATGACACCCTTCCTCGTTATCATCACAATAGGGGACTCCCTTATTGTTTGAACACTAAAGCCTATTTTGGAAAAGAGATTGATAATGACGAGATTGTGAAAGAATTCCCTCAGTTAAAGGATACTCCTCAAAAAAGTAATCTTCTCATAAGTGACACCACTGATGTTAAGATGGATCCTTGCAATAAAGAGAAATTCATTAAAATTGGTAAATGTTTGGATGAAGAGGAACAGAAACAATATGAAGAACTATTGCATGAATTCCCTGAGATCTTTGCTTGGGCATATTTTGACATGCCTGGTATAGATCCTAAGATCGTTACTCATAATATTGTCTTAGTTCTTGATGCTAAGCCCGTGAAACAAAAGATTCAAAAAATGAATCCTAAGGTGGCTCTGCTTGTTAAGGCTGAGATTGAAAAATTATTGGAGGCTGGATTTATCCGCCCTATTGACTATTCCCCATGGATCTCAAACATTGTCACTGTGGCTAAACCAGACAACAAAATAAGAATGTGTACTGACTTTCAGGATCTAAATAAAGCTTCTTTAAAAGATGATTTCCCTCTTCCAAACATTGACATGATAGTTGATTCTACGGCAGGACATGCCTTGTTATCCTTCATGGATGGTTTTTCAGGCTACAATCAAATTTTTATTAACCCTCAAGATCAATTCAAAACTGCTTTCACCACTCCTTGGGGTACGTTTTGTTGGATAATGATGCCTTTTGGACTTAAAAACGCTGGTGCAACTTATCAACAAGCGATGACCCTTATCTTTCATGATTATATGCATAAGATTTTAGAGGATTATGTTGATGACATTTTAGCCAAATCCTTTCTTCACATGGATCATATTAAAACCCTTCGTCAAATCTTTGAAAGGATTCGTAAATATCACATGCGCTTGAATCCCCGAAAATGTGTTTTTGGTGTGGATAGTGGAAAACTATTAGGGTTCATAGTTTCGCATCATGGGATTGAGGTGGATACTAAGAAAATAGATGCTATTGTCAACATGCCACCTCCTAGAAATGTGTCTCAACTTAAAAGCTTACAAGGAAAGATTCAAGCTATTCGTAGGTTTGTGTCTCAGCTTGCAGATCGTACCTTTCCTTTTACTCAACTTCTTAAAAAGGATATCACTTTTCAATGGAATGAGGATTGTCAACAAGCATTTGAAGATTTAAAAGTGTATTTGGCTAGTCCTCCTATTCTTCAACCTGTCGAATCTTCTAAACCCTTCCTTCTGTATACAGCTGCTTCCTCTCATGCTCTCGCAGCATTGTTGGCACAACATGATAAAGATGGTAAGGAATGTCCGGTTTATTACATAAGTCATACCTTACTCAATTATGAGACCCGATATTCTGCGATAGAAAGACAATGCTTGGCCTTGGTATTTGCGACTCAGAAATTGAGACATTATCTTTTAAATTCAGAAGTCCATGTCATGGTAAAGTTTGATCCTTTGAAGCATCTTTTCTCTAAAACTGATTTATCAGGAGGTCTAGCTAAGTGGGTTATGATGTTAACTGAATTTGACCTTAAATTTGTTTCACAAAGAGCAATTAAAGGACAAGCGTTGACTGATCACTTAGTTGAGGCCCCTTCACCTTTCTCCTTCCCTAACCCTGAGTCTTTTCCTGATGACTTCATTCTTTCTATAGAGAAAGATGAAACTTGGGAGTTATACTTTGATGGCCCTAAGTGTCGTACGGGATCGGGGGTAGGTGTTGTTCTGATTTCTCCTACAAAGAAACCCATTCCCTTATCCTATCGTCTAAATTTCCTGTGTACCAATAACATTGCTGAGTATGAGGCTTTTATAGCGGGAATAAAAGCAGCCTTAGCTCTGAATATAAAACACATACATATCTATGGAGATTCGCAATTGATTATAAGACAAGTAACAGGAATATATCAAGCAAAACAAGACAAATTATCACAATATAAAGACCTTGCTATCTCTTTATTACAAAATTTCGATTCTTATACTATGGAACCTGTTCCTCGAAAAGATAATCAACATGCAGATGCAATGGCATGTGTGGCTTCTCTTGTATCTTTAGAGGACCCTGTGGTTGATCTTAAATTTGTTATTCACAACCTTATTTCTCCAGCTATTGTAGACGATTCTAGCTTGGTAACCTGTTGTGACTTTATAGACTCAGATGAATGGTACTCGCATATCATAAGATATTTGACCGATGGTACCTTTCCTGATTCTGCTAATAGGAACACTAGGGCTAGAATCCGCAAGTTGTCTGCTAGATATATCATTCTTTCTAATGTCCTTTACCGAAGGGGTTATGATGGTCTTCTCCTTCGCTGTCTTAACAAGTCGGAAATCCCTGTTGCTCTTGAAGAGGCACATTCAGGTGCCTATGGGCGGCATTTTGGGGGCAAATCCTTGGTTCATAGATTGCTTCGTATGGGATACTATTGGCAAACTATGCAGAAGGATTCCTTTTCATTTGTTAAGAAATGTCATCAATGTCAACAACACAATAATCTGATTCATGCTCCTGCCCAAGAGCTTCGTTCTCAAGTAGCTTCTTGGCCTTTCTCCGCATGGGGTTTGGATCTTATTGGAAAAATCTCCCCTCCTTCATCTCAAGGACACACCTTCATTATAACCGCAACAGATTACTTTACGAAGTGGGTAGAAGCTATTCCCCTTCGCTCTACTACTGCTCAAGTGATTTGTCAATTTCTTCTAGAAAACATTATTTCTCGATTTGGGATACCTTCCACTATTATCTCAGATAATGGGACATTGTTTAAGAACAAGGACGTGAAGAAATTCCTCGAGAAGTATCATATCAAACATCGATTTTCTACACCATATTATCCTCAGTCAAATGGTCAAGCCGAATCATCCAATAAGATAATTGAACAAATTCTTCGTAAAACCGTAAATAAGCATGGTAAGGATTGGAGTAACCAGCTAATCTATGCTCTTTGGGCCTACCAGACGAGTGTACGAATTGCTACGGGAACTACTCCTTATAATCTTGTTTATGGTGCTGACGCTATTATGCCCTTAGAATTAGAGATTCCATCACTTAGGGTTTCTCTCAAAGGTATAGTAGATGATGACTCTTATAGAGAACAACGACTTCAACAGCTTGAGATGCTTGATGAACAGCGTATAAATGCTCTTGAGCATATTCAAGCATATCATAAAACCCTACAACGAAGCTATAATGATAAGGTCATTCAACGTTCCTTCTCAGTAGGTGACTTAGTCCTCTATGAGAATCAGCGCAATGTGAATGCCTTGCCTGCCGAAAAGGGAAAATTTAGTCCTAATTGGCTTGGACCATATATCGTTATTGAGGATTATGGATCAGGCGCTTACAAAATAGCAGATGTAGACGGTACGCCTCTTAAAGAACCTATCAATGCTATGCACTTGCGTAGATATTATGCTTAATTCTTCATTTCTTATCTATCTTCTTTTCAATTCTTCAACATTGAATAATATGTTAGTGTTTCTTGATTAAAGCAAAATAGAATTAAATATTATATTGTTTAATCTATATTGCTTCGTTCCTGACAAGCATGTCTTCTTAATTTATAGATTGTCTTGAATTCATTTATGTAAATTGTAAAAGATTTGCATTTCCGTTATGCTAGCATATTATACAGTGTCATTATGTGTTAAGTAGAATTGTATCATGTTGTGTTTAAGTACAAAATTAAATCACATTAGTTATATGATTCTTAGACTTAATACATATTTCTTCCTTATCATCAATGTAGTACTTGATTAAATATTTTAATTAAGTCACACATGTATCAATTTAATCATGGAGCATTGAAAAATCAATCACATGGAAATTAAATTATGAACATACATGTACATTTACCAAATGTATTAGATTTAATCAAAACAAAATATACATTGTTTTAAGCATTAAAGATAACACATTTGAGACAAAAGAGAAGCATGTATATATATACATATATATATGTGTGGATCGTATACAAATATAGGTCACTGTATATCCAAAATGTGACCTCTCTTCTACATCATAAAATCATCTCCTATCCCTAGGGCTAGTGGCTGGAGAGTGTCGACTGGACGCTCCCTCGTGATCTGGCCGTGAAGGTGGACCCATGGGTGTGTAGCGCGATACAGACCGTGAGTGACTCCGAGAGGAACTCCTACGATCCCTATCCATAAGGATTGCGCGATAGGTGGTAGCCTCGGCCTGAGCCGCTGCTAGATCTCACTGCGCCTGCTGGAGGTCCTCTGACAGGACTCTCTCTCTCTGTCGCGCCTGCTGGAGGTCCTTTGATAGGACTCTCTCTCTCTCCCTCCATATATCTACCTGTACTCGGAATGGGAAAAACAAATCCTCATGCCGACCCGCGTTCCCCTGAGGCCTATAGGCAATCTGTTAGGAACTGGGAATCTGTGCTATCATGGAAATATCTGTCATTGCCTGCTGAATCAGGGAACGCCATTCCTGCACATTAGCTATGGTAGTAGAACAGATTTTTGTTAGTACCATTTTATATCATCAAAGCATCAATCAATCAATATAAACCTACTATACCTGGATCTCCCTCACGCCAGTAGGGATCATGATATGGTAGCATCTGTGCCTGGGCACCACTAGGCTCCCCTCGCTCGAATAATCTGTGCACGATGGGTGTGGGCTGGACGGTACTAGGAACTGGTCTCCGTATCGCCTCATGTTCCCCCTGTGGGGGAATAAGAGGTGGATCCAGAGCTATGGTATCATCTCCTGAATGGTGGGGAGCTGCATCCGACTCCTCCTCATCATCTCTATCCTCCTCCTCCTCGTCCTCCTCATCATCCTCATCCTCGTCCTCATCCACATCATCACCTACATCTCCCTCGTCCTCCTCTCTATCTGTATCCTCCTCCTCCTCCTCGGCACTGGGCTGATCGCCTGTAGGTGGATCAGGATCTCCCGCCTCCTCATGACCCTCTCCCTCCTCTGGCTCCTCTGACCTGGATCCCTGGTCCTCATCTCGGTCTCCATGTCTCCATGGGCCTGGATGGCCTGTCGGGTGATCCGGTGGAAAGATAGGACCTGGATATGATCTCATAAACCATGAGACATACCTACGCTGTGCTCCAGGCTCTGCAGAATAATCAGTGACTACATCCTGATCAGATCCCTCTAAGTCTGTAGTCTCGATGTCATCTATCGTCGGTCTCGCTACTGCTCTAGGTCTGGGAAGGACCCGCGAGTGTCGAGTATAGATGGGCACATCGGCTGGAACACACTGCTCTAGCCCGAACTGCCTCCATACTCGGTCGAAGTAGAAAGGGACTATGATGTGTGCATATCGTCCCCGCAGTAGGCGGTTCCTCTGTAGGAATGCTAACTGTCTCTCCATCCCATCCCATCTGTGCATCCGTAGGTAAGGTCTCCACACTGTCACCTCGGCTGTCAGTCTGTCAAAAATCACTCTCCAATATAACAAATCTCCAAATCTCCACTCGCTGGTAAGTGGATAAGCGAACACCCTAGGTCGCTCGCTCCTTGTACTCAGCGGAAAGCCGACGGGCCTGGTGCATGTGAAGTGCTCTAAAATCCACACCTGCAGAAGTGTGCATGTCATCAAACTGAACCCCTATCCAAATACGTACTCCTCAAGGTCGTGATAGAGATGCGCAAGCATACTCCGACCCCAAGCATACACTCTCCTGTGTCTCTCCATCGCTCTGATACACCATGTGAGACCCCCATGCATGTGTGTCCCTCACCCATTAGGGCAGACGGCTAGTGCTATGATGGCTATCATAAGGCGTCTCAGAAGGGGTACCTCCCCTGTAGGGTGTAAGAGCCAGCTGACCATGATGCGACCTCTCGTCTCACTCGACAT
The DNA here is from genome assembly GCF_030272615.1 of Cryptomeria japonica. Lineage (NCBI taxonomy): Eukaryota > Viridiplantae > Streptophyta > Pinopsida > Cupressales > Cupressaceae > Cryptomeria > Cryptomeria japonica. The sequence goes on from NC_081414.1 coordinate 484,622,347, forward strand.
GACTCTCCCTATGCAATACACCTGCTCTCTCTGATGATCCTCCGCTGACCGATCGGTCGCGTATGTAACAGTCGCTCCTCTGATAGGCAGATGAAGTATACGGTACACATCCTCGAGTGTAACCGTCAGCTCCCCTACTGGAAGATGAAATGTGCATGTGTCAGGATCCCATCGCTCCATCAATGCCATCAGCATCGCAGGATGGAACCGAATGGCTGGCATGAGGATCACATACCATAATCCTACTATCGACAGTGTGTCTCTCTCTGACTGAGTAAGCCGCGGAATCTGATCTTGTAAACTGTGAAGAATATGTCCCGCTGTATGCTCTCTCATGTACGGAAGGCCCTGCAGCACAAAAACATAACCGTAATCAGTACTCAATCATCAAAATCGCTAATGCAAACTATCAAACATCGTGTGCTAGTCCTGAAACCCCTCTCCAAGCCTTGATTGGGGACCACAGTGTCCTGTCAGGGACCATGGCGCCCTGTCAAGGACCATGGCGCCCTGAGGGGACCATGGCGCCCTGTCAGGGACCATGGCGCCCTGAAGGGACCATGGCACCCTGGGGGGACCAGGGCACCCCACAGGGACCATGGCGCCCTGGGTGGGCCCCGGGTCAGCCTTCAGGGCCCGCATACGATCACAGAAAAGTCAAAATGCAGAAAATCAAAAGTCAAAGTTCAGTCAACTCACCTCGTCCAGTGGCTCGTCGTCGATCATGGCCTGGCGCAGGATCTCGATCCTCATGGGACGCTCTGGTCGTCGTGAAGGCATGATGATGGCTAGGTGGGCTCCGCTGCACTGAATAGTATTCTGAAATCGACAAAGTGACGAATACAAGTGTCACTTTCAAAGTATATACTCTCATTTGTTTATTCTTACTTTGTGAAACCCTAATTTTTCCTCTCTCATTCATTTTATCATAACTGGAGTTTGGGAGATGCAATTTTCGAGCCGTTTGTTGCGTTGGAATCGTATTTTCCTTCTCCTACTCTCGGGATGTTCCAAAAAGTGCTCTGATGAAGCCTATTTAGCGAACACCCCTCATCAATACTCTATTACATAATTTGTCGCAAGTAAACATGCTACCCTGTTTCACCTCCCTAATAAGCAAGTCGAAACAGGGGGGGGCATATAGCTACTCACAAATTTCATCACTTTCCTTAGTAAGCATTAGGTGATTTTGTGATCTAATGTGTGTTTTGTAGGGTGCGGTTCCTAACTGTGTACTGCAGATACCGCTGGGGGCTTCGTCCGACAACTTATGGATATATCCTTTTTCAAATAATGTTTACTTTTATGTACTTTAGCTTGCATATGCATGTAGTACTCATATGACCGCTAAAGTGGGGGCTAAATGTAGCGTCGTAAATTGTACGCACTCACTAGGGTGGTACAATTTCACACCTAGTTTAGCACCCGCCTTAGCGCATTTTACATTCTGCATTGCATTTCTCCTTAAGCACTTAATTAATCAAATTAATTAGGTCTAAGGCCCTATTTCATCATTCTCTACATCATAAAGTTGGGCCCTTTCACTAAAGTGCGCCCTTCGCATTTTATTCCTCCAATACACCACTTAATCAAAAACCCTAATTAAGTCTTATTTCGAACTTGGGGGCTTGGTTTCGGGGTCAAAACGTCTCGAAATCACCTGTAACTTCGGGATTCTCTCTAAAATCATCATATCCGACGGCCCTGAAAATTTGGTGAAAAGTTGTCGGGACCATGGCGCCCAGAGTGCACATGGTCCCGGACATTTTTCTCGAAATTTTAGGAGCACGATCCAATCATAAAATAAAGCTTAACCCCAAGAAATTGGCGGGATATTCAATCTCTAGGTCGGCCAAAATACGAATTTACGATCTAGGGTTTCCTACATAAGAGCTCTCTTTCTTCATTTGAAGTGATCCGATTTTTGTTTTCAGGAACTTCATATGCAGCGAAAGAGAAGATCTTTGAAGACTTCAACATCTTACAACATCCCTCTATCAAGCATTTATCAATTCCATTCATCCATTTAGGGCTTGGAAGACATTGAAGAACAATAGGAGATTACCGACTGAAGATTGGCTTGTACTCCTCCCTTGAGGGTTGGGTATGATTTCATGTTGTTTTCATGTCTTTGCATAAGCTTCAATACATCATTTATTCATGCTTTAGATCATTTTGCATCTTGATTTAGAGCATTTACGTTATCATTTACAAGAAATTAGGGTTTACTTTCTAGGTTGCTCTAGTTTGCTTTCTTGCATTTTAGGACCTTGCACACACACTAGGTCTGCACACACAATACATTTTACAAAACAACTTGGCTATTCGTGGAGGTGGAAATCACCGAAGTGGGGGTTTGACTAAGGCAAAACCCTATATAGCCGCCCATACACCCTTTTCCAGATATCATTGCAGGTTTCAGGATTCAGACGACGCCGCGGGATACAGATCCGGAGAGAGAAGGTCGAGACAGTACTCTGTATCAAATTGTAGAGCAGAAGACTGGGACAGGAGCGCTGGGTGCCCTGGTCCTGCCAGGACATGGGCGCTGGGCACCCTGGTCCCTGGGACAGAGGCGCTGGGTGCCCTGGTCCTTGGGACAGAGGCGTTGGGCGCCCTGGTCCTCCGGACAGACAGCTTTCAGACAGCTTTCCGACAGTGTTCCAGAGTGCAGAACAGCAGTTTCCAGTGCAGTTTTCAGGACAGTGGCGCCCGCGCCCCCATCCCGCACATTTTCAGTCCGATTTTGACTTCGGGTACACATCTGCATTCTTATTTCATCCTTGTATTTACAGCTGTTCATTGTTTAAACTCAATTCTGCAATCTTGTTATTAATTCATACTTGCATTTTGGTATTAGGGTTTGAACTTGCATTACTTGATCTTACAATTTCAACAAGGGAATAGAAATCCTAATAGATATCCCGTGGCTCTCTCTTTCACCAAAAGAAGTAGCCAATTGTGTGATATCTCTAGGCTCTTTCGTATTCCGTAATGTGTGTCAAAAGGTAGGATTAGGACATGTTAACCTAGTCTCGCTTTTTCCCCCACACATTAACATATAATAAGATTGCAATCATTTTTATTTTCTTTCTGAATCTTGGAGGTAAAGACTATTTGGACCATCGTTGTCTTCATCATTTGTCCCCTTTTTAGTTCTTTTGCCCTCTTCTCATGATCTAGTTAATGTATGCCTAGTCTTGTACTCATGATGAGGACGCGTATGCAAAGGGGGGTCCGCTGCAATAACAAAGAAATGGGTTAAATTCATAAAAAAAATTATTATTGTTACAAGTATTTCATTAATTAAAAGGAAATTGCAAGGGTGCTCTTTACTTGATGGGGCCACATCATCTTCTTGATCATTTTGTCTAGCCTCATCCTCAACATCCTGAACACCCTCTCAATCCTCTGGAGTTGAAACACGAAAGATTACATTAATCAATACACCAATTGCAATTAAATTTGTTTAAAGGAATAATAGTGGTCCTTTTTACCTGGTGAGGCCCCATCATGTTCTTAATGTTGTCTACCTGGATCATGCTCAACTTGGTCACCATAGTCTACATGCTCTAAAATAAAAATAAAAAGGGTTACATTAATTACTACACCAATTTCAATTAAAAATGTTTAATTGTATTAATCATTACATTAAAAAAAATTGTTTATCACATGAATACCTCCAGTATTGGGATGCACACCATGACCTTCATCATGTGCAGGTTGTGTTCCACCCTATCCAGGCTGCATTCCAACATCATGTGCATTGTTAAGATTACTTGACTATTTAAACCAAATATAGTCACATTATGTTGGAAATTAACATCGAATAGATTATTACTCAAGTATTCAATTTTAAATAATTTTTATTTAGCTTATTTACATGATTGACGGATGCACCAGAATATTCTTTTCGCCCACTCAATCCTTTTAGACATTCAGCCACGGCTTCATAGCCCTCCCGGAAGGCAATTTTCATGTCATCTTCTGTGGGCACTCTATTGAATTCAGAGCCCCGTGTTTTTGCTTAATATCATGAATTTTGCTTGTATTATTTAATGATTAAAAAAAATTATTTACAATTTATGATTTCGATGCGATATTTCATTTATTGATACTTCCAATTCGTGCGGCAAGTTTCACATAACCACCGGAGCCGAGTTTGTGTTGCTTGTTCTTTTCTAGTCTTGCCTTAGTTACCTTTGATGTGTCAAGCAGTCTATGAAAAGTTTGAAATATGTTAGATTATATAAATATAAAGAGTAATTAGGACATAATTACATGCTTAATAGTATCACATACCTTCTTCTGCCTAGTGGTGTATTTCCTTTTTTCCTTTCAACTCTCTCCTTTGCATCCAAAATCAGGTCCTTCCACTCCCTCTCTCGAATTATGGGGGACACTCGTACTTTTTTTTCTTCTCTAAATGTGTCATATACTGGTCCCTCACATACTTTAGATGTTTTCCATCTTGGTCAAGGACCTTTCTTTTCTTGAATGTGTCATTTTCGAACAACCCAACCAAACGGTTTATGAGTTCATCTTTTAACTTTTTTTCTTGCTCATTCCACCATTTACGTATGGTGGGACCGAATATCTCCATAATAAAAAATATCATTTCCTGCAAACAAATCATGGGATGATTAGTCCAAAATGAGTGATCAATAAGTAAATTACAATCAGACTATACATAATAATAATTTTAAAGTACCTGGAACCTTCTCTATCTTTATGGGAAGCAAATCTTTGGTCACCACAAATGTGACCGACAATGTTCCCGTACTAGCAATACGGGAAGATCTGGAAAATGCTGCTATGGTATCACCACTAGTGGCCTCTGCATCCTCATGTACATATCCTGCTGTAGAAAATGAATCCACTATGAAATGCCACCAAGAAAGAACACTTCAAGGGAAATAAACACATAACAAAAGAGAGAGAGAAACAAGGATCTACCAACTTTGGGTTCAGTATGATGTGCACTAGAGGATGTCAATATGTTGTGTGTTGCTGACATTACAGTTGGCAATATAGGTGGGGATGATGGAATCTAATGAGGCGGCATTTTCACGGGAACATGGACATCACCTGAAGAATAATACATTAAATATACAAAACATTAAATGTACAATACATTAAATATACAAAACATTAATCTTGTTAGATGTCTCAAACCCATCCACTTGGTGTATCTAGAAGAGTTTGTACTTGAATCATGCCTCTTATATATATTGAAATTGTTGATGAACATGTTGAAAGGGTAGATTGGATCAGTTCAGATCCTTGGAAGGTTGGTAGTTCCATGATATTGGTTTAGGAATGCCTCTAAAATGCAGCCTATATTGGAAGGTTGAATGGATCATATTAGGATCCAAGTGAGAAATATTTGGTGTCTCTGCATCAGTGAGAGGAATCATGCAATCAAAATAGTAGATATCAATATTGAAGACAAAGACCTTAGTTAAAAAATAAGTATTGGGGTTGTTATGAAGAATGAATAGTTCTATGATCTGTAAAAGAGGAAACATATGGTCTGAAAAGATATCAAAACACAAGTGATAGCAATCACATGTTTGATAACAACAAAGAGCATGTGAACACATAAAGGATATATCAGAGCGTCAAAGTAGTTTTAATGTATGGAACATGGTCATCACCTAAACTACCTAGAGTACCTTGATAATGACCACCAGCTCGATGAGGACACAATATTTCCTGTCAAAAAAACACGTACATATTTTAGTTCATGACATAAAAGAGTATAAAATATAAACCATTTTTTAACTTATGTTATAATTAAATATTTCATTACTGCTTACTTCCAAGTTTTGTGCTCTCTGCATCAGTTGTTTCACCCCCTCTTGTATCTCATAAGTTTGAGGGACTTGGTATGCCAAAGCAAGAATTTCTCTATTAATTTTTTTTTGTATCTTTCTCATCATTTCGATAGGGTTTGTGGAATATGCGATGTCATCATCACATAATAGTGAGTCTGGCTTTGTATATATGTCATCAAGTAATGCAAGTGCCTTTCCCTGAACATCCATATGTGACAAGAATATTAGTAACATTATCAAAATTAATCCAAAACCCTAAAGAAAAGAATATAATAATATAACATTTTGCTTCTATCTAATTTGTACAATTACAATGAGGTTTACCTGCTAGGTAGAAGGGTTGGGAGCTACATCCCTGTCTGTGCAATGTGTCGGATGAATGTCACCCTGTGACAAAGATTAAATATAGAAAAAACATTAGCGAAATGAAACCAATAGACTTAGCAAAAAAACTTAATAATAAAATGGTATATTGGAGTCATTAATTGAAGGTTCGTTTAAATGGTATATACTACGTACCACCCCCATGATAGTAATTTTGTTCGTGTCTATGCGATTCAAATTATAATCAATTAGCGGCTCTTCCCCTGCACTTATTGATTTTATCACACATACAAATACACAATTTCCCTTGCGCGCCTCGAATATGCAATCGGGTTGCTTATTAGTTGACCCAGGTCATGTACTGTTTATTAAACCTGCAATATTCCCTGTTGCTTTTGGCCTTCTATCAATGTACATAGCCACTCTTTTACTTTGATCATTATCTTTCCGTTGTATATAATTCACTGAGAGTGCATACCTACGCATACTTTTTTTATATCAAACAATCTGCATCCAATTTTTATAATTGTAACAAGGTCTGACATACTCCATCAATTCAGCAACTTTGATGTAATAGACCTTTATGTCATCCATGGAAAATAGGCCCAAACCATGTAATGATGATGGTGCTATGCGATATATCCTCTCGTTAACACAAAAAACAATGTTTATTGGAGGAATTTCCTTGGGTACCCATTGTTTCTGTAGATGTTTGTACCTCAAGGGCACCTCAAAGTTGCCTATGCTCTCATCATCATAAGAACATGACCCCCCTTGAGCAAGAAAAAATTGCATGCGCTTATTGAATTTTCTCCTAATCTTTTGACCTCTAGTTAATCTCCCTCTTTTAGACGTACTACATGTCTCACTTTCGTCTTCTCTTCCTGAATTTCCTCACTCGAGGAAGAGAGATCTAACAAATACCTATTTGGTGGTACCTGCACTCCATCAAATGAGAGAGATAGTTGGTATAGGGTCGATTGTTATTGTGAGAGGAAATAAATTTTAGGATTCCATGGAGAGAGATGAAAAGAATTTGTAATAGATGGTTCACCATATGTTGTTGATATCTTGCAAACAAGGGTAATGTTGATGAAGAAGCCAGGCCTAAAGTTGATATTGAGATTAAAATTTGAATAAGCCCAACGGGGACCTCAAGTGTTGATAACTATATTAGATTTGTTGTTAATGTCGAGGTCTAAAAAATAAGGGTTGTTTGTTTTCCTAATAATTTTGGAGTTTTAAAAACTCATAAAAATAGTCTTCCTCATCACTTAAAGCATATAAGAGAGCTGAGAAGGTGGAATGAGCTATAACATGTGATTTCAATGAGAAAAAAATCAAAGTTTTGACAAAATATTGTTGCTAAAACCTGGCTTATTATTAAAGAGAAAGCAAGCAATTAATAAATGGTTTCTATAGGGTGTATTGACTTATACCTGTTGATCCATGACACTGTGCAGGATCCTCATCAAAGGGGTTCAGGTTCCTACATATGTAATTTATTTATCTTATGTTAGCTAAAAATTACATGATACGTATGCTAAAAATTACATAGTAGACAACATGAACAATATGCGGACATCATAATCATTGTATTTTTTTTTCCTTACCTTTCATTTATCTAGATAGTGCAGGTTCCTCAACAAAAGGGTTGATGATGCCTGTAGTCACTTACCTATTTCCACCAAGGATGACAGAATCACACAAAATATATACATGTAATCAACACCAACAATTGAGCATCATAAGAATTGCATGATATGTATGCTAAAAATTACATAGTAGACAAGATGAAAAATATGCAGACATCATAACCATTGTATATTTTTTAATTCCTTACCTTTTGTTTATCTAGAAAGTGTAGGGTCCTCAACAATTGAGCATCATAAGCATTACATTTGCAATTTTATAAATAATAAATACATTAAATATATGAGTAATCCATCATATATGTTGTAATCCATCACATATGTATCATAAATCACATGTGTATCATCATTAATATGTTGCAATCCATCACATATGTATCATAAATCACCATCCATCACATAGATAATAAACAGCTCATATTCAATAAATAAAGACAAACTTCAAAAAATTTCACACAAAATGAGGGCTACCCGACACTCTATATGTTTCCATCTCCTATTGGTGGCATGTTTCTACTATTAGGACATCATGAATCAATTATGTAATGGCATTAGAATTTAAAACACAATGAATTAATTATGTGACCATATATATAAGTGAAATAAATTTCTATCAAGAGATCAATATCAAATAGATAATATACTAATCGCATACCAATACATTTCATTCATGTCATTGATCTTCTTCTTCATCTAGCTTATCATCATGACCATCATCATCATCATCGCCATCATCATCATCATCATCATCATCATCATCATCATCATCATCATCATCATCATCATCATCATCATCAACAACATCATCAGCATCATCATCATCATCATCATCATCATCATCATCATCATCATCATCATCATCACCATCATCATGAACATCAGCATCATCATCATCATCGTCGTCGTCGTCGTCATCATCATCATCATCATCATCATCATCATCATCTTCTTCTTCTTCTTCTTCTTCTTCTTCTTCTTCTTCTTCTTCTTCTTCTTCTTCTTCATGAATATTTTCGTCCGGAACATCATCAACTAATTGTTGATTGTGATCATCATCTACATCATCTTCTACTTCTTCGGTATCTTCTTCTTCCATCAGATTATACTTTACCAACCTTCCTCTTGGATCATGTCTAACAATAAATGACCAACCCGGTTTATGAGGAACCTCTGAGTAAAATACATGCTCACATTCGCTTGGAAGAACATAGGACTCATTTCTAGCTCGCTCAAATGACCTTGTATTAACCATTGAAAATCCTTTATCATGTTCAATAACAGTTCTGTCAGGATCATTTTCATTCAATCGTAGCCTGTACCATTGGATGACAAAAAAAACTAATTTGAAGGACCTAAAGTCACACTCAAGTATATCATCCAAAATCCCATAGTATCGATTTTCTGAGACTCGAGGATGTGTGTCACTTCTAGACGAAACGTTAGTCATCTGAAATACTGCACTTATTCCAGAATCACAAGTTTTCTTCATGTCATCCAACTTTTTGATGCGAAATTTATGACCATTGTACCACATAGCCTTGTGGTGTTTCACCTACAAAATATCAAACATATATAATATGTACATCATTACAATTGGGAAAAAAAAAATAGGTGATTAATATATTTATACGTACCTGTTATCTCTTAAACTATATGCCAAATCAATTTCCCTTTGTGTAACACTGGAATCTCCATTACGATGAGCTTCTTTAACCAAGGAAGCCACACCTTCCCATGTTAATGTGTGACCAGATTGTTGACATCGTTGAATCCATATAGTTATCCAATCAATATTGTTTGCAATATACAAATGTAGTGCATCCCACTCTCAAGAAACTGTACAAAAAATAACTAGAAATTTACAACTAAAGTATATTGAAGATTATGAAGAAATTAACTGCAATATATATATATATATATATATATATATATATAACTGCAATACCGAATCATTACCTCTCACTTTCCTCATTCTACCTTTCCCCATCAGGTACTCCCCTTCAAATTTGTTAATAGAGTTGAGATCCCAAATACGATCTACACGGAACTTTGTCACGAACTTAGGAAGGTATTCAGTAATGTACACCATAGTCTGGTATACCATATATCTCTCCACCATAGAACCCTCAAGATGTGCTCTTTATCGAACCAAAGACTTCAAAAATTTCAAGTGCCTCTCAACCATCCACATTGATCTTGTGTGTACAGGTCCACACAATTCAATCTCTTCAACTTGGTGTATGAGGTAGTGTTCTTGTGCACTGAAAGAAGTTGAAGGTATATAATTTTGCATTTCACACATAAGATGAGGAATTTTTCTCTTCCAATATTTTATATCTTCTTTATGGATTATTTAGATGACAACCATCTACAAGAGATTCAAGACACAAATATATTAATGAGACTTTACAAAATAATATACAATATATTACATAACAAGTAAAAAAAATCGCAAATATAATATCTATACAACAAATTGAACAAATATCACTACTTACCTCATTTATTTTCCAAGATCATATATAAATTGCTTGACATTATTGTCGAATTGATCTGGGAAAGATAGAGGTAGAACACACTGCAACAATTATAAAATGATCTTTTTCATTATTTTCTAACATAATACAATGAAAAGTACATGCAATATACAAATATATAGTAAATACACAAGAACATGAATTACCTTAATGAAGGTATGCCAATCATACATTTTCATCCCTGACCCAAATTCACTTTTCTTTGTTATGAGATTGTTTATGTTCCCAGAAAACTCTGTGGGAAATCGAATTTTTTGTATGACTTCTTCTATAGCATTGTTTTGCTACTCCGTTAATAACCAAGGAAGGGAACTTATATTAATCTGTTCTCCATCTCTATTTGATTGAATCACATTTTTCATTTTTTCTTTGTCACACCTTCCATCCAATATTTTTCATAATGTCTCTGTTATATTCTTTCCAATATGCATAGTATCAAACAAATGCACAATTTGTAGTTTCTCATAGTAGGGCAACCTACTAAATTATTTGGGATAACTTTTTAGTCCCTTTGGAAGGTGGTCATTAATGCCTTGATGACCTTCACGAGGCATATAAGTTTAAAAAGTTAACAATGACAATCATCATCAATTACATCATCAGTAAACAAAACACAATATAAAAAATATGAATTCCAAACATAAACCATTAGATGGAATGACATTACCTTGACGATTAATTCTATTATATTCCAACTTCCATAGGGAAGGTGTCATTCTTCGTGGCTTTGATGTAGTCTCTTCTTTCCCATTGAAAAGATGTTTTTCAGTATTTCGATACTTATGATTTTTGTGGAGGAAGTGCCTATACTCATCAAACACCTGCTTTTGTAAAATTTTTGAATGATGAGATTTCATCTTTGGACCACAAACTGGACATGCAAATTTTCTCTTTGTTTGAAGACCTACAAGATCATGTATAATTGGATTAAATATGATAATTTTTATATTTATAATTATGCGCAAGTTGAACACTATAACATAACACAAAAATGTGTTAACCCTGGGGCATCATGAATTGTCCATAGAAGCATTGCATGGAATTGAAATTGTCTTTTACCTATTGGTCTAGAGATGCCATACATAGTGACACCATTCTATAACTCTAGCAACTCGTCGATAAGAAGCTCAATATATAAATTCATATCTTTAACTTGGTACTTACCTAGTTGAATGAACCAAAACATTACATAATTATTATAACCATTTCGCTGCAATATTTATAATTTAATGTAGATGAGTATTAAATGAAAAAAAACTTGGAACAATCATTGCCAACATTATGTGATCCCTCTTTACTGACATCCATGAAAGAATGTTATTGTTGATAACAAAAACAGGCCACACCGAGTAAGTAGATCTCATCTCTCCAAATGGATTGACACCGTCCGCTGCCAATGAAAGCCTGAGATTACGAGGTTCTTCTTTAAAGTGTGGCCACTTTTCATCTATGTCTATAAATGCAGAGCCATCCACAGACATTCAAATAATGTCATCTCAACTTCTATTGCATGCATGGTAATCCATAAATTACGCCAAGATTTCGCACCTAAATAATCGTTGCAAACATGGAATAATGGGAATTAAAAAAACAACCTTGCGAGGCACCTTTTTTGTTGGTTGATCCATTCAATATCTACTCATATGATATTCAGGGCATTTTGTTACAAATTCATGTTGTTTATGATATATAATATGATCATTGGGACATGCATCTATTGCTTGATACTTCATTCCAATATCTTTCATAATGGCAAATAATTCTTGGTATGAGAGAGGTAGAATATTTGATGCTAGTAACAAAAACTCACCTATCAATCTACAACCAAAAATATAATTTGTTAATATAAAGAATCTTAATGGTGCATGTTTCACCCTTTATTAAATATAATGAAATAACAACAAAAATAGATGAAAAAAGATGACATATATGACATACCTTAACATACGTGATATTGTTATGTTGGATAAACCATTCATAACCTTCAAGTCCACCAACAACAATACAACAAAGAGAAGGAGTTGTTTGGGAGACTTTGTAAAGGGTCTCATATGCCTTCTCAAGTAGAGGTACATCAAGAATAGCATCGAAGTCATCTTGATCATCATGATCAGTTGTGCTAGTACTATATGTGTCGTGGATCAATGTATTTGTACCATCATCTTCAATTATGTTTTCTGGCACATGATCATCTTCTTCCATAGGATCATTATCTTCAGCTTCGATATTCACACCTCCATGTTCCTCCACTTGGAAAACCACATTCTCTGAGTTGTGGCAGTCCATATCATGTTCCCTAGGGTGCTCCACCTATATAAAAATGATCGACATAAATAAACCATCATCATTATCTCATCATCAAGTGATTTCTTATGTATATAAATTGTTAAAATGATATAATGAACAACTTACCAATGGACGATAATCATGCCCCCCTTCAATGTGACCATGTTGCCTACAATGTTTCTCAGTTTTTGTGATTAGAAGTCTTCTATTCTTTAAGCCCTTGCAATTTTTGCAGGGACAATAACATTTTCCATCACCTTTTATTTTCAAGCTAGACCACAATCTAGCAATTATCTCCTTATTTTGTTCTTTTTTTATATTAGCTGACATGATCTTTCTTCACAAGAAAATAAATCAAGCTATGGAAACTTCAGTCTATAACCTTCACAAACTAAGCAAAACGATGTCACAAGTACAAAAGTCTTCATAGAAATAGTTATAAAGAACTTGAAATGTTAGTTACGAAATGATGTTTCAGTATAATATACCAAATTGAAATACTGAAACATATATAAATTACAAAATGAACCAAAACCATTCAACATTCAACATAGTAACATAGTACTCGGGTACTCCAAGTACCCAGTGCAGGGACATCCCAGGGATGGGTAATTCAAGGTTTTGTGGAAATCAACATAACGCCAATTTCAGGTTAAAAAGAAAACTTAAAGCATAGGTATAGATTTTGTCCTAGGCACGACCAGAACAGGAGGCATCACTATCATCATGAACAACAATCATTGACAGATGACAAGAGCAGTAACTATATTACAACAATGTCAAAGCACTCTGATAAGATCAAAGTAGTGACCACTATAGTATGAGGATAGTGACACCATTAATACTTAACACCATGACTCCCAAAGTTAGAAATAAACCAAGATAATGTGGATGTATATATATTGACAATTTATTGTGCTATGAAACAATGATATCAATGCCTACAAAGTAGTTGCAATGCATGAGTTCAAAGACAACCTGAGTTGGCCTAGTGGTGGAGAACTTGTACTCTTGAAAGAGAGGTCACAAGTGGTGCAGGAGCACCTGAACCCTAGAGGAACACAAGGAGGGTCATGTAATGATGAGGAGCCATCATGTCCCTCTTAACAATTTCAATGAAACACTTCATGGTTCCAACTTTGTTTGGTAACAACACCTTCAAACTCACAATCAGGACCTATCTCCAAGATCCACCATCATTCATGACTCACTCACAATCTCTTTGCTTCTTCAAATGACCACTATGGTCAAGCCTTCATGCATTAGGCCTCAACACCCTTAGCAAACCTTTCACTCCAAATTTGATCTCAAAAAAACTTCTCTTATTGGTCATAACATACTCTGGTCTACAACTTTTATTTGAACACATACACATTCCTATGACAACATCCTTCATATTGACAACTCAACAACTCTTTTATTGACAACTAGGCTCCACTTATTATGGTAACAACCTAGAATCACCTACACACAACCAAACCATCCCCATACTCCAAAGCACTCACAATGGCTTATTAACAACTTCAAACCTCTATCAACACAATAAACAACTTATATGGTTGTGACTATCCCATAAACTTTCCCCTTAAGCATTCAACAACCCTTAAAAACTCTTGGTTTAAAACCTACCCTTACACCTTAGGAATCTTGAATCCTCACAGATATTAAGAGACCTTCAGCACAACTCAATACTATTCCTCAATGCAACCTAACAATCCAACCTTTGACTGCAACTTAAGTTCAAACACAAGAATTCACTGTCAGTTGTGACAGTCATACCTTTATCTGAGACAATCACCCAACACAACCCCAAACAAGTGTCCCTTACCCTTTTAAACACTTGGACACATTCAAAACTCACTATTACATCTCTCCAAACCACCACTTTCCCTTCCAAGCAACCTGCGTACAGAAAACCTTTATCAAACTGCCACTTCACTACTTTGTCTCAGTACAAGACAGATTTCCAGTCATCTTCATCCACAAACACATGTGTCAATCCATACATGGTCTTCTGCAAGCTTAAAAACATATTTTACACATCCTTCCCCTCTATAGTGCCAAATTTGGGGACTTGATGCACGTGAAAACAAAAGTTATTACATTTTTACCAGTCACTGGATAACCTAGACCGAAGGTTTGTAATTTGGACAAAAACTAGAATATCTTGCCTAAACAATGATGGATTTGAATAGAATAAAAACCAAATTAGAGTTTGTTCAGTGCCACATCAAATACAATAGAAGATAAACTAAAAATTCAAGGTATTAACACAGAAAACTCAAGTGATCAGACTATTATACTGTCAAAAACATGAAAAATGAGCATAAAAACATGTTATATTGATATCAAAACTGATTACATCAACTCACCATTCCATTTTTTATCTTTGCACACATATTTATATCATTATTTGACATTATTTGGGTTTAATGGTTAATTAAGGGTTTGAGAATGAAATATGTTTGTAAGGTCCTAATAAGGCCACTTAGAAGATGTAATAGGTAACCTAATAAGGCCATGTAGAAATGATTTTGGTAACCTTCCCTTTTTTTATTACAAGCTAGAGAAATGAGTCATTGACAAGATGATAGATGCAGCTCATATGATGAGCATTTACCTATAAATAAATGTAATTGAAATCTGATTTGTGTGGGGAATAAAAAGAATTTGGTCTCTGTTGTAGCAAAGCTTTGTGTGTTTAAATTTTATCTTTGTTTGCCCCTGTTAACCAAATTCGTCTTCTAAACTTAATTGGTTACTCAAGACCATCTAAATTCCCATCATACATAGTCACAATTTTCCAAGAAATCAAAATAGATCATATGTCTGAGAGAACAGAAAGATAAGAAAACAATGTTGTTGAGGATTTAAATAGAACCAATCTGCGACATTTAATGGAGATGAGGCACATTATAAAACATATGTTGATACATGACACCCTTAAATCTTTTGGTATACAATAAATTAAGAGGCGTCTACCTAAGGAACACCTACAGGGAGATTCAAACTATCAATCAAATACATACTTCGAACTTATAAAAGAAAACACACTATTTAATCTTTATATTTCACTCCTTTAGGATTATATAAGAATATTGTGAATCAAGGATTACAAACCATAGCCATAAAAACTCTTAGTTCATCAATGTATCTATGTTACCCAATAATCTCATTCCAAACCATGCTAAGTTGTTTAAAGATACAAATATGTTTCCCTCCATTCACATATGAATTACATTGTTCTTTAAGAATTATCATTGTAATGAAGATTCCAAAAAGTAAACAACATAGGTTACCATTCAATAATCTAGTGCTAAAAACTTAACCAACTTTCAAGAATAAGGTAAATTGAAGATAGTCAATTGATGTCTTCCCAGTTGTATGTGCATTTAGTTACAACTTACAAAACTATAGCTTTACATAAATTGAATTTGAGGCTCACCATTGTAAACATAAAACATCAACCCTTTGTTAGACTATATGTAAAATGTTATCAACTAAGAGACTTTTTATGTCCATGATAACTGGTCAACACATATATGGGAAAGTTATAAGGGCTAAGGAATAAATACTATATGCAAAATACTATCAACTAAGAGAATTTTTGTCCATGATAACTGATTAACTCATATAGGAAAAATTTGTAAGAAATAAGAGATTTTCTATGTCTGTGATAACTAATCAACCCATATAGGGAAAATTTGTAAGACTTGAGGACTAAGTTAGAATTTTGCCTTGACAAAAAAATAATGTCCTATAGTAGTAACCTATTAACTCAAAGTTATTCTCTAAGAGTAGAGAAACATCAAGCTCATAAAACAAAAAGAACATTAGTTCCATATAGTGAACAAATTTCAACCACCTTTTAGGAGGATGAGAAATATTTATGTGTGTAGTCATAGTCTTGAAACCAAAATATAACCGAGTACATGTAAGTTATTTTTCAAGTTCACAAAGGATAGAATAACTAGAAAAGAAAATGTGTGGTGAGTTTGAAGCAACCCCGTGACCTAGTGTGTATCCAAACTTTATCTCAAGTCATATCTTACGAAGAGAACAAAAAACATCATGTGGGTACTTTTCCTTAACCTCAAAGCCACAAACTCCCTTGCTAACCATATCAATTGACAAGTACCCTTTCCCTTCATGAAGGGTTCCAATTGGGATAAATCTTGAGGAGAGGTGAAGAGACGGTGGTGATAGTGTAATGCACATGCAAGTATTCAGCCACTCATGCATTGGAAACAAACAATCATGAAACAATCACAAGAACACCAAAAGTAAAATGGGAGCTTTGGTCAAATACTTTAGTAGGATGCAACCACGATCTCATGAAATTCCACCGTCATTCAATGCCTCTAAATCAATAGACATTGGATGATCTTAATAGATATTGATAAGTCTTAATCATTCATTTGGTCCACCACACTCTAGAACACTTTCTCTCGAATCTAAGAAGACACCCTATATCTATCTAATCTTGACTCTTCGTTGAAAAAGGCTGAAGAATCAATATGAAACTAATATAAAATTCTAATTATTTATGATTAAGAAAAAAAATGGAAGTTACAAAGCTGAGAGAACATGGGAACAATATTACTACCCTTGTAACAGGTTGTGGACTCCACATATAATCTGGAACATTTCGAAAGGTAAATAAACTTTTAAGGTACGTTTTGTTTCAATATCCATACACAAAACACAATGGTTATTTACTATTTAAAAGGATAGATCGATAGACTAGTCTTATAATTCTATCGGTTGGACAAGATAATTTGAGGTGGTGACATCCTTTTATTTACACATCGTTTATGTCAGAAAGCATGACATATATGCTCTATATTTGGTAAGACATGTTTTGAGATTCAAGAACCGGTTTACAAATATACCAAACAAAAAGAAGTTGTTATAGTGTAAGTTGCTCTGTGTCAATCATTGACGCTCATGAATTGAATCCCAATATAAATTAAACATAATATAGCTTAGAACTTAAACACAAAACAACACAATTTGCAAGATAAACTAGGAAACCCTATTAAAATCATGACATCAAAACAAAACTAAAAAGACCATGAGCCCGATCACGTACAAGAAAAATCCCTCTCAATGTTCATACTATTTTGTGCAAGAAGTATTTGGGGTTTTTAATATGCAGAAAAGAATTTGAGAATGTATACGTACAATGCAAGCTAGGAGAAAAACAATGGTGAATTTTCTAAAACTTGAATCAAACCCGAGTCGACACTTGGAATTGCCTCAACCTGCAAAATATAAATGTAAAAAAATGCAAAATGTAAATCAGATTTGCAATGAAAAATTAGATAACACAATGGCAATGGCAAGAGATCATAACTTACCCAATCTCAAAAACTTTGAAAAATGCTCATCATGTGCCCGCTTCCTCCCAATTTTTGTACCGTGCCTGCGAATAATGAAGGCGCGCATATTACTTCTTTTTAAAAATATATCCCATTTGTGTCGGAATTCAGACAAGGACTTCCGATGAACACCATTGTCGTCAGAATTCTAACAAACGCAGACAAGGTTTCAAAAAAAAAAAGGAAATTTGACACAAATTTCGTTGTAAAATCCGACAAAGCAAAAGAAATCCCATAGTTCGTCGGAAAATGCACCCAAATTAGTTAGTGTATGTGAAAGAGTTGTTGAAGAAATTTGGTTTGGATGATACAAAGCCAGTTGGAACCCCTATGGTGACTAGATGTAATTTGACTAAGGATGATGATTCCCCTAAAGAAAATCATACCAGATACAAATCTATGATTAGTGGATTGTTATATTTGACTCAGACTAGACCGGATATCATGAATGTTGTTTTTCTTATTTCCAGATTTAAACTTGAACCTAAGGAATCTCATGTTGTATCCATTAAAAAAAAAAATTGATATTTGAAAGGAACCGTTGATTTTGGTTTATGGTATCCTAAATGTGATGATTTTACTTTGAGTGATTTTATTGATGGTGATGGGCAGGAGATGTTGATGACTAGAAGAGTACTAGTGGTGGTGCATTTTTCTTGGGAAAGAGATTGGTTTCTTGGTTGAGTAAAAACCAAAATTCTATTTCTTTATCTATTGCAGAGGTAGAGTATATTGATATTGCTAACAATTGTACTTAGGTTGTGTGGATGAAGAAAATGTTGAAGGATATCAAAGTTATGTATGATGAGCCTATTGCTATCTATTGTGAGAATTCAAGTGCAATTAACATTTCTAAGAATTTGGTGTTGCATTCTAAGACTAAGCAAATATCAATCAAGTTTCACTTTTTGAGAGACAAGGTAAAGGAGAAGGAAGTCAGATTGGAGTATGTGCCTACAAAGGAACAGATTGCAGACATTTTCATGAAGCCTTTGCCTAAGAATACGTTTGAGTATCTCAGAGAGAAGCTAGGGGTGATTTTCCCTCCCGATCAAAACTAAAGTGCATTGGTATGCATCAGTCCGATGCATTTCACAGTCATATCTTGTGATCCAGATTGATGAGTGGAGGATGCTACTCAAGGGGACTAGTCAGTGAATCAGTTTTGTGAGTCATTTTTTGTGTTTTGTGGTGCAAATATGTGCCTTTGCCATTGATGTCAAAGGGGGAGAGATTCATATGAAAAACCAAGTAAAATCTAAGGGGGAGAGAATATTTGTAAGAGGGAAAGAGTAATATGAGAGAGTTGTTGATTTCTTTGTCATTGATTGTATTTCACATCATATGTTGCCATCAATGCCAAAGGGGGATATTGTTGGATGTTTGGGGATATTGTTGCAAGTATGCTGCAAATATGTACTTTGATGATATCTAAGAGATGCGTTGTCATTGATGTCAACTTATTTCTCTGTTTGTGACAGTGATGTAGTGAGTTCAGTCAGTTGGTTTGTTCTGCATGGTGATGATCAGAGTTTGCGGATTAAAGAGTTTGTAGAGGATTGTGTATAGATGATTCAATATAATTTTCAGAGGTCTGCATGAAGATTTGAGTGAGTTATGGATATCTGTGTTGTGGTTGGTTTTTCAGTTGTTCAATGATGTCAGAGTGTTCAGTATTTTGATCTGTATTTCTCTGTATTGTAATATCTTGTTTTGTGGATTTAGAGGAATGTTTGGGACATTGATGTGTATCTTTAGTTCAAGTGGTTCGTGGTTTGGAGCTCCACAAGTTATTTTTCTAGGTTGTCAGTCATTGCAGTTAGTGTTCTTGAAGTTCGATATAATGATGATATGATTCTAGTAATTTGAGTTGTTGTGGATGTTGCGATGGTAATTCATGATGCTTGTGGATGTTTCTGGATCATGTGCCTTTTGTGTTGGTGGTTTGCATTAATCATTGTGCGTGTGATTGATGATTTTCTTCGGTGTGCTGGTGTTCTTCATTGTTTTGGCCGACAATATGCTTGTAGCGTGTTGCGGATGTTTGATACATAATTCTTGGAGGTGTTTCATATTCGAGGCATGTGATATGGGTTTGTGCTATGTCTTAGCCAACATTTATTGGTCCACATTTGATTTTGTAGCGTGTATGGCTATATTGTTGTAACTAGGTGATGTGTGTTGAGTCGACCTTATCAAGAGTTGATGTCATGTATAAATAAATGTAATATCTTTGTAATTGAGTGTGTGTATGGATGAGAATCAGAATGTATGTGCACTGAATGTATACATATTTTAGAGGTAGAGAAGAAGTAAGTTTTTATGTGCTTAACCAGAACTATAATCAGGCATTAGGAGATGTTATTTTCTCAATTCATGATCTTTCGGATGTAATCCAAATCTGTTTGTAAGATAGTGAGTCTTCCCTAGGTTGTAGCCCTTCTTGTTTTTGAGAAGTGAGCTCTAGGCAATGTGCCTGAATACATGTGCATTCCCCATTGTAATATTTTATATACTTCTAACAAAGTGGCATCATATTGTGGGTAGGTTCCCACTATGGTTTTTCCCTTGACCGAGTTTTCCATGTCAAAAATCTTGGTGTTATGTGTGTTCCTGATGTGTTGTTGATTTATGATTTCATGCTTTATAATCAAATCTGAGAATAAGTTTAATTTGTGTAAGTTTGTGAAATAACTGATTCACCCCCCCCCCCCAACCCTCTCAGTTAGTTGTCGGTTATCAAAGCTATTTCATCAACCTAAAGAAGAATGGGAAAAGAGAATATGCCTATTTTGTAGCATGGGAGTGGTAGAGACTGAGTGACACTTTGTCATGGAGTGTTTGACATACAGTGACATCTACAACAAATATGGAGACATTCTAAAAATAGACAATTTAAACAATTTGTTTGAGATAGCAAAATTAGACAAAACAAAAAACCTACTTATCGAAATTCACTATCGAAGGACAGATCTAAAGAAGAGATTATTGTTGGAGTTTTGTCATTGATGAAGGAGAATGTTGTGTTGGCTACTAGTTGTCATTGATGTCAACATACTTCTATTGACTTGTTATGTTGCTACTCTGATAATTTGGTGATTTTGCCCATCATGTTTTTCTCTGCATTGCTCCGCAGTTGCAGATATGGGTTTGCGGTTTGGGTAGTACACTCATGTATATCAGATGTACCTATATTCCTAATTGTATTTGTTTTGGATCTCTAGAAGGTGAGATACATGGTCTGATAGTTTAGTCTGTCAGTTGCTATGTTCCTTCGAAATAGAATAGTTTGTTTTGACATCCGCATTTCTTTAATTGATTGTTTTCAATCTTATGATTTTGGGACATGGTTAAGCATTGTGGATAATGTGTGTATTCTAGTTGGCATTAATTTTTGTTATATCCTTGGACGAACTATGTAAATAAAAAGTATGAAGTATATTGTGGTTGCATGTAAGGTATTTTCTTTGTAAGGCATGTATGGCCAATTGAGATATGAATCGATATGTGTGTGTGTGCGCACGTGTGTGTGTGTTGTGGATAACGTGTGTATTCTAGTTGGCATTATTTTTTGTTATATCCTTGGATGACCTATGTAAATAAAAAGTATGAAGTATATTGTGGTTGCATGTAAGGTATTTTCTTTGTAAGGCATGTATGGCCAATTGAGATATGAATCGATGTGTGTGTGTGTGTGTGTGTGGTGTATTCCTTCAATGATATATAGATATAAAGATATAGAGAAAAAATATAGAAGATACATGAAATAGATAAATAGAGACAAAAGTGAGACATAGTGATTAGTTGTGATATGTGACTGAAGCAGATAGCTGAAGAGCAAATAAAGTGTGTGAAATCTATCTACTAAGCTTAATTGGAACTGTATTTCATGCATAAGTAAGATGCAACTTTAGCAATTCATTTTTTGTTTGTTCTCTTTTGTGCAGTAAGCCCTTTGGTAGTGAGCCTTCACCTTTGGTAGTGAGCCTTCATTTTTAGCAGTGAGTCTTGCAGTGAGCATTTGTAATATTCTATAACTAGTTATATTTGAGACTTAATCCTCTTTGTGATTTTTCCCCAACGAGTTTCCACACAAAAATCTAGTGTTCTCTTGTGTATGTTTTTGACTAAGGAAAAACAAGTTTTAAGGGACCCAAAACCATCTTACATAATGAGAAGATTAACATAAAAGAAACTAGAGAGAAAAGGACATAGAAAGAAAAGCTGCAAAAGACCAGCAGAGAAAACAACAGCTAAGGAAAAGAATAGCATAAAGCCACCAAAGACCAGATTACATGTCAGATAAAAAACTTTATATACTCTTCTACGTCCTTAACCAACATCATCATAGCATTAGCAGCTTCTTTCAAGTATTTGTTATCCTACATCTGATGGGTGTCTTTAGTCTTCATCTTCGGATCACTGGTAGTTTGCCTTGTTCTTCATCTAGAGGAGTGAGGAGTAGAACTGGTAGCCGACACATCATCAATGATCACCATCTCTCTGTTCTGTTGGTTCTTCTCCAAACAAGCAACCAAAGCGTTTATATTTTGAGACGAAACCTTCAAAACCTCAAGGCTATGCTCCATAAATTTCTTCAAGGCCTTCTCGGTTTTAGTAATCTGGTTGATAATAATTTCATTATCAACCTCTCCCTTTTCTATGATGATTCTAATCACATCTTCAAGATGCTTCAAATCTCCCTTAATCATTTCTTTTTCCAGCCAATCCTTCATTTCTTCTTCATCCTCTACCTCATTGGTATCCACTACAACATCCTCTTTACCTTTAGTATTGGTATCCTTAATCAAATTCTAAATTTTATAATCCAAATCTCTTTGTTTATTCTGAATACTGGAGATATTTTCCATCACCCATTTCTGGAAGTTGAAAATTTCTAGAGTGCTATTTTTGGCAGTGTTCAAAATGGAGTCTGCGGTCTCCATACCCGGAGCAGAGCTCACAGACCTAGGGTTTACCTCCTTCATAGTGTGTTGAGCTTCATTCCTGCTATCTGAGACATAAGGGTAATTCTTTACTTTCGGCTCTTCAAAATACTCTTTTCTCTGCAGCTTCTCTTCCTCTCCCTCAACCTCTTTCTTCTCACTTTCTACCTCAACATCAACCGCCTTCCCCTATTCCTCCTTTGAACCGACTTTCAATTTTGTGTTATCTTTAGCTTCATCACCAACCCTCACTTTCTTATGTAGAGGAATGTTAGATGAATCTTCATCAGACTCAGAGCCCTCATGATCCTCATAAATGTGGGCATTTTCCATCAAAGGATCTTCCCTATTAGCCCTAGCTTTACCCTTCAAATGCTCATAAATTAGCAGTATAAGGCCTTGGTGAGAAATGAGATAGGATTTAGGTTTTCTGGCATGGTTGACCAAGCTATCATTAAGAGAAGAAGCTAAATAGAAAGGAAAAGAGATCTTCAATCCATGGTGAAAATGGTTTAGGATAACAAAATGATAATTGTAAACCTTCAAAAACCTACCATCAACCATTAGGTATTCCATTAAAACTCTTAACATATTCTACCAGAAAGATTTTACCTGTTGAGGGAGATAGTAGGACACATTGTCCTTCTTGGCAAGCCGAACCCTCTCTTCATCACTTTTAGGGAAGTTCTTGGTGGCTTCCACCGAGAACTTGCGGTCTCTGTAAAATTTGGTACCTTCCTTCTGTAAACGTGTAACCTCTGCCACCAAGTCTTCATCCAGCTTCCAACTCTGTCCAAACAGAGTGACCATGTTATCTGTGTAGCCTCCGCCATATTTTTCGTTCACTTTTCCAGTTGTCATAGTTGGAAGGCTCATTTCGATTAAGTTTACCCCCCATAATGTGATTCAGGTCGAAAACCTCAACAGAGCATGAGATACTCAAATGCTAAAGAAACAGTATACCTGGTCTTAAGCTCATACTCTGGAACAAAACGTTGGAATCGAAAAACAAGGTTATTTCCTTATTATTCAAATAGTCTTTTAGGACATTACAAAAGAACCAAAACTTAATATGATTAACCCCGTCACACCGGTTATCATAATCACAATGCCTTAAACAGATCATCAACTGACACTTCACATAACTCCAATATATATCTTTGATATCCGAACCCAAAAAAGTAATAATGAACTTAACTTGTACCATGGATTCGATCAAATAATAATTGCTCACAAACTACCTTCTAAAAAGAAACTTCTCTGATATATTTAGTGTCCTCCTCTAAATAAACCCCCTCATTAGCTAATAAGTCAGCTACCTTGTTACCTTCCCTTAGAGTATGGGAAATGAAAACACTATCATAGGCATCTAATAATTTTTTAGCACTCTCAATGATATTATAAATGTTCTAAGAGAGGGAACTAGTGCCTTTGATAGCCTGAATAATATTGAGAGAGTCCCCTTCCAGCCATATTTTTTTTAAGTTAAAACTCTGAGCAAGTTGGAGGCATGTTAACATTGCCTGAGCTTCTACAACATGATTGTTTTGAACTCCAAAGGGAGAGGCAAGTGCAACAACACAAAAACCATAAGAATTTCTGATGACTCCTCCCCCTCCAGACTTCCTAGGATTGCCTTTAGTTGCACCATCAAAATTCACCTTAACCCAATTATAAAAAGGAAATCTCCAAACAACATTTTCTCTCCTACTCTTTATATCAAATTTGTAGACCTTGTGAATCAAATTTCATTCAGTGAGGATGCTTTTCTCATTATCAGTCATATTAAGATAACTCCACTGCTTGTTGTTTTTGTGAAGAGTATTTATGTTTTCTTTAATTTCCCTACAAATCTTTTCAAAAACCACCTGAGACATACACTTAGCCTCCCTAACAATTATATTATTTCTCTCCTTCCAGATGTACCAACAAGTCATAGGAAGGACAAAGGACTAGAGGGTCTTAATGAGAGGAAATTTGGTAGGAAAGATCCATTGCAAGATGACTTCCTTCAGACTATTATGCATAACCTAGTCAACTTTCCATTGCATCCAGACTTTACTCCAGATTTACCAGGTAAAAGAACAATGGATAAACAAATGATCCACAGATTCTGCCTCTTTTTGACATAACTCACACCTATTAGGAAACATGAATCCTCTACGAGCCAAGTTATCAATGGTAAGAATCTTGTTGTGAGCTGCAAGCCAAAAAAACATGTTAACTTTAGGAATGAGGAATCTATTCTAGATTTTAGTCCGTATTGGGTTGTAGACCTGAGTAATAGTTTTTTTATAAGCAGAGGTAACAGTGAAGTTACCCCTAGGATTGCTCTTCCATAGAAACACATCATCAAAATCTTTACTAACAGAAAAGGACAACAGATCCTGCTGGAGCAGCAAAAAACCAACATAAATAACATCAAGTCTAACCCATTTATTCTCCTTCTAGTAATTACAAACCATAGAAACATACCTCCTTTTGTATTCATCAATGAATTGGTTGCAGTCCTTATTAAAGAGAGGTTCATCTTTAATCCAAACATCCTCCCAGAACCTGATTTTATCACCTTTGCCAAGGACCCATCCAGCTCCAGCTTTGGCAACTTTTATAGATTTGATCATACTATTCCATATCAAAGAACCAGTAGGGATATCTTCAGAGTAGAGAAGAGAATGAATTGGCTGGTTATGAATATATTTATCAAACCACACCCTACTCCAATATTTCTTAATACCAAAAGCCCTTCAAATCTGTTTAGCAAGAAAGGCTTTGTTAAAAGTGTTAAGAACTTTAATACCTAATCCCCCCTTGCACTTAGGATTACAAACTTTGTCCCAGGAAACCAAGGCTATCCTTTTCTTGTCTTCAACCCCTGACCAAATTTTTTTCTGAATCCTTTCTAAAGCTTCAGCAAATTTAACCGTTATACTAAACAATCTAAGAGCATAGACAAGAAGA
This sequence comes from Cryptomeria japonica, assembly GCF_030272615.1. Taxonomy (NCBI): domain Eukaryota; kingdom Viridiplantae; phylum Streptophyta; class Pinopsida; order Cupressales; family Cupressaceae; genus Cryptomeria; species Cryptomeria japonica. The sequence continues at coordinate 484,648,271 of NC_081414.1, forward strand.
TTCTGAAGAGTAGCTTGAAGAAGCTGAAGCTTACCAGCCTAAGATAGCATAGATCCTTTCCAACCTGCCAATTTCTTGTTGAGTTTGTCAATTAACGAGTTCCAGAAGGAGTTTGGAGGAACGAAACTAAGAGGGAGACCCAAATAGGTAGATGGGAGCAACTCCACCTTACAACCAATAACGTTAGGAATTATTTGTTGCCTCAATATTGGGGCATTTATGAAATAAATAACAGACTTCTCCCAATTAACTTGTTGTCCAGTGGCCAAAGAATAAGAGCTAAGAGCACCTTTGCAAGCAACGGCCTCACCAACATAAGAATATCCCAAAATTGTATCATCAACAAACTATTGGTGAGTACAGAACACATTAGCAGAGGAGGGTCGTAATCCTTTGATGGTTTTATTCACTTTCATTTTCAAAATCAATATGCTCATACTCTCCACCAAGATTATGAAAAGAATAAGAGAAATAGGGTCTCCTTACCTGAGTCCCCTAGAAGATTTAAAAAATCTAGACGGAGAACCATTAATAAGAATAGAAAATTTTGGGGTAGATATCAATTCTCTTGTAACTTTAATTACCTTCTCATCAAATCCAAACGCCTCCATAACCCTGAAAAGAACCAGCCATTCCACTCTATCATAAGCTTTAGCCAGATCCAATTTTATCAGGAAACCCTCTTTGTTTGCAACATTAAGAGAATGGATATTCTCATGCACAAGAATAATATAATCCAAAATCTGCCTACCTGGGACAAATCATTTTTGCTCCTCAGAGATAACAAAGGGGAGAACAGTCAAGAGTCTAGAAGTCATGACTTTTGAAATGATCTTGTAAAAGGAATTACAAAGACTTATTGGCCTAAACTTTCCCATAGAATCAGCTCCAGCCACCTTAGGAATTAGAGCAATAGAAGTAGAATTGATTTCCTTAAGGACTCTTCTGGAACCAAAAAATTCTTTGACAGCATTGAGCGTATCTTTCCCAACAATATGCCAATATTCCTGAAAGAAAAACATGGGAAATCCATCCACACCCTGAGCCTTATCCCCTTGAAAAGAAAAAATAATTTTTTTTAAATTTCATTAGCTGTAGGGATAGCAGATACTGTCTTATTCTGGTGAGGTTCAATAATATTAGGAATGTTATCAACCAAGTCTTGTTTCTTAACAATGTCAATATCCTTACTGCCAGTAAGGAGGTTAGAGAAGAACCTAACAACTTCATCCCCAATGTCATCATCTTTGAGAAGGATTTTGTCATCAACAATTAATCTAGATATTCTGCTGGCAGCTTTATGCTTCATAGATGTCATGTGAAAGAATTTAGTGTTTCTATCCCCAGCTTCCAACCAAATAGCCCTAGATCTTTGCCTCTAGTAGATTTCTTCCCTAGATATAGTGTTGTGAAGTTTGGCTAGAATCTCATCTTCCTTAGCCTTGGGAAACATATTATAACCATCTTTCTGAATAGAGTTTTGAATTTGTTCTAATTCTTCCTTCAGCTTCCTTTTGGATTCAAAAATATCTCCAAAAACCTTCTTATTCCAGATCTTGATTTTATCTTTGGTATTTCTTAGGTTTTTAGCAACTTTGAACATGGCAGATCCATCCACATTTTAATTCCACCATTTGGCAATGGAATTTTCCAAAGAAGGGTGTGAAATCCATATTTTTTCAAACCAGAAAGGAAAACATCGATTGCTCTTAACAGAATCAGCAACAAAAGAAATGGGATAATGATCCGAACCTATTTTGTTAATAACAGACAAAGAGCATCTATACTTAAGGACCCAGTCAGGAGTGATAAGGGATCTGTCAAGCCTTACCTGAATAAGGTCTCCTCCATCCCTTCAATTAGACCAAGTGTAGGAAGCTCCAGTAAGATCAACATCAATCAAAGCATTGGCATTGATAAAGTCCATAAGGTCAATCCTGCTATCCAGTTGAGCTTGAGTTCCTCCATATTTGTCACTTTCTTGCAATGGGATGTTGAAATCCCCCATCAATAGCCACCTGTCCTGAGAAAAAAACCACCTTTTCTGCTAAATTTTGTCCCAAAATTTACTCCTAGCCGCTTTAGAATTTGGGGCATAAATGTTGGTAACCACCCAATCCTGTCCTTCAGCAATACATTTAACTCTCATAGAAATAATATTACCATCTTCATCAATCAGATCTCCATCAATAGTTTTCTTATTCCAAAATATGGCCACCCCACCTGATGCCCCATTTGAGCTACTACCACAAACTCCTCCATGTTTGAAGAAATTTAATTTTTCAACTTTTTCCTTACTCATTTTAGTTTCCTGAACCAGGATGATGTCCGGCTTGTGATCTCTGATAAAATTCCTTAATACATCCTGTTTGTGGAGACCATTTAGGCCTCGAATACTCCAGGATATTACCTTCATTTGGAAACCTGAGAGTAGGATTCCTAGATATTTTGCTGCCTTCCATTAGCTATGTTCTGTTTACTCTCTTGGTCCCTATGCCACTTCATGGTTTTACGTCCCTGCGGGGATTTGGAAAGACCAATATATGCCTTAGATCTAGTTCTAGTTTTAACCCCATTAGAGCAGCCTGTCTTCTTATTTTTCTTTTTTCCCACTCCTATTATTTCTTCATCTTCTTCATCTTTATATGCATGTTGCTTATTATTCCATGGTTCTCCTATTATCTGAGAAGAGGTGGGCGATTCAGTACCAACATTCTGAAATAGAGAATTAAGGAAAACATGAGGCGAGCCAAAATTGATCTTTTTTCCAACAATAACTTCTTGACCTTCAAGGACCTCAGGGCAAACTTTATTATTTTTCATATCTATTTCTTTTAGAGCCTCATGTTGTGATTCATTTGTATCATCAATCTCACCCTCTTCAAGAGTTTCTTTTATGCTTATATTCTCTACCTCCTAACTCTGTAATACTTCAAATCCATTGGCTGTTTTGATCTCAAATCCTTTATCTTTATTTTGTCTATCTTCCTTCTAACTAGAATCCTTGGAAGGACTAGCTCTCCTATCATCTTTTATCATATCATTTGAGTTACTAGGAAATTCGCTTCCTCCTTCCTCTTTACCCTCCTCATTTTTGTTACTCTTCTCTTTCCAAATCTGTTTAACATGATTGTTATGCTTCTGAACATTCTTGGGGTTACTTGGGCAAGCCTTCGCCTAGTGTCCAACTTTCTTACAAGAGAAACACACAAAGGGGAGGGACTCAAACTCTATGGCTTGTTCCCACTTCCCTAGTTTGGAATTTATTTCAATAGAGCTAGGTAGATCCATGTTCTGTGAAATATTGACAGATATTCTCGCATACACCAGCCTCTTTCGTGTTGTTGTCATAGAATCTATAGCCACAAGCTCCCCGAAGGAGTTAGCAATACTTGAGAAAACATCCTCCAACCAGAATTCAAGCGGCAAACTAGGCAACCACACCCATACCGAGGCAGATTCAAAAAAGGAGTCATTGAGCTCCATATTTGGAGACCATTTCCAAATCTTCCCCACAAGAGAAGGAAAAGACAAAGAAACCCCTTGACAGGGCTGAAACATCAACTTGTCCTTCCAGCCTCCATTTTCTCTTAACAAAAGATCTAACAACCTCAATATTAGGTCTGGGTCCAACAAATTTTCCCACTAGAGAAAAAGCCATCAGAGAGATACTATGGTCTATTACCACATCTGGAACTACAATAGCCAGTCTACCTAATTTTCTATTAGAAATATATTTCACAGAAGGAAAGGACGATTTACCAATGGGTTTGTTTGCAAAAAGACTATTCCAGGGTTTGAGAGCTTTCGTCTATGTCATCTTTTCCAAATCGGCGTTCAAGATCTCAGGAGCACGCTTTGAAGAATCTTCATTATTTTGAGGAGGGTCTCGATGTCGTGGGTCCCCATCCTTTCGACCATCCTCATCATCCACCGTAGATCCCAAAGAGTCAAGTTGTCCTTGTGCTGCAAAGGAATCAGAACCAGAAGAAACAACTGCGTTGTTCCCTCCATTCGCAGAATTCAAATTTCCCTCCAGTTGCGCTAATCCCTCCATTCAAGAATTTACTCCTCCCTGGAGATTTATTGTTATTATTGTTCTCTTGTGTATGTTGATGTGGATGGTATCTTTGCTTTTGTTGTTCATTTAATTACTAATTCCTTTCTATTACATTCTAATTGATGTGAATCTACAAAGTAATATTAAGATTGTTTTAAGATTCAGGGAATACTGATTCACCCGCTCCCCCCTCAGTATTCCAATTGTTCAACACTTACAAATATTTAAAGCTTTGGTGCCCTATTTGTGAGGGTGTGTGTTATTCTCGGGTCCTATAGGCTCATGGACGTTATTAAAATCTATCATTCATTCAAATGTTAAGGCTCCATTAAAAGATATTAGAATGTTCAAAACTACTACACCCTATGTTGAAATTTAGAGTTTGATTCTCCTATATTGTATTGGGATTATGTTCTATTAGAGTTGTTCGTGTTTCAATCCCTTTTTTGATTATTTTGATGCAATTAATTTCTAATGTTTCTTGTTGCCTTCTCCTATATAATTATTTTTTTGTTTAGATTCATTAAGTAAATAAAATATCAATTATTTAAAATACATTTATCCTTCATTAATTATTTTAAATTAAATCCTGATTAAAACTTTAAAAAATTGGAAATATACTTGCTCTTCTCACCAAAAAAATCAAACATTAAAAAAATATATATGAAATTTTATTGTATTCCCCTAATTTTCAGATATCTTGGATGCTAAACAAAATAGTAAAATAAAATTAAGGTCATTCCTTCCATAATTAATTTGGAAAGTAAAATTCACTCATAGGGGAAGACCACCAATAGATAACATAGTTCCAATAACCGTCACCTTATTGTCATGTTGACCCCCCAATAGACGTCATAGTGAAAACACCATTAATAAATTTGCTTTGTACCAATAGCCGATCATTTTTTGTAATTAACTGGTCCATTTGTACACAACTATTGGAGCATTTTTCCCATTTGTGTACCACTATTGGGACATTTGTGCACCACTATTGGGACATTTGTCAACAAGTACTAGTGATTTTGAGTTGACGGTTACTGGAACATCTTTAGTTAGTTATCAAGCGACACTCTAAAATGTGTACTTTTTAACCTTTGTGCGCATAAATGATTCTACAACGTGCATCATTACTACCCAGAAGCTAGATCAATAGCTATAAGCAGTTAAGTCACATACGAAGACAACTAAAAAAAAAAATCAAAATTCGATGTACCGTTTAGGATCTGTGGGTGCGCAAAGTTAGCTATGACGGCTACTGGTGCTCTTCCCCTAATGGTGAATGCTAGTTTAACTTGGTTTCTTACTTTGATTTTTCATTCATTGTACAACTCAAATAGTCAGTCTCTTCACGTGGACAAGATAAGTACAAATGGGGCATAAGGAGGAGAATGCAATTCGGCAATCAAAAGCAATCAAGTCAACAAAGTGTTTTAAACATGTAATTTGTTGATGCAATTCGGAAATCAAAGCAATCCAGTCAACAAAGTGTTTTAAACGTGTAATTTGTTATTCTTTTCTTTGTCTTATTCAATTTGGATGTCATATTATGTTTGTGTTATGATTATTGACTAGTGTATTTGAATTAGAGTTGGTATTTGATTAATTATACATTTGTATAGCATATTTGAATTTACTTAATTTTGAGAATATTTTATAGGGAAGGTGGAATTAGGTTTGGTGTATAAAGTGGATAAAGATTTAATTTTAGTTGTAACATAATTTTTTTTTTTTTAATTTAAATAAATAATTCATAAAAAATTATTAATGAAATATAATTTAGTTTTTATAATATTTAGAAAAAAACTAATAAATATAAATTAACAAGATTGAAATTATAATGAAAAGAAGAAATGATTTTTATGATTAGGAATTTTTTTTATTGAAACAATGAAATAAAAGTTGCATAGAATTAGACAATTAATTGTGAAGAAGCAAAATGAGATTATAGAACTACCAACAATTTTGTACATCTAAAAAAACTTGAAGTAAAAATGTAAAAAATGATTAGAAAAATTATGTACAAAGTCTTGAAGAATATAGTTAGAATTAAATTAATAATATTAATTATCTAATAAATATAAATAATAAATTATTAAATATTATAAATAGATTTTTTTTATATTAAATATAGAGAGTAAACTTACAAAAAGTATAGCTTCAACAGTAACGTGAGGTCATGCCTCAAAACCAACAATCCTGACTTACATAGATCTTATCAATGACTACTAACAGTTCTGCATGTACATTATAAACAACATAATCCTATACATAACCTATTCTATGATGTGTCCAAGCAAAAAGAGTATACATAGATAATGTTCATGTTCGAACAAAAAGAACCAAACAACATCTCAACACTCATGAAGATGATCCTGACAGGGCTCCATCCAAGTTGTCCATCCCAAAGAGCCTTCCATCCAGACGTCTTCCTTCCCTCATGCGGCTGAGTCAACATCTGGATTTGTTCTATTGTTGGGTTTTTGGCTTTCTGAATCTCAACATCAATATTCTCCATTGCAATGGCAAAAGAGGCGTGGTCTCTTGCAACTCGCTTCCATTCAAGTTCATTCTCCAGCTCATATATGAACATAGTAGCATGACCATCTTTGAAGAACCACATAAATTTGTTCTTTTCTATCCTCATAGTTACAGAGACTTGCAAAATAATGTAATGAAGAGTGAGTCCACGAAATGACTCAGTAAGGGCCCTAGTTTTACCTTGGAATTTATCTTCATTTCTAATTTTCCAAATGTACCATAAGTTATCAGTAGAAAGAATATGCCAAAATAGATTAGTATCTTTTTTCAAACCATGGATGTACCCAATAAGAACTTCCATTATATTAATCTGGTTAGGAATAGAAATACCAAACATCAACTAGATTTCTTTAGCAATAATGCACTCGAAGAAGATGTGCCTAACAAATTCAGGCACTCTACATATATTGCACATATCAACATTGGATTGATCTTTCCTAAAAGAAAGCCTGTTAATTAACATCAGCCATTTAAAACATTTTTTCTTAGGAACAATAGGACTGTTCCATGATCCTATGAATACTTTTTGCCATTGCTTTAAAGATAAGTCTGCATACCACAAAGTATTAGCATGATTGATAATAGACTCATCATAAGAGAGAGTATTATTTACAATGATAGACTTAACATTAGAAATAAGGATATCATTATTTCATTTATAAGCAGTAAATATGTTATTATCCACATTACAATTTTTAGGCAACTGAAGAACAACACAAGCATTTTAACCATATTGTAAGTTCTTTTTTGGGAAGTCAGAAGATCATACTTAGCACTAAATGCTTCCCAACTCATAAGCATATCACTATCAATAATGTCTTTAAAGAAACAAATACCTTTGTTAGCCCATGCTTTGGCAGAACACCCTTGTGTAAGTGCAAGAGGTTTGGAGGAGTGGAAAAGGTTCCACCAGATATATCTCTCTCCATGAATGTGATCATTGTTGATGGCTCTACTATTAGTGATGAATGGTCTAACTATTTCCCAAGCCCTCCAGATAGATTTAAAGACACACGAACCCTGTACTGAGACCATTGATTTAAAGGTAGTATTTAAGACCATTGATTGCTTGTAGGAACATGTATTTGATTTAAAATTAATGTCTATTTAAATCAATATGGCTCAATATTAAAATTTATCAAATTATGTGCAATTAGAGAAATTAGAGAGAATACTAAAAAGATGATTTCATACAAATCAATGAATTGAATATAGGAAATCTTGATGAAATTTGATGTATGATAATTTTGAAATGATTAAGTGATGATTTTGAATCATTTGAAACCCTAAACATGATAATTTAAAACCTAGATTTAAAATTTTTATCTATAGATTAGAAATGAATATACATGATGAAAATGAACTTTTTAATGGTTTATTTATTGAACTGAACCATGTTGTGAATTTAATTTGAGAAATTGCTTTGGGAATTCAGTTTTTGGGAAAAGAAGACTAGTTTTGATATTCTCATCAACCAAAGTATTAATATTCAATGCAATAAATTCTTTATGATTATTGAGTCTTCTTTTGAAATGCTAAGAGGTTTTCTTCTTTTGGAATGCTAAGAGGTTTAAGTATAATATAATTTTAAAAATCTAATTGAAAATTATGCATTGTATGCATGCATAGATTTGCTTATTATTTCTAGATGGATTAAAATCTAGGAGAAGATCTAATGCATCAATCATAAGAAAAAATTGCATGAGGGTAAAATACATGTGAGAGATTCAAGGATACACTTGAGGGTCATTTCCACATCCCTCAAGATCTATCACGTGGGATATAGGTATTAAATTTATTCCCTACATTTTTCAACTTAAACAAAAGGGTTTAGGGTCTTAAAAGTTTATTTTCTAAATCCTTTTTTATTAAAGGACTATTGTAAATGAAACAAGTACTTCCCTTAGTGAAAATGAATGAATACACATATGAGATGTTTATCTAACTTTCCACCAAGATATATTTTGCATATTATTTTTTATTTGTGATTTGTGTGAGTATTCTTGCATCAGATATATTTTGCATATTATTTTTTATTTGTGATTTGTGTGAGTATTCTTGCAATGGATGATGGATCTTGATACTAAATACTATGTATTGTACCTTAAGAACCTATTAAACCACATTCCTCAAATACATATGCATTTAGATAGAAAATATTCTTCTCAAAATATACATACTACATCAACTACATCAAACCAAGGCATAGTGGATTAGAGCAAAGAGGGTCCATGTAACAGTTTGCCCTGTTTTGCCTTGGTTTTTGTGGTTGTAATGTCCCCAATTTTAATAAAGTGACTTAATTAAGTTAATTAATTAAGTGGTCTTAAATTTTAAATAATATCATAAGGCCTTATTTAATTAATTAATTTAATTACTAAATAAAGGGGCCTAAATTAATAAAATAATAAACTTTTGGTGTCGGTCATTTGTAACCCTTCGAGAAACTTCTCAGAGCCCATTTATAAGGCCGAGTTTGGCATAGTTGTAGGTATGATGGTGAATTTGATGTTTTCTTTGTATTTGTGAATTCCAGTTGGAGTTTGGCACTGTGCAGTTTCAGAGGTGCAAGATCCTCCCTATTCTGTGATTGCAGTTTTGGTGGTTCACAGCCACCCTAGTCTGCCATTGGAAATATCATTTCGATATTTCATAGTATGCTAAAAAAATTTGAAGTCTTCATTCGAAGACAAATCTATATTAGACAGCGATATCTAATATTGTATTATGAATAATATTCATAATCTAAGCATTCCAATATTCCAGTAATTGTTTGTAACATCATTGCTTGTCTTTACATCTCTCACTTTCCAGGGCCGAGATTATTAGTTCTGCACAGGAGAAGCAACTAATTGAAGGAGCGTATGGAGTGTAGGTTGTACGGTGGAGGTTGTACGACCCAGTGTGTACAATGATTGAGTTGGTTGTACGGTGGCGGTTGTACGACACAGGGTGTACAATGATTGAGTTGGTTGTACAGTGGGTTGGTCATATGGTGGAGAGTATGGACCGTACGATGGAGGGTGTTGGTCGTATGGTGGAGAGAGTAACTGACCGAAGGGTGGAGTGTGTTGTCCATACAGGGTGGACGGTATGGTGGAGTGTGTTGACCGTACGGGGAGGTTGTACTGCCATCTACGGTACACTACAGTGGTTTAGAAATGTGTTTTTGTTGTTTTTTGAGATTTTTTGCAATGCTTTGAAAAATAGAAAAGACTTGCAACTAATTATTGAAAATTTATAGACTTTTCATAAACTGAAATGAACTTGCAAATTACAATGCAACACATTGAAAATTCCATATTTTTATTCTGACTTCAATATTGAGTTTTTCCTCAAAATAGCAACAACCTAGTACATTAAATATGCCCTATTATCTAAAGAAAACATACCTAGAAAGAGATTTTCTCTTTCACAGGTATGACCCAACAAGGTAATTTCAGCCCAACAATCAAATATCTCATCTCCTCTCCCTAGGCCTGAATTGTCCCTTCCAGACTTGTAGAAATTTGCTTCTTGTATTCAAATTGAAAATGACACTAATCCTTGCTCAAAGATCTTACTTGTTCATAGGCAACTAACTAAATCTCCAGACTATGTCTTATAACAATGTAGAGATTGTTGCTTATGAGGGATTTCGTCCTCACAAACCTTTGAGAAAATATCTCAACAATTTCATTTACAAATTCATCAACCAAGCATGCTGAAAGAGCTCTCAAAACTTCTATTTATTCACTCTCCAAGGAAGTCGACCCAACTCACAGGAAATGTGGGATAATAGAAATCATTTTTTATTTTAATATTATAATCTCCTCATTAAGATGCCCATGTACCTTTTAAAAGAAAGGGGACATTTAATTCTTTTAACACTTAACTTTATGGTCCCACTAAAGTTATTAAATAACGATAAAGTTAAATATTTTAATTTAACTTTATAGCTTAAACTTGATCGTTAAATAATAAACATCTCCAATTAGAAGTAAATTGCCCAGTCAGTATTCAACTATCATCACTAACATTGTTGCCATTCAAGAATGCACTGAAAATGCTCAATCATTGTCCTAGCTAACTGACTTACTAAAAATAGTAAGTCCTCTAAAACTGCATCAAATCAACTCGGATTGGTCTGAAACTAGAAATTCCTAGGCCAAATATCCTCTAGATCCCTTCAACATCCAAGCTAGCGCACAAGACCATGGAGAAATGGGCTAATGACAAATCACAAATTAACTGGCTAGAAAGGGGATATTACAGTCCAAAGGTTGTTTATGCATTATATTAGACATCTACCAATATGTGCTAGGATATTTTCTATGTGAAGACCTATGATCTAATAATAGAAATGCATTTTGATTCTACTAAGAGTTTATAATGCTTTATGGGTGTTATAGTTTTCTACTATTTTTTTATACTAGTGTGTCCTACATAACTTGATGGGAAATGGATCTCAATGTTTCTCATTATTCCTTTAATGTTCATATGATGTACAAAATTATCTGGGTAATCCCGCAATAGTATGTCTTGTAATACCCTAAAATTGGTCACCTAAACCATGTGCCCCTAATTTTGACAACATCACCAAGGTCCTAACCAAAGGCAATTAAATCAACTTTGAGCAAACAATTAATTAATTCTTCAATCATTAAATGCTACATGGCAAGTGAATTATTCTATATTAATTAAATATTTATTTAATTAATTAAATCATTCCAAGAAAATCATTTTGATCAATTATCCTATTTAATTTATTAAATATCCTAGCATATTTAATTAATTAATAAATTTGCCATTAATCATAAAAAAGGAATTAATTTATCACAAAAGAGGAATTAATCACAAAGCAAGAGTTAAATTGAAAATAAAATAAAAGAATTGAATTGAAAGAAAAATCAAACTTGAGATATTATTTCTTTCTTCTAAATTAAGAACTTGAAATCAGAAAAGCAATTAAAAGGAATTTAATCATTCTCCAAAATTACAACTCAAAGCTTTTGAGAAAAGAAGTTCAGTTGCATTGAAAAGACTATTTTCTTGAATAAATCAAAGAATTACAAAGAATTACCTATTTTTATCTCAAGTGCATGGAATTAATTTAAATATATTTCTAATGCAAACTCAAACTTCTTTTCTGAATGCATTTAAATTAAACTATAATTGGAATCTATCTCAAGGTTAACTGAATCTGATTTCTCAATTATTTTAATTATTCTAAATTGTGCTTTTTCTTGATCTCTCTTGTGATTCTCTATAAATTCAGTTTTCATCTCTCATTCAAAACACCCTAGAGATTTATTGTTATTATACAGTTTTTGCTTTGGAGTCATTGAAGATTTTGTGCTTGCTATTTGAGATTATTGCATCTTAGTTTAATTTCTTTTTGCATATTTCATGATTGCGTGAATTCATATAGCTTATTATTCATCCATCTAGCATAATCTTGCATCCATTTAGCTTAATCTCATACTCATATAGATTAAATCCTTCATCTTGGTGTAGTCTAGTCACTGGTATTGCTTATACAAATCTAAGAGCAATCTTATACTTGCATCTTTTAGAAGACAATTAGTCAATTTGTTATGGTTTTTATATTCATGCTTATATCTGTCTAACCATACATGTAATGACTTAATTGAAGTGTTGTGTCTTGTTGCTTACAGACTTATTCCACTTTTTCACACACATTTATGGCGCCCACCGTGGGGCAGAAGACTACATCCTTCGGCCTCGGAGACAAACTTTTTTCTTATTTTTTCAGATTTTTATTTTTATTTTTTTTCGGATTTTTGTCTGTACAGTTGCTACAAATTATCGTATGAGTTTTCCCACAGTGTCGGACGACAAACTGCAAATATCGTACGACTCGGTGAGAATTCTCATACGGTACTCTGTATTTTTGGTTAAAAAGAAGACTTCATTCTTCAGGTTCTTTATTCAATTTTTATCATACTAATGCTGACCCTGGCTTGTTGTTCGTCTGTCTAAGAAATTTTCACAGCCTAATTAGTTTTTGCAGAATGCTTGTCGAAGAATACACTTGTCAAACAAAGACAATATGACTACTGATTCGTTGTCTTTGCAGGTTGCCTGAGGAGATTCGAGAAAACATTGTGTATTTATTAAATTCATTTTTTACGCACCTAACTTGGTATCTGGTTAAAGAACAAATCTGTCATTTGTGATTTAAGAAAATTCTGAGAGGTAGGAGAGTATGCTCTTATCTGTATAGGCAATCAGAAATCCAGACCCTTGAGGCTTTTTCCTAAGTTTGAGATTTGTATATTTTTAGCGGGCCTGCCCTCCCAAGGAGCTAATAACTCTAAGCCATTACGGTCGGTGAGAGGGGAACGACCCAAGTGGGAACGGATAAACGCCAAGTACTCCAACCCACTATAAAATAAACGTGATTTGATGAAAATCAAGTCAACGATAGTGCTCGAGAATAGCTCTCCTTTGTACCTTCAGGTATATTAAACCTTGGTTCTCAAGGCTGGGAGACCTCTTAATTGAGTTTATACCTCAACATGCTGAATTGATCCCTTACTAGTTCTAATTAAAATTAGAAGCTACCTAGTTAACCTCTGAAAGGGGGGATAATCTTTGTGCAAGAGAGATAGTAACTCTCCCAAGACACTTGTCATTTCGTGCCCCCATTAGCGTTTGGAGTCGGCTAATATGGTGTTGAGAATCCATTGCGTGAGACTCAGCGGCCGTATTCTGATTAGCTATTGGGTGTGTACCTAAGTCTACAAGCAAAGGTTTTCTTCTCTCACCAATTTCCATAGGGTTTGCATGTTGTGATTCGAGTCATTATACATATTGCATGTTTTTAGTGTTTTCATCCCTGAGATTGAAATTGAAATACCAAAAGTGGAGAAAACAATAAACAACTCAGTAGTCGAAACTTTGTCCATGTCAAAACTATTATATCCTAGTTGAAACTCTGTCCATGTCAAAACTAGTCTATCCTAGTCGAAACTCTGTCCGTGTCAAAAATAGTCTATCCTAGTCAAAACTCTATCCATGTAAAAAACTAGTCTATCCTAGTCAAAACTTTGTCTGTGTCAAAACTAGTCTATCTCAGTTGTCCAAAAAATCAGTCCATCTCAAAATTGGTCGTCGTTAGTCATTAAAAACTCGGTCTATCAAAATTTTTGTCTTTGTCCAGTAATCTATCATACGAGTCTTTTGATTTATTGTCCTGCTACATATCTATGTCGTACGAAATTTAATCCGATCTAACAGTCTGTCGTCTGAGTTTGCATTATGTGTTGTACGAGACCTGAAAATTGTCGTCTTGTTTAGGGAACTGTCGTTTCACATTTGATCTAGTGTCGTACAATAAAACTTTGCTTTCATCAGTTTGTCATTTCAGACTTACCCATCTGTCATACGATCATAGGCATCAACTCATACAAAATACTGCTAATATCATCCTGGAGCTATTAAACTGTCATCTAGTCCTGTAAACATGTCATACGAATCTCTAATTTTATCAGTCCAAAACAGTCAAACTTGCCTAAAATAGTCTACAGCGAGCATAAAATTGGTTATCATCATTCTGAGCATAAACAGATCAAAACAATGTACCTCTACCATTTGTGTTGGATGATTTGTCGATCATCTTTTTAGCTAGTTCAATCAACCATTTATCAAATTTAAGTCACTTAGATAACGTCTTACACAGGATAGATCGTTCCTGAAACCAGATTGAGTCTTAGTCACTTCTCTTAAATCAAACTAGGTAACTTAGATAAACGTCTTACACAGGATAGATCTTTCTTGAAACCAGACTAAATCTTAGTTGCTTCTCTCAATCGATACGTTAAACAAACAACTAGCTCCAAATTTGATCTTGACTTCTGCATCACAAACAGCTTTAGGTCACATCAGTTAATAAAAATGCCTATTCAAACTAGAAGTTCTCGTAAGAAGCAAAGGACAATCCTTTTCATATAAAGATAATCCATTTTACGTAGAGGATCCTCTCACTAATAAACCTTCATCATTAGATATGCCAGTTTATGATCAACCCTTGTCTCCCACCATATCTGGAACAGAACAAGAAAGACGAGCTTCTAAACACAAAACTTATGACAATATCAGTATCCATGATACCGACAGTGATTCCTCATCAAGTGAATTTGAAGCCTTTGAACCTCCAAAAACTGATATTCATAAATGTCAAAAGGATAAAGATTTCTGAAAAATGATGAAGGTTATCATGGCTAGAGAAAAAGAAGACTATTTTTTAGAACTAGCAAAACAAGGCACTGAACTTCCTACTAGTTATGACGTTAAGACCCTCGAGGAAGAGACACCATTAGAAATGGTAAACAAACAATTACAAGCATTATGAACTGAGATCACAAAATTGAAAAACAATGATAAATCATCAAAACAATATTCTCTAGACACAATATGCCCATTTCCATTTGACAAAAACATTTACATGCCTCCATTTCCTTCATGAGTGGAGATCCTGAAATTTGACAAATATGATGACAACTCAGATCCCCAAGACCATATCAAAGAATTTTGTGCTTTATGTATGGAGTTCATGCACAACCAAATGTATCTCATACGCATTTTCCCAAGAAGTTCAGGGGTGCAAGCTATGGAATGGTTCTCAAGCCTACCTATGGGAAATAAATTTTTTGAAGAATTAATCCAACTATTTCTACAATAATACTCCTATAGCATTCGTCACCCAGTCACTATGATTGAGCTTTGCAATACCAAACAGAAAATAGGAGAGCTCTTTCTCAGTTTTCTCCAACGATGGAGAAAGATATTCTCTAGATATTCACAACCTATTTCAGATTCTGAGAAATTGGATATCTTCATCAACAACCTAATCCCTGAATTGAAATATAGTATCCAGATGCAAGTACATCCTTCATTCAACAAAATGGTAGATAATACCCTCAGGATGGAAGATGTGCTTATAAAGAAGGGAGATATCTCACTTTGGAAAGAAACACAACCAAGATCTAGTTCCAAAGAAGAGAACAAATATTGGAAATATGGCAAAGACAACAACAAAAATGTTGTTAATGATGGAGTGGTAGACACTATTAAAGAAAAAACAAAATCCATGATATTTAACTTAGCTAGTGGCATGCAAGAACTCAAAGCAGCTGAAACCACGGTAGAAAATCCTCCGAAGAAAGTAAAAGAGTGGTTTAAAGAGAAACCTTGGCTTTCGAAACCTAGATGCGAATTCACTCCTCTGGAAGAATCATATGAATCCACTTTCAAAACTTTATTGGCAAACGATCTGATAACCTTACCAGACAATTCTAGGCCATATGATCTGTAAGTTAAACCAAAATGGTGGAGAGAAAATGAATACTGCGACTACCATCGAAATAAAGGTCAGGCATAACACAAACAATTGCATGAAGCTCAAACATGAGATTCAAGATCTCATTGATGCTGGCAAAATTGTTGTTGGAAATCACACAACTAATGCTGATCACAAAGCTTTCAAAGATCCCTTACCTATTTATGAACAAGGTGACTCCTCAAAGTCAAAAGGAGGTGCCAAAGTTAATTACACTTATACCAACAATGACAATGTGATCAACATGATTGAGTCTTCCCAACCTGAATATTGCAATGTGATTATAATCAAGGATAAATAAAATGAATCACAAAATGCAAATGTTGTGACCCGCACTTAAAAGAAAGTCACTCTCCAAGGAGCTAGTTCTTCAACTCCTGCTCAAACGATGTCAAACCTACCAACCTCGTCAAACAAACAAACAGATACAACATTTGCTAAATTTAAATAGCTAACTTCATCATCATCCTCTAGATATCGCATTGTCGAACAACTGAAAATAACGAATGCTCAAATCTCCATCTTTGAATTACTCAAAATCTCTTCTGCTCATAAAGAGATCCTAGACAAAGCATTTCTCACAACTAATGTCCCAAAAGATTTAGAGATCGATCGGTTTCAATCTATGGTGGGTCACCTGACTTCGCCTCATTATCTTACTTTCTCTAAAGAAGATGACAACTCGTTGAATCACCCACATAACCAACCATTGCACATTGAAGCTATGATCCATAAACACCAAGTTAAATGTGTTTTGATATTGGGTTGAATATTTGTACCTATAATCTTCTTACATAGCTGGGCTTTTTTGAAAATGTCATTGATCCGGCTAAGAAAATAATTATCAAAGCTTATGATGAAGAAGAAAGAACCTCTAAAGGTCTAGTACTATTACCAATCAAAGTAGGACCTGTAGAAAGGGATGTTATTTTCCAGGTGCTTGATCTTCCTCTGTCATACAACATCTTACTGCGTAGGCCATGGATTCATGAAATGAAGGCAGTTCCATCTACATATCATCGGTGCTTAAAATTTCCTTATAACGGGGTTGAAGTCAATATTCTTGTTGAAACAAACTCTCCCTACAATGCATTGACAAAGAGTGTTGATACCTTTATGCCTCATAATAGAGCATCCTCTACAACTAAAAGTTCAGAAACCTTGATGAAGGACTTAGAAAAGACATTAAAAATCACAGATACTGGCATGGAAGGATACAAGATAGAACCCATACTTTCACTCATTTCTCTTCTCCATCACCCAGCCAATCAAGAAAACCATCAGAGGTTATGAAACCATAGACTTTCGCTCCAAATTTCATATATGAAAATCTCTTTGTACAATCCTCTACTTCCCTTGCAGATGAAATAGAAGAGGATTTTGTTCTCAAATGGCTTTTCAAAGAAGATAGTGAAAACAAAGAAGTAAGACATTGTGAGATTTCCTCGACACAGTATGGTCCAGGATATAAAATGATTCAACGTATGGGATATTTAGGTACTAATCCTCTGGGAAAAAATCAAGAAGGTATTATTGAACCCATTCATCTACAAACAAAGTCTATAAATGACAAAGCATGACTGGGATACAATCTAGGAAAGACATCAGACCAAAAATATGTTTCTAAGTCTAAGTGGAAGAAAAAGACACTGCCTTCACTATCACGGGAAGTAAACACTCAATAGACTCAAGAAGAGTATGAAAAAGAAAAAAAATAAATGACAATCAAGAGAGAGGAAACAATCGGTGATCAAGTTCCAATGGTATCAGCTACAATATTACAAGGAGTAGAAGTCCCAGAGGGATATGAGAGAAGAGGTAGAAAGAATCAGGGAATTGTTTGCACCACTAAAAATTCTAGTCACATACACTGGTAGACAACAAGTGGATGATTCAAAAACTAACTCGAATGAGTATGAATGGGGTCCAGATCATCTCTCAGATACATCTAGTATAGAAACTCCAAAAAATTCCAATGATATCACAGATGAAACTCAATAACTGATACGCTTAAAGATACAAACAGAGATAGAAGAAATTAGACTAAAAAGATAGGCAGACTATGAATGAAAGCTGAAAGAAGGAAGGACACAAGAAAATTCTTTACCTACTATGTCTCTCTCTAATAGGACATAACAAATCAGGTATGGCACTACACAAGAAGAATTCGAAGCTACAGAAACAAAACCGGTCATTAGTCCAGAAGAAGCTAAATGGAGTAGAAGACAAAATTCATAGAACCATCAAGGTTATGTCAACAGGTATGTCAGATACAAGTTATAAATGAACCCAATCATGAAGGAACTTGCAACATCAAATATGTAGGTATTGACACTATACATATATTCACTCAATCACTTGAAGAAGAGTCAAAAACTTCCTCTTATGACTCTAATGACTCCAACAACAGTACTATTGATGATAATACCTATTCAGCATCAAACTATGACTCCTTTGTCACGGATGTCGGGAATCTATCTACTAGTCTTGTTACTGTCAAACCATGCTATTTAGTCCAGTCTGGCATAGAAAATGGTGCTATGAGTAGGTCTATTAGATTTGGTCAACTAAATATTAACGTGCACTTCAATAATATGTTGTAACTATTCCTAGTCTCGAGACATTTACGCGAGGTAGTCTTCTAGAACTTGACTTGTCGGTCTGTAGTTATGATAACAATACCGTGAACTCTATCGAACCTGCCCAAACTTTATCTTTGGTACATCCTAAACTAATTGATTGTAGTCTTCAAAACCAACCTATGAATGTACCTATCTTTGCCAATGATTATACATTAGCCTACTACCTCAATGCAGTTGAACCAATGGACTCTTCCACCAGCGAACAAAGTGAGAATATGACTGAAACAGATATCAAGTATCTTAGTCGCAAAAATAAAAAGAAGAAAAATAAAAGATATGATGGCGAAAACCACATTGTGGCGGTGTCAGAATCAAAAAGAGAAAAAATAAAGGATGTACCTAAGGGTGAAAACCTCTCTAAGGCACCTGAAGGTGATATACTTGATATACTGCCAAGTCATTTCCAGGAAAGGTCTTCTATATTGATTGAACCAACTCAACCAGTAAATATTGGGATTCAAGAGACACCACACATCATTCATTTAGCTCAATCACTATCAACAAAAGAATTGAAAATTTTCACTAATCTCTTTTCAGAAAAGAAGATCAATTTTGCATGGACATACTCTGATATGCCAAGCCTGGATCCTGATCTTATCATGCACCATCTTTCTATCACACAAGGAGTTAAACCAGTCAAGCAAAAACTCTGGAAGATGCACCCTCACGTGGCACTGCTAGTCAAGGCTGAGCTAGAAAAACTTCTAAAAGTTGGATTTATCAGAGCTATAGACTATGCTGAATGGATTTCAAACATAGTACCCATATGAAAGGTAGACAAATCTATTAGGGTTTTCACAGACTTCAGGTATCTCAACAAAGCATGTCCAAAAGATGATTTTCCATTACCTAACATTGATATGATAGTGGACATGACTGTTGGATATGAGATGTACTCACTAATGGATGGATTCTTTGGTTATAATCAAATCAAAATAGCTCCTGGGGATCAAGAAAAGACAGCTTTCACCTATGCATGGGAAACCTTTTGTTGGAACGTCATGCCATTTGGGCTAAAGAACATAGGAGCAATTTACCAAAGAGCAGTAACTACTATCTTTCATGATATGATGCATAAGAATATGGAAGATTATGTTGATGACACTTTAGTGAAGACTATGAAGAGATCCACACATATTCAAGAGTTAGGCCTTATACTAGATAAAATGATAAAATTCAAGCTTCAGCTAAATCCTCAAAAAGTGTGCATTCAGAGTGACATCTGGTAAATTACTTGGCTACATCATTTCAAAGAAGGGAATTGAGGTTGATCCTAAGAAGGTCCAAGCTATAATGGAAATGCAACCTCCAAAGAATATTAGTCAAATGAGAAGTTTACAAGGACATCTCCAGTCAATCCGATGCTTTATTTCTCAGCTAGCAGATAAGGCTAAACCTTTCACAAAAGTATTGAGGAAAGGGGTAATCTACAACTGGGATCGGGAATGTGAGCATCACCTTCAACAAATCAAAGAGTACCTATCTAATCTACCAATACTGGTGCCACCAATTCAAGGTAAACCATTGATTTTATACATATCAGCTACTGATTCATCATTCGGGGCATTTCTAGCACAATAGGATGAAAATAAAAAAGAGAGAGCTATATATTATATCAGCAGAACATTGGTGTCTTATAAAATGAACTATACTATAATAGAAAAATAATGTTTGGCATTAGTCTTTGCATCACAAAAATTGAGACACTACATGTTAGCACATTCCATCAAGCTAGTGGCTAAGATTGATCCGCTCAAATATCTTCTCAACAAAGCAACACTTACAAGAAGATTGGATAAATGGGTCATGGTTCTTACAGAGTTTGATATTGAATATGTGGAACACAAAGCCATCAAAGGATAGGTAATTGTAGATCAACTTGTCGATGCTCCACTTGAAGACACTCAATTGCTGCATATAGAATTTCCAGATGAATCAATAATGCACCTTACTCAACAATCATGGAAGATGTTCTTATATGGGTCTTTCACTCAACATGGTTCTGGTGCTGGAATAATTTTTATTACTCCTCAAAAGTATTTAATCCCAAAGGCTTATAATTTTCTTTTCCCTTGCACAAACAACATTGCAGAGAATGAAGCTCTGGTAAACAGGATCAAGCTGGCTATCGAATGGAAGGTTCTGGAATTACACATCTATGGAGATTCTCAGCTAATCATCAATCAAATCAATGATACATATCAGACTCAAGATGAGAAACTGATGCCTTATAAGAGAATGGTGGATGATCTCAAGAAATATTTTACTTTTGTATCATTCCAGTAGATTCCCAGATCAACAAACAGAGCAGCGGATGCTATGGCCACCTTGGCATCCATACCAGAGTTACAAGAATCTAATTTTCACTTTGAATTACTAGTGGAAGAGTTACATTACCTTGCCTATGATTCTCCTGAGTCCCAGATGGTCTGTTCTATTATCAGACATGACTCATCTCGCTACACCCATATTTACTCTTATCTACGAGACCAAATTGTTCCAGAAAATCTTACCCGTAATGAGAAAAGGAACCTAATCCAAAATGCTTCACAGTACGTCATCATCGCTAATGACCTATTTAGGCGAGGTTTGGATAGTACTTTGCTTAGGTGTCTAGAAACTGAAGAGTCCCAAAGTGCATTATCAGAAGTCCATGAAGGTATTTGTGGATCTCATTCAAATGGTCTTACTTTAGCTCAGAAACTACTAAGGGATGGCTACTACTGGCCAAACATGGAGAACGATGCTATAAAGTTTTCTAAAACTTGTGAGAAGTGTCAGCTGCATGGGAATATTATACATGCTCCAGCAAGGGGTCTCATACCCTTCATTACACATTGGCCTTTTCAATAATGGGCCTTTGATCTCATTGGTCAAATATATCCTGCATCATCCAATGGACACAAGTTTATCATAACCGCCACTGAGTATTTCATTAAGTGGGTAGAAGCGATTCTTCTCATCAGAGCAAATAGTAAACAAGTAGCTTTTTTCATCCTTAACTATATCATCTGCAGGTATGGGATACCTTTATCCATTGTGACTGACAATGGAGGACAATTCAAGAATAAAGATCTATACAAGCTCTGTGAGAAATTCAAAATCAAACAGCACTGGTCATCCGTATATTACCCTCAAGGAAATGGACAAGCTGAAGCATCTAACAAAAATTTGTTGACTATCTTACACATAACAGTAAACAAATCTGGGAGGGATTAGCATCTGCAGCTCAATCCTGCATTATGGGCTTATAGAACAAGTATTAGAACACTTACTAGGGCTACACCTTTTTCTTTGGTGTATGGGTCCGAAGAAGTCTTACATATTCAGGTGGAAATACCATCTTTAAGAGTTTCTTTACAAGGTCTTGTTAGTGGTGAAGACTATAGAATATCTAGATTGCAAGAACTCGAGTTGCTGGATGAACGTCGGCAAGTGGCGTTTGATCATTTGAGAGTGTATCAAAAGAGAATGTCTAAGGGATATAACAAGAAGGCTCAACAATGATAATTTCAATTTGGTGACCTTGTTCTGAGAGAAAATCCTAAAAAATCAACAGTTTCGAGACAACAAAGGGAAGTTTGAACCCAACTGGTTGGGTCCCTACATTGTTACTGCAGTCTTTGGCTCTGGTGCCTATCAGCTCTCAACATTAGAAGGAGAACATCTTCATGAACCGATTAACACCATCCACTTGAAAAAGTTCTTCACTTAGCATTCTCTGCTCTAGCAACCTATACAGCTAAAAAATGTCCTAAAAAAATCCTAAAAGTCCTTTAAAAAAAAGAAAAGAAAAAAAGAAAAAGAAAAGAATCTCTTCCAAGCAGGTGAAACCCTCGCAAATAGGCACCTCTTGTACTCAAGCACTCCATCTATCAATGCAACGCTGGCATTCCTGCTTTCATGCATCTTTGATTTCATTTGTACATATATTTTAGTCACTTTTGTGACATCCTGGTTCTTTTAGAACCCTCATGGCTTGAAACTGATCAATGTCCTAGTCTTAAGGTAATCGAATGAGTAAATTACATGTCCTAAGCAGTATCAAACAAGTCATCATTTTGTCAGTGATACCCGGTCGTCCAATTTGAGTCAGTCACCTGTCTCCTAACTACTGAAGAGTTTTATCACTGAGTAAACAAGTAAAACAACATAACGGAAAACAATCACTAAACAGTTTGAGATATGCATGAAAATTTTCTTTGTGTGCTATCTTTTATATTGGTTTTTGATTATTATCCCTCTGAGTAACTCGAGGAAGTCTATCTTGACTAAGAGGAGCAAGGATTGGGGCATAATATCTTTGTTTTCTGCTTGTAGGAATGATTCAGATGATTTGGAAACATCTAATCAGCTGGGTGTCTGCGATAAGAGCCTTCACATCAAGGTGAAATTGCCACACATACCTCAACTCCTCTTATTTGTATGCTAGAGGGAGGTTGACATCATTTCTTTGTTTGTTTTGAGGGAATTTCTTTAAATGTGTGATCCGGGTCCATGCGTAATTTGTCCAAGGATATGAACGAAAAAAGGGTCATTGCAGATAAGATAATTAATATTGCACATGCAAATGAAGGAACTCTATTCTGCTTGTTATGTTTGTAAATGCTTAGTGATGAAAATTAAGCATTCCAAATCCAGTGACTAGTTTAGTTTGCATTCATTCTACATTTTTTGCATTTCGAGTGATTTCTGCATGATAACAATGATCTCTTTATCTTCTGAATGAGAGTTTGAAGTATCATCATTTCTCAGCTAAGTGGTTTCTTTTCCATCACTTCTTCGATCGAGTACTTATGTATTGAGATGTTAGCTGCATACATATGCATCTTATATAGATTCATACATTCATTGCATTCATATTATTGCATAGAGTTTTTTTTTTTTTTTTTTACATTACTAGTTACTCATTTTCATCACTTATTTGCATATGAAAAGAAACAAAAATGAACATTCATATTCATTTGCATTACATACATCTATACTGAACAGATATGCATACATATAGAATAAAGCATATAGAAGAAAACATCTCATAAATCAATTGACACAAATACAATGAAATCAAATCAAGATCTCATATATATAATCATCAATATCTCAAGGTACAAGTGATATAACTGTCATATACAATCTCCCATCGGAGCAAGAATCATATGGGCTACAAATAAATGGGGTATCTAACAAAATCTAAGAGCTACAAAACAATCTAGCTCTCTGCCTCTCCCTTATCACCAGGTGGTGGAGCCTGTTGACTGACATCTTGTCTTGGTGCCCGAGCTCCCTCAGATCGAGCCATATACTGAGAGTAGGGAACAACCTACTGCGCTATAGGAACTGCTACGCTATAAGTCGTAATGTAATAAGCTGCCTAACTAGTCTGGTGCAAGACCTCTTGTTGAAGAGTGTCTCGCTCTGCTCTCATCTCTACAACCTAACAATCACGCTCTGCTTTGAGCTCCACCAGCTGATGATCACGCTCAACTCTAACCTCAGCTAACTGATGATCTCGCTCTGCTCTGAGGTCTGCTAGCTGTCGGTCCCGCTCTCCAAGTTATGTCTGAGCCACTGTCAATTGTGACTATAGACCTGTTAATCATGCTCTCATCGACCATGTTGCATCAGCTGCTCCTTGCTCCCTCATAGGTTCATCGCCTCCATCTCCACCTTTGGCTCTCCCCTGCTCATCTCTACTCTGCCTCACTTTCCTGGGAGCTACTCTCTCCTCCACCCTCCGCCACCCTAGCTCCACTCAATCTGACACCAGTAGCCCCTAGGGATTCACCCTCTCCTCTCTATTGTTGTCTCTCCCCAGCTGGTACCATGTTGCTGCTAGCACTAGGACCACCACCTACCCACCTCGGAGCCTCTACTCTTCGTCCCTGCCTCTGTCTCTGTCCTTGTGCCTGCGTGGGGGCATCATCCTCAACCTCCTCTATTAGAGGTGCTCGTTGTGTTGGATCTGTGAATCTAGGGAATGGATGTTGTTGGAACTAATCCCTGTACTGGGGCAATACCCCCACATATGCAATATCCTCCAGATAATCCCACCTAAGTCATGACAACCCGGTCAACTTCTGCATGCCCAAGGCGTATGATAACCTAGGCCCCCATCCTCGCCTCTCCTCGTCTGCATAATGAGCATATGCAGTAAACTCCTATGAGATCCCCTGAGGCCTACCATACTGCCTCATCACCCGAGTAACAAAAAAGCGCTCGATGACTGTCATTGATCTGCTGATGTTTCTCATTATTCCTTTAATGTTCTTATGATGTACAAAATTATCTGGGTAATCCCGCAATAGTATGTCCCACATGTGTGAAATATTGACTTTTTCTTGAAATTGTTAGAGTAAAAGGTATTAGTTTACTTAATTAATTAAATCATATTGATTTAATAATTAAGTCACCTTTTCTCTATTTCACTTAAGCTAAACTTAGGAATATTAGTAATTAATTTATTATTAATTATTAATTGCTTTTAGGGTTTTTCCTTTTAGGTTTGATCTCTTTTTATAAGGATTGATCCCTTTTGTAATTCATTATCTGATTATTATTATTGCAATTATTTTGCTCTAGGTTTTCAAAGCAATCTTTGTGTTTTGTGAATCTTCCATTGTTGTGATAGTTTATTTGCATACAGGTGTTCACGATGTTCTATGAGGTTGTATTTCACAACTTTAACATGGTATTAGAGCTTTAGACCTAGGGCTTTCATGTTCTTCAGATTGGGAGATTCTACATGTAGCAGGTATTCTGTGCAATTTGGGTTGATTTGGACCTCACCATTGAATCTGGCACATGTCAAATAGTTAATATTGACCCTTTGTTTGCCAATTTTTGATTCATGGGGCCAGATCTGTGAGGATTTGAAAATTCAGCTTTTTTTTTTGTGATCTAGGGGCACTTATTTTTTGGAGCAATTTGGGTAAAAAAGGACATCACGGTTGTCTTTCGAAGGCTAATTCCATGAATTTTGATATATAATTCGATATATTTCGACATCAGAGGTAAAAAAAAAATAGTTTTCTAGGTCGTACGACCCTCTATACGAACGTGGGGGCAATATTTTTTTTTTAAATAATTTTTTTTTGGCAATGCGGAAACACCACCGACTGCCAGCGGTCTAGTTGCTAGCAGCCCCTTTCAACTGCTGTGACCCTAAACCCGAGGTCATCGCCGACAGTTTACCACCAGCCGACAATAACCCCCAGCAGTCACTTGACTGCCAGCCACAGCTCCACAAAACAACCGCCGATCCACCACTGCTCTGCTCCAACGTGCCACCCGAGCTTCGCTCTGCCAGCAACTCCGCCCAGGAGCCACCTCCCAGCCACCAAGGGTGGATTTTTTTTTTCAAAATTTTTTATTTATAATAGGGGGTTGGTTTTTTACGATATCAGGAGCAAATGGAGGCGTTTTTTGACAAACCATATATCGTCGGAAAGCTCTTTCCGAGATGGATCCATTTTTGGAGGTTTTTTTTTTCAGATTTTGTAGTTTTGCTATATTTATTACCAGTCAAAGTCAAAACTTATTTTTGGTGCTTCCGGGGGCATATCTTTTGCATACGAACTTTTTTTTTGCAAACAAATAGGTGTTGGAAAGGTGTTGGAACGATCTATCTAGATCTGCAGCTTATTTTATCAAAAAAATCATTAGGTACATAGAAATTTGTCAAAAGTCTTTTTTCTTTTTCAGCTTTCCAGCTTTCAAAATTGTACTGGGGTTTGGTTTTTTGTGTTGTAGGGGGGGTGTATTTTTATTGCTTTCTATATTATCATATCAGAAATCAAAATCCTCTCTCTTTAAACACATTACAAAACCATAAAAATCATGGAAAATACTTCTTCATGTGACCGTCTTACTCCACACAATTATCATACCTGGAAAACACACATAATTAGACTTCTCATGTCTAAGGGGTTATGGTCCTGTTTGGATGAGGTTCAGCCTCTCTTGACAAGACCCTTTGAGGTTCTATAATAAAGGAACATAATGGATGAGGCCATCAATTTGATATCCTTACATGTTACATATAGTCTTCTTTTTCACCTGGAGGGTTTCCTAACTCCTCGGGCTATATGGACTATTTCATGATCTTTTTGGCACCATTAATCAGTTAAGGGCACTTCAGATTGAGGCAGAATTGACCACCTTGGCACCTGATTCTGTTCTATCTATTGAGGATTTCTTGACGAAATTCAAATCACTATGATCATTGTTATAGGGTTGTGGTAATACCAAGACATACACTGAGTGTATGTACCTAATTCTATCTAGGCTTTGAGGTTCCTTTTAGATATTCTCTTCTACCTTCTATTCCACCATGGATGCTTTGGGCACATGATTTACCATGCCTTCATTTGAGGTATTCAGTGATAGGTCGACACGAGAGCAGTCCCACCTCACACAGTTGGATACTCTCCCTGGTTATAAGAACCAAGCATTGGTAGCTCAACCATCTAAGGGGAAGTAGAAGCAAAAATAGAAGCCGAAGACAGATTCAGCAGGCAATGAGAGTTCCTCCAAGCCTCCACCGAAGTCTACTTCTAAACCACAATCCAACCCTAAGCAGGGCAATTCTTCTAAGTCTAGTGAGTCTTACTCCAAGACTAATAAGAAATCAAGTGAACCTTGTAGTTTCTATGGCAAGGAAGGATGGCCAATTTCCAGGTGTTGGAAACAATTAGAGGCTTTAGAGGCCGCCATACAACAACATCACATCACCTCACCTTATACACCTTCCCCACCCACAGGGAAAGGTCATGCTCTTTCTGCATGAGTATTGCCTTCAGGATCCACTTGGATCCTAGATTCTGGTGCTTCTCACCATATGACACTAACTCAGGAGTTTGTCACCGCACTTGCCCATTTTGGCACTTCACAGATTGTAGTTGGTGACTCTACACAACTTTTCGTTGTGGGTTCATGTCCTGTTCCATTAGATGGTGGTTGCCTTCAGGAAGTCCTTGTTGTTCCTAACATTTTGACAAACCTCCTTTCCATTTATCAGATTTGTCACTTTGGCATTGGTAAGACAATTGAGTTCTCACCACATGATGTGGTTATACAAGACCTTCATGAACCTGATTTGGTTGTGGCCATTGGGAGTGTGGATCCTGCATCTCACTTATACAAATTTGATGGCTTTTACATGATAAATGGTACAGGTTCATCTCTTATAGCACATGCAGACACAATGATAAAACTTTGGCATGAGCATTTTGGCCATGTCAATTACAGATATCTGTAATAGATGAGTACACAGGCACTAGTGATTGGGCTCCCACAGATTTCCTATACTGATGGTGGTTGTCGAGGTTGTGTACTTGGAAAACATCACCGAGATTCTTTTCCAATCAATGGGTCTCCACATGCTATGACACCCTTGGGGTTGGTACATAGTGATCTCATGTCATTTCTGACTCATTTTTTAGGGGCTAGATATGTGCTCACATTTATTGGTGACTTCTCCAGACGTACATGGGTGTAATTTCTTAAGTACAAGTCTGATGTCTTTGATTCATTTTGAATATTTAAGACATTTGTGGAGAAGCAGTCTGTCCTTTCTATTAAGAGGATACACACAGATAACGGGGAGCAGTATGTGAATCAAGCCTTCAATAATTTTTGCACTGATCATGGTTTGCAACATTAGTTTATAGTTCCCTATACCCCTCAACAAAATGGTGTTGCTGAGAGAAAGAACAAGACTTTACGGGAGATGGTCAATTGTATGATTCAGTCATGGTTTATGGATTCTTCCTTTTGGGCCGAGGCAGTCAATTGTGCTACTTATATTTAGAATCAGATGCCTCATAAGGCATTACAACATATGACTCTTGAGGAGGCTTGGACCCATGTCAAGCCCAATGTTTCTACATTTTGAGTATTTGGCTGTGAGGATTGGTCATTTATTCCTGATACTCAGAGGAAATCCATGGAGAGGAAGATCTGACCACTCATTTTTGTTGGCTACTATGAGGATGTGAAGACATACAGGTTGTTTGATCCTGATTTCAAAGAGGTCTTGTTTCGATGGGATGTCCACTTTGATGAGTGCTTTACTCTGATAGATTCTTCTTCACCAACTTCTCCCTCACTACCTACTTCTCCCTCTTCATCTCTTGAGGATGATGCAGATGTTGATCCACCACACCCACCACCACCAGATCCACAACATTTGCCCAAGTGGGCCCGATTTACTATAGAGGCAGTTGGATCTATGGCAGGTGACCCTTCAGATACTTGTCGTACATGATCACATACTTTAGGTGCTAGTCTCTTGAGTCGTATCATTTCGGACGATCCTCAGAGGTTTTTAGAGGTGATAGGTCAGCCTAAGTGGGATAGGGCTATGGATGAGGAGTATTCTTCTTTGATGAAGAATCATACTTGGGATCTTTGTTCTCTTCCTAGGGGATGAAAGTTGGTTTGGTGCAAGTGGGTGTACCGTACCAAGTATGTTGTAGATGGCTCGATAGATAAGTACAAAGCACCTCTGGTTGTGAAGGGGTTTCCTCAGGTTGAGGGTATTGATTACTGTGAGACCTTTGCTCCTATTGCCAAGATGAACTCTATTTGCTTTGTACTATCCCTTGCAGCTTCATAGGGATGGCCAGTTTTTCAGACGGATGTGAAGAGTGTTTTCTTGCATGGAGACTTACATGAGGAGATCTATATGGAGAAACCTTAGGGGTTTGTGTAGGAGACTTCTTTGGTTTGCAGACTTAGGTATTCATTACATGGTCTCAAACAAGCCCCTTGGGCTTGGTATGAGAAGATGGACTCTTCTTTTCTCTCCTCTCACTTCACTCGTTGTCATTCCGATCCCACAGTTTACATTCAACGTCTAGAGGGTGATTTGTTGATTCTTGTGCTATATGTTGATGATCTCATTATTACAGGTAGCTCATCCTCTATGATTCAGAGTGTTCAGAGAGCTTTGATGGAGCAGTTTGAGATGATAGATCTCAGTAATCTACACTATTTTCTTGGTCTACAGGTTGTTCAGTCTTCTGATGGGATTTCCATATATCAACAAAAGTATGCTCTCAACATGCTCCAGAGATTTGGCATTCTTAATTGCAAGCCTGCCCCCATAACATTTCAGTCGGGTGTTATTTTATCCTCCACTTGCTCTACTCCTTCAGTAGATTCTACATTATACAGGCAGTCGGTTGGTAGTTTGTTGTATCTGACACAATCGCGTCCTGATCTTTCCTTTGCAGTTGGCCTTATCTCTAGGTTCTCACATGATCCACATGAGAGTCATTGGCAAACTGCCAAACGTATTTTGAGGTATGTTCAGGGCACTTCACAATATGACATTCACTATACATCAGGGGCTCCTCATATAGTTGGCTTCACTGACTCAAATTGGGCTGGTGATGTCGATAATCGAAAGTCTACTTCTAGCTTTGTTTTATGTCTTGGTTCTGGTCCTATCACATGGTCTTGCAAGAAGCAATCTTCTATTGCATCATCATCTATAGAGGTTGAGTACTGAGCAACGGTGTTAGCTAGCTAGGAGATTTTATGGCTTCAACAATTGTTGACAGAGTTCATTTTTTCTCTTGATAGTCCCACACTTCTTTGGTGCAACAATCAAAGTGCTATACACATTTCCTGCAATCCAGTGGAGCATCAGCGAACAAAGCACATTGAGATCCACATGCACTTCATCAAGAAGTTGATTCAGGATGGTTCACTCACCTTGGAGTACGTTCCTACATAGGAGTAGGTTGCTGACATCTTCACGAAACCTTTGGCATCGCCACGCTATCTTCAATTGTGCTCTATGCTCGGGGTGAATGAAGTTGTCCTTGGGGGGTCTTTGTGAGGCCTTCCTTCCTTCATGGTTTTTTAGCATGCTTTCATCTCTTTTAGGAGAGGAGTTTTTTCCCAGTGGGTTTTCTCCCTTTTCTCGATTTTACAGAGATTTCATTGTACTTGGGTACCTCATCAGGGTTTGTTGTCGGGACCCATTTTAGCTTTCTAGCATCTAGTCCTTAGTTTTTTAAGCTTCTCCCTAACTTCATCTTAAGGGGGGGGGGGGGTGTTAGAGTAAAAGGTATTAGTTTACTTAATTAATCAAATAAAACGAGAATATTCTGTGTAAACCTTAAAGAAAATGGAAATGTGATTGCCTGTAGCTGTATGGACCAAGCACCGCCTATAGCTGTAACTTCGTGGACCAAAGACATGATTTGAAATGTAACGTCAAAGATCTACCAGTTACATGCAATGATGACATGCAACGGTTACATGCAACCATTGGTCGAAGGAAGAAAGCAATCCAGGTAATTTATTGTCTCTGCAACAAATCTTACCCATTCCATTTGAAATAAGAGCATATGAAATACCATTTGAAACAAGAGAAGATCCAATACAGGTGAGGAGATCCTCTATATTTTGCGAATAATTTGTTTTCATTGCATTCTATGGATGCTGAGAATAATTTGTTTGCGTTTTGGATGCAGATCGGAATACAAGTTGCATTGATAAGGTTGGCATCGTGTTAGCAGTCTACTTTGAAAACATGTATGTATGGTGGATGGCTTTCTCTCAACATAGTTAATAATTGCAAAATTATGTCTATTCTGTAGCTATCTCTATGATTCCTTACAAAACAGCTGGATCGTATAGTTGCATGGGTTACTATTTTTCTTTGCATGTTTTAAGTCTGCTCAAGTCTGTTTAGTATATTGACTTGCCCATGTTGTGAATCGGTTCTTCTTTTTAGCACCCTTTTCTCTTTATTTAATGATTTCTCATGGCTGCTCTATCTATATCATCAAACGCTGAAGTCGATCCTTTGGTTTGTGGCATATGTGATGATGGCATTTATCCTGGACTTTGAACCCCCCGCTCTGCCTTCCTTATCTTACCCGATGATTGTTTGTATCTTCCTCTGCGCATGTCTACACTTATGTCTGTTGCATAGCACTTCAGTGGTAGTAGGAGATAAGTATATGGAATTATAGGCTAATAATTAAACATTTGTTTAACCTAAAATTAAGAGTTAAGGGAACAAATCAAAAATAGAAAAGCTTTGATATTAGGTCTATCCTTGAAATGCTTTGATATTTAATATACTAAACTTTATTTTGATATGTGAAATCAATGCGGCAAAGCCATGCATGGCGATGTCATACGTGTACACCAACTTTCTCTGCACTTCACCTTGTCGCTCATCGCCCATGGCAGATAACATGACCGATTTGTACCAGTCATCATGGGTGAGAAATGTGGTGGGCATTTGAGATTTGTCCATGTGGACTATGTACAACTTTTCTACTTCTTTAGTGCCTGCACACATTGCCAATATCATGGCAGCTGCTATACATGCTCTAACTATATCCCTCTTCATTATATCCATTTACTCTTCAGGGCAAAACAATCACAGGAATTCATATAAAACTAGAGAATTTCGATTCATACATTAGGGTTCTTCTGTCGTTAGATATAAGTCTTGCTTCCAAATAAAACGTTGTGTTTTCATCCAATTGGAAAAAACAAATTTTGATCAAAAATAGAAAAGCTTTGATATTAGGTCTATCCTTGAAATGCTTTGATATTTAATATACTAAACTTTATTTTGATATGTGAAATCACAATGAATAATCAATTTGTTTCAATTTTGGGGTGTAAAATTGAATTATATGTGTGAAATCAACCATTTGCATACAAAATTATTGCATTTAGTTGCTCTATTTAATTCAATTTTCCTAGATATTTAAACATATATTTCATTACTTGTTAAAT
Source organism: Cryptomeria japonica (assembly GCF_030272615.1). NCBI lineage: Eukaryota > Viridiplantae > Streptophyta > Pinopsida > Cupressales > Cupressaceae > Cryptomeria > Cryptomeria japonica. The sequence goes on from NC_081414.1 coordinate 484,680,624, forward strand.
ACTCACACTATTATACGGGAATAAAATTCCTTTTACATAAATTCAGGCTAATCAAAGAAATGCATACAATCAAAACACAAATCAACCTACATTATAAATAGCTAGGGAAGATATATTTGGAATAAGTTTTTTGAAATTAAATGAGAATGATAGATACAATTATCTCTAAATTAGATGATAGAATATGAAAGCTAAAGATGTGTAGAATCAATTCACCGATTTCCAAAATTCGCGCTCTAAATGCTGAAAATCATAATAGACTAATGATTTTATGTGTGTTAATCCCAAGTGATGTGGATTTGTACTCTTTGATGAGAAAATCAAATTTGGTAGACAATAGACTTCTACAACTCAATTCATTCAAATCTCTAATATTTAGATGTGCAGTTGCACACAAGGATGGTGGTATTTAGAAATACCTTTGGGAAAATAGCCAAATCACTAGGATCAAGTTCTCTTGGGTCAACCCTCTTGATGGAGTAGCTTAATAACATTGGATGTTAATTCAAAAATAGTAGTCGCAACTATGCACATGGCCTACATAAAAAATTTGATGCAATAGATTCCTTTTAATTCTCCTTGACAATCAAAAGTTACTTGTTATTCTTGGATGTGCTCAATTGCACCAATTGACTTCTTTAAATACCGCAACAATAATAAGCTGCACAAATGTGTAGCAATTCAACTCATAATAATGAGTGAAAAGATAATAGAGTTTGAGAATTAGAATTTTAACTTTTTGTTTTATATTTTGGATTAATCATGAGCTCCTTGAGATTACACTCAAGTGAACTATGAGGTTGACTCATGAAAGGAAAATATAAATCGTAAGATTAAAAACAAGTGCACATAAAATTTAAAAATAATTAAAAAAATGTTTAATTATTAGCCTATAATTCAGTGGCATTATATAATTAGATGAAGTACTCAATAAAAATACAAGACTTGGTAGGTTAAAAAAAAAACCATGGTAATAATTTGTAGTCAAAGAATAGATTTTTTAGTTAAAATTAATAAAAAAATCAGAATGTAGTAAAAATAGGAAATATATAACAATTAAAAAAAAATGAAAGATATAGAACTTAGTACATTTTAAGAAAAAGTTACAACACTTAATAAGTTTGAGAAAAAACTTATGGTAACAAGTTGTAGCAATCTAGATTTATAGAAGTTATTACTATGAATAATTTATTTTGGAGCAATTTATGCCTTGAATTTATAGTAACTAATCATTCTTCTGAGTATCATCGTTTCCTCCTGCTATGGCTAACAATATGTCTTAATTTCTGACTTGCATCGATTACTTGTCAAACTGCCTTCTAAGACATTTTTTTGTGTTGTGTAGAGAACTTACATTGCAAAAAGGTCATTGAGGTTTGAAGCTATTTTTCTTTTGAATGTTGAATTTTCCCGATGATGTTAGTAGTGTTGGTAGCAATCATGGTGCCCAAAATGTACTACCAGATAGTACTAGTTTTTATTTTGCCTTGTTAGATGCTCTTCACCATATTGGAAATCTACAATTTGATGAACTTATCCGACAAGGTCTTCTAGAATATTTCATCTTTCATGTTTTTTGTCAAGCACGTAAAGTGCGTGTGCAACTTGAAGAAGGTTATGATGCTCATATTGAAGATGAAGTAGAATGCCCTCATAAGCATCCCCGTCTTACAACACAAGCCTATCACACTCACTTGAATGATCTCATGATTCATAAAAGAATGCATTTCTCTCAATAAGAGTGTACATGCCATTACACCATTAATAAATTTAATTGTTTGGTGGATTTTCTTTTTTTTTGGTGTTTATCATGGTTGCTTTGAAGATTATACTCTTTGATGCACAATTTCTTAAAGGATCCCAAACCTGTATTCTAACCAGAACCATAATACTAACCCTAACCATAATTACGATGTAAACCCTGACCCTAACCATAAATCTAATCCCCGACACGAAAACCTTACCCTAACCATACTTGTAACCATAATAATACATTCAACCATGATGTAAACACTCATGCTAACCATGATGTCAAACCTAACCCTAATCCCTATGTAAAAATAGGAAAGATATACAACTTAGTACATTTTTTAAAATGTTACAAAACCTAGTAAGTTTGAGAAAAAATTATGGTAACAAGTTGTAGTGAACTAGATTTATAGAAGTTATTTCTATGAATAATTTATTTAGGAGTAATTTATGCCTTAAATTTTTTAGTTTGTTTTGCTTACCACATTCATTAATTTTTGTTTTGTATAATTGTTTCATTTCTAATTTAAATATTTTTTACAGGAAATCCATGCAACTTGGGCCAAAATCTATATCAATAGCCTACATCAACCATGTATGTATTAAGTATTAGAATATTACTTTTTAAGTGTATTTGTTTCTATTCAAGTAAATATTAGATTATTTACTAATGGGAATTTAATGGTATTAATATTAGTTTTTTACTAACATTAATACATCTATTTCAATAATTTATTAAAGAATATTTATTTAGATTTGAATTTGCAGAACTATTTATTGCACATCTATTTTTGTTATTCATTTTGTGCTTTAAGGTTAGTCAATTTGTAAGCTTTGTCAATTATAATATGAATGTTTATTCTAAATTTGCAAGGCAATGAATATATAAAAGTGCAATGTATATTTCTTATTTGGAAGGCACTGCCACCAGATGGATATACATGCACTTTTCCAAATAAATATGTAATAGTAGAATGTTTTCTTATTTCTTATATGGAAGGCAATGCCACCAGATGGATGCAAATGGAAAATTTTTTTTTTTCTGGAAGGCAATGCCGCCAGATGGATGTAAATGATTATTTATTATCTGGAAGGCAATGCCGCCAGATGGATGCGATTTCAAATTTGTATATAAATATATGAAAGTAAAATAAATAAATAAATTTTGTAGTTACGTGGATTTCACTCAATATTACAATCGCTAACCTTTCATCTAGCACTATATGCTCTCATCTTGCCGTTCAACGGATCTTGATGATCCGAAAGTGTTATGTAATAAGGAAGCAAGTCTATTTAGTTTGTTGACATTAAAATTATTTGATACCAGCTATGGTGCGACAAAAACAAAAGATGGATATGATTGCAATTTTTAAAATAAATACATGAAAGTAAAAAGAAAAAGAAATTAACCTAAAATCTACCATTATTCTCTCTTATCTTGCCCTTTGAGGGATCTTGATGATTAGAATGTATTAGGTAATAATTAAATCAAGTCTATTTAGTTTGTTAACTTCAAATGCCTTCGATGCCAGCTATGGAGGAACTAAGACAAAATTCGGAATCGTCGGTACCAACTATGGTGCGGTCGAGATTAAATTTTGAATCAGAGGAGGAAAGAAGAGAATATCGAAGACAATATCAGAGAGAGTATTATAGACGACAACTAGAATAGATGACATATGTTCAAATATAAGAACAAAGAAGAAGACACAATGAGGCCAAAAGATAAAGATATGCTAGAAGAAGGGCAACGATAACAGTGGAACAACTAGAAATTGAAAATAGAGATGATGCAAATTTGTAGAGAAATAGACGTCAAAGAACATCTGATCAAATCTCTCATTCTGAAACAGAAGAAAGACAACAAGTTAATCCCCACCAAGTGAGAGACAAAATCATCCATTTGATGGAAATATTGAGTTCAATGTTCAAAATGAAAATTCAACAACAATAGAATGTGTACCGGAAACACCATAACATGGGCATCAATTAGAGATGAATGTAGGTGTTCAAGGTAGTTTACAAAACATGCCGAACCCAAATGGTTCACTTCGATGTGATTTTAGAAGATTCCAAATGCAGTTTAGGCATCAATTGGACAGATTTAGAACCCCAAACATGTGTTATGTTTGTCAAGAATCTTATCTTGGAATCAAAGTATCTCGAAGCTCTGAAGGTCCCATATGAAACATATGTCACCAAGAGAGAGGGAATCATAGGTTTTCATCTTCAAATAATATGGATCCTGGCCCACAATTGGAGGATCTTGCAAAATTAACTCAAGTGGAGGAGATGTTAATTGCACGTGTCAACCCAATATTGCAAGTTACCCATGCAATAGGTGGTCAATATAAATACAAGGGACACACTATTAGTTTTCCCCAAAATGTGGAGCAAGTTTCAAATGTTTTGCCACATTCGATAGAGAATTTGCCAATTATTATTGTTAGAAGAAGGGATCAGTGTGGCACAAATTACCACTTTACAGTCAATAGGGATCGTGTGTATAAAGCACATTAATACAAAGTAGAGTATGACAAATTTTACTCAGATGTTAGAATAGATCAAATTGCTCTCAATGAGCTGCCAAGAAATTATGATGAAAATATATTCAACATATTGAAAACTGTGTAGATGGAATTTGACTCAGATGTAAATGAAATCACATTTGTGGGTCCTGTCATGGAGATTGATGAAGGTAATATAGTTGAGCACACAACGTCAATGGCTTTGAGACCACCTAATGCCCAAAGAGAAATGGAATTAATTCGTGCATGGGTTAATAATCCTAATGCAAATCCAACAACATTGATTGATTGGCCAAACATTGGTGCATCTCCAATCAATGAATATGTCAAGTTACGGTTACTTGATATGACATTTCCAACATTATTTTTTGATGGTAGATGTGACTGGTTAGAACCAAGAATGAGGCGAGTGTACTTGCATGAATTTGTCAAGCATATGTTGTGGTATAGGGATCACGTTTTGGTAAACATCCAATATTTAGATTTTTTATGATGAACATGATAATGAGACACCGTGCACATAATTCATCTACAGTGTTTGCAAAAATAAATTTACAAGACACGCCTATCACCATCAACGACCTACGTCAGCATATGGAGAACATGCCGCAATCTAATTTAGCTAATAGGTTGATACGGTTTGGAACTACTTTAAGGGGTACTAGATCATACTGGGCTAAATGCCATATAGAATTGACAGAGATGCTTCACCAAATTGACACTCCTACAATATTCTTCACTCTAAGTGCAACAGATATTTACTGGCCTGATTTGCATGCATTGATGCTAGGAACATCCCCGACTACTTCACGGGAAGCTCAAAATTGGAGAAAGAAGAATGTTATTGACTATCCTCATATAGTCATACATTACATGCATTTAAGACATACAATATTCAGAAAAGAGATTTAAAAAAAAGGAATGAATGTCAAAGATTATTGGTGTAGATATGAGTGACAACATAGAGGTTCACCACATGTGCATGAATTTTTATGGATCAATGGAGCTCCCAATATGGACAACATTGATTGGTCAAATGAGGAAGAATGAAAAAGTGTTGAGAGATATTTTCATTCTATCATTCATGCATGGAATCCCAGAGAAGATCCACATCAAAGAAATATACAGGCATGTTCAATAAATATTTAGACATGCATATCTATAATATTACATTAAACTAACTATTTGTATAATTAATGATAAAACGGATATGTAAGTTCTTTTGTTTCCAATTGTAGGCATTCCAAAATTATCTGCAACATCCATGTCTCAAAAATACAACAAAACTTGTAGACATGGATATTGATCGTGATTATGAAGATATATTAAATTGTGTAGAACGACACACAGTTTGTAAGGAGGGTGCGTGCCTACCAAAAAAACAAGGAAGGATGGTTTGCAGGTAATTATTTAATCAAGTAATATTTATATATCCCAATAATATATTAGGCAAGAAAATAATATGTTTGATTGGTTGATATTAATTATAGGTATAATGCTCCTTGGTCGTTAAATTTGAGGGGATCAAAATTGTATGAAGACATAGAAACCAGTGAGAAAAAAATTGAACTAGCAAGAAATGATGACAGAGTGAATTCACACAATCGTCACATACTGCAACTATGGAGAGCAAATATAGATTGGCAACCAGTTCTTTCCAAACATGCAGTAATAAAGTACATTGCAAAGTATGCAACAAAGGTCGAGAAAAGCTTGGAAACATACCACCAGATGTTGATGTGTCTTTCAGACATGGAAAAACCTGATGATTTAGCTGCATGGGCATATAGAAGGCTCCTCATAGAAACTATTATAGAAAGAGACATTGGAGCACAAGAGACATGCCACATGCTTTTAGAGCTTCCGTTGATGGAGAGCAGTAGAAGGTTTGTTAATCTAAATGTCTCTCCTAAAGTTTTCAAACCTGTAACAGTGAATAATGAAGAGAACAATGATGAACAAACAAAATCTTTTATTGATGGATATAAAACAAGACCTATTTGTATGGAAGGTGTCACATTAACTGATGCAACTAGATCATGGATATATAATCCAAAAAGAAGGAGATACAACAAATGGGAGCCAAGAGAAAGAGCAACCATTGTCAGAGTTTTTCCTAGGTTTGCATCAATTCCTTCACATGAGTCTGATAAATGGATTGATTTCTGTTTTTTAGAGGTATTATTGTACAAGACATTCCGTGACATAGAAAGGGATATTGGTCAGGATAATAACTCCATAGTAGAAAACTGGGAGTCGTTGAACTATAATGCTTGGCATGTGCAACGAACAACAATTGCAGAAAATGTTGAAAACGCTAGTGACTCTGAAATTGAAGAAAATGAAGTTGTTCAAGGAAATACCATAGAGCATGAGTGGGAAATTATATCTAAATTTCATAATGGTCAAAATATGCAAGTTTCTGAAATAGATATGCTGGGGAGAAGAGACATTGATAGAAATACAGATTGGTCTAGTGAATATTAGGGTGAAGAGCACACAAGTCAAGCAATCAAATTCATAAAAAACATGAAGGATCATGGATGTCTCATATTTGATGATATACCACAATGCATCAACTATACAACACTTGGTGATAAACAACAAAAGGCAATGAACATAATTATGGCACACTAGCATAGTAATCAAAATGGTGTGCCTTTGTTCATGATAATTCAAGGAACAAGAAAGTCATATTTGATTGGTGCAATTAGTCAAGCTCTTCAAAATTCAGCAATGCCATGTTGTTCTCCTCTTCTATTACTTGCACCAACAAGAGTTGTTGCCTTCAATATAGGAGCCTCAACAATTCACTCAAAATGGAGAATCCCAGTGAGAGAATTTTGTCCATTAGAAGGAACAAGACTCACAAGTTTCCAAGAAGAAATGACACATATCAAATACATTTTGATTGATGAAATGAGCTTCATTGGTCAAAACATGCTGGAAAATATAGATTCTCGGCTTAGGCAGGCATTTCCACAAAACACAAACATAAGCTTTGCAGGAATGCCAGTATTACTATTGATAGCAACTATTTTACATAATATTTAATATAACTCATTTGTACAAAATTGATATAATATTAGTACATAATTTGAAAAGTTTTTTTACATGTGTTATTAGGTATATCTATGATTTTAGTTGGAGATTTGGGCTAGTTGCCTCCAGTCAGTGATAGACCGACATATGACATCAATAGACATGCAAAATTATTATGGGAGGAATTCAAAACGGTGGTAACTTTAGATAAAATATTTAGACAAGATGGAGAAAATATCCAACAACAAAGATTTCGTCAACTTTTGACAAATCTAAGAGATGCAAACCCAATAATTGATGATTGGGAGTTTCTTATGATGAGAATCCCTATTAATTTAAATGTTGCAACCAATGAGGAGTTTGACAATGTCGTCCATTTTTTCTCTACTAATGACAATGTCCATAATCATAACAAGAGAATGTTGTATTCCTTGAGGCATCCTGTTGCACACAGTGTTGCAACAAAGGTAGGAAGTGTTAATGCAATAGAAGATTGTTCAGATGATGAACTTGATCTAGAGTTATTGATTAGCAACAATTCAAGGGTGATGTTGACTTCAAATCTATGGACAAAGGCAGGTCTTGTAAATGTAGCTCTAGGGTATATTCGAAAGATTGTCTACAAACCAGGAAGTGCTCCACCTGAACCACCTACATATGTGATGGTTGAATTTGATAATTATTCTGGAATGCCATTTGATGATCATCATCCAAATACAATTCCAATAACAACAATACAGAGGGGCGATACACTTCAATTACCATTAAGATTGGCATGGGCATTGACAATACACAAATCTCAAGGGTTGACTCTTTCAAAAGATAAAATTGATATAGGACCAAGAGAAAGAACATGATCGACATTTGTTGCAGTATCTCGTGTGAAGTCTCTATAAGGTCTTAGAATAATGCCACCATTCACATATGACCGTTATGAAAAAATAAAAAATGGCAAACAACTTTCCAAGCGGAAAGCTGAAGAAAACAGACTCAAATTTTTAGAAGATAATTTGATGTAATATATTTTTCTTCAAATAAGATTCAATTAGAGATAAATAATTTTTTTCCTAAATGTGTTTTGTGGAAAATGTTCTTTCTTATTTTGTTTTTTAAGAAATGTTGTCCGAAATCTAGAGGAAAAATTAGTTAAAAATGGTACAAGTTATTTCTTACAATGTTAATGATTTACTATTGTATTTGCAAAATTTTGAACTTTACTATGTTTCTATTACGAGTCATTGCTAGTTGCATCACAAGTCAACATTGGTACAATTTATTTCTTACAATGCTATATCTCATTATATATGGATATGTTTTTCAAAACTTGAACTATGTGAACAATTTTTTTTGGCTAACAATACTAATTTTCTTTAGCTTTAACTATGTGAATGTTTGAAATCATAGTGATTTAAAATTAATATTATATATCGAAATTAATACATTATATGCATAAGCTTCTCTTATGTGACTTCTGTAATCATAATTTTTTTGGACTCAAATTGGTTAGTGATATTTTCTCAGAAAATGGACGTCAACGTAGGAATGAAAGTGGAGGTCTGTAGTGAAGAGGAGGGATTCAGAGGAGCGTGGTTTGAAGGAACTATCATTGCATTCAGAAATGACAGTCATGACAAGAATACATTCTTTTTTCAATATGAAAAATTTATTACTGAGGGTTCAAATGGGGAGGCACTACTGGAGGAGGTATATTTGAAAAATATGAGACCCATTCCACCATGCAAGCAGATGCCCATTGACCTCTCATCTGGCTTCGCAATAGAAGCGCTTGACACTGATTGTTGGTGGAGGGGTATTGTTATGAACAAATTCATATCACCTTTTGATGGGAATGAGCTCTTTCAAATATACTTTCATGATACTTGTACTATGAAAGCTTATCCTAAGACTGACCTATGCCCCGCTCAAGAGTGGATCAGAGGACAATGGACACAACTACAATGGGACCTTCAACAAATCTTTATGTAAAGAGTCCTTAAGAAAATAGGAAGCCAATGGATGAAGAAAACAAATTGGAATTTTTAGAAGAAAATTTGATGTAATATGTTTTTATTAAAATTTGCTATAATGATTATTGAATAAATCATTAGAGGTTGATGCAAAATGTTCTGTTTGATTTTTCTTTAATGAAAATTGAGATCATGTATTATTTGTTTATGTAATACATCGTGTTCAACTTTTATTCAATGCCTATTAAATATTTTAGAAAACTACTGCATTGCTTGATTGTTATTTATTTAAAAAAAAAATGAATATTAGTTAAAAAATATTTTCTTAAAAATACATATCATTTGTTCTTTTAATTTCTAGTAAGTGTTTTGGGATGTTACATATGCTATTAGAACTACCAAGTTCGACACTGAACCTTAGTCTCGCCACTAAAAAAATTAAGTAGAAACTTAACGTAGACTATCCCGCTTCACAAGGTGCGGTTGCGACGAACACCTCGTAAGAAAGTTTGAAACCCCTTATGGGTTCACTTTTTGAAACTTTGGCTCAACCATGACTATAGCTATTGTTCATTTCCCTCAGATACAGAGACAATGGCTGAGGCGATTGATCAACTTCGAAGAGAAAGACATGTTTGGACAACTGTGAGCAAAGCAACTTTAAAGGCATCCATTTGGAAGAAACTTGGAAACAAAAATAAAGTTGACCTTGAGAAACCACCTGAGAAGGGTCAAACCACTATTGATCCTATCAAACACCATTTAAATTCTCTCCATTATTGAGAGGAATCCATCAGACAAAGTGATAGTGACTCCTAAATGAGAGTCTACAAAATTTTGTAACTATTATGATTGTAGTCAATTTTGGATTGTAAACTCTATTTTTTAATGAATTATGTTCGAATTTGCTTTAATGCCTATGAAATGTTTTAATAAATTATGTTCAAATTTTCCTCAATTACTATTACATACTTTACTAGGAATATTAAGTGTTCGATGGTTTATTTTATGCATATTTATTATTACTAAATGCTAATATTTTTAATTATTATGTTGTAACTATTTAAGGATATTTTCATTCTCATAATTCTAAAATACTAACTTCCATTTTATGTTATTTATATTCAACAAATAATCAAAACATTGATGTTTCTGAAAATGCATCAGAAATTGTTGTTGCAAGCCCAGATGTATCTGTGAATTCAAATGAATTCATTGAGAGCCATATGGACAAATGTGCGAGAACAATTTTGGATTACTGCAAGAAAATTGTTAAAGAATATGAAAACACGACCTTAATGATAGACGATGTTGAAGAATTGGAAATATTGCAAATGGAAGATGTTGCAACAAAAGTTAAGGAAATTTTTGCAATAGCATCAAAATTTCCAGATTCTTTAAAATAAGTATATCTCGATCATTATGAGAATAAGGGTCGGACTACCATCCTCATCATTGAAGAATTTGTTATGTATTTACATCATTACAATGAAGAGTTTTTCATTTAGTTACTTCTTGGTCGATCTTTAATACTTCTTAAATATTGAAGTTTTATGTAGTTGTTAGATAATGGCCCAACTGGGCACTATGTGTTGTTAGGGAATGTGTAAAAACCAATGGACAATTATTGAGCATACTAAATTTTGTAACTATTATGATTGTAGTCAATTTTGGATTGAGCAATAAAAATTATAATTTTGGATTGTAAACTCTGATTCTTAATAAATTATGTTCGAATTCGCTTTAATTCCTATGAAATGTTTTAATAAATTATGTTCAAATTTTCCTCAATTACTATTACATACTTTACTATGACTATTAAGTGTTCGATAGTTTATTTTATGCATTTTCTCCACCAATAAATTTATTTTTCAAATGATTCAAAAATTGTTGTATTGATAAGACTCATGTATATAATAATAATAATTGTCACAATAGATAAGAATTTCATTCTAAATATTAATTATTTAATATTTTGTAAATCTTTACACTTTTTACACATTTTAACTAATGCTAAAATCAAAATTCAAATGGCTTGAAAGTTGTTGTTGTAATAATGCTAATATAAATCAAATAAATATAATGTTTGATTTTTATCCACTCACATTATAGAAATTTCCATAATCAAAACCTTAATATTAATCATTATCATAATCAAAACCTCAATATTATTCATAATTAATAATTATAATCTTTAACCCTAAACCTAACTATATATCTAACCCAAAACCTAACCCTAACCCTAATTATAATTCTAACCTTGACCCTAACCATTTTCTATCCCCAAACCTAATCCTAACCCAAACCCTAACTCTTATAGCTATCATCATGTACTATCTTTGATTGCAATCTTAACCCTAATCCTAACCCTAATCCTAATGATAATTCTAACCCTAACCCTAACCCTAATTTTATTTACAATTAATAATTATAATCACTAAGATTAACCCTAATCCTATGCCCAACACTAACTGTAACCCCAACACTTGACATAATTATATCATTAGCCCTAATAATAATTCTAATCTTAACCCTTATACTAACCATAATCGAATCCTAGCCCTAAAGTTAACCCTAACCCTAATTGAACTCTAATCATAACCCTAATCTAGCCCAAACCCTGATCCTAATTGAAATGTACTACTAATTTAACCTAACCATAATGTACTTGAATAACAACCCTAATTCTAATCATACTTAAACTCTAGCACTAACTGTAACTGAACCCTTATAATAACCTAACCTTAAAATGAACCTTAACCGTAATTACTATTTAAACCCTATTTTGAACCTCAACCATAACCCTAAAGTAACCTTGATTGTAAATCCAACCTATGCTTGACGTTATCCCCAAAACCTAACTTTATATCTAATTATTAATTATAATCTTTAACCTAACTATTTATCTAATTATTAATTGTATATAACCTTATAATCCTAACTATAACCCTAACCATAATCATAATTATAACACTACCTAATTATAATTATAACCCTAACCCTAACCCTAATTCTAACTCTAAACCTAACCCTAACCCTAATTTTTATTATAATCACTAATTATAATTTTTAACTGTAACACTAATTATAATTATAACCCTAATCCTAACCTTAATTATAATTCTAACCCCGACCCTAACCCTATTCTAGCCCCAACCCTAATCCTAACCCAAACCCTAACTCTTATAACTATCATCACGTACTATCTTTGATTGCAATCTTAACCCTAACCCTAACCCTTATCCTAATTATAATTCTACCCTAACCCTAATTTTATTTATAATTAATGATTATAGTGTTTAACCTTAACCCTAATTACAATCATTAAGATTAACCCCAATCCTAACCCTAATCCTAAGCATAAACCTAACTATGATATTAGCCCTAACCCTAACTGTAATTTTCACCTATATCTTACCATAATTGTTATTCTATCATGATCATAATCTTATCTATAACCATAATCCTAACCCTACCTCTAACCAAGATTTAAACCCTGACCCTGATATTATACACTTAATAACTATAAAACAATATTACCGTTTCAAAAAAAAGATATAATAGTATTATACCCTACTAATAAAACTATAAAAATAATATTATAACCAACAATAATTTAAAATAATAATATAATACATTTAAAATATTTCAAATTTATATTATGAATATTATTTTCAATAAATTATAAAAATAATATCATAATAATCAAAACAATATAAATTAATAATAATAATATATTATAATATTATTCCGCAAAAAAATAGAAAATAATAATAATAATTGCAATAATAATATTAAATATTATTGCAACAAACATTAATAATATAAAATTATAGAGTTCTATTTTAAATTTTTTATTGTTTCCCATGTTGCGTTGCGACTGCTACTAGCTTACATATATTTGATTTTAATCATATATATATATATACGTCGATCCTTCTCGAGGCACCTATTTTCATCGTGTACCCTGAACTCTGATAGGCGCCTCTAGAAGGATATCTCTCGGTGTATTATATATATATTTGATTAAAATCAAATATATGTAAGCTAGTCCTTAGTTTTTTTTTAGCTTCTCCCTAACTTCATCTTAAGGGGGGGTGTTAGAGTAAAAGGTATTAGTTTACTTAATTAATCAAATCATATTGATTTAATAATTAAATCACCTTTTCTCTATTTCGCTTAAGCTAAATCTAGGAAGCTTTTGCTTTTAGGTTTGATCTCCTCTTATAAGGATTGATCCCTTTTGTAATTCATTATTTGATTATTATTATGGCAATTCTTTTGCTCTAGGTTTTCAAAACAATCTTTGTGTTTTGTGAATCTTCCATTGTTGTGAAAGGTTATTTGCATACATGTGTTCACTGGGTTCTGTGAGGTTGTATTTCACAACTTTAACATAAATGACATATTAAAAAAAAATGATTTAAGCCTATAAGAGTTCCATCTAGGGGGTAATTATGTAGGTAATAATAATATGTCCCACTCATGAGACATCTTGATTTTTTTCTCAATATCACATATTTTTAGAAAAAATAATGATTCAAGCCTATAAGGGTTACATTTAAGGGAGTTTGACTGAAGGGGATTAGATCAAAACCTGTTTAATAGAATTCCATGCTAAAATGAAACCTTGGATATGTTTCCTCCACACCTATCAAAATGTTGACCAAAAAAATTGCTTTATGTAGCTCTTAGTGAAACCTTTCTAAAAATTATAATATGTATTATATTTTTAACACCATTATACATTTTTTAAATTTAAATAAAGAATTCAATTTTTTCACGAAAAAAAAAATGACCTCTATGCAAGACAATGAGAAAAATAACAATTTTTTATAAAAATTCTCAAAAAAATTGAATATTTAATTGAAGGAGTTGTACAACTTTATTTATAATCAGAGCACATAGTTATGGTATTTGTGCATAGCTATTGGGAAAAATATTTATTAGAGTAACATGTATTAGATGAGCTGTACAACTTTTTTGGTGTACAACTTTTTTGGTGATTGTAACGCAAGATTATTGGAATGTCTAGACATTGCTTCTAAATGACTAGTTTTTGATCTTTGTGCATATAATGAATCCTCTTGCATTTGTCTTATCTAAAAGTTGAAACAATAGCTTTAAACTCTTAAGTGATATAGGAAGAAACCCAAAAAACATTGGCCAAAATTCAACATGTCATTTAAGAGCTTCAGATGTATAAAATATCTACTAAGATCCTTTATCTACATGCCAAAATGTTGATACTATTATATTCAGAATAATTATACATATATTAATTTAAATAAAATAATTTAAAATTGTCAATATTTATTATATTCAAAACAATTATCCATGTATTAATTTAAACAGAATAGTTTGGAATTGATCTCTCCATTTTTTTAATAGATAGATATCTCTCCACCTTTTTTTTTTAATATATAGATGCAGTTAAATATACTCATCAATTCCTACAACTATTTCGTAGTATCCGCCGTATACTTCGAAATATTGACAATGGCAGCTCTACATGTTTAGAGGCACATGTCCTTAATTTTCATTAGTTCTGTACTTAAAGCGTATGTCCTTAATTTTCATTAGTTCTATACGTACTTTTTTTTATAATTTATATAAGTAGATCTCTCTATACCACACCTAGGTAGTTGCAGAGCTAAATTTCTTTGGAGAAATCTTGGGGAATGGATCGTTGCAAGGAGCCACTGTTAAACAACGGCGTCAAATATTACGAGAACTGCCCCGGCTGCAAAGTTGACCTGCGTAAAGCAACGCAAAAGGGCTATCCTATCAAAGACTTGAGCCTTGTTGCGTTGCTTGTTCTCTGCAATTGTCATTACCTCCACCTTTCCTTTCTATTGTTTCACCTGCACTACTTTATATTTATTCTTCTATTGCTAAAATTTGTTTGTTTTTATTTCTGGTTTTGCAACTATCGAAGGCTGTTTAATGTCTTTGTTGCCAGGTTCTGATGGCAGTTGTGATCACAATTACATTAGAAAATAATTTAAATTCCGACGCTCTTTTTTGTTATTTTATATGAGATTTCTGGTCTAGTAAGAAGATCAAAAGAAATCTGTATGGATTTATGTGTAAGCTTAGCTGTCTTAAAATTATTCGTCGGAGTCGTCTACTTTTTAAGCTAAATATTTATCTGATCGCCTGTTACTGAAATTCATTAGGCAGCTGTAGGTTTTGTTTTAGCCGACTTCTGCGGCAGATGAGTTGTTTGGAGTTCGGAAAACTAGTTGTGTAAACTTGGGAGTTTCATATTCTGACGTTATTTATGCTCGTGTCTTCTGGAAATAACTCTTTAATTAATTAATTTATTTCTAACTATATATTTGTTTGCCCTTCCAGAGGATCGAACTCCGTACTTCTGAGAAGCGAAAATATTTTGTTTGATTTTATTCCTAGAATATAGTTTTATAAATACTAATATTTTGTTTTGGTGTTTGGGCGTTTTGCAGCTCTTCCGATATCTTCCTTGTTCCCGTTTCTTTATTTTATGGTATGTCGTTTTCCTCAATCCGGAACTACTTCGTAACTTCACATTTTGTTTTCTTCAACTGTACGTGTTCTTTTCTGTTAAAAATCGTGACTTTTGTTTAAACCAAAGGAGCTCTTCGTTCGAGTCTATTGATCTCTTTCTAAAATTTTGAAATAGTTTAAATTGGCCAAAGAATGAATTTTGGTCCAGGAAAATCCATTTTTTATGATTATTCCTTGAGCATTTGGTTTATGAAAGCAGGCAATGAAGAACGCGTGGGACATAAAATTATAGTTCGTGGACGTAAATCGCTCTTGCTTACTGTTTGGTCTCTGCGTCAATGTGCAGTGCAGGCATAAAATACGCCATAATTTAAACCTAACATTTGAAAGTTTGGGGATTGATCTTATCTTTTTTCAACTGTTAAAACGACAGTAAAATTCTTTCGATAATAATGAATTAATTCTAGTCCGCTGACATTAAATCATC
This sequence comes from Cryptomeria japonica, assembly GCF_030272615.1. NCBI lineage: Eukaryota > Viridiplantae > Streptophyta > Pinopsida > Cupressales > Cupressaceae > Cryptomeria > Cryptomeria japonica. The sequence continues at coordinate 484,696,886 of NC_081414.1, forward strand.
CACCACACTGCTAATGACAATTCGTCGAACCACGAAGTCTTTTCTGTTCGTTTTCCTGTTGTCGTTTTCTTTTGATTAATCATTGTCCATGACAAATCATATGACCTTTTCCTCTTTCTTGTTGGACAAGTCTCCATGCACTTTTCGTGAAGTGGTAGGCGTAGAACTCTGCAAACACTGCAAACACAGAATCGGTATTTTTCTTTTGGAACCTCGTTAACAACCCGTGGCAAATTTTTTGCCTCTTTAATCTTTATCTTTTTGTTGGGTCGTTCATTTCATAAAAAAAAGACAAATGCCAGTTGAAAGTAGAGGGGAAAGATCAAACCTTGAGGTGGGTCTTGAAAGCAAATTCGATTGATTTTTGGATATGGTTTTCTGCAGTGTTTCACGGAGCCTGGGAGATGGGGTTGGTGGGGGGAGATGTCGGAACAGGGGATGAATTTAAGGGATGGTAAATTGTTTCTTCGGGGGTTTTATAAAAATAATATATAAAAATTAACATTTAAAAAAGGAATTATAAAAAATTAGTAAAAGAAGTGTAATTTATGATTTTTGTAAACAATACAAATAAAAGAATCTAAAATCTATACAAAATTGTTTTGGTGTAAAGACATTCTGTATGAGAGAGATCAATATTAATATGTCATCACCTCCATCTGGAGTGAAAATTGTATCAGATTTTGTAGAAATCATCTTTTCAATTAAGCCAACCAAGCTGTAGAAAGTCTCAGCAAATTATGGCATTGTCTCTGAATTTGTTGTTTTCAAAATGATATGACCTGTTGCCATTCATCAATGGAGAATAAGAGTACCAGGCTTCAGCATTATTCATCAAATGAATAAAAGCAGATAAACCAATCCCAGCCAAATCTTGAATGGGAAATTTGATAATATCAATCAAGAGCTTCAGCATATTCTCAAATAAGGCATTCACCAGAGAATAGAACTTGACACATAAATCCACAACAAATTGCAGTGTCAATGTACGCGTGTGAAATCCAAACATCTTTACTAAGATTATTATATATTTACTTTCTGAATCATTCAATTGTAATCATTGTAACATTACTCAAAGTAATCATTGTAACATTACTCAGAAAACAATATTTTTGACTCAGCGAACCAAATGCATAAATGAATTTTAATTACTTTGGATTTAAACTGGTGCAGAACCAGAGCTGGGATTTGGGAGTGGCAAACACCCATGGGGTCCAATACAGCTCATGTTTATGGGTTGAAGCCTCTGTTACCAAATTAAAGCCTTTGAGACCACAACGACCTTCATGACACACACCTTTCTTCTTCATATTTTTTTAATTTCAATGCCTATTTTTTAAATAATCCATGGGCGACTTCCTCTTCCTCATCTTCTCTTCCTCTTTTTTGTGATTAGAGTTAATTTTTTTTTAAATTGACATGGAAATGCCATGCCATCTGTAGGATTGTTGAGGGATGGTTGCATGCTCCCTGTCTGTTCCAGGGATTGCATGGCGGTCCATTCCTAAACACCCTCTGAAAGGAAATGTGCATGGCAGGGGGGACAAAATTCATCCTCATCCCACAGTCCCTGGGATGTCCCCATCCCCTAGAACCACAGTTTTTTTCTTGGGGTTTTTCCCTGGAGAACGACTGGTTTTCTGTACTATAACATTGAAAACAGAAAAAGTAAACTTCACACCATTGTATGCAGAGTCCAGACACACAATATTATGATTACCTATGAAATTTGCAAATGTATGCTAACACGAATCTATCTTCCTTGACGACAGTCTCCTTAATCAGCACTTTCACATCTTCTAGAATTGTAAAAGCATTGCCAAAATAACTCTAAAATGTCCTATTAACAAACTAGAATTGTTGAAGTAAGATGAATAGATGAAAATAATTTCCAGTGTCCACATCATTTTCACTCAAGACGTGCAAGACTCTCACACATGTTGCAACATGCAAGGCAATGACTTCGACATAGTTGTCATCATGAATTTTAAAAGCAGAAGTCTTCTTGTAAGTACCGGGATTCTATGCACCTAAATTGTATTTTTACAAATTAGCTTCATTGTTAGCATTATGCTCATATGCATCAACATGAAAACGGTCATTGGTTGGAATAGATGAAGTAGTATGGCTATGAAGTGCATCGATACGAACATGGTCAACACCTGGTTTGGCAACATTGACATGAGAAGCATTGCTATAATTTCTACTTTGAGAATGAAGAGGGCTGCCTCACTTATTTCGCAAGGGGGACCTTATTATTAAAACTTGCATCTATCCTCTTTTATAGGCAACCTCCATTGTCACAATTGACTTGATCAGCGACATTACTCCGAGATTCCTTGATGCCAGCTGAAGCCAAAAGCATATGTTGATGCTGAATCCCTTCCTTGGGTATAACTACCACTAGTTCTCAAGCTGCAGTTGATAAGAACGCTTGAGAGAGAAAAGCAATACTTCCATAGAGCAGTCAATGGGCTTCCATTGCATTATTTTAAAAGATGCCATCAGTTCTTTTCTGTGAAATAGATAAAGAATTTCAGTTGAAAACAACCAAGGCTACTTATAAATTCAGAAATGTTAAAGTGATGAAGCTACCCATTCCAAATATCTATCCATGAAATTTCCCTCAGTAAATAGCTTCCAACCTAGAATGCTTGTATGCTCAATATGCCATAACTGCCAATTCAATTTCCAAGAATACATGCTTAACAGTTTCGGGGGAGATGACATGTTTTTGTCTAAGCCATCTCAAAAGCCAGACTTTTCAAAACAAGCCAACAATTCATCTATCCCAAAATAAAAATTCACCTGAAATTGGATGTCTGGTTTTAGAGAGGAAGATCAGATAGGAGGAAAAATTTCAGACCCACTTTCAGCCATTTATATATGAATACAGTTAAGATTTTATATAAATCAATAGATAGATAGATGGAAAAGTATTGTATTAGTAAGTGTCAAATTTTTTACAACATCAAAATCTGGACATCACCAACTTTGATGTCAAGATATTACTCTGAGATGAGTTACAAATCAGATTCAACTTCTAATTTGAGAAAAATCTAAAAAAGATGTCCGAGAGTCCAGGAACATTTAATTCTACTAGATGTTAGGGTATATATATAGTTGTACAATCAAAAGACGGTTTTTCTTATTATTTAATGCAACCAGACCCTCCTTGTCGGAGAACCAGTTCAGGGTTACTCAAGAAAAAACCCATTGCTTTCAGAATAAAGGATAATGTGGGTCTCTTTGTATAATCTAATTCAAATATGCCTTGTAACTCAATCCAAGAGGCCCAACCAATATAACCTCTGGTCTAACATCACAATACCCTTTCTCTTCAGAAGAGTGCAGAACCCTCTCTAATCCTTGTAAGGGGATGCCATCAAGAGAGAGAAAAGTAAGAGGATGCGCCATCAAAAGAGAGAAAAATACATATGGAACAAAAAGCTAAGGACCTTAATATTTCTTAAATGCCTGATATTTCCAAACAAAGATGAAATACTGATATCCTTGAACTTTAAAACAGGGATGTTTCTTCAGACAAAGTAAACAAATAAAAGGTTTGCACTCACAAGGGAAGTATATTTCAATGTTGCTCGATTGGTTTTGCAATCCACTTGGAAATTCCAAAATTTCCAAACCAAGGCCCTCTTGTTACGTGGCAGAGTAGTCTTGTTGGATTATTTTGTGGCATTGATGTCAAGGCTGTTCTGGTTGTGGCTTGAATTATGTTACTGCAGAACACATGCTTAAGTTGTTTGCTGGCTTGAAGGAGATGTATGGCCAAAACTATGGTGAGAACTTGCCACATTTTTTCTTTGTTGTTTGAATTTCTTCTTAGTGTATTGGATTTGTTTTTATTCTCCATGTCACTTGGAGGTGCATACATGTATGCTTATGGCGCTTCTCTTCTGGTTGTGGTAGCATCTTGTTTCAGTTGGAGTTTTTATTTGTGTTTCGAAGCTGCTGTTTTTTTTGGCATCGCATAGGTGGAGTGATTGGTAATGGAATTAATTATTCTTTCAGCTGTGTATATCTTCTTGCCACAAGTGTTCGCTGGCATAGGGATTTGTCAATATATTGTATGCATTTTTTTTCCTAGAATTTTTTTGGGCCGAGATGTAATATCCCCCTTAATTTTTTCAATTATTTCAGTTCACAATCAACACAAACACCTGTTAGGGTTAGAAAATGAAATCCCAATACTCTTGAAAGTAACCCTTTCCACCTTTTGATCACCGAGAGCCCAATCTAGGAGGGTGAGAGCATATAGTGTTGAGGGGATCGTTAGATGCAAGAAATTGAAATTGATTACAATACTTGGGCGGCAAGCCAACCCCTCCCACTTTTCAGCGGGATAATGAGAATATTGAAAGATCACTTGGTGGTAAACTAGCCAAGGACAAGTCAAGAAACTGAAGTAGCAATCACTCAACCGCTTATCCAGCAGGAGGACTAGAAATGAAATTACAAATCAACTCTACCGCTTATGCAGCGGGAGGACAATATTACAATATTCAAAGTAGGTGGCAAAGCCAGCCTCTTCCACTTATGCAGTGGGACTAAGAGCAATAATCCAATTAGATAGTTGTTAGTACTACTAACCAGCTTTACAATGCACAATATGGATTACAAATTAAGAGAAATCACTATCCCAAAGATAGGCGGCAAGGCCAACCTCTTCCACTTTGTAGTGGGTTAAGAAAGATCAATAGAAATTGCTGTTAGTACTACTACCATCATTACAATATGAATCATAGAAGATAAGAATGAAGAACCAACAACTGCAAACAATTACCAAGATCTTTCTCTCCACACCAAAGAACCCACACACCCTAAAACCAACTCCACACAAGAAGACACTCCAAATCGGAAAGTCTCTAAATCTGATATACTCCCAACACGCTGAAAATACATAGACCAGCAACACAAAATCCCACTAAAACACTCACAACTCACCCAATTCTTAACCAAATGACATGAAACTGAAAGCATATGATCACTAGGAGGTAGGTGATCAATCCTAGGACAACAAAACATGGCAAACTGACCCCAATAATTTATGCACGCATCCCAAAGCACTCAGCCACATGGTACGACCAGCTAGAGTACGATTTTGCAAAAATAAAATCCCAAACACCATTTTAGACTCTACAAACTCACAAAATGAATCGCCTAAACCACAAAGAGAGATAGAAGAAATACCCAGAATGAGAAGAATGACACACTAAGACTTGCAACCAAGAATCTACTTCAGCACACTTTGCGATCAGCAACAAGAACACTCAGAAATCCACACAAATTTGTAATGTCCCTTTCTCAGTAAGGAGTAATTAGTGGTCCATTGGCCTATTCCGGAGACCCGTAGGCTGATTGGAATAAGGAATTAGGGTTTCCTATTTCTAGGAGGATTCTTTACAGTTTTCAAGGATGTTCTGGTTGGAGTCTGGCAGAAAGAACTGAGGATTCCTTCTGGGTTTTTCGAGAGCTTCACGGTGGTTTAACATGCATTTTGTTTCGGAGTGATTTCTGAACTTACTATTTTTAGTAAGTTGGTGGCAACTGATTGGATTTTGAGGTTTTTCTGGGTTTTCCGAGCTCTCTCACAGGGTTTGACGAGCATGTCTTTCAGAGATGTTTTCATGACTTACTATTTTTAGTAAGTGTCAGTTCAGGTAGTGCTATTTTTGACAGTCTTGAGCAGAGCTCCGATTGAGTTCAGATTAGTGTTTTCTGCACTTCCGTTCACATGGTTGATTTGGCAACAATCAATGGTTGATTTATAATTGCTAATTAAATATTATTACTTTATTCTAAAGTTTAATTTTTAATTATTTCACTGATTATATTTTGAGGAATGACTTAGCAAGGAAAATATATATGTTATTTATCCTAAGTCCCATTTTATTTCCTAAGTCAGGTGGGCGTCCAAATGAAGTCATTCTACACTTTATATTATTTTCTCAAAGTTCGAACTTGTGCACCTTGGTAAAGTTCGACTAGGGAGACTGGAAAGGGGACGCCATGTCTTGAGGGGGACATGAAATGAAATGAAGTGAATTTCAAATGAGTTTGGGTGCCATTTGCATTTGAATTTCAGAGGGAGAAATCTATAAATACAAGGGATGGGCTCTTCATTTGGGGATCTTGAGGAAATCATATCGTTATGCTACCGGAATGGTGAGTGAACTTGAGCTTCGGAGTTGTGGCTCCCTAGTTTAGCCAGTTTTGTACTTGAGACATAGTACTTAGCCGAGTGGAGGATTGTTGGTGAAGTTTTCAGTGTGTGGTGTGGTTTTCATGTGTTGCTGGTTTTGGTGTGGCTGAAGCGAAGATTGGTTCATATCTCCCTGCCTGTGCAATCGATCATTCTGGGTATTAGCCCGTTGGAAGCATATTTGGAGGGCAACCATTCTTCTACCTCGGCGTTTGTTTTGGTGTGCATTCTAATTTTTGGCAGCAAATCGTACTTCCCAATTGGGTCGTACCATTTCTTGGCTGCCTTGGGTTGCGTGCTAGTTGTTGGCGTTCGCAGTGCAGGTTTGAGGTTCTGGTTGCATCGTCTGTCTTATCTTTCATTTGCTTAAGTTTTTGTGTCATTCCGAGTTGTTTTGGGTGAGTTATGAGCATATTAGTGAATTTGGTAGTGGCTGTTTTCTGCGTGTTATGTAGATAGCAGATTGTATTCTCAGTTTAGTGATTAGTGGTGTGTTCTTTCTATATGGGTGGGTTTGAGTTTGCTAATTGTGATAAGTTTGGAGATATTCATCAGTATTGGACAGTATAATCTCTCTTTTCTATGCATTGCATCTCTTTATTGTAAGGCTGGATAGTAGTACTAATAGCCAATTCTGGATTGTAAAGCAAATCTCTGCTGAAAAATGGAAGAGGCTGGCTTGCCGCCTACATTGGATCTTTGTAATTCTGTCCTCCCGCTGAATAAGCGGTCGAGTGATATTTTGTTTGTAATGGTCCTCCTACTGCATAAGCGGTTAAGTTGAGCTTTGTTGTAAGTGTTCAGTCCTCTTGCTGAAATATTGTTGTAGAGTGATTTGTGCTTGAGTGTGTTTTGTTTACTTGGCTGGTTTACCGCCAAGTTTCCTTGTTTTACCCGTTGGAAAGTTGAAGGGGCTGGCTTGTCGCCCATTATTGTAATAAGCATTTTTTAGAAGTTTGCATCTAATGATCCCCTGCCACCGTATGCTCTCACCCTCCCAACTTGGGCTCTCGGTGATCAAAAGGTGTAGGGTTCCTTTCAGTTGGTTTAGTTTTCTTATTCTAATCCCTAACGGGTGTTGGTGTGATTGTAATCTTGTTAAAAATAAATAAAAAAATTGTTAGGGATATTAAAAAATCTTCACCACATTGAGTCCAATCTGCTCCTCTGGATGAGAAACAATCATACATTCAGCTAGGCGCTATCTCTCAAGCATGAAACTAAGGCACTAGGAGGTAAGCATTCCTCTAAGAGTCTGACAACATTTTGGCAGCACTTCGTTATCAAAGCAATAATGGATAACCAAAACAAGAGCCCAACACTCTTATTTATAACTTTTTGAAGCTCCAAATTCAAATTCAACTCCCTCCAAAATGCCATTAAATGAAATTACATCCACTTTGGACGCCCAAGCAAAAATAATATTTGCCTTTATTTTAATCATGTATTTCCTCCAAAAGGGACTCCCACTTAAGTTAAAAATAATTCTCAATTCATCAAATCGACCCCCTCAAGGTAGCAAAAATATACTTTTTGAAATATTCATAAAGTGAGCTTATGGCATCCAAGGAAATTAAGTGAATTATTTCATAAAATTAACATATTTCTTTCTAAGGCGTCCATCATGCCTTATAAATAATTCACTTGTAAAATATTTTTCCTCAAGTATAAATCACCCTAGAAATGCTGGAAGACAAACTGCTCAAACTGACCCTGAAAACTGCATTGCTTGAAATAGCTTCTGAACAATACCACTGCAACCTTCCAAAAATAACACTGCCAAAAATAGTACTTACTATAAATAGCATACTGCTAAAAATAGTAAGTGTTTCCAAAGTGATTTTGACCACATTCTGAGCAGCAGTCGTACTTAATAAAAATAGTAAGTCCGAAAAAAGTCACCTGATGCAGATGCATGTCAAACCATCCTGAAGCTCTTTGAAAACATAGAAGGAATCTAGAATCAGAACTGTAAAAGTCCAACGTATACACCCCTGAAAACACCAAAGAATCCTCTTAGAAAATAGAAAACCCTAATTCTGCATTTGACTAGCCTACGGGCATCCAAGGATAGGTTGACTGTCATTGGAAAGCGTAGTGCTAAAAATGGGGACATTACACGAGGAGTTTTTTTTTGCTTCCATGTATATGGAAGTGGTATTGCTGTTTTTAAAAAACACGTGAACAGATGGCGAATTAAAAAAGACAATGGTTGAATACGTTTTTTCCTGAAATCTGTTGGGTGTGCATTTTAAAAAATGTATTATATTATTTCTTGATAGGTTGACAACTGCATGGGTTGGTGCTAGCAGTCGTTCTTTTTGGTGTGTCGACATGGTTTAAAAAAATGGATCGATTTTCAAATTTGTAAGTCATTTTTTATTGATATATTTTCTTTTGGTGGCTTTTGGAATTTTTTTCAAAATGTTTGCAGTCTAAAATTTATCTGGTGTTTGAATGGTGGGGTTTTATGAAGAACGCTTTTTGGCTGGAGCTGTATTATGAATAAAAAGAGTATTTTTGTTGAAAAGGCTGAATTCAGATTCTCATCTACGTGGCACTATTTATGAGTTTCGTATGTGGTATTATAGGTGTGTATTTTGTAAGCCTTGAAAAACGTCTCTTTTTGTTTTGGTGAAGTTTGTTATTAGGCAAAGATTGTGTGAGTTTTTTTATTAAAAACAGGAGGTGATTGTTGGCCTCATTTAGTCTACTGCATTTTGGTGAAGTGTATTGAATCGTTTTTACGAATATACAGTTACATTGTTCTAAAAGATTGTACATGCTTGAGATTTATATATTTGAAGTTGAGGCTTAAATTTGAAAGAGGAGATGGAGGTTTGAATGTATGAGTTTGATATCAGTTTTGAAACTGGGTGGAGCTGTCGCTAGTATATGGATAAGATGCTGTTCATATTGACTTTGATAGTTTTACATTTGTGAGCCCTGAAGGAGTAAATACCAGTTATTCTTTTATAGTTTGACAATGCAACAGTCTGATAATATTTTTCAAAAGGAAACAGTGAACATCTCAATCAATGATATCATTTGTGAGTTTGTGACTTTGTTCAATGATCAAAAAATCTGAATGCTATGTAATTTAGAAAAAGATTGGAGTTTGAATTGCATTGTTAAGTCAGTTTTATATTTACAATTTCTGAGGTTGGTGCCTTGGCAAGTCTGAGTTGGTGCTCTTGGTGTAAGTTGGAGCTCATTTTTGTAATAGGGTTGGTGCCCATTTTTAATGAAAGATTTCAATGCCGTGGTTTTTTACTCGAAAGGGTTTTCCACGAGATAATATTTGCGTTCTCTTGGTCATTATGTGTTCAATTATTTTCATTTGTCTCAATTTGTAAAAGTTTTGAAATACTGATTCACCCTCCCCTTCTCAGTATTTCTGAATTGGTCTTCAATTGGTATCAGAGCCAGTTACCTTCTTTTTAACCTTAAAAGCCTAAAGGTTAGTTCTTGGTAGTTTAAGATGAATGCCCTTTAAGGTCTAGAAACCAACAAAGCTCCTCTGTTTGATGGGTCCAATTTTGCCTTTTGGAGTGTTTGTATGAAGACTTACATAATGTCTCTTGGGTTTGATGTGTGGATGAGTGTAGTTAATGGTTATATGCCTCTTACTAATCTGCTTACTGATGCAGATAGAAATAAGACCTTTGAAAGTAATGCTAAAGCCATGAATGCAATATTATGTGGCTTGTCTGAATTTGAGTTTGTAAAAGTCATGTAGTGTGACTCAGTTCAAACTATGTGGGAGAAATTTCAGATTGCATATGAAGGAGACTGAGAAATTTAAGAATGCAAAACTTCAAATCATAGAATTCTGTTTGAAAGTCTTAAAATGCGTGAGGAAGAAAGTATTGCAGCTTATTTTCTGAGAGTTGATGAAGTTGTAAACTCTCTAAAGGGCTTAGGAGAAAAGATTGATGACAAGACGGTTGTTCCAAAAATACTTAGATCACTTCCTTTAAGGTTTGATGCTAAAGTTTCAGCTATTGAAGAAATGGCTGATCTAGATAAGATGACAGTAGATAAACTGCATGGTATCCTTACAACATATGAAATGGGGACAAATGTTGAATCTTCATTAAAGAAAGAAATTGCGTTCAAAGCTTCAAAGAAGAGCAAAGACAAGGGACATGTATCTAGTGATAGCACAGAAGAAGAATCGGATTGTGAAGCAGCTCACTTTGTGAGAAAGTTAAAAAGAGGCTTTGGTAAATATAATGGTAAGCTACCCTTAAAATGCTTCAACAGTGGAAAAATTTAGACACTTTGCATCAAAATGTCCATATGAGAAAGAAGGAGACAACAACAGTGAGAAGGAGTTTAAATACAAGAATAAGAAGTTTGTTAAGAAAGGAAAGAAGTCTCTTAATTTCAAGAAAAGTTTCTATTCCAAAGAAGAGAGTTGTTCTTCAGTTGAAAGTGGAGAAGAGTATTTGAATGATGAAATTCTATTCATAGCATTAGAAGAGATTGTGACTAAAAATCAAGAAGAACAAGATTATTTTGATGAAGACGAGGTTGAAGTTGATCTAGAACAAGAGCTTATCGGTGCTCTTAATGAGATCAAAAAATTGAGAAACAAAAATCTGAGTTTAAAGATACAAATCGAGGAAGAAAGTAACAAAACAACTGAGAAATCTCTTGCTCTAGAAGCTGCTGAAAAAATGGTTGCTGATTTGAAAATTCTGACAGTTGAAGCTCTAGAAAAAATTAAAGCATTCAAAGCTTTAGTTGAGAATGAAATAGAATTGAAAATTAAGTGTTTACGTTCTGATAATGGAGGTGAATTTACTTCTAACAAGTTTGTTAGTTTCTGCAAAAAAAATGGAATTAAGAGACAGGTTTTAGCACCCAGAACACCTCAACAAAATGGAGTTGTTGAGAGGAAAAATAGAACTGTTCAAGAAATGGCCAGAAGTATGATGAATGAGGCTAAAGTTAGTGACACTTTCTGGAGAGAGGTTGTTCATACAATTCTTTATATTTAGAACAGAGGTTTGTTGAGAGCAAAGCATAGCAAAACTCCTTATGAGCTTTGGAAAGGTAAATCAGCTACGATTAAGTATTTCAGAATTTTTGGTAGCCTTTGTCATATAAAAAAAGATGATGATAATCTAGGTAAGTTTGATTCTAGATCTGATGAAGGTATCTTTTTGGGCTACTCTTTTAAAAGTAAAGCTTACAGATGCTTTAATAAAAGATTGCATAAAATTGTAGAAAGTGTTAATGTTAAAGTTCATGAGATTACTAACACTCGTAATGAGAATGGAAATGGTGGAAACAGTGCTCAAAAGGAGGAAGCAAAAGGTGCTGTCCAACCTTCTTCTTCACATACACAAGTTGGAACAACAAGTAATAATATTCAAAACAACTCTAAAAATGTTCAATCAGAGGTAACAAACACTTCTCCCTCTTCTAGTTTGCAATTTGGGACAACAGATATACATTCTGAAAATGAATCAGAAAGTGATCATGGTAAGACTATCTTTAAGACTCGTAAGTTTTGTGCAAAGAAATCACCCTATTGATCAAATCTTATCTGAAAATAGAACTAGAGCAACTAGAAGGAATGTTAATTATTTTGAAGATGAAGATGTTTCCTTGCTGTCTATGTTTGAACCTAAGTGTTTTGAAGAAGCAGCTAAAGATAAGCATTGGATAGCTGCCATGAAAGAAGAGTTTGATCAAATTCAAAAAAGTGAGATATGGGAACTTGTGCCTAGACCCAAGGATAAGAACGTAATAGGCACGAAATGGGTCTTCAGGAATAAATTGAATGAAGAAGGTCAAGTTGTGAGAAATAAAGCACGATTAGTGTGCAAAGGGTATGCTCAATTGGAAGGTATAGATTATGATGAGACTTTTGCTCTTGTTGCATGTCTTGAAGCAATTAGATTATTTCTTGCTTTTGCTTCTTTCAAAGGTTTTAAAGTGTTCTAGATGGATGTAAAATATGCCTTTCTTAATGGAGATTTAAGTGAAGTATATATCGAACAACTTGATGGATTTGTTTTGATAGAGAAGCTTGACTATGTTTGTAAGCTGAAAAAGGCATTGCATGGCCTTAAACAAGCCCTACGTGCTTTGGTATGACAGGTTGGATAAATACTTACAGCAACAAGGCTTCAGAAAAGGAGGAGCGGATAGCAATCTTTATGTGAAAGAGGAAGGTAAAAACATTTTGGTTGTAGTGGTTTACGTAGATGATCTAATCTTTGGCAGTGATTGTGTAGGTATGTGTGAAAATTTTGCTGCTAATATGAAGAATGAGTTCGAAATGTCTATGCTGGGAAAGCTATCTTATTTCTTAGGGCTCCAATTTCAACAATCTCAAGAAGGTATCTTTATCTCTCAAACCAAGTACATTACAAAGATGTTGAAAAAATCCAGAATTGAAGATTGTCATCCTGTAAGTACACCTATGGTAACGGGATGTAAACTTAGTAAAGACGACGAGTCTCCTAGTGTAAATCAAACATATTACAAGTCTATGGTAGATGTTGGTTGAAAATTTTGTACACCCGGGAGGATGTGCAAAATTGTGGTTTCAACCACAACACGTGAGTATAAACTCTCCTAATTCAGGGAAGGCTCCCCCTTTTTAAACACTTAACTAAAACTAATTTAATCTAATATGGATAGGACAACAACCTTTCCTCTTTTTCTAGAAAAGATTATGTTCTTTTCTCTTCACATAAAAGAAACAACAATTTTGAAGGAATAGTAACAACTTTAAAACAAAACCAAGAGAGGAAATGAAGTTTCTTGAAAGCACAAAGACTTCCGTCACCTCCGCCGGGACGGGAAAGCAGCAACCAAGCACAAAGTCTTGAGTTTCTAAAATCCTATTTACCCTTTTCAAGAATGATGCAACAAGAACAACGTACAACATATGGCAGCGCAAAGTCTGCGAGTATGATGTACCTTCAAGTCACTTTAAATGGGAATTTCTACAAGCACAAAGTCTTGCAACTCTTATGAGATTCTAATCACAAACTAAACTAATTCAACCTTCAATATTTGCAGCACAAAGTTTGTAGATATTTAGAGTGAAGCTCTTTTCAACAACTTTCCACAACTACAAGCAAGTACAAAGAAATGTCCCAATATGACATAAGAACACAATAGACACAAAGTATGGTTTCAACACAAAGTCTGAAATTCCAAACTTTTTGATATAACTTGAGACAAAATAGTTTACAACTATAAAGCTCAAAGTCTCTATGAGTGCAAAATTCTGCAGAGTTTTCTTGCTTGCCAAAAAGATAAAAATTACATAGAGCACCCTCGCGTATATATAGAAGAGGGGCTGAGAGCAAAATGTGGGAGAAGTCTAACTAACTAAGACTCTTTCCACAACTAACTAACTAACTAAGACTTATTCAAATTACAATTCTATTGCTAAACAACTTGTAATTTGTTTACATGTAATTACAATTTACAAAGTTACAAGTGAAAGTTCACTTGCAGTCATGAATCTTGATATTATATGTAATTTGTCGAAAACAAAATGCATATACAAAAAGTAAGAGTTGAAAGACACTTTTATTCTTTTCCATCTCTGGCCATGAGGGACTAGAAATTGCTAATAGATTTCTGCAATTCATCAGGATCCAGACCTGTTGTATTCCTGACCACTGCAACAGTCTTAATGATGACATCAGAATATCTAATTGTTGCCTCGCTGTGTTCTTCAAGAGTGGTTTGCATCTTATCAAAGAACACCTAGTAATTCACGAACTTGTGGATCAAAGCTATAGAAAATTGATCCGATTCCAAGTCCCGAGGAAGGCTCAACTCCAAGTCAGCAAGAATCAAAGTTTCAGCGAGCAACTCTCCTTTATGACTTAAGATTTTGCCAGATATTTTGTCAAAACTGGAGATGACATCCTACTCAGCTACAACACTCATTTCAAGGGTGGCTTACATGTCCTTGATGACCAATGACTTATTTGTCATGAGCTCTTCAAATTCTATGTATCTTTCTCTGTTTGGAATTATCATATTGTTGCACAAAATTTTTAGTTTGATCTGGTCTATCTCATGCCAGATCTTCAAATCTTTCTCAATTGAAACGAGACTTTGGTTGAAAGTTTCCAAGGTTTGATTCAACTTTACCTTTGCTGCTCTTACATTGCTCAACACGTGCAATGCTTTCTTCACCACTTGAGTACTCTGATTAATCAAGTGATCTACCCAAGAATCAACTGCCTTAGCCTTTTGAGCAACTTTCTCCAATTGTTTTATAGATTCTTCAGATGTGGAGGAGGTCAAAGGATCAACCTACTTCGAAGAGTTTGTGATCTTTTGGATCACCATGATGAGCTGTGAATTCTTCTCTTTGAGATTATTCTTCTTTGCTAGCAGCTCATCGTAGCTTTGGACTAGCGAAGCTACTGAATCTTGGGCATCATGCATGAGACCATAATGTGTCCGTTTCCCAAGTTCCACCCTTGTGAGCCTGTAGTTTAACAACTGCATTTCTTCTGGCGGTTTCTCAACTAGAGGCTCCGCCACTTCTACATATTTTATCTTGTTGCTATCTACCACCACTCGCGAAACTGTCTTCGCTTTCTTACTAGCCCTTGGCTTTGGTATCCTGAGTTGCTAAAATCAAATGTGTTTGGAGAGATCTCCTGCTTCTTTCTTTTGGGTGTGATTGAACTCAACAAAGGAGGTAGTTCTAATGAGTTCGCATTTGAGGTTGCAATCGTGGTTTGTGAAGAAACAGGCTCAACCTATACCACAACTGTCACTCTAGGAGGAGCCTCTGTCTGAACAGCAACAAGCGTTTGTTCGGAGGACAAATCATGACTTGCTTCTATCATGAACTTATCAAAACTCATGGCAGAAGTATCAACCTCAAGAAAAGAAACACTGGACAAGATGGCATACGAGGGATTCACATCAAGATATTCTCCAAGCCACCATGAGAAATCTCAACAGGTACTATGCTAGCACAGGTAGATGTACTTGGTTCCACATGAATGGTGGAGAAAGAATCCACATCCGTATCAATTGGAGACATGGGTACATTCAATGATAATTGGGCAAGGGTTGTATGAGGAGAAACTGAGCCTATAGGAGGTGATCCTGTTGTATTCTCCTCATGAGTATCATTGTCAGCATCAATAATCTGTATTTGCACTTGTGGTTTCTCCTTCCCTTTCAGTGACACTTTTGGTGGAGGAATAACCAAAGCCCTGTTGACCCTCAACTTGATTCTTGTGCCAAAAGAGGAGGCACCTTCTTTGGACTTGATCTCGACCTCAGACCTTCGCCCAATAGGTCCAGCTGAATCACCTTCTGCTCCACCTTTAATCTTTATGGTCTTGACATTATTGTTCTTCAACCAAGCATTGGTGTTTGCAAAAATGGGCTGAAATCTGTCAAAGATAGAATCACATTCCTTCTTTGACCATTGAGGAGAAGGAAGAGGGGCTTCAACAACTCTTTGTTCTATGTACTTCGGATCAAGGATCTTTCCATCATCCACCATTCCTTTTGGGATCTTGGTCAAATCAAGATCTATAATCTGCTCCAAGGTGAGCCTGTTGTAATCCATTCTTTTGATATCTTCTTTAGTGCGGAGATCAACCCATATATCTTCGAGGCAATGAACATGAGTGAAGGCTCTCTTGATTTTGTCCTTCATTCCTCGATAATCAAAATCTTTCCTCTCCTTGAACTTTCTCAATTTGATTTCTTGAAGTTCGATCTTCATTGCCTTGGCTCTTGCTGAGGTGTTCAAAGAATACCGACCAATTTGCAATGGATTACGGGAGGAAATGTTGATACCTAATGATGAGACCATAACTTGTCTCATATTTAACCCATTAAAATCATCTATTTCTTCTTAGTATATTGTTGTGAAAGTGGATTTGAGTAATAATTGTAAGTTCTTTAGCTTGTTTAAGGTAGAATATAAAGTAGATATTTGATTTATTTTTAGTAAATAAATGTGATCCAAAATGCTTCTAATATGTCTCCATGAGTGTGCAAGATATTACAATGCAGATGAATGAGTTATTTAATAACTCATGACAAGAAGAAGCTTCAAAAATATTTGCAGCAGAGAGCTCTAGACATTAACTCCAGACAACTCCAGACATTGTAGAAGGCTTTGAAGACATTAAGAGAAGATAGAGAAGACTCTTGAAGACTCCCAACACACTCCAACATTCATGCAAAATCATGGACCATCAATCATTCCTAAATCAATGGGCAAAGTATCTTCTTGGTTGAAAATTTTGTACACCTAGGAAGATGTGCAAAATTGTGGTTTCAGCCACAGTGTGAGAATAAAACTCTCCTAATTTAGGGAAGGCTCCCTCTATCTACAAACTAAACTAATCTAAAATGGGTGAAATGACAGTCTTTCTTCTTTCAAGAAAAACTGTATTCTTTTCTCTTCACAGAAAAGTAATAGCAATTGGAAATAAATAACTACTTCTTATAAAGTGAAATGAGAGAGGAAATGAAGTTTCCTGAAAGCACAAAGACTTCCGTCACATCCTCCAGGACGAGAAAACAATATCAAGCGCAAAGTCTTGAATATTTGAAATCCTATCTACCTTTTTATAACAATAATTTTCAAGAACAAGTGCAAGGTGCAACAACACAAAGTTTGCAAATATAATGCGCTTCTAAGACTAAAATGAAAATTATCAGAAGCTCAAAGTCTTGTGATACCTTCTCAACTTCAAATTGCGAACTAAAACTAATTTCACCTTCAATATCTGCAACACAAAGTTTGCAATTATTTGGGGTGAAGCTCTTTTCAACAGCCTTCCACAATCTCAAGTAAGCACAAAGATATATCCCAAAATGACACAAGAACACAATGGGAACAAAGCAAGATTTCAACACTGTAATGTCCCATTCTCAGTTCTAGACTGATAGATGGAGTCTTAGCCTATTTTGGAAACCCGTAGGCTAACTAGAGACTAAATTAGGGGTTCTGTCTTCAAAGGTTTTCAGAGAGGTGTTTGCAGGAGTTCTATAGTTTGCTCTCTAGATTCTTTCTGAGTTTTTCGTGAGCTTTAGGATGGTATAACATGCATTCCAATCAGAGAAGATTTCCAAATTTACCATTTTTAGTAAATTGTGATAGGTTGACGATTGTTTGCTTTATAGGGTTTTTCTGGGTTTTTTGAGAGCTCCAACGTGGTTTGACATGCAAATTCTTCGGAGATGATTTCCGGACTTACTTTAAGTCATGATTTCTACTCAGAATTTGATGAAAATGACTTTTGACACACTATTTTTAGCAGTATGCTATTTATAGTAAGTACTATTTTTAGCAGTGCTATTTTTGGCAAGGGTTCTGCAGCTCAGCTCAGTGGCTATGTCTGGCAGTGTTATTTTTAGCAGGATCCTGTGTTCAAACTCAGATGGCTATGTTCTGCAATGCAGTTCAGTATCTTGGCCTTAGCTCATTTTGGCAGTATTCAGTTTTTGAAAGAAAGTATTTTTTAATACTTTATTATTCCCCATGGCCTAGGTGTAATTTGTGTTGTGACTTTAAGGGGTCGCCATGGTGTTTTTAATTAAATTATAACTTAATGCAAGTTGGATGATTTTCTAAGTAAGATTGCCTAAGTTATATTATTATTTATGTCATTGTTGAGCACTCACTTTACACATTATTGGCAATTTTAATAAGGTGACTATGCTATGATCTTGGACGACTTAGAGAAGGGAAATATTATTTTTATCCGAAGTCTATTTGGTGAAATATTCCACCCTCATATTGAGATGCCAAAGTGCAATTTCATCAATATTATTTTATAAGCGTTATATTTGTCAAAGTGGCGATTAAGGGTGGATGTGACTTGGGCGATTTGGTGAGGTATTGAAATGAAATGTAAAAAAAAGGTAAATTTGGGCACCATGTGAATTTGAATTTGAGCCTCCAAAATCTATAAATACGAGTGTTGAGCTCTCATTTGGGGAATGTTTAATGAATGATAATGTTATGCTATTGGAATGGTGCCAGAATTGAGCTTCGAAGTTGAGAGTTTCCTAGCAACCATCAGTTTTGTGCTTGAAAGACGGCACCTAGCTGATTAATTGTGACTATCTTTCATCCAAAGAGATAGATTGTGCTGATCAAAAAGATTGAGAGATTTTCAGTTTTGATGTGTTGGGTGTGTTTCCAATTTGCTGGTTTTTGGAGTGGTTGTAGGTGATTTTCAGCTATATCTTCTTGTTCGAGTGACTATTTGTTCTGGGTAATAGCTCGTTGGAAGCCTCTCTGCTGGGCGATTCATCATCTGGAGGCTCATGTCAAGTGGTTTGGTGTGCATTTTTCTCTTGCCGATCAAACTTCCTTGCTGGCCATACATTTCCAGCCAACCCTAGGGCAGCATGCAACATTTTGAGTGGTGATTTGATGGGGTTGTTGAGCTGGCGGTCTGATCACCTATCCTCGAGCATTCATTTGCCGCCAGTTTGGAGCTGTTTGGTGGAGTTTTGAGTGAGTTGTGTGCATTTCATTGTTGCTGGTTTGTTTTTGGTGTTGCTGATAGTTTCATTTCAGTTTTGATTAAGTGTGTATTTGGGTTGCAATTTAAGTGCGTATTAGAGTTGATAATTCTCTTGTTACGACAGTGGTTGCAGGATTCATTATTGTAAGATTGTTTCAGTAGTACTGATCAATCCCTTTGCTGCAATTTACTTGTATCCCCCATTGCATAAGTGGAAGAGGCTGGCCATGCCACCTATCTTTTGTTAGGGTTTCAAGCAGATCCGAAGCAAATATGAACTAACAATTATATGCAGATTTAAATACAAAAGATAAAGAAATAAAACAAAGCACAGATAACACAGAGATTTAACGTGGTTCACCCAGAATGGGTTACGTCCACCATACATAGCCGTCCAATCTTTCTTATTATCCAGCAAAAACAGTACATCAACCTTACAATGCCTTAAGCATCCCAGCCGCTTATAACATGCGTTTTTAGGGCAAAAACAAAGTCGGCCTTTTTAGGGTTTTATTACAATGTCGGTTTTCATCAAAAAAAAAAATACCCCAAATTTTTTTTCTCGAGGGCTCCCGCCCCTGAACCCCTGCCTGGGGCCCGGCGAGGATATGTGCTAAGTGTACAGTACTTTGCCGATCAGTCGCCACATTTCAACAATCTCCCACTTGGAGACTGATCAGGCTCCACACCAAACATCTTTGTTTGTAATGTTGTCCTCCCGCTGAATAAGCGGTGGAGTTGATACTAATCTTCATTTCCAGTCCTCCCGCTGCATAAGCGGTAGAGTGATTGTTGTTTCAGTTGTTTGGTTCGTTCCTGGCTAGTTTACCGCCAGGAAGTTTCAAAATTTCCATCACTCGCTGTATAAGTGAAAGGGGCTGGCTTGCCGCTCAAGTATTGTAATAATTATCAGTATTTTGCAACTAACGATCCCCTCAACACTATGTGCTCTCACCTTCCTAGATTGGGCACTTGGTGTTCAGAAAATGGAAGGGTTGCAGTTTTTAGAATTATTGTATTTTCATTGCTAACCCTAACGGGTCCTTGTTATGTTGTAAATTGCTAAATTTTCAAAAACATTTGTGGGGATATTACAAACACAAAGTCTGAAATCCTACACTTCTTTATATTAGTCAAAAGATGACAACTTACAACTATAAAGCTTAAAGTCTTTATGAGTATAAAATCCTGTACAATTTACTTGCTTGTAAAAAGATAAAAATTACATAGAGCACCCTCGAATATATATAGGAGAGGGGCTTTGAGAAAAAGGTGGCAGGATCCTAACTAACTTGAGAAACTCTCTCAACCACCATGACTTATTCCAACTACAATCCTAATCTAATTCAACTTTTAGTTGTTCTACATGTAATTACATTTTACAAAAGTGCAAGTCAAAAGTACACTTGCAATCACAAAAAATGTCTTTACATGTAACTTGTCAAAAACAAAATACATAAAACAAAAACCAAGTGTAATGGGACACTCTTTATTCATTCTCATTCGTAGACATGAAAGACTGGAAACTACTGATTGACCTTTGCAATCTTTTTGGATCAGGCCCTAAAGTATTCTTGGCAACTGCAACAGTCTTGATAATCACATCATAATACCTCACTGTTGCTTCCTTATGTTCTTCAAGAACAGTTTGCATCTTATCATAAAATACTTGACAACTCACAAACTTATGGATTGAATCCACAATAAACTGTTATGCTTCTAGTTCCTTGCGGAGTCTTGAAACCATCTTTGCAAGTACCTCATCTGCTGCAAGTAACTCTCCATCCGAATTTAGAATCTTACAAGACATTTTATCAAAATTAGAAAGTATGTCTTGTTCAACCTCGCCACTCATCTCAAGTGTTACCTGAACATCTTTGATGAGTTCTTTGGCAACCAATAATTTGTTTGTCAAAAGTTCATCAAATTCTATGTATTGTTTTCTGTCAGATATTATCATATGGTTGCACAGTACCTCTAATTTAATTTGATCTATTTGATGCCAGATCTTGAAATCTTTTTCAATTGAGCTAAGATTTTGCTCAAAAACTTCTAGAATCTCATTCAATTTGGTTTTCGCTGCTCTAACGCTGCTCAAAACCTGCAACGCCTTCTTCATTACTTGGGTACTTTGATCAATCAACTGACCAACTCAGGTATCAATTGCTCTAGCCTTCTGAGCAACCTTTTCTAACTGTTTGAAGGATTCTTCAGAAGCAGAGGAGGTCAATGGATCAACTTGCTCTGAAGAATTCGTTATCTTTTGAATTACTGTAATGAGCTGTGAGTTTCTCTCTTTAAGCTCATTCTTCTTTGCCAGTAATTCATCATAATTTTGAACCAAGAAAGCTACTGAATCCGTCTGCTTACCAAGTTCTATCCTTGTAAGCCTATAGTCTGACAACTGCATCTCTTCCAGTGGCTTCTCAACTAGTGGCCTTGCTACTTTTGCGTACTTCATCTTATCCTTGTCTACCACCACTCGCGATACTGTTTTTGCTTTCTTTGCAGCTTTGGGCTTAAGTTGTGCAACTTGTTGGAAATCAGAGATATCAGGAGAGATCTCCTGCTTCTTCCTGTTAGGTGTGATCAAACTCAGCCAAGTGGGTAGTTCTAATGAGTTCTTGTCAGAGACAACAATTGTGGTTTTTGAAGGAACAGGTTCTACTTGTACCATAGTTGTGACTCGAGGAGAAGTATTTGTTTGAACAACAACAATTCTCTGCTCAGGTGATAACTCATGACTTGCCTTCGTCATGGACTTCTCAAAGTTCAAATTAGAAGTATCAACTTCCGGAAGAGAAACACTGGACATGGCCACATAAGAAGGATTTATCTCAAAAACATTCTCAAGGCTGCCATGAGACATTTTAGTAGATAACCCTGATTAACACCAACAAAAGTACTTGGTTCTATAGGATTTGTATATACGGTGGAAAATGAATCCACATATGTGTCAGTTGGAGACATAGGAACATCCAGTGACAATCATGGAACAACTGTATGAGGAGAATCTGAGCCAACTGAAGGGGGTGATTTTGCAGCATCATCAACAACATGGATCTGCACCTGTGGTTTCTCCTTCCCTTTCAATGACACTTCTGGTGGAGGGACGATATGCATATGACATATATATGATAGATCCAACTTTAAATGACTCCAAGTGAAATTACAAAGGCTTACAAATACAACTTGCAATCTTCTTCTTGTGATCCGATTTTAAGCACATATGAGGGAAAGCAAGATGCCAAAGCATACTTGTAGTCAGGTCTACAACACTCGATTGCAAGTATGTTTGCATATTTTAACTTGCTTTTATATGACTAAGACCCGATTTTGCTTTGAGGTATTTTAGGAAATGACTTGCAATCATATGAAGCTTGTAACTATGTAATGGAAAGCTGATCGACATCTTCAAGTGCAAAAACCACAGACATTTGCAATAGGTTTACACAAACCCGACTACAAGCATCAAAACAAATTTGTAAGAGGTAAATGTGCAATTGGGTCTTGAGGAAGTTGAGTCTAGCCAAGCCGCCAAAGTGTAAACTCAGATTTGCAAGTGTAGCTTGAAATTTAAAAAAAAACTTTGGAATCGAAACAAATGATAAGCGGATTAAGAAGACTTCAAACACATCATTCGCTTGACTTGGCAAAACTCGGTTTTAGGGAAGATTAATATGAAAACTAAGGCATGACTTGAAGAATGCAAAGGGCGATATGATATGAGATGGACATTCAAACTCGACTATGCAAGACACAATCTTTCAAACAATACATCCATATATGGAAAACCAAAATATCGAACTTCTATTCAAAACATCCACAAATGCATGAACAAAAATGATAAAAAGGAAGAAGTACCTGTCAAAGGAAACCCTTGAGAGAGTGCAAAATGCCAAAGTGATCTTGAATGAGATTTCAAAAACCCTCTCAAGGAACTTAATAGGTGATCCAAAATATGGACACTCCTTGAAATCAAAGACTAAAACATAAATGAATCCCTTGGAAAACGCAAAGAAAGAAAGAAGAAATCGGGTTGTTTGAAGCTCAATACAAGTTCAAAAAAGAACAATGATGCTTGAATGCCCAATAACACTTGAAGTCAGGTCGCTTTTTCCCGATTACAAGTGTTTTAAAGACTTGCGGTCAGGTTATCTTTCCCCAATGACAAGTGTTTAAAAACTCATGCTTTCCACTTTATGATATTGTTTTCCTCATTTTTGAATTTTCAAAAATGTGACAACCCCTACAAATTTTTGCTCAAAATGTGTCATTTTTGTCTCTAAGGCACGTTTTACGAGGTGCAAAACTCACATTTGTTAGTGTCAAATCATCGAGGGTTGTCTTTGGCATCGTTGTCCAGGTTTTGGTGAGTTTTGGCCTTCATTTGCCTAGCTTTCTGTGCAATTTCGGGTTTTAGAGTAGTAACTGCAAGTTGGAGATTTTACTCTGAAGGCACACTTTTCGAGACACATTTTTTGCTCCTTTTTGAGCTGGACTAATCTTTGGTTCATTCTTGATCCTCGTTTCAAATTTCATCGCGTTCTGAGTTCGTTTGCTTGGTCTTTTCTTCAAAATTGGGTTTTTTACTCTAGATTGTGAGTGGAAAATTTTCCTTCTTTTGCAAGTAAAGAGTCCTTTATGTTTTTAAGTTGTAGGGTTTTTTTTCAAGCAATTACAAGTGAAAGTTTATAAAAGATGTGTAACTTGTAATTTGCTTTTTCTTTTCTATTTCCCTTTTTGTTTTTTAAGTTCTTTTTGGTCAAACTACAAGTAAATTTAAAAATACAAGTTTATGAGAACTTGTAAGTTCTCTTAAAAGTTCCTACTTTCTTTATTTTTAACTTGCAATAGGGATTTTAAAATCCAATTGCAAGTATTTAAGTGCTTCTAATGTTTCATGCTTTTGCTTCTTTAAAACCCGATTTTGGAAGATTGAAGGAAGGAGAGTTCTATTAAAACTTGTAATAGGGTTTTTATAACCCGATTACATCTTTTGATCCAAGTTTTGTGCCCATTACTTGTGGTCGAATTTGAGAAACCCGACCACGTTTTTTTTCCCCAAGAAGCAGAGAACTTGTGGTGCTTTGCAACTTGAATCTGGGAGTGGCAACATGAATGTATGCCGACGTGGGGGTCTATGCTTCTCTATATGCTGTTTTTGCTCCACTATTTTGGCGAATATTAGCATGTTTTCAGCTACGTGGTGATTGGCATTCAAAGCTTGGTGTTTTATGCAAAGAAGAAAACATTTTTCTTCAACGTCTTTTGCAAATCGTGCCCTCCTGTCATGCCGTTTTTTGTGCTTTGGAGGAGGTTGCATTGATCTATTTATAAGTATCTTGGGCTTTGGTTTCTCCTTATTTTCACCTAGGGCTTTGATCATTCAAGGCTTTTATTTGTTCTTCCCAAGTTGTTTTTGATTGTAACTTGAATATTGGTATATCTTCCCCTCTTGAAAATTCATTTCTACTTGTATTCAGGTTTTTATAATCCGATTACACATGAAAATGATAGTATTGTTCTTCCCATATTGTCAAAAGAATTAACATTCTTTTTGCAAAATTATGTGTTGAATTTCTGATTTATTTACTTGTAGTTGGGATTTCAAAATCCGATTACAAGTAGGTGTTTTTTCCCTCTTCCAAAGTTGTCAAGCTGAAAATGTGTCTTTCCTTGTCACATAAGGTTTGCCATTACTGGTTGGTATCATCCCTTCCATCTTCTCCTTCATGTCAAAATCCCTTTCTCACCATTCCATCCATTCATTCCACACCTTCATTCATTTTTCCCATTCTAAGTCTACTTGCAATCGGAATTTTAAAACCCGATCGCAGTTACATCTTCACAAGAGTTTTTCCCATTTTCATTCTTGCAGTCAGCATTTCCAGAACCCGAAATTGGTCCAAAATGCACTCAAAAACACTTGAAAATGAGTCTTAAAGGTCCAATTACAAGTGCAAACTTGTAGTTACCCATTACACATATGAAGTTGCATGTTTGTTCTCCACAATTGCAAGTCAATGCTCTTGTTTTTCTACACATGTAATGCAGTCCTCAAAACCCGAAATTCACTTGTGAGCCCATTTTTGCAGTCCCTTTGTCTCACCCATGTCAGTCCTGTTTGCACACACAACCTACCAAATCAGTAAATTAAGGCATGGGTCTTATTTTGCAAGCAGATTCCAAGATTGGAGGATGATACAAAGAGAGAACAATAACATGATGGAGCCACACAAGGAGATGGATAAGTGATATGAATGATTGAGAGCATAGAATGCTTTCAAGACAAAGATAGGCTTCTTACTTCAGCCTTCCAAAAAAATTCCCTCCTGAAAAGCCAGTACTACCCCAAGCAAGAAGATAAGATTAAAGTTCATTGGCCAAGGACACAAAGATCATTAAGGATGCAAATTCCTGTTCCGGTTCGAGATGTCTTCATCAATCCTGAATACTTCAAGTTTTAGCATCCTGGAGCAGCATGAAGATCATCACAGACAAAGGATGATGTAGTTAGAGTCATATCTTTGGACGCATAGAATAGTTTCAATTACGCATTTGTAATTTTGTTTTGACAAGTTACATGTAAAAACAAGTTTTGTAATTGCAAGTGTCACTTTCACTTGCACTTTTGTAAAATGTAATTACATGTAAGGAAACTACAAGTTGAGTTAGATTAGGACTGTAGTTGGAATAAGTCATGGTAGTTGAGAGAATTTCTCAAGTTAGTTAGGATCCTCCCACCTTTTTCTCAAGGTTCCTCTCCTATAAATACTTGAGGGGATCTATTGTAATTTTTATCTTTTGGCAATGCAACAAGACTCAGTCAGTTTGTATGTACACTCTTAAGACTTTTAGCTTAGTTGTAAATCAGATTGCGGTCAATTAAAGGAGGCAAATTGCTTTGAAACTTTGTGTTGATTCAAGGTGTTCTGTGATGACAATTTCTAGAGATTGATTGTGAGTTTTGAGGTGTTATACAAAAGGGATTCATGCTCAATCTTGCATACTTTGAGTTGCTTATTACGTTTGGAGTTTTAGATTGGTTTTAAGATTTGATACTGCAGACTTTGAGTTGCTTGTCACGTTTGAAACTATTGTAGGACGCTCAAGCAGAGGGTGTAACTTGCAGACTTTGTGCTGCTTTTATTTTCTATGTTTGTGCATAAGAGGTGCATCATGTAGTTAGACTTTGAGTTGCTACATACTGTGCTTAGTTACCAGAAAATCATCTACAAAGGTTGATAGGACAATAGAAGTGTTGAAGACTTTGTGCTTTCATGGAAACTTTGCTTCCCTTTATGTTCCAAAAATCCTACAAAAAAAGTCTCATTTCTGTATTTGTTGTTATTTATTTCCGATTGCTATTACTTTTCTGTGAAGAGAAAAGAGTATATATTTTCTTGAAAGAAGAAGAAAGATTGCTGTCTCACCCATATTAGATTAGTTTAGTTTGTAGATAGGGGGAGCCTTCCTTAAATTAGGGAAGTATCATACTCACACACTATGGCTGAAACCACAATTTTGTACATCCCCTAGGTGTACAAAATTTTCAAACAACAGATATAACTTGTAGTCGGGGATTGGAAACCCGACTACAAGTGACTTATGATCAAAAGAAAAGGGCTTTATGTGTAATCGGGTCCTAGAGACCCGATTGCACATGTCAAAACAACTAAAGACCCTATCCTACTTGTAATCGGGTCCTAGAGACCTGAC
This sequence comes from Cryptomeria japonica, assembly GCF_030272615.1. Classification (NCBI taxonomy): domain Eukaryota; kingdom Viridiplantae; phylum Streptophyta; class Pinopsida; order Cupressales; family Cupressaceae; genus Cryptomeria; species Cryptomeria japonica. Next base: position 484,723,334 of record NC_081414.1, read on the forward strand.
TACAAGTGGACTAGTTTCACTTGCAATGTGGTAAAAAATTCCCCCAATTCGTAGTATAGTCTCTGAAACCCGATTTTGCACTAAAAGTGCAAAAAAGAAGACTAAAAACAATTGAAAATTAATCAAAGAAGATTGAAAAGAGGCACAAACCCAAAATAAAGAAGATTTGAAACAAATTGCAACCCTTGGGAAGCATGCCAAAAGACTCAAAGGATGAATTTTAACAAAAAATCAAAGGGGTTGCTCTCAATTTTTGTTTTACAAAAATGAGGACAACATATCTATTTCATGCAAGTTGCAGTTGCACACTACACTACGTTATCTTTCTCCAACAAAGATAACTCAAGTTACCAAAGCACTCCAATGTGATTGCATGATTGTAGCATCTTATTCATGATGATCAACAATGATTTGATCAACTGAATTGATGATTAATTCCTTCATTCACCTTGAGAACTTGAAGACTTCCAAGAAATCAGGCACCCAAAAATTGTGAAAAGTGCAGTCTCAGTAAAACAAAGATATTTCCCTCGTTTCTCAACGAAATTTAAAAATTCAAAATGATCTAGAAAGTAGACTTCAAGGGCTAAAACCCTTTTTGAGGGTTTGGCGAGATTCACAATAGGGAAGGAGCAGTTCATGACAAAAAATGACCGAGACAGATTGGCGAGATGAAGGACAACAATGTCAATTTTCTCAAAGTTTTGTAAACGACCCCTCAAAAATAGGATCTTGGATCCACATTCTTAGTGGATTGGTTGGATAGATATGGAATGAGAATTCTATAAATCCATTGTAATCATTTGAGCAAAGGGGGGGATTAGAAAGACTTATTTTAGCCCGAGGAAATAGGATAGGCTAGTTTCATTTCCAGTAATGTATTTTCCAGAATTTCTTAGAGTAAATTTGAATTCAAGCAAGTATTTTATTTCCAGAAAGTGTCAATTAGATTAGCCTTTTTCCTTTCATGCAAGTGTGAGATAGATTAGAAACTTTTATTCATGCAAGAGTGCTTTAGATTAGCTTTCATTTCTTGCAAGTTAGAATAGACTGCCAAACCAGTTTTCTTCATTCTCTTTTGCATACAGCCATGGACACCGCCCTGGATTGATAAATTAAATGATGAGGATTACAACGACCCCATCACCTAACTTGTGATTGGCAAGTTGTATTGCATATGCCATCATCTGTCTTGCCAACTCCATCAGGATGATCTTGTCTGTAGGGTATCTTGGTAGCATGTACGGTTGACCCTCGAAGCATCCAATCCTCATATAGGTGAAAGTCGGGAATTGCATAAATAAGTACCCATACTCATTCACTTTCTTCCAAGCTGCCTCAGAGACTCTTCTATTTTTGAGCGTCTTGTCAAAAAGGCACATGAAGTAACCAAAGAATGCATCCTGCACCCTTCTATAATGAATTCTGCTGGGCCTCAAAGTCAGTTGCTCATAGTACGTCCATACTGGCACCAGCGACCTGTCACCCTTGGTAGAAAGACCAGGAAATTGTCTGAGTGACCCTGCGATATACACCAAGTAAGAATTCATATAGAAAGTGTGGGTAGTGGGAACTTGTGACAACTATTCACACAAGTTATCATTGATGACTTCTCCCCAGAAAATGTGAGATTGCCCCTTTCTCATGATCACAATACACTTATACATTCAGATTTCAAACACGTTAGAGTGTCTTAAACCCATTATCCTGCTGAGAAGAGTGATCATGTCGCCAACTTCTTCAATGAAGTTGCAATGTGTAATGTCCCTGCTAGTTAGGGATCACTGTCTTGCAAAACAGATTGTTAGAATACAACAAATATATATATATAACTAATCCAACTTGCAATTTAACTTTAAAATACTTAATTAACACTAATCACAATTCTTATATAATAAAAAAGGATACGAATGCCATACAGGGGTATGTCCTTAGGCGGCTGTGAAGCTCGCCTTCTTGGAATCCATCTTGGTTGCAAGCCATCTAGGAAATCAAAGGTGAATTCGATTCCTGTCTTGGATGTAATTTCTTACACCCAAGCCATCCAGGAAATCAAAGGTTAATTCGATTTCCTGTCTTGGATGTAACTTCTTACACCCAAGCCATCCAAGGAAGACCATATGTCAATTCCTTGCCTTGGATGATGCATCCCATCATCCAAGTCCTCAGAGGGGACCGGCTAGATCTGTCTCTTCTTGGATGAACTTAGTCAACCAAGCCATATATATGCATATAAATACAGTATATACTGCCTACCAGGGATTATCATAATCCCTCCATTAGGCTAAGAGAGTTTCCTCCCTATAACCTCCATCATTTAATCATATTTATATTACATTTATAATTTATTACTACTTCCTATTCCATAATCCACATTTACATATTCCTAACTTAGCATATATTCCATAACATATGTTCAGAAGGTGTCCATTATAAAACATTCACATTTATCAACATATATCCCTAACTATGCATTGATATGTATTCATGAACGTATGTTTGTACATATTCATTAACATATGGTTTACACTTATTCCTTAATATCTGAAAACCATTCATTAACGTCTACATTAAAATATTCGTTATCATATATATTAAATATACATTAATTACATTCATTACTTTCTATTAAAATAGTCATTCATTAATGTATATATTAGAATATTAATTACTTGTATTCATTAATATATGCAGTAAATAGCATTAACATATTAATTACCTATGTTCATTGATATATATAGTAATGAGCATTACATATTAATTACTTATATTCATTAATACATACCGTAAATAGCATTAACATATTAATTACCTGTGTTCATTGATGTATACAGTAATGAGCATTATATATTATACTTTATTACTTACTGTTCTGTTCGCAGCAGAAGTTTTAGCTCTGTGGTTGTCTCTACCGCTAAATCTCTCGCTGCCTACCCCCCTTTCAAACTATGGCTGCCTTCCCTTTTATACCCCGTGAAGGGTTGTACCCCTCCATGGGTCCCCTTCCACATGAAGGGGTGCGGTGGTAATCGCCGCCCAGGCTGTGATTACCCTCGCACCACTTCGTGCGGGGGTAATCGGGGGGAGGGGGGGCCTCGTCATAGTTAATCATATTACTTTGCCATTTAAAAATGTCTTAAATAATAAATAACACTTATTCTTTATTATATATATATATATATTTTTAAATATATTAAATAATAAATAACACTTTCTTTATTATATATATATATTTTAAATATATTAAATATTAAATAACACTTTCCTTTATTATATATTAAATATTAAATAACACTTTTCTTTATATATTAAATATATTTCCTTTATTTTTAATATATTACTTATATTATCATTTTAATCATTATTTACAATAACCTTATTTAATTAATCCATATATTAACATTAAATAATTTTAAATTAGAACCATGAACTACTGAAGGGTGTCCGAGTAGAAGGCTACGTCGTAAATCCCCTTAGAGTGCCCGATATGTCCTTAATCATGATCGTTGACTATATGATTAGTGTTCTTAAATGGTGGTTCATGCTAAGCACCACCCTTGAACCCTCTATAATAATGGTCTTCCAATTACATTCGCAATTTTGTCTCTTTAGAGTCTTCACAAGATTGAGGAATACTAGCGATGTAATGTCCAATTAAATGTTAATGTCAATTAGTCTAAATGCTATTCTTGTTTGTTGGAGAAACCATATGATTGCTTGTATGTATTCTTTTTACCCTTCCTTATCATTTAAAAAATATTATTAGTTATAACTATTAAGAAATGTTAATTAAATAATAAAAATTTAATAAATAAATATATATTAAATATTCATTTGTTGGTAATTATTATATAACTTAATAATAATAACTTCTTCATTTAGGGTCTCTCTCCCTTTCTCTCCGTATATGTATAACGACCTAGGAGGGGACATGACACAACGATACAACTTGGGCCATCTTGAAAAGAAAGTCCTAGGAGTATTAAGCTATTTGGCATTGATGTGTCTGATGCAGTCAAATCTTCTCTGGTTGTAATAATCTAGAGCACTCTTCATCGTGATGTCTACATATACAGGAGTTGTAGGGACTTTGAAGATCTTATCAATGGTTTCCACATCTAACCTGATAATGACGTTACCATCATCATCTCTGATTGTTCTAGTTTCCTTATCAAAACGAGAGGCACATGCAAGCACAAACTCAGGTTCCAGGGCAGCCACTGGGAAAGATGAGACCAAATGGATATGGCTATTCAAGAGCAACTGCATCCCATGTGTTGGTGAGCCCTCTGTTCTTTCTAAGAACTTAGACATGTCCACATGTCTGATCTCCGTGTCTCGGATCTCATCAATGAGAGAGACTACCTGAGTGGAAGCAATCTCATTCTGGTATTTGTCATATTTATATTTCATTTTCTTGTTTGGAGGAGATGTTGGCTCTTTTGTCATCGAACATGAATTTGCAACACTGTGATGAAAACTTAAGAGGGTAAGAACTTCTTCAGCAACTATTGGGGATTCCATAATACCTAAACCTTTGAAAATTGATGCTCACACCAAAACTTTGGAGGATTTTATCATGAAACAACTTGGACTGACTCAAATTGTTTTGTGGATAAGCTTGGACAGCAATAGGGAGAAAATCAGATCTCAGGAAGTTGATTGCAAGCAAAGGAACCTTTACATCTCGCACTTGTAATCGGGTCTCCAAGACTCGACTGCAAGTTTAAGTGTAAAAATTAAAGGCATGTAATAATGGATGCTTGTAGTCGGGTGACCTGATTACAAGCGGCTAGATATGCGATAAAATCTCTTAGAAAGCACAATGAGCATGTAGGAATATGATGGAATGAGCTTGCCAATTTGAGATGCAATGACAAATTTCACACTTGCAGTCAGGTATTGAGGACCCGATTGCAAGTATGCAAAAGGAGGGTAGAACAATACATTTTATACTTGTAGTCGGGTCTTGGAGACCCGATTGCAAGTAAAAAGTATTTGCAAAACACATGAAATTTGATAGCTTGCCTTTGTATCAAGAGCTTTAGGGAGTTAATATGCAAATGGTCCACTTGTAATCGGGTCTTGGAGACCTAACTACAAGTGGAAGTCTATTTTCATTTAAAGACTTTCTCTTTAAAAGGAAGACCCGACTGCACTCTAGGCGAATTGGGGAAGGATTTGCTTATTGAATAAGCTTGCAATCGGGTCTTGAGGACCCGATTGCAAGTAAAATACCACTTGCATTTGTAATTACCAAAATCGCAAGATGTAACTTGGCGGCACAAACATAAATCTCCAACAACACGATTTTAGGAAAAGAGACTTACAATCGGATCTATTTTGAAACACAACACGAGACTTAAAAGGCGAAAAAGACGCAAATCCCAATTTCTTAAGATATGCACAAAGAAAGACAAAAATGGAGCAAGGAAAGCGGCTAGCATTCAAACACAATGACAAAGATGTAGAAACTCTTACATTAAATCAACAAAGAAACGACAAGAGAAAGATCATGCCGGAAAAAAGAAAGTCGCCTTAGCTAAGAACCACGACTAGAAAGAGAAATGAAAATTAAAGATGAACCTCTCAAGGATTCTTATAGTCAATATGAAAGAAAGACTCCTTGTTGAATGGCAAACACTCCACACATAAATGCAAGACCACTCCTCCAAAGAAATCAGGCTTTTGACATAGAAAGCAACAAATAAAAGCTTCTTTCACAAGCTTGCGGTCGGGTTATGAACCCCCAACTACAAGTAGATGAAGATTGCCGTTGAGAAGAGAAGACACCCAAAATCGGGTTATAAATGACTCGATGCAAGTGTATTTAAGACTTCTTTTCTTTAAAAAGTGACTTAACTTGTAATCGGGTCATAGAGACTTGACTACAAGTTAGGCACTTCATACTTGTCAATGGAAAGAAACACTTGTAATTGGGCTTTGAACCCCCGATTACAAGTTACAATATAACAAATACTTAAAAACTTCAAAAATTGGGCTTCAAAAGATTGATTACAAGTAAATAATGTTACTTGTTGTTTGGAGGAAAAAACCCCCAACTTGCACTCCAAGCCTCAAAACTCGATTTTGCACTAAGAGGCACAAAACGAAAGCTTAAAACAACTAAAACTTGTCAAAGAAAACCAAAAGAGAAAACATACTCAAATGATCATTAACCAAGATAGATTTTAACCTTGGAAAGTGTGCATTGGACATGCAAGAACATGAATATTAACGAAAAAATTCAAAGGGGGTTGCCCACATTTTTGGTTTTACCAAAAATGAGGACAATAGTAGGCAGTTTACTTTATGTTACAGCTACTAGACCTGACATTATGTAGGCAGTTGGATATGTTGCAAGGTTTCAAGCTACACCTAAAGACACTCATGTGCAAGCAGTAAAGAGGATCTTTAAATATCTTAAGGGTACAATGAATTTTGGCTTATGGTATCCTAAATGTCAATATTTTACACTAACAACCTATATTGATGCAGATTGGGGAGGTTCAGTAGATGATAGAAAGAGCACGAGTGGTGGTGCTTTCTTTCTTGGTGGCTGTCTTGTTTCTTGGCTAAGCAAAAAACAGGCTTCTATTTCTTTGTCTACAGCTGAAGGAGAGTGCATTGCAGTTGTATCGTGTTGTACATAAGTTATTTGGATGAAACACACTTTGCAAGACTTTATGGTTGAGTATGTTCATTCTATTTCTATTTTTTGTGATAATACGAGTTCTATCAATGTTTCGAAAAATCCAGTCTTGCACTCTAGAACTAAACATATTCCAATCAAATATCATTTCCTACGAGAGCAGGTTACTAATCAGATTGTTACGTTGGAATATGTATCCTCTAAAGAACTGATTGTTGATGTATTTAGTAAGCCGCTTCCAAAAGAGACATTTGAATTTCTAAGGTAGAAACTTGAAGTGATTTCTCTTCAACATTGATTCACAGGATGGTCTGAGGGGGATTTTTTAATGATACACTTCATGCCCTAAATCAGGTATACTGTCTGGCTTCATCATTGATGTCAAAGGGGAAGTATGCAGAAAGGGGGAGCTTCAGTTGTTTTCGACTTTGATTGGTTTGCCATCAATGTCAAAAAGGGGGAGATTGTTGGATTATTTTGTCATTGATGCCAAGGCTATTTTGGTTTTGGCTTGAATTATGTAACTGCAGAACACATGCTTAAGTTGTTTGCTAGCTTGAAGGAGATGTATGGCCAGAACTTGCCACGTTTTTTATTTGTTGTTCAAATTTCTCCTTTTTGTTTTTATTCTCCATGTCACTTGGAGGTGCATACGTGTATGCTTATGTTGCTTCTCTTTTGGTTGTGACAACATCTTGTTTCAGTTGGAGTTTTTATTTGTGTTTCGAAGCTGTTGTTTTTTTGGCATCGCATAGGTGGAGTGATTGGTAATGGAATTAATTATTCATTTTGTTGTGCGTATCTTCTTGCCACAAGTTTTCGCTGGCATAGTGATTTGTTAGTATATTGTATGCGTTTTTTTTTCTAGAAAATTTTTGGGCTGAGATGTTTTTTTTTGCTTCTACGTATATTATATGGAAGTGGTGTTTTTAAAAAACATGTGAACAGATGGCAAATTAAAAAAGACAATGGTTGAATACGTTTTTCCCTAAAATCTGTAGGGTGTGCGTTTAAAAAACGTATTATATTATTTTTTGATAGGTCGACAACTGCGTGGCTTGGTGTTAATAGTCGTTCTTTTTGTTGTGTCGACATGGCTTAAAAAAATGGATCGATTTTCAGATTTATAAGTGTCATTTTTTATTGATACATTTTCTTTCGGTGGCTTTTGGAAAATTATTTAAAAAGTTTGTAGTCTAAAATTTATCTGGTGTTCGAATGGTGGGGTTTTATGAAGAACGCTTTTTGGCTGGTGTTGGCAATTTTGTGCCAACCCTTGCAAAGAATCGTTTTGAGATATCAATGTGACTAACATGCCGTGTTAGTTAGTGCGACTTACATGTCTTGTTATCATGCTCAGCAGAGTTAGCTGCTTCTTTATTTTTCAGAAGGTGCATAACATGAAGGTTACGTGAAGGTGCACAACATGAGGGTTAGTGATCAGAGCCAACAATTACACTAGCATCAGTGTGACTAACACGCGTGTTAGTCGCGCCTCGTGTTATTCGGCTGCGACGGGTTAAGGAGATGGCCGCACAAGTTTTGTATGGCGGGAACGGTAAGGAAGTCAGTTCCTTTCTTCCCCCCGTGTGGGCATAAGTTATCAAAAATGATGCTTGCGGGGTAATGGGAACCAAGTTCTTGGTGATGCTACCCGCCACTCAGCAAGACAAAAAGTGCCAAGGAAAGAGTGTTGCGGGGCAACAAAAGACAAGGGCGGATGGCTTTCCCCTCCATTCTGCAAGGTAAGTGAAGGCCCAAATGATGCGCGTCGGATATGGAAAAGAAAAGTGTGGGGGTTTTCTTTGCCATCCCGCATTGAATAAGAATGCACAAAGATGGCCGTACGGGGTGACCAAATAGAAGGGGGATTGTTGCCCCCACCATCCCGCACGGTAAGAAGGTCGCTCGACGGTCACACAGCAGAAAGAAGTGTGGGCTCGGAGCGCCACATTAGTCATTGGTAGTCGTCAGATCTTCATAATGGCCCGATTCGACGACCATGTTTTAAAGCTTTATTGAGCCCTGTAGGGGGACTATGTGGCTCGATCTCGCGTGTCCATCTTTGCGCGATCTGGAGGATCGAAGGGCCGAGGTTCAATTTTGCAGGGGTTGTCGAAAATTTAAATCCCTGCGCGCGGTGGTTGCCGACCAAGTGGTCGAATCCGAGTTTTGCCTTGGTCAACGCCCCGAATGCAATCCAATTTCATCCCAGCTGCCGGATTCATGGTCATAATTCCAGAGGTGACTCTTGTAGCCGATTTCAGATGCTGCCCATGCTTATTCAATGCGGTATGAAGACTTTTGTGCCTTGCATGCTATCAGAGATGCGTTCTGCACATAGATATCTTCCTTGCAGGGATATTTTGCTTTTCCAGAGGCAAAGGACGCTCTCAGAGCCGAATTCAACACGCCATCAAATCGTCCTTGATCTGATCTCCTCCCCTCTAATATTTTGTAACTACATTCTTTTCTAGTTCTTAGCTATATGTGACTGTGTTAATGCCTTTGTGGATGTTGTCTGTGAATTGTTTTTTCCTTTCTTCATCCTTCAGAATTCTAACCTTTGCATATCCTTAAGGGGTTGGTTAGAATAGGAAATTGTGCATACTTTGGTAGTTTTCATTGATATCTCGTGCATTTGTAGGCAGGAAGATCACTTTCAATCTAGGTGCAAACCTTATTTCCCCCCTTTCAAGCATCCCCTCTTTCCCCCTTTTCCCTGTCAAATCATAGATTAGGATTTATCAGTGATGGGTTAGTCCAACACTTGCACTTAGATTGGAAAGGAAGCCGACCGTCTCTGGAGACTCAACCTCACTCTATAAGTCCCACACTTGGGAGGTTGTTTCCATGTTGCACAAGGTTGATGATCAAGGTTGTTCATCAAGCGGGTACACTTTTGTGACAACAACTAGAGCCTTATTTTGAATAAAAAGAGTATTTTTGTTGAAAAGGCTGGATTCAGGTTCTCATCTACTTGGCACTGTTTATGAGTTTCGTATGTGGTATTATTGGTGTGTATTTGGTAAGCCGTTTTTCTTGGTTTTTCAAGAAAAACGTATCTTTTTGTTTTGGTGAAGTTTGTTATCGGGCAGAGATTGTGTGAGTTTATGAGAATGTACAGCGAAGTTGGCCTCATTTAGTCTGCTGTGTTTTGGTGAAGTTTATTGAATCGTTTTTTATGAATATACAGTTACATTGTTCTAAACGATTGTATATGCTTGAGATCTATATATTTGAAGTTGAGACTTAAATTTGAAAGAGGAGATGGAGGTCTAAATATATGAGTTTGATATTAGTTTTGAAACTGGGTGGAGTTGTCACTGGTATATGGATAAGATGCTGTTCATATTTACTTTGATAGTTTTACATTTGTGAGCTCTGAAGGAGTAAATACCAATTATTCTTATATAGGTTGACAATGCAACAGTCTGATAATATTTTTGAAAAAGAAACAGTGAACATCTCAATCAATGATATCATTTGTGAGTCTGTGACTTTGTTCAGTGATCATAAAATCTGAATGCTATGTAGTTTAGAAAAGGATTGGAGTTTGAATTGCATTGTTAAGTCAGTTTTTATATATACAATTGCCGAGGTTGGTGCCTTGGCAAGGTTGAGTTGGTGCTCTTGGTGTGAGTTGGAGCTCATTTTTGTAATAGGGTTGGTGTCCATTTTTAATGAAAGATTTCAATGCTGTGGTTTTTTACCCAAAAGGGTTTTCCACGAGATAATATTTGTGTTCTCTTGGTCATTGTGTTTAGTTCTTTTCATTTGTCTCAATTTGTAAAAGTTTTGAAATACTGATTCACCCCCTCTTAGTATTTCTGAATTGGTCTTTCAAGTCTGGCTATTTTATACTATTTAGATTTTGCTATTTCTGTTATTTGATTAAAGTAAGTTTCTAAAATATTCATTGATTTGCATATTTTATCCAATACTAGAAATCTAACAGGAAAAATAATATATTTAGAAAGAAAAAAACTCTTTAACAGGATTGAAACTTACTAGCAATGGAGAGCAGATGATTTTTGTAGTTTCTTCTCTGATTACTCAATTGTCAACCATCTAGGAGGCTGGTCATCTCAATCAATACCATATGATCTATGAAACTCAATTTCAGAAATTGACACAAAACTATCAAGACCAAGCCAATCGTTCACAATGCATTACTTAAATTTCCTAACCTGATGCAGAAAAAACAAAACCAAGTCAATTCTTCTCATTTTCTAAATTTTGCTATTCTAAACTAGAAAATAAAAAATGTTGCATTCTCATTGGAAAACTGTATCTTAATCAAATCATATCATTTGGCAGGGAAAGATCTTTGGAGAAGTGCTTATTTTAACTACTACTTAGAAAGAACTAATAGAAATGCTATGATACATGAGATATAATTGTGTTCATTTCTTTTCACCCAAACATTTTTCTAGATATTTTATATGACATTATGTGCAAGTAGAATTACAATCTTATTCTAATTATATTATTATATATGTTCGATAGGTACAGGATTTTCATATTGCAAAGACACAAGATATTGGATACTATGCAGGCTACATTGGTCAGTCTGTATTACTAATTTGTTCATAAAATTGTATCTGTCATTGCATTGATCAAACTTTGTTGAATATCACTAATGGACTTTAATCATTGTATTTTTTGGAATCCAATTGATGCAGGATCATCCTTCATGTTTGGGCGATTCTTGACCTCTGCACTTTGGGGAATGGCTGCAGATAAATATGGACGCAAACCTGTTATGCTTATTGGTGCTGCTTCAGTGTCAGTGGAAATCTTTACTGTTTCACATAGTTGCATAATCTTATAATTTATTCTGCGTAGATTGTCTTTGGCTCAATTTAAGAAAACTCTCTTAGTACTAGGTAACGACCTTGTCTTGTGATAAAGTTGTATTCCAGATGAACCTGTTTTGAGTTAACCTTTTTTGTGCATTATTATTTTGTAGAATTATATTCAATACTCTATTTGGAATGAGCGTTAATTTTTGGATGGCTATTGCAACGAGATTTCTTCTTGGAAGCTTCAATGGAATGATTGGCCCAGTAAAGGTAATATTGTGGTTTGATTTCCAAACTTGTTGAAAGCAAAGTTTTAAATTTTGGAATGAAATCAAATAAATCCTTTTTAAATCTAAAAAATCCCTGTATGAAAAAATAAACATTGATGGACACATCCATTGTTTTCTGTTTTTTACAGTTGTACAATATTAGCGTGTATGAAATATGCTTTTGTTTTCATCTTCTTAGCAACTCGGTGGTTTTCGATTTATAAATTCTCTCTTTCATATTGCTGGGTGGATTGCTACTGCTTTTGTGTGCAGGCATATGCATCAGAAGTTTGCAGAGAAGAACATCAAGCTTTTGGGCTATCTATTGTATTGTTCTTCTTCAACTTAATTGTTTCATTATCCCTAAGAAGATAAATTTCTGGTGGATGTTTATTGTTATCATGTTGTTCATTTGGCATAAAAGGTTTCAAATGGTCTCAGATGCTTATGTTTTTAGGACTTCTATATGATGTCAAAGAAACCTAATATGTCATTCATTTAATTTTCAGGTTGGTACAATGTGGGGGATAGGTTTGATCATCGGTCCAGCATTAGGAGGTTTTTTCGCTCAGGTATCTCTTAGTTACTGCTTCTAAGGGAATTTTGAATTTTTTTGATGATTTAAATAATTAAGGCCATGTTTTAGAAATGCACATCATCTTACATAATTATATTTTTGTGTGACTACCCAAGGAAACGATATTGCTCTTGTTGATGGAGCAAACAGCTTGAATTGTATCACTAGGCCAAAATTTGTCTACAGTTTCTTTTACTCAAGCTTTGTGCCCTTTTCTTGTGAGTGAGTAAACCTCCATTCCATCAGCACATTAGGGGGGATGTAAAGGTTGTAGGTAGGCCCAAATAATCTTGGAAGCTTCCTTTACACCACAAACATGCCCTTTAAGGATTTGATCTTGAGTTGCTTGCAAAATGAGCGCGCTAACCTGGCACTAGATCACATTTTGATGGACAGATTTAGTGTTACATACTCAAGGCTTGCACCTTCTTGATTATAATTTTATGCAATTATACATATTTATTTGGAGGAGGTCTCTTGAATTTGTAAGATCCTGGTGGAAGATTTACTTTATGCTAATAAAATTAGAGCATGATCTCTTTGTTTAGGACTGTGTTCATACAATGTGCTTAAATTGCATTTAATGGTAAAATAGTTTTACATTTGTAATTAATTAAATTACCCTTAATGACTATTGAAACCTCTTCTTTTTTTGATTTGAGTATACGCTTATCTTACAAGGATGCTTGACATCCCTGTAAAACAAGATAAAGTTCCAATTACAGTAATAGAGAAAATTATTGAAAAGTCCCAAAGTCCAATTTATGTGTTGCACCTTGCCATGTCCCCTGAATTGGATGAAGAAAATTATTTAATAATTTAATTTAAGTTGCCTAAAAAGTAACTTTAATAATATAAAAAGATAACTTATATTTTATCATAAAATTATAAAGTAAATAAAAGTGATATGATAAAAAGATATTGTCAAAAGTGTCGCTAGGGAAAGAGGACAAACTGAAATATTAAAATTAAAAGAAAAATAAATTCTAGAGACTTATTCTAGAGGGCTAAAAATAACAAACAAGTGATTATAAAAGGATCTGGGCTTAAGGAAAATAATCCGTTGTTTGTTGTTGAAAATCCCTTTCTTGAAGATTGAGCATCTATATTCATCTTTTTGTTAGAGGATGAAAACCCTCTTGTGTAATAACCACCCTAGATTTTTGTTTGTTTTTATGAAAATATTATCAACTGAAATTGAGATGCAAGCAACTTCCTTTCCACTTTCTGATCACTCAAATCTTGGAATGAGCAAGGTGAGAGCATATGGTGTTCAGGATTGCAATCACCTGAAATTCAACAACTGAAAGGAAAGCACTAGGTGGCAAGCCAGCCAATACCACTATTCATTGGAGTGCATATGCATTATAGGAAATGAAAAAGAGCATCTTCAACTTAATTCATTGGCGAGTGAAATGGGCCCTTCCACTTATTCAATGGGAAAACTTAATACAAATTAACCACTTATTTATTGGGGTAAGCACATCAACAAATAATAAGGTCAACTCATTGGCGATACTACCATCCAGTGTTACAATATAGAATGCTTAGAAAGGTAAGTGTTCGGCAGTATAACCTTTTGAAGGACTACAAAGTTAGAGCCAATGCATTATTATTACCAAATAGGAAGATTAGCTGCTGGTAATAAGTGCCGATGATAAAAATGTAACTGCTGTAACACACCCAAAGAGCCCAAAATCATGAACAATTCACCCAACTTGAAAATGACCACAATATATCTTGAAGGGATGGATAGGGAAACTGATGCTCGTCTGAAAGCACTTTTTGCTTGTTGGCAAATTATTAATGCAGGTCTGATATGAATGTTGCAGTGCTGGTATACTCCAACCAGATCAATAAACCACCAAAAGCACTAAAGTACACCTCCAAAAGACTCAAAGGCTGGAAGACACCTTAAAACTACTCACAATCTACATTCAAGCATACTAGAAGATGTAAAAATGAAAACAGCAATGAAAGCAAATTGCAGCAATAGAGGGTGATGTATTTGCATTAGTATGGATGTGAATATAAAGGGAGAAATGAACAAAAGTGGAAACAACAATGAAAGCAAATTGTAGCAATAGAGGATAATGTGTTTGCATTAGTATGGATGTGAATATAAAGGGAGAAATGAACAACCAAATTTTCAGTTTTGGAAGGAAAGGTTGATTCAAATTTCTCAACTACCTAACTACCTCTGTAACCAACATGCCACATAAGCAAGCTGCCACCTAAGCATGATTATACACCAATAACTTCCCCTCTCCCTTCCTTAAGCATAGCTTAGGTGAAAGAGAGTGGGTCCTAGGAACAAAGCCTAATAAAGTACCCAAGTGCAATGCATCCCATAATGACGAGAAGAAAATCCTATGGGAAAAAAACTCCCCCCAAAATGAGGGTAAAGAATATGTTCTCTAAAAGATGAGAATAACAAAACCCCATGTGAGGAAAAAATCCTTCCCATAAAAGAGAAGAAGAACAAAGACCATGCAGCCACCCCTCAATGTAGCATCTCCTACAATGATGGTAGATGCCCGATAATGAACGCTGAAGATGATGCTAGACCATTGAACAACATTCCTCCCCTTAGGAAGAATTATATCCACGAAAGTATGTAAGCTGTCTTCCCATTCCTAAAAGGAATATGAGGAAAGAAAACTCAATTATGATCCCTTCAAATTTTTCTCAATGTTTCCACACCAATGCCAAAATGTGACAAATGATGATGTAGAGAAAGACCAAGAGGGTCCGAATATGCCCTTGCCACATTCGAAGAAGATGATGCAACTTCATAGGAGCAAAAATCAAAGAGAATATGGATATCCTCAATATTGTCCTCCAAGTCTACATGATAGGACTCATGAAACAAACTAGCAATCTTTGTCAAGTACTCATTGCAAGTAGCTGTATTTGAAAGATGATGAATAGCCTGCTGCACTGAACCACTAGAAGCTATTGAAGAAGCAACTTTGAACTTGGAAGTAGCAATAGGTACTATAAGAGTGTCATCAATGGTAGATGGGGCATCAAAAGTCACCAAATCATCTAAGGAAACATCACTTTTAGGCAAGGATCCAAGGTCTCCATACAGCTATTGGACGATGGTTCAATTAGTGAGGGCATTTGGTGTGTTCTATGTGATGTAATCATTTTTTAGAAACTGTAAGACATATTAGTCCATGGACCTTATCATTTTTGTTGATCATGCATATTTTTGTTCAATTATGTGGCTCAAGAACAATCTCAAGGAAATAGGGCAACAGATTCTGCTCAAGGTAGTGATTCTTTGTCCCTTGTTTCTAAGGAAAATATCTCTAAAGTTAGGCCAACAAAATGATGGAAAAAAATCAAGAGACATGATGAACCCCCCAAAATGGAACTTTATCTCAGTTTATGATTACAATGGTACCTAAAGAATCCCGCATGTGTCCCAAACTGAAAATGAAGAAGGAAGTGTGGAAGTATACAAGACACAACTCAAAGTACACCCCCCTTTGATTTACTAGTAGAGCGCCCCCCCTCAAAAAAAATAAAATAAAATTTGACACTTTATAATGCAATGTGTAGGTAACTCCAATTTGGAGCGAAAAATGACACTTATAGTTTTAGTGTAGAATCAATCGCAATAGATTGGGCATGAAAAAATAACCACTTAAAAAAACTTGGCTCTCAATTTTGAGTTGCTAATTGAATTTTCATTTTTTTGCCTCTATGCCTAAAGTTGCATTACAACTTTTTTTATTATGCCTTTGCATAAATTACAAATTACAAATGAATTGCTTTTGCAAATTTGGAGAAAATGAAAGGAGAAATAGAGGTGGATTTTAAGCCCCTTTAGGTTGGAAAGAACCAAAGGTTAAATATTTATGTGATGAGGGGATTGAGTCAATTTGAGGCTCTATTTGGTAGCTTAACTGCAAAAGTCAACACCAAAACATTGCGTGGATGTCAAAATCCATGCCAAAGGGGCATCAAAATTGACGCCAAGGTAAGTCAATTTGCACTTCGTTGTTAGCATGGCCAACCATAGATGAGATGGAAAGTAGGCCAAATATAGGTCAATATGGTAGGGATTCACAAATGGCTGCAATGATCTACTCCAAAATTACTAGATACAGGTCAAAATTGCAAACATTTAAATTCAAATGAAATGTCCCCCT
Source organism: Cryptomeria japonica (assembly GCF_030272615.1). Lineage (NCBI taxonomy): Eukaryota > Viridiplantae > Streptophyta > Pinopsida > Cupressales > Cupressaceae > Cryptomeria > Cryptomeria japonica. The sequence goes on from NC_081414.1 coordinate 484,739,800, forward strand.
TAGTTTTTTTATTTTTAGCACAACATTCAACACTCGTTAGCATTAGCAAAATAACATCTCAACCACTTATGAGTGGGAGGAAAACTTAAACAATTGGAATACTACATGATGGCGGTTGGACCAGTCGCTTCCACTTGTTCAGTGGGAGAACTACAAATTTATTAAAGCTTGAATAATAGAAACTTGGCGGAATAACCAGCCACTTCCACTTGCACAGTGGGGAAAGTTAGCTTCCAAAAAAAGAGTACAAAATATTGTTTAGTACCACTAAACAAATTATTACATACGCTACCTGTGCAAGGAAGATAAAACTAAAATCAGAAATGCAATGACCAAGTTACCAGCCCAAAAATCAGCAAATCGAACTAGGGCAAACAACAGCAACTTGATCTGGAATAAGAATTGAGCCACTCCACCAAAAACCACCAAAGTATGAGAAAATGGGCGCCAATAGCATATGCAACTTTTGAATCTGAACCCACAAAATTCAAATGAAAGCTCCAACCAGAATGAGCAGAAATGTAGATCAGCTGTAGGGTTTCTTCACCAATTTATCACACCAAACTCCTTGAAATCCACTGGTAATCTCTGAATGGGATCACTCTATCAGCTAGGAGTTATCTTTCAAACTCAAAACTGAAGATGAGCTAGGAGGGCATGCAACCCCGAAGCCAAGTCTCTGAAAGCAATTCAGCAACACTTCGTTATCAAATTCTAGCATAACCAAATGAAGGAGAGAAGGGTCTTATTTATAGACTTGAGCCCCATAAATTTGAATTCACTTTTCTCTCCAAAGTGGATGCCTCATTAGGGAAATAAAATATAACTTATATTTTTTGCTCCTTTTTATTTTTTCCCAAAGTTGGATGCCAAATATGAATTTCTATTCAATAAAATATTCCTCATTCTCTAAGTCTAGCTTGGATGCCCAAAAACACCTTTTTTGACTTTACAAAAAAATATATTGAATATGGCTCAAGTAAAGTCATGAAAATAATATTAAATAAATAACCAAATTTATTTATTTACCAAAAATAGATTCCAAGAATCTTGAAGAGATCACTGTTGAATAGGATTGTTGAGAATAGAACCCAAGTGTTACTTAGCTGCACAACTGTATTGCTAAAAATAACATTTACTAAAAATAACACTTACTAAAAATAGCACTACTTAAAATAGTGACTCCAATCTCCATTTGAGCATATTCTAAGCAGCTGTCGTGACTTACTAAAAATAGTATGTCCGGAAATCATCTTCGGAAAATTTGCATGTCAAACCACTCTGGAGCTCTCAAAAAACCCAGAAAAACCCTATAAAGCAAACAACCATTAGCCTATCACAATTTACTAAAAATAGTAAATTTCGAAATCTTCTTTGATTGGAATGCATGTTATACCATCCTAAAGCTCATGAAAAAACCAGAAAGAATCTAGAGAGCAAACAACCGTCGCAATTTACTAATAATAGTAAATTCAAAGATCTTCTTTTATTGGAATGCATGTTATAACATCCTGAAGCTCATGAAAAACCTAGAAAGAATCTAGAGAGCAAACTGTAAAACTTATGCAAACACCCCTCTAAAAACCTTCCTGAAGACATAAACCCTAATTTAGTCTCTGGTTAGCCTATGGGTTTCCAAAATAGGCTAAGACTCCATCCATCAGTTTGGAACTGAGAAGGGGACATTACAGCAAAAGAAGTTGATCTAAGAAAAATTCAAATAGTCGATTGTAAATAAATGCAAATTTGTTGCTGATTTCACAACCTTTAAGTAAATTAGACAGATCAACTCAAAATAAATGCATATGTCAAGATAATTTAATGGATTTGAGTAGATCATTACTTCAAAACTTAAATGGACTTCCTTGATGCAAATATTGACATGATTTGAGGGAAAAGTGCAAACACTGACCTGATTTGATTAGTAGAGTGCAAATATTTGCATAATTTGCAAACCTGGCCTTAAATTTGTAGATCTTCATGCCAAAAGTGTAACCAAAATTTTGTCAAAGGTCCATGATCACCAAACCTGCGATCTCATAGAATTTTCCTCCAACTTTAATTTAAATGCAACTCACAAACAGATTCTTTGCATTTCCATTGGCACTAGAAATGCTCTGATACCATGTAAAAATTAAGCAGACAAAAATGGAAACAACAATGAAAGTAAATTGAAGCAAAATAAAATGATGCATTTATTAGAATGGAGGTGAATATTAAGGGAGAATGACCAATGGAATTCCCACTTTTGCAAGGAAAGGTTGATTCAAATATCTCAACTACCTAACTACCTCTTTATGCAGCTTACCACATAAGCAAGGTTCCACCTAAGCATGATTACACACCAACAGAAAATAGATATACCAAAGTAATAACTAGGAATCACATGTATAGGTCTGAAAATGATTATATTTGCAACTGAATCATCAATGAAAGTAGATAAAAATGCATTAATCCTCACTCTAATCACCAAAGATCATTCTAAAAACGATATTTTTGCACTCCCAAACCTTAGGCACTTCCCAACAATGAAAGACACCCAATATTTGCAACAAACCTACAAAAAATTATCACACGTAGCAAATAGGGGCATGACTTGTACTATGAGATGTACAACTAGCTCCCACAAGACTCTCATCTCCCTTCAATCGTATGGTTGGCAAGAATAATCACCAACACTCTTAAACTGCAAATAATAAACTACTAGAATCACCTTATACTTGCTACAAGATGGTGTTGTGACATTTTCACACATCTCCCCATTGCAAATGGGAACGCCCACTTTTTTGCTTTCTAGGTTAGTTGTAGAGTCTTTTGCTATTAGCCTTTTGTTTGGAATTGGTGTAGTTGGTCAAGAGCTGATCAAGTTAGGACTCTCTCTTTGAGATGAAGTGAGGTCAGTTAGTTTTCAGGGCTTAGGAAGTGAATGATTCACAATAATCATCATCTTTTGCTTGCAAAATCAGAGTTCAAATGCAAATTTGGCTGAGGCAGATTTGTTTTGGAGAGTCAATATTTTAAGGAAGAAGGAGCTAGAGTTCAAATTACCATCAAGTGGCTTGGAACAAATGAGTTAAGAGTACTAAGTTGCCACTTTTGGAGCACTTCCTTTGACCTCCCAAATGTGCGACTTAAGCATTTCCTTTGATTGCCTAGATCAGCACTTCCTTTGCTCAACCAAGGCATTGGCAGCATTTCCTTTGCTCAACCGTGGCATTGACATCACTTCCATTGATCCCTCCAATGTGCGACTTAAGACTCCTGGTGCCCAAGCAAGAGCGCAATCCCTCCTTCCACTTCCATTTTCACTTCCACTTCTCCCAACATTGCCCGTAGGTGCTCAAACCCGATCGCTCTCATTTCCATCCCCTATCCTTTCCACCCTTCCATCTCTCCTCATTTCCATTCCCTACCATTGCCATCTCCCTTTTACCCTTCCATCTTTGCATCTCACTCCTTCCTCATCCTATAGCCCTTCCATCTTCCCTTCCTTCCCTTCGCCACCTTCCACTTCCTTCCTCCCACCCCCCTATACCTTCACCATATTCATCACCTTTCCATCTCCCTTTCCATTTCCATTTGCTTCCAACTTTTCTTCACCTTCTTTCCTCCCATCCTTACATCATCACTTCCTACCTTTCCCCTCACCTTTTACTCCCATCTCCTTTCACTACCTTTCTTCACCTTCACCTATCATCACCACCTCACCTACATCTTCTATCCCTCCCTTTCTTTCACCTTTCTACCTTCTCACTTCACCTTCTCCCATTCTCCATTCATCCTACATTTCTTCTTCCCCTCACTTCCTTCCATTTCACCCCATATCCTTTACCTTCCACCCATCCTTCTCCCTCCATCCTCTATCTTTCATTCCTTATCCCTCCATCTTTCTTCATCTTTCATCCTTCCATATCCTACCATTTTCACCTTCCCATTTCCTAACATCCCATCCCTACACCCTTCCTTACCCACTTCTTTCCTCTCACTCTCACCCCCACCTCCTACCTTTCTTCCATCCCTTATACCTCCCAACTTCCCTTTCTTTCACCCTCTAACTCACATCTCACACCCCTTTACCCCCTTACTTCCCTTAGCTTACCTTCCACTACCCCGATCCCATCCTAACCGACTCATCCACTACCCACCTTCCTTTCCCACGACACCCCCTTACCCTTTTACTCCCCTTAGCCTATCCCTTATACATCCCTATTACCCGACACCTTCTTCATCACTTCCCCAAACTTCCTTTTTTCCTAACTCCTACCCACTGCAACACTTATCCTACCCCCACATCCCTTCCACCTTACTTCTGCAACATTTCTTTACCACATCCCCTCTGTTGATACATGATAGCTTCCGTAAGATAAATGATTGAATGAGAGATAAATGAAGTCTCTCATTCAATCATCTATCTCATCGATAGACTATAATAGACTTCACTTATTATTCATTTGTTCTATCATCTGATATTACTATTATAATATCTCTCCTTATATATGGTGCATTATCGGTTTTATTGATTATAATCATGCAAACTGATGTTAAATTTACGATCATGCTAGGATCGTATTTCACGATCTGTGTTAATATGTAAACATTGCAATCTAACAATAAACAGTAACCTTGATATCCCGATTGTTATTGGGCTTCATTGTTAATGCCACTGATTAGTTATTGGGCTTCATTGTTGATGCCACTGATTAGTTATCGGACTTCATTGTTACGCATTGACACCGATTAATATCGGCATTGGATTGGTTACGTATTGCAAATGAAAAGGCACGATCAAGGTGTCACTTGATCATCCCTATTTTTTATATATACCGATCAATGATAAATGGAGAAGACATCGAAATTATTAATGCTCTATCTCCACTTGCAATACACAGAATATAATTAATCACCAGAACAATTATATTGTGATAAACATTTACATTGAAATACAACGACATTATATATATGCCTTGATCGTTGAATTGGAATTTGAAAAACATTTACATGGTATTAGAGTGCCGGTAGATCGAACCTTCGGCTTTCAAATTTGTGAAAAATTCAAGTCAAGAATATATCTAACATCGCATTTCTCCAAATAGCCAACACTATCAAATTCGAGGATAGGCTCGAAGGAGGTGACAATTTCTCAGCATGGAAGTTCAGAATTAAGATGATTCTAAGAGAAAATAAAGTTGAATCATTTGTAAAAGCGGAATCTAAAGAACCTGAAAATGAACCTGACAAAACGACATGGATCGAAGGCAATGAAAAGGCCATAAAAATCAAAGTTGATGGGGTGAGGAATAATATTATGCCTATCATAAAGAAACATGAGACGACCTACTATATGTTCAAAGCACTTGAAAATGCATTTGAGATATCCAATGCAAGTAGAACCTTGGCCTTAAAAAGAGAAATAAATCATATAAGTATGATCAAAGGGGAGTCAATCAATGCCTACTTCATGCGGATATCAGCCCTAAGGGATGAACTAGCAACACTTGGATATGAGATCCAAAGCAAAGAGTTAACACTCATTGCCCTAGATGGGTTGCCTAGTATATGGGAAACGCTCGTCCAAGGTATCAGTGCAAGGGCTAAATATCCAAAATTTGAGAGGCTAAGAGCAGATTGTCTTCAAGAAGAGTCAAGGTTAAATAAGAAAGGGATCAAACAAAAGAATATAGATGAAGATCTCCAAGTCCTAAATACGAACTCCAATAAGAAAAGCAAGAAGAAACAATTTAAGAAGAGGAAAGGCCGTCAAGGCAAGAATACCTCCAAGAAGGATCTCTCCCATATTCAATGTTACAGGTGTGACCAATTTGGGCACTATGTTGCTAAATGTCCTGAAAGGGCTAAACAACAAGCTACATTTGCCAAAGCTGGAAAATCAAAGGGAGAAGATGACTCCGAGAAATATGTACTCTACTCAGCACTTTCAAACCAAGCATCAAACAAAGCTAACTCATGGTTGATCGACAGTGGCTCATCCAGACATATTACAGGTTTTAGAGAAGTGTTAAGACTCCATGATAGAGAAGACTGATGAGGAAGTGACAATCGGAGATAACTCTGCACATCCAGTCAGAGGAATTGGAACCTGCACCATCAGACTGAAGTCAGGCTTATCATTACAGCTTACATGAGTACTATATGTCCCAGGCATCAAGAGGAACCTATTCTCCATCTCAGCACTAGAGGATAATGGGTATAGGGTGACCTTCATGGACACCAAAGTGTTGGCTTGGCCAAAGAATTCGTCCATTAAGAAAGCCAAAACCATTGGTCAAAGACAATGCTACCTGTATGAGTTGTGCATAGAGCTCAACCTAGCCCTAATCCATGAAGTTGTAGATGCTAATGAAGTTTGGCATAGAAGACTAGGGCACCTGAATTTCAAAGCTTTATCATCTATCAAAAACATTGTCACACGTTTACCCAAGTTAAATCAGTATCATTCAGGGGCATGCAAGGGATGTGCCCTAGGTAAAAATACCAAGGGTTCTTTTCAAAATAGTACTAGGAAAACAAGTAATGTTTTAGAATTAGTCCACTTTGATGTATGTGGACCTATGTCTGTACCCTCTTTAGGAGGATTTTTGTATTATGTAATATTTGTGGATGACTACTCTAGAAAGACTTGGATCTACTTTCTGAAATGTAAAGAATCAGAAGAGATCCTTAATAGGTTCAAATAATTTAAATCACTAACATAAAACTCCTCAGGAAATAAAGTTAAAACCTTAAGAACTGACAATGGGGGGGAATACACCTCAGATCTGTTTAAGGATTTTTGTAAAAATGTTGGGATTAAGAGGGAGCTTACTATATCTTATAATCCTCAACAAAATGGGGTATTTGAGAGGAAAAATAGGACAATTGTAGAAGCTGCCAAAGCTATGCTCCTTGATCAAAACCTAAATACCAATCTTTGGGCAGAAGCCACCAGCACTGCCGTGTATATACAAAATAGATGTCCTCACTCCCATATTGAAGACAAAACCCCTAAGGAAGTTTTTACTAAAACAAAGCCAAATATTAGCCATCTTAGGATATTTGGGTGCCCTGTTTATATTCATGTACCTAAAGAGAAAAGGTCAAAACTAGAGTCTTCTGGAAAAGGGGAATACTTGTTGGGTATAGTGAAACCTCCAAGGCTTACAAAATCTATATACCTGGTCAAAGGCATATTGAACTTAGTAGGGATGTAATTTTTGAAGAAGACTTAGCCTTCAAAAGAGCCCAAAGTTCCATGGAACTTGAAGCCCATGTTCTTGCCCCTAGCATAGATGAAGATCTTGCCCCTGAGCTTTAGAGGGAGAATCTTGAGGAAAATGAAGGTGAGATTCAAAACCCACCTAGAGAAAATCTCAAGAAAAGACCATAATGGGCCACCAAAACTGTAGAAGAAGCTCAGAAGTATGTTGCCCCTTCAGGAACCTTCAGAGAAAGCAAAAGGCCTAATAAATTCACCAGCTATGTTGCCCTCATGAATGATCTTTCAAAAGCTGAACCTACCAATGTATCAGATGCACTCAAACATCAAGTATGGAAGAATGCCATGTCTGAGGAATATCAGTCCATTATGAAAAATGATGTTTGGGAGATTGTTCCTAGGCCAGCTGGAAAATCTGTGGTTTCCTCCAAATGGCTTTTCAAGATCAAACATGTTGCAGATGGCAGCATTGAGAAACACAAGGCCAGATTTGTAACCAGAGGGTTCTCACAAAAGGAAGGAATTGTTTATGAAGAAACCTTTGCACCTGTAGCCAGATACACCTTAGTAAGAGCAGTCTTAGCCATTGCAGCAACAAAGGGATGGAAAGTACATCAGATGGATGTAAAGACAACATTCCTTAATGGAAAGATTACATAAGTAGTATATCTCGAGCAACCTGAAGGGTTTGAGATTCATGATGCAGAGTCTCATGTGTGTAGACTCAAGAAAGCTCTTTATGGGCTTAAACAGGCTCCCAAGGTTTGGTATGAAAGAATTGACACTTATCTCACAGGGCTAGGCTTCTCAAAGAATGATGCAGATCCAAATCTCTACTATAAGCAAGACAAAGGTGATATGCTGATATTGATTCTATATGTTGATGATTTGCTAATCACAGGAGAAGATCACCTCATAGATCAGTGCAAGAAAGACCTTGCTGAAGAATTTGACATGAAGGACTTGGGATTCCTTCATTACTTCCTAGGATTGGAAGTATGGCAGAATTCTGATGGCATTATACTAAACTAGGGTAAGTATACCTTGGACATTTTGAAGAGATTTGGAATGTTGAACTGCAGACCTATGACTTCTTCGATGGAAACAAACCTTCATAAATTTAAGGAAGCAGCAACAGAATCACAACCCACAAATCCTACTCTATACATGCAAATGATTGGGTCCCTGATGTATCCCGTAAATACGAGACCAGATATCTGTTATGCAGTTAATGCTTTGAGTCAGTTTATGTGTGATCCAAAGGAGATACACCTGGTAGCAGTAAAACATATCATGAGATACCTACAAGGTACTCTAAAGCTTGGTCTCAAGTATGAGAGTTGATATGAATTTACACGGATTCATAGATTCAGATTGGGCTGGAAGTGTAACTGATAGGAAAAACATCTCAGGATGCTGTTTCAGTTTAGGTTCGGCCATCATATCCTGGATCAGTAGAAAGCAGTCATCAGGAGCACAGAGTTCCACTGAGGCCGAATACATTGCAGCTTCCATGGCTGCTCGAGAGGCAGTATGGCTTAGGAAGTTGCTTGTGGGATTATTCGGTGAACCAATGAAATCTACAGTTATTCATTGTGACGACCAGAGTTGCATAAAACTTTGAGTGAATCTGGTGTTTCATGACAGATCCAAGCATATTGAGATTCCTTACCATTATGTGCGAGATATGGTAGACAGGAATGTGATCCAGTTTGAATACATTTGTACAGGAGATCAGACAGCAGATATTCTTACCAAACCGCTTTCTACAGTGAAGGTTGAGCACTTCAGAAAAGGTCTTGGTATGATTGAAAGGTAATTTGCTTTGTAATCTGTACTTATATATTAATAAGATGTTTAATGTGTAAACTTCTTTGTCGTGCTATGACTTTTATGGGCTCCACCCCCTGTGTACATTTCTAAGAGGTGACGATCTCTCAGATAATGAACACTTTTATGAAGGCATTATAAGGTGAAGATCTTATAATGATCAAACCAGATATCATGTGTGATTCCTGGTATGTCATGGATGTGCCATGATTATATTGTGGTAAAGGCATTTGAAAATGTCAGTGCACATACCACAATTTGGATAAAGTGAGGATTTAATTATTCTCACGCATTTATCCTTAGTATTGCTTGCTTTGCAATACTGATATCACGTGCTTAGGTGATATCTTGTCATCACAAGTTAATGTGGTGAACTTCTTGTATCACGTGTTTAGGTGATACTTCATGTCATGTGCTTAGGTGATATGACTTCTTCTATCATGTGTTTAGGTGATACTTCATGTCACGTGTTTTAGGTGATATGATCCTATGGAGAGTGAGATTATAAAACTACATAAGGAATATTGATCAGCATGAGAAATGTGATGCTAGATATGTTGTTTGTCATTCATCTTCCCGAGCTAAGAGGGAGTGTTGATACATGATAGCTTCGGTAAGATAAATGATTGAATGAGAGATAAATGAACTCTCTCATTCAATCATCTATCATATCGATAGACTATAATAGACTTCACTTATTATTCCTTTGTTCTATTATCTGATATTAGTATTATAATTGCTCTCCTTATATATATGGTGCATTATCGGTTTTACCGATTATAATCATGCAAACTGATGCTAAATTTACAATCATGCTAGGATCCTATTTCACGATTTGTGTTAATATATAAACATTGCAATCTAACAATAAACGGTAACCTTGAGATCCTGATTGTTATCGGGTTTCATTGTTAATGCCACCGATTAGTTATCGGGCTTCATTATTAATGCCACCGATTAGTTATCAGACTTCATTGTTACACATTGACAGCGATTGATATTGGCATTAGATTGGTTACGCATTGCAAATGAAAAGGCACGATCAAGTGGCATCTTGATCGGCCATGTCTAATAGACATGTCTGATCAAGGTGTCACTTGATCGTCCCTATTTTTTATATATACCGATCAATGATAAATGGAGAAGACATCGAAATTATTAATGCTCTATCTCCACCTGCAATACACAAAATATAATTAATCACTAGAACAATTATATTGTGATAAACATTTACATTGAAATACAACAACATTATATATATACCTTGATCATTGAATTGGAATTTGAAAAACATTTACACCCTCATCCTTTCTTGCCATGGAATCCCTTCCACCTCACTACCTTTAACTCCCTTCTACTACTGTGCCTTTGCTTGGGTCCCACAAACCTTTAGAACAGATAGCGAAAATGTTTAAGGCATTAACAATGCCACTTGACTGGCTACATCAGCACTTCCTTTGGTCACAAAAAGAAAGCGAATTAGGCCTTGCGACTTCCTTTGACCATTCCAAAAGGCACAAACTAAACATTGAATATTTCTTTCGCCTATCCAAAAGTGCCATCTAAGCCAAATCACTTCCTTTGCCATCTTAGATTAGTGACTTAAGAATTGCGTCATTTCCTCTGACATGCTAAAAGTGCGACATAAGGTTTGACTGATTGCTATTGACTCTTGGAAAGAGCGACATAGGGATTTTAATATTTCCTTTGTTATGCCAAATCAGCGACTTAACAATTGAATGATTTCCTTTGCCTATGAAAATGTGCGACCTAAGAGATGAATAATTTGCTTTGCCCCTTGAAAAGTGCGACATAAGGGATTCACTTCATTTTAATTGCCACCCCAAAGATGCAACTTAGGGAAATGCGATCTCATATAAGGCAAGGGAGGGACATTTAACATCAGCGCTAGCTAAGATGAGAAAACTGATTCAGGTAAAAGGCATCTCATTTAAAACACAACCGTTGGCATTTATGAAATGTTTTAAGACAGGTCGGCTTAAAAAACAAGAAACACATCCTTTAGATCGATACATATAAAGGATGGTTGACTATTCCATTTGACCAACCATCAATATCAAACGATTTGTTTTGATAAACAACAGCGCCCAGCCTTGAACTGTCAACCATACCCAAAGAGCAAGGATAAAGATGTGAAAAAATTTGGTTAAGTATCGCTCTTGAACGCATTGTGCACCCTTACATGCATTATTCGCTCCAAATTTGTGCAAGACCACATGCATAATGTGCATCCATATGATGCTCAGATCGGCAAGCAATAGGAGTCAGGTCAGAGGCTCGGAACTCAGAAATCAGAATTTAAAAGTTAAAGAATCCTGGGGGAAACATAAAAAAATCAGACCTGACCACAAAAAACTCAGACTGAGTCAGACCTCCAAAAGATCTAAAGCCAAACCACTTAGAGTGAAGTATCAGATGAAAGAGAGCTGTAAAATCAGCATATATCAAGTGTGTTTGATACTCTTTTGTTTGTTTTGCAGGTGACTAAAGAAGAGGATGAAAGAGTAGGTAGTGAATGGAACCAAGGAAATCATCACAAATTCAAGGCCGACAACTTGGAGAGAGAACTGCACAAGATTATCATGTGACTTCAAGAAGAGGACTTCATGATCAACATAGTGTTGACGTGTATTTTGTACACTATCAAACACAGAATAAAATACCTAAAGGTACCTTATCCTCTCTTGAGTAAAGTTTCCGAATGCTGAAGATATCGCGAAAAGGATCAATCGGAGAAACTTCAAGGTTCTTGTATGTAGGGTCTCTACGTGTGGATAAGCTCCAGTGGTATGATGTGATTTGCTGGAATCACAAGGGGACTTACATTTGATGCCTGAACTTCTGATTTGCTTTGAATATTGCTGGAACACAGGATTTTCACTAGCTTAGATTTGAAAAAAGGAAAAAAGACGAGGGCGAGGAGAGGATCTAATCCTAACACTAAGAATGTAAGAGCAATGAATGATCTTTGATGAAATTCTAACTAAGTCTTGTTTTGACATCATAGGAACATCTCCACAAGGTTAGTGCGATCTTCGAAGGAAAGCTTTATGATGTTCAAATCATCACTGCAGGCATAGACACCATCAGGTTGAAGCATATCAATGAAGAAGCGACAATTGAAGTTAAGCTTAAGCTGAATGATTCCAGTTGACTACGCAAGGCAAGTCTGCAATCAACAAACTGCTAGTAGTATGGATATACGAATTTCACCATCAATCAAGCACATTTCTTCCACTCATCTAATAACATGAAATCAAATATGAGAAGTATAAAGACCATGCAAATTGTCGAATCGACCCATAAATTTCACCATTTCTTCAATGAAGTTACAAGTCTTTTACAACAACATCTTGGCAACAATCTTTGCCTTCTCTCTCTACTCTACTCTAATTACTATTCTATCAACTAGCTAACTATTCTCTATTTGCCTTCTAACCGCTTTCCAACTATTTACATACTATCCCTTTACAAAATGAAATGCCAGGGCTTATATAGTGCCCTCAATACAATTCGATGGCTTAGATCAATTCGAGATCAATGGCCAAGATTCAACAATGAAAACCCTAATTAGGGTTTGTTACAACCATTACATAACATTTAATGCTTGACCAATGATAAAATTGTATTGCTTGGACACATGTCCTCTCTGGAAAAATCGACCAATGGATAGCCGGGGTAGGTACACCGGAGTTTGTGCCACCTTCCATGAGTTAGGTACATCGAATCTGGACATGCTGAGGTGGACCACACTGACTGGATGAGCGATGACTAGGATGCCACCTCATTTGACACTTGGAACTTGGTAGATATTCAACTTGATGTTGTTGAGAAGCTAGCTTTAATTAATTCTTCTGGAACTATCTGCTTCTTCAACGAACCCTTTGCTTCGACTTCTTGTGTCCCTGATTTGCAGGATGATGATGTACCTCGCCTTGGAACGCTGGATTGGGGAAGTCACCCTTGATGAAGTTGGTCCAAAGAAGGCCGTCCTTGTCGATGCTAGGCTGGATCGAAGAAGGTCGTCCTTGTCCTTGCTTGATCGTCCTTGATGAGATCTCCATTTGATGCCTACACAACATTTCAAGATTAGTAACATGATTTTGCGATGAAATAACTAGATTAGAGATTAAATTTAGGAAACTTCATGATAAGTCCTTGAGTTATCATTTCCTAAAAAACGATTGAGCTATCACAATTCAAAATTTCAAAATTCAAACTTTAAGGCTATGACGATCAAAATTCAAAACTAAAACAAGGGATCTTGCCATACCTTACTTGAGAGCTAACTTAAAAAATGCAAAATGAAGAAAATCGCCTAGGCAAAAATTAATGTTTGAAACTTTCAACGTGATCTCCTTCAAACGAGCGATCCTCTTTAGTAATTCGCCACCTTTGGGGGGGGGTCTTCAATGTAGTCTTTTGGCAAGTTCGCCCCACTTTAACTTCAAGTTCGCACTCCCTTTGCTAAACTCGCACTTCTCCTTTATGAAATTCACTCCTTGTAACTACAAATCGCACCTCTCTTTGTCTTCTCCAAATCGCATATGAATGAAGGTGAAATGATGATTTGAAAATGAAATTATCACCTTCCCTTTATAGGCGCTTACCCCATGCATTACCTTAGGCCGACTTTTGCAAAATGAGGTAATTAAAAGCAATTTTTGAAATAAAACCAAAGGCCGACTTTGTTAAAATATTGGAAATAAAACCCAAGCGCACTTCCCCCCCTTTTTATTAAAATCAATAATTAATTAAAATGCCTTCATTATTAATTTTTTCGATTTTTTAAAAGGCAAAATTAATTAATTAAATGCCTTGCGCAATTTTTAAATGCTAATTTTAATTAGATATTTCAAATTTCATCGATTTTTAGCATTTAACATAATTCAAAAATTCATTGGCGCCAAAACATGAGAGAGGTAAGGGTACAAACCATATCGCTCTGGTCCCTGATTGAGGGACAGGAGTGAACTTCATTTTGGCCTTGATTTTCTTGCCTTTTACGTTCAAAATCACATCTCTTACGTTGAAACTGGCAATTTAAACAAGAATCTTGAGCTTGATTGATTTGATTTTGTGGATGAGTGCCTCCTGAGGTTGATATCGCCCTGGTCCCTTGGTGAGGGACAGGAGCGATATGGTGTTTTCTCCTTGATCTTGCTTCTTCAATCACCAATCTTCATTATATGGCAAGCAATGACGTTATCCCTTCGCCTCATGCATATTCTACTTGTCGTTAACAAGGCATATTCGATGTTTAAATGGTTTTCGCCCTGGTCCCTTGGTGAGGGACAGGAGCGAATTTTATGCTCTAGCCAACATTTGCTATCTTTCAACGTTTGCTTCTTGTTCGTTGCCTTCCAAATGATATCTTCGACCTTGTGCAACCTTGTACGTCCTTGACTTGGCGTGATTTTTGAATGAACTGGCTAATAAAATGACTATCGCCCTGGTCCCTTACTGAGGGACAGGAGCGAATTTAGACTTGTAGGCTCCATCACACTTTGTTAACTTCAAAAAATATCTTCAATAGACTCGTTGTGTCCCCTTTCATTCATCCTTGGCCGGGAGTTTGTTCAAACTTGGCGAGAAATTGACCTAAGGCAAAAATCGCTCTGGTCCCTGGCTGAGGGACAGGAGCGCTTAGGCCAATTTGGGCCTCACTTTGGTATCTTGTAATCTTCAATTTGTCTTCAATGAGTTCATTACACCCTCCTTTGTTGCTTCAAACTCGAAATTTACTTGATCTTCGCCAAAAACATGCCTCATGAGGAAATTCGCTCTGGTCCCTGGGAGAGGGACGGGAGCTATCACTTAAATTCGCCCTGGTCCCTGGCAGAGGGACAGGAGCGATTTTGCTTCTAGGGTCAATTTTCCTCATGATTGTGCTTTCAAATTATATTCAACTGATAAAATGTATCTCCTTTGATCTTCTCAATTCGCGAAATCGTTCAAATCTTTCAAGGACAAGGCAATTTTGGATTTCAAGCTCCGGTCCTTCAGTGAGGGATAGGAGCGATTTTTGTCCTCCAGGCCCAAATGCTTCACTTTTCACCATGAAATGTCCTTGCTAGGGAAGATATCATCCTGCTTCATGCTATGAATAAAAGTTAATGTCCAAACAAGGTCTAAAAATATGCATATGAATAAAATCGCTCTGGTCCCTCAGTGAGGGACAGGAGCGAATTTGACCTTCTAGGCAAAAACTTCATCATTTCATTGTTTTTGATCAAGTCTGGATGCTCTATCATGCTCATTTCGTCCTTCACCATGCTTTTGAGGTCTCAATTCGTCCAAACAAGGTCAGGAATGGCTCAAATAAGTATTATCGCCCTGGTCCCTTGCTGAGGGACAGGAGCGCTTCGCCTTGGTCCTCCTGGGAGGGACAGGAGCGAAATTCGCTCTGGATCCTCAGTGAAGGACAGGAGCGAAATTTGACTTTTCGAACTCTCTATCAGGATAACTTTTATGGAATATAACATTTAAGTATAAGTGACATTTCTTATACTTTAAGTTATATTCCATATATACTTTCAGGATGTTTGAGAGTGGTTTCGGACCTCCAGGAGTTATATTGCAAAATCTAGTTTTTTGAGGTTTTTCAGTTTCCAGACTTAGTCAAATTTCAGGATCAGGACATTCCAGACTTAGCCAAATTTCAGGATCAGGACTTTCAGACTTAGCCAAATTTCAGGATGAGGACCTTCAGACTTAGCCAAATTTTCAGGACCTGCTATCCTATTGATCTCCCCGACAGCACTCAAAATGCAAAGGCTAACTAACAAAACCCTAAAAGACCTAGAAAACAAACCCTAAAAAGTAAAAAACATGGGTCCCCATTTGCAATGGGGCGATGTGTGAAAACGTCACAACACATAGGGAATGCATCAATGCCGACAACGTGGGGAGTTCAACATGTCCAAGGAAAAGAGTCAAGTTCTAGAAGACTTCACCTAGGCAAATAATTTTCAACATCAAAAGAGGCTTGAAAGAAGATTTCAACAAGGATGATCAAGGATGCATAATGGAGATGAGAAGAAAATGTTTACAATCTTGAATTTCCTCCAGAAATCCAAGAATCATTGCTAGTATAGCCAGGTGAAAGCCCTAGGGCAGAAGTAATCCAGGCAAGAGATAGTTTTAGAAGAGTTAATCAAAGTTAGACGATCGACTTGAGCAAAGTCACCATCATCTCATTCATTGATTGAGCTTGGAAATGTTGAGTATCAAGAGATATGCCTCATTCATTCACACACCTGTGATGTGTTACAAAGATCAAGCAAGCCGAGGTGGTGCTTACTCATCACTTATCCAGTCACGTCATTCCACAATAGGGCGTCCAGATTCAATGTACCTAGCTCATCCTTCAAACTAGATAACTACCACATGTGGGCACAAAGACCGATGCACCTACCATCGTCATCTATTGGTCGAAAATTCAAGGAAGGACATGTGTCCTACATTATGTAATTTTGTCATTGGTCAAGCATTAAATGCTTTGTAATGGGTGTAACAAACCCTAATTAGGGTTTTATCTTTCGATCTTGGCCCTTGATTATGAATCAATTTGAGCCACTCAATTGTAAGGAGAGCACTATATAAGGCTCCACTTCTTCATTTGTAAAGGTTAATAGACAGTGGTTCAAGAATACATAGCAAACAATTAGAGTAGAGTAGGAAGAGAAGGCAAAGATCGTTTCCAAGACATTGTTGTAAGAAGCATGTAAACTTCATTGAAAATATGGTGAAATTCATGTGTTGATTCGACAATTTGCATGGTCTCTACTTCTCATTAATTTTCATGTTGTTTAGATGAATGGAAGAACTTTGTGTATGATCAATGGTGAAATTCGTACATCCATACTACTAGCAGTTTGTAATGTCCCCATTTTCGGGCAAAAAATAATTAATTAATTTTAAGTTGTCGGACAAAAAATATATTAAATGACAACTTTAATTAATTATTTATAAAGCGCCAAAGTGCTAAAAGATCTAATATTTAAATTAACTCACTTTTTGGAGCAATAATTATAAAATATATTATAAAGTGGCTTATTTGACAACTTAAGGTGAAAAAAGAAATATATAAAAAGGGGCGAATATTATTATTTTATTAATTTCCAAGTTGCCCTAATTTTTCATTGAGTTGCTATATATTGGGGCTTTGGCTTTCATTATGTTATGTTGAAGATTTATGATATTTCTCTCTGGAGATAACCCTTGGGGTTTTGGAGACTGATGTAGTTCATCTCAGCCTTTTGGAGGATGGAAACCCTTCTGAAGAAGATTTACTTCGGTTGTGAAAGATCTACCCAGGTCAATGCAGTGGGATTCACTCAGAGTCTCAGCTTGGGCATAATTGTAGGCTTTAAATAGTTGAAGAGTTTTGAGTTTATTCTATCAGGTTGCAGATTTGGATTCATCAAAGTTTAATTTGAGGTGACTCTCTTTGTGCTTGGAATCTAAGATTAAAATATTATTTGTTGTGAGAATTGGAATTTAGCTGGCTGTTCGATATTTTGTGGGAATGATGTGATTAATATTTCTAAAGACTAAGTCAATTCGTATGAGACAAAGCCCTTTGCTGACTTGTGAATAAGACAAGATCCTTTTGTCTTTAGCAGAAAAAATCGAGCCAAGTCTGGTGTAGAAGCGGCGTGGCTTATTGGGATTCTTTAGAATAGACACAACCCTCTAAGACGGGAATTCGAACCAAAACATTTGGAGAGAAAAAACAAAATCAGAAAAAGAGAAATCAGTTTGTCTTTGTCCCTGCGCTAAAAGACAAAAGTAGTTTCTTTTAAAAAGAATTGAGCCCTTCTTTTGCTGCCGCTGCCTTAGATGAAGGTTTGGAAAGAGACAAAAAGAGAGAAGAAGACAAAACACAGAAAAGACAATTTAGAGAAGAAAGATTGCAGATAAGACAAACAGGGATAAGACAAATAAGAAAAGGGAGGAGTAATCGGACTTTAAGGTTGTTGGGCACAGCTTTTTGGAATGTCTTCTTCCTACATTTTGTGTGTTTACAATCCTGAATTTGTGAGTTAACTTCTGCAATCTGAGTGAGTCACACTTTCTTGCATGACCTTACATTACTTAAACAGGGATGTTGCAGCTTCGTTGCACAATAGTTTTCAGGTTGGGAATACTCCAGCTGGTTGTGGGTTATTCTGAGTATTTTTTAATGGTAAATCTTGTCCATCCATTTGCTGTCATGTAGAGTTGAAGTTGTCTAAGCTGTGCACTCAAATTAGATTGCTGTTCATATCCCTATATTGCTGCAGCTCATGTAATTGACTTCACATCAGATGTAATCCTTGTCTTATGCTAAAATCACTATTATCAAACAAAGATCTGTTCTTCCTGGGCTGGACGTGGAAGTGAGTTTTGAGCTTAGTTGAGGAACAAACATTGATCAGCTGCTGCTACATGCAATTTTCAGATCTGTGCATGAATTCAAGGTCAGAAAACCTCTGTTTACCTCTGAATATTGTACATCAGACTTAATCTGCAATATTTCAATTTGAAATTCTTTGAAGTCTCTTAGTTTCAGATTTGCAAATGGTTATAATTTATATTCTGTGATATTTGCTTATGAAAGAAATCATTGAAAAAAATCCAACCATCAAGTGTTGCAAATAAACCTTACTAGATTTGACAAAGGCTTAATCTTATATCTCAGAAGGGTTAGTGGAAAGAAAAAGGAATTGAAAAATTTAGAGGCAAACAGGGTAGGACATTTCATAGTTTGTTGATTGTAAAGTGCCTTGCGTAGTCAACTGGATCCATCTTAGCCAAGCTTAACTTCAATTGCTACTTTTTCATTGATATGCTTCAACTTGAGGGTATCTATGCTTGTAGTGCTGATTTGAAAATCATAAAGCTATCCCTCGAAGATCGCACTAGCCTTGTGGAGATGTTCGCTGGATGTCAAAGCAAAAAAGCTTAGTTGAATTCCACCAAAGATTGTCCATTGCTCTTACATCCTAGGATTAGATTAGCTCTCTAAACCCTATCTTTTTTTTCTTTTTTTTTCAAATCAAGTTAATTCCACGTTCCAACAATATTCAAGCACTCAAGGATTCAACGTAAGTCCACCTTGTGATTCCAGCAATATCACATCCAACAATTGAGTCTATCCAAGAGCACGTCAAGACTTGACATTCGAGAACCTTGGAGTCGTCCCATTTGATCACACAACTTAGCATTTGGGGAGTCTTTGTTGAAGAGAGGATAGAATACTTAGTATTTAATTCTATGTTACATAGTGTGTAAAAACACCATCAACAAATGGTACAAGAGTGTAATGTCCCCATTTTTGGAGAGGTATTGATTAATTAATTTAATTAGTTAAGTTGTCCAAATTATTATTATTTTTCATGGATAGCTTAATTAATAATTTTAATTAATAATATCAAGTTAATTATTTATAAAGATATCAAATAAATTAAAAATTAAAAGATGACTTTATACTTAATTAATTTAATAAAGTGACTAATTAAAAAATTATATCATAAAGTCACTTCTAGAAGCTTCTAGAGATGGAATAAAAAAAGTATAAAGGAGGATCTAATGGAAGCTTGAAGGCAGCTTGGATTGGTTTTTGACATTGAATTGAGTTTTGTAGAACCACGGGGTATCTACAGATCTTTGTCTTTGGGAACGAAAACTCCCATTGATAGCATAACTGAGGGAGTGAAAGATCTCTTCAGGGGTTGCATTGAGGAGGTGACACTACAGTCATCTCATTTGGACAGATTGAAAAATTTCAGATGTTAATCAAGGGTTTGAAGATTATTTAATTGCAGATTTAAGAAGTAATTGAACTACAGGTTTCAAAGAAAAAATATTGTGCAGATTAGAAGTTTTTATTTGCTGCTACAGTGATTCGCTACAGTAACTTGATGCCACAATTTGGCTCCTTTTGACCTACACTTGCATCTGCATATTGGGAGAAGAAAGGCGATTCATCTTAGAATGCATTTGAAGGTGAATAAGTGAAGTTGCAGGGGAAAAATGAGATCTAAAGCAATTCGAACTCCACCCTCCAATACCATGATTTTGCTAAGATCTTCTTCTGAGAGCATCGAACTTGGTATCTGGGAATAGTGCTTTGATTAGGGACAGACAACGAATATTTTAGGAGTCAAGAGATTGTGTTTGGAGCTGGTAATTAATTATTCTTAGACATTTACATCTGCAGCAAGGGCGATCTGGAGGTCTATTCAATTTGGCTTAAGGGAGGTTCAAAAAGCCACAGAATTGCTTGCTTCTTCAATAGGAAACCTGGGCGATATTTTTCCAGGTTCAGTTGTCACTTAGTTTTCATTGTATTTCAGTTGGTACATTTGAATCCATGACTGTCATGTGTCTTCAGACATACTGAAATTCATTGTTTAGAAGCCAAGAGTCTTGGCCCTTGTTTTTGGCATTGTAAATCAGTCTATTGCTTCTAATAAAGTGGAGGAACAAGGTTGTATTCATTCCCATGTTGTTATATGGCTGCATGAAAACTGTTTGTCAAAATTACAGTCTGCTGTAGCTTCATGTTCTTGCATATCTATTCAATGCTATTGCATTGGTAAACACAAATACAACTTGCACCATCACCCTAGAGGCCTATAGTGTTGATTGGTAGTCATCCCTTGATTATTCCCAGAGGTTTATGCTTCCAAACACAAGTCTGAAAACTTGCAACAGTCAAACAGCATAACATGCAAGTTATCCTGTAGTCCAGTAACTGCATAACACACAGGTTATACAGACAGAAAACTAGAACAGC
The DNA here is from genome assembly GCF_030272615.1 of Cryptomeria japonica. Classification (NCBI taxonomy): domain Eukaryota; kingdom Viridiplantae; phylum Streptophyta; class Pinopsida; order Cupressales; family Cupressaceae; genus Cryptomeria; species Cryptomeria japonica. The sequence goes on from NC_081414.1 coordinate 484,760,649, forward strand.
AGGTTGTCCGTCAATTGTTTGACAATATTCCTTGCATATTCAGTTTATCAACAGCAGGGGATATTACAAAGAGGCATGAAATGTATGGCTAGTTATGAAGGGTACAACTAGCATGAAAACTCCTCCAATTCGCCTTTAAAAACTCTTCACAAGTGAATTCAAAATATACACTTCAAAAGACATTAAAATCCTCCATGATTTCAATAAGAATTGGAACTCTTATTTGTAGCACAGTGGTGATCTCTGTATGAAACCACACTAGCCAGCTAGGGGGGTTTTCATCCCCGAAACCAACAACTCCAAGAGGGTTTTCATCCTCAAGAAGCTTTGGAAGATCTCAAGTTCTCTCTAGTAGGAAAGAAGATAAAATTTCCAATTCTTACCTCTCAAATGAGCCTTCAACCCCCTTTTTTAACTCTTTTGGAGGGAAATAACCGATTTTAAAATATGATTTCTTTTTTTTTTCCCTCATAGACCTTTTAAAAGAATTAATATTATTTTTCATGTGCAAAGAAGGAGAAATCTCATTTTGGTACTTATCATATTTGTACTTCATCTTCTTGTTGGAAGGAGATGCTAGTTCTTCTGTCATCGAGCAAGAATCTGTAATGCTGCGATGAAAACTCCAAAGATTTAAAACATCATCACAGGCTATTGGAGAAGCCATGACACCTTCAAACGAAAGAACTTGGAAAACAATGCCCAATCTCTTGACTTATCATGATATTTATCATGGAGAAAGTGAAAAAGAGTGGACAAGCTTGAACCATGCATTATGGACAAGACATTGATAGTGACTAGGGCAGAATTTCGGATCTTAAGGGGCGGAATGCAAGTGCAACGAACTTGGAATGTGCAAGTTGGGGAAAATATTCTGAAACTTTCACTTGCAATTTGGTCTTGGAGACCCGAATGCAAGTAAGCGAGCTTGCAAAATAGGTATGAGCTTGCAATCGGGTCTTGGGGACCCAAATGGAAGTGTACAGTAATTGAAAAAGAATGGTAAGGATAAACTTGTGGTAGGAACCTTAAGACCCAAATGTACATAGAAGAGACTTATTAAGATAGATATAAACTTGCAATCGGGTCTCAAGTAAAAACATAATGGAAAACTCATATAATGGTGGCTTGCAATCAAGTCTTGGAAACCCGACCGCAAGTGCAATAAAAAACACAAGCAACGAATTTGGTAATCATGCTTGCAATCGGGATGTTGAGGCGCGAATGCAAGTAAGCGATAAGCACTTTGTAATATCCCCCTTAATTTTTCCCAATTTTTTTTTCCACAATTACATTCAACACAACACTTGTTATGGTTAGGAAATCAAAACCAAATGTTGCTGAAAGTAACCCTCCACTTTCTGATCATCGAGAGCCCAATTTGGGAGGGTGAGAGTATACAGTGACAAGGGGATCGTTAGATGCCAATAACTGAAAATGATTACAATCTTTGGACCGCAAGCCAGCCCCTTCCGCTTATACAGTTGGATAATGAAAACAATACAATCACTTGGCGGTAAACCAGCCAAGGACAAGCCAAAGAACTGAAGAATGCAATCACTCAACCGCTTGTTCAGCGGGAGGATTAGAAATGAAATTCAAATCAACTCTACTGCTTATGCAGCGGGAGACAGTATTACAATATCCAAAATAGGCGGCAAGGACAGCCTTTTCCACTTATGTAGTGGGACTTAAAGCAATAATCCAATAAAATGGCTGTTAGTACTACTAACCAGCTTACAATGCATGATATGGATTACAACTAAGAGAAATCACTATTCCAAGGTAGGCAGCATGGCCAGCCTCTTCCACTTATGCTGTGGGACAAGAAAGAACAATAGGAACTGCTGTTAGTACTACTACCAGCATTACAATATGAAGTATAGAAGTAAGAATTGAGAACCAACAACTGCAAATAATAACCAAGTTCCTTCTTTCCACACCAATGAACTTCCACACCCCAAAATCAACTCCCAACACCAAAAGCTCAAGGCACACCAAGAAAAATCTTCGCACAACCAACTTCACATTCTGAAATTAACAATAACACACTGAAAATACGCAGACCAGCAAGCTACAGACACACTAAAATGCTCACAACTTCCCCAAATCAACTCCGAATTCCACCAAATCAAAAGCAAATGATACATTTAACATAGACAATACAAATAGAACCTCAAACCTGCACCACGAACACCTCAAACAATCAGCACGCAACCCGAGGCAGACAAGAAATGGTACGACCCAGTTGGGAAGTACGATTTGCTGCCAAAAATCAGAATGCTCACCAAAACAAACGCCAAGATAGAAGAATGATTGCCTTCCAGATACGCTTCCAACGAGCTATTACTCAGAATAATCGATTGCACAAGCAGGGAGATACGATTGAATCTTCGCTTCAGCCACACCAAAAACAAGCAACACTGAAATCCACACCACACATTGAAAACCACACCACACTGGAAATCTGAAAATGCACACTGAAAACTTCACAACAATCCAACACTCAGCTAGGTACTATGTCTCAAGTACGAAACTGGCTAAACTAGGGAGCCACAACTCCGAAGCTCAAGCTCACTCACCATTCCGACAGCATAACAATATGATTTCTTCAAGATAAGCAAATGAGGATCCCATCCCTTGTATTTATAGATTTCTCCCTTGAAATTCAATGTAAATGACGACCAAACTCAAATGAAACTCACTTCATTTCATTTCATGTCCTCCTCAAGACATGGCGTACCCCTTCAGCCTCCCTAGTCGAACTTAAACAAGGTGCATAAGTTCGAACTTTGAGGAAATAATATTAAGTGTAAAATGACTTCATTTGGACACCCACCTGACTTAGGAAATAAAATCTGACTTAGGATAAATAACACAATACTCTCCTTCCTAAGTTGTTGTCCTCATTTTTGTTTTCAAAAATGAAAGACCATTACATGAAATTTTTGTGAAAAAATGAAAAATTTTACTCTATGGCACGCTTCCCGAGGCAGAATTTCGACTAATCCTTGGACTGGCTTAATCCTCAGTCCATCCTCGAACTACGTTTCGAATTTCGTCAAATTCTGGGTTCGTTTGCTATGTCTTTCCTTCAATTTCGGGTTTTAAAATCTCGACTGCAGGTGGAGAATTTTCTTCAAACTGCAAGTTTTAATGATATTCATTGTTTTGGTCTTTGTAAGGGACCTGCAGAATTTTCTTCAAACTGCAAGTTTTAATGATATTCATTGTTTTGGTCTTTGTAAGGGAATTTTTGACCAATTACATGTGCACTTTTATTTCAAATATGTTACTTGTAATTTATTTTAAATTTCCCCTTTGTTGTTTTTATCTTTTTATTGTTTTTTGGTCATTTTTAGTTAAAATAGGGATTTTTTGGCTCAACTGCAAGTAAACTTGCAGTTTGGTAAAAAAACCCCTACTTTAATGGTTTTCACATGTAATAGGGATTTTAAATCCCCATTACATATGTGCAAGTAAACTTGCAGTTTGGTCAAAAAACCCCTACTTTAATGGTTTTTGCATGTAATAGGGATTTTAAATCCCCACTACATATGTGCAAGCAAGTATAACTTGTTGTAGGGATTTTATTTCCCATTTACAAGTATTTAAAACTTGCAGTTTGCTCCAAAAAACCCGATTTTGCCTTGTAAGTGAAAAAGTGACAATTTAAAACTTGCACTTTGGTCCAAAAAACCCGATTTTGCTCATAAAGTGCATTTTTGACATTTTAAACTTGCTATTTGGCCAAAAAATCCCGATTTTGCCTAACATGTTGAAAAAGTGAAATTTTAAACTTGTCATATCCTCCAAAAAACCCGATTTTCATTGTTTCATACATTTTAAACTTGCTATTTGTTCCAAAAAACCCGAATTGCAAGGAAAAACATGTTTTTTGAAGATTTTTAGCAAATTTCTGTGGAGATTTTTTGGGAGATAGAAGGCGTTTTGGATTCCTTCCTATTTCCATGCATTTTTAGACACCTTTCACGCCACATGGAGGTTAAGTTTGCTGGTTTTTAGGTTTATAACAGCAAACACGTTTTTGCTAAAAAACCACGTTTTTCTTCATTAAAAATGCCACGAATCAGCAATGTTATGAATCGTTTTGGCTTGGTATGCTAAGGTATTGAGGTTAGAAAGAGTCTTGGCCATTTTCCATGCCATTTCTCATGCATTTGCTGCCACGTTTTTCAGTTTTGGGCATTTTTTCAAAAACGTGGCTAGGGTTTTGGAATACGGTTAGTTTCTTTTTAAGAGATATTCTTCTTTATTTCAAAGATTGATCATCTTTTGGAGAGGCATTTTCAGATTGGAGCAAGGTAAGATTTATTTTCTTCTTGTTTCTTTTTTCTTGTTTTCTTGTTTTTTTCTTTCTAGTTGTAAATTTGTAAATGGTTGGTTCTTCCCCAAAAATCAGATTTTGTGAGTGAGATTTTCCCTTTTGTAAAGCAATTTTAGAATTGCATTGTTCTTCCCCATTTTCCCTCTTTACTTGTATTCGGGATTTTAAATTCCGATTACAAGTTGGATGAAAATTATTGTTCTTCCCTTACGGATAAAAGATTTAACCATCTTTTTTTTGAAATCCGGGTTGCAAGTTGAAAGTTCTTCCCATTTTTGCATTGGCAAGTTCCAAGTGATCTTCTTGAAATTCATTTTTACCTATCCGCTTCCAATTCCCTCATCCGTACATACCAATTCATCCACTCATTTCACACTTTCATTCATTTTCCCCATTTAAAGTCTACTTGCAGTCAGCCATCCAGAACCCGAAATTGGTCCAAAATGCACTCAAAAAACACTTGAAAATGAGTTTTAAAAGTCCGATTACAAGTGCAAACTTGTAGTTACCCATTACGCATATGAAGTTGCATGTTTGTTCCCACACTTGCAAGTTAATTCTCTTATTTATCCCACACATGTAATGCAACTTCCAAAACCCGAAATTCACTTGTGAGCCCATTTTTGCATCAATTTCTCTCTTCCCTTGTCAGTCCGGTTTGCACACACGATCTACCAAATCAATGGATTAAGGCATGGGCCTTATTTTGCAAGCAAATTTCAAGAATGAAGGATGATACAAAGAAGAAATACAACAACATCATGGTTGAGAGCATAAAATGCTTTCAAGACAAAGATGGTCATGACATGAAAAGAGGAAGGCAGCCCGCTCCCTCTTGAAAAGCTAGTATTACCCCAAGCAAGAAGACAAGGATGCAAGTTCCCGTTTCGGTTCAAGATGTCTTTACCAATCTAGAATACTTCAAGTTCTAGCATCCTGAAGCGACATGAAGATCATCACAGACAAAGGATGATGCAGTTAGAGTCGTGTCTTTAGACACATGGAATAGTTTTAGTTATGCATTTGTAATTTCGTTTTGACAAGTTACATGTAAAAATATTTTTTGTAAAATGCAAGTTACACATTACTTGCACTTTTGTAATTACATGTAAGACAACTACAAGTTGTGTCCGATTAGGACTGTAGTTGGAATAAGTCTTAGTTAGTTGGAGTAACTCTTAGTTAGTTAATGAAGTCTCAGTTAGTTATTGAATGAGTCTTGGTGGTTGAGAGAATCTCTCAAGTTAGTTAGGATCCTCCCACCTTTTTCTCAAGGCTCCTCTTCTATAAATACTGGAGGAGTCTATTGTAATATTTATCTTTTTGAAAGCAAGCAAAAACTCTGCCAAATTTACAGCAAGAAGTCTTTGAGCTTATATATGTGAATTGAAGGTTTTGAAGAATAAGAAAGAAAGATTACTCAAGTTTTGAGTCTTTGAGCTACATGTTTGGGTTTGAATCTTTTATTTCTTCTATGCAAAGTGTTTCTAAAGGAGCTTAGTCCAGTCTGATTTGAAGTCTTTGAGCTGCAAGTAGAGAAGATTAATTAAAATAGGAAACTCTCTTGAAGGAGCAGCAAGTCTTTGAGCTTGCGTCTATTCTTGAGAAAAAATTACTGTTTGACAAGAAATAGCAGCAAGTCTTTGAGCTTGCATTAGTTCTTGTCTTTGTGTTAAAAGAGTAGATTATTTCAGTCTTTGAGCTGTTATCTTTTATTCGTTGTAAAATTTAGTATAGCAAAGGGTAGATAGGACTTCCAATAGTCAAGTCTTTGAACTTGATATTGCTGTCCCGTCCCGAAGGAAGTGACGGAAGTCTTTGCGCTTTCAGGAAACTTCATTTCCTTTCTCTCATTTCACTTGAAAGTAGTTACTGTTGTTCGTTTTCAATCGCTATCCTTTTCTGTGAAGAGAAAAGGATATTGTCTTTCTTGAAGAAAGAAGGAAGACTGCTGTCCCATCCTGTTTTTATTTCAGTTTTAGTTAGATAGGGGGAGCCTTCCCTTAATTAGGAGAGTTTTTACTCATGTGCTGTGGTTGAAACCACAATTTTGTATATTTCCCCCAAGTGTACAAAATTTTCAACCAACATAAGTCATTCCTCAAAATATAATTAGTGAAATAATTAAATGTTAACTTTAGAATAAAGTAATAATATTTAATTAAACAATTATAAGTCACCCATTGATTGCTATCAAATCAACCATATGAACTGGAGTGCAAAAGATGCTAATTCTGCACTGGATTGGAGCTCTATTCAAGATTGCCAAAAATAGCATTGCCTGACTGACACATACTAAAAATAGTAAGTCATGAAAACATCTCCGAAAGACATGCTCGTCAAACCCTGTGAGAGAGCTCGAAAAACCTAGAAAAACCTCAAAATCCAATCAGCTGCCACCAGCGTACTAAAAATGGTAAGTTCAGAAATCACTCCGGAACATAGTGCATGTTAAACCATCGTGTAGCTATCGAAAAACCTAGAAGGAATCCTTAGTTCTTTTTGCCAAATTCCGACCAGAACATCCCTGAAAATTGTGAAGAATCCTCCTAGAAAATAGAAAACCCTAATTCCTCATTCCAATCAGCCTACGGGTCTTCGGAATAGGCCAATGGACCACTCATTACTCCTTACTAAGAAGGGGACATTACACACATTATGTAAAAGACTTGCAATGAAGGATAGGGTTTGCACACTTGCAGTCGATCAATGCAAGCTATGAACTTGATGGAAAATTTTGAAAGGAATCAACACTTGCAATTGGAATTTTGAACTCGATTGCAAGCACAATCTGATAATTGCAAGGAAAAAACGCAACCATACGCACTTGGCAATAGGGTGGAACAAACCCAAGTGCAAGCAAGAACACCCACGTGACAAAGAAAGGTGCATATCATGAAAGGCAAGCTTCTCCACATCAAAACAAAAGGAAGAGACTAAAAAGAAAGAACAAAAAGATGAAAGAACAAAACATGGGTGCAAAAAATGCACTTACCTTAAACGAAACCGCAAAGGAAAGAAAGAAAACTTGCCTCTTACGCAACTCCAAGGGAAGATGAAATGAATGAAGACCTTCACATACGGGCCTAAATGGGCTTGCAAGGAGAAACACTCCTACTCGGACTCAAAAACACCTCAATGAAGCTCCTCATTAATCGCAGAACTTGAAAGGGCCAAGACAAAAAGCAAATCGGGTCTCATAGAGCTTGATGCAAGTAAAAGTCATTTCACTTTGCTTTTGCAAAATATAGTTGTAATCGGATCTTAAACATCCAATGGTAAGTATGTTGAACCTAATTTTCTAAAAGAAAATGAACTCACTTGTAATCAGGTCCTACAGACCCGATTACAAGTAAAGAGTATTTACTTGTAATCGCATTCAAAAGTCCCTACAACTTGCAACGACCAACTTAAAACCTGAATTAGCACAAAAAATAGGGAAAAAGGCAACAAAAATCAACCAAAACTTAGGCTAAGACGACAAACACACTTACACACGACTAGACGCAAACCAATATGAGTTTTTGCCTCGTAAAACGTGCCTTAGAGAAATGAAATTGTGAATTTTAAATAAATATTCGTAGGGGGTTGTCAATTTTAAAACTTCAAAAATTAATACAACACAGTTGTGATCAAAATTCACAATAGGTTCAAGTTTGTAGTTTGTAATCAACAACTTGTTGATGTGTCTTTTAGCACAATCGAACACAATAAAATACCAAAGGTATTCTATCCTCTCTTGAACAAAACCCTCTTGGATGCTAAGTTAAATGACCAACCAAGATGACTCCAAGGTTTCTTTAGTTAGGTCTTAACGTGTAGATCGATCAATTGGTTGATGTGATTGTTGGTAATCCAAGGGGCCTTACGTATATGTTTCTTAAAAGATGGATGTCTTGATTTCAAGGAATGCTTTTCGAATGATATGCAATGCGGCTCTCTTACTATTACTAATTTACTACCAGATGTTTAATAAAAAATGCAAAAGTTGAGGGTTGAGAGATACTAAACTATGCCTAAGAATGCAAGGACGAAGGACAATTTCAATGAAACTCTACCTGTCTTTGCTTTGACATACAAGAACAACTCCACAAAGGCTAATGCAGTCTTGTAAGGAAATTAAATGATTTTCAAATTACAAACAAACATAGCCACCATCATTTGAATGCATATCAATGATTGAATAATAATTGAACTTAAGCTCATTGAAGAATTCCAGTTGACCATACAAGGCAAACTTACAATGAACAAATCGCTAGTGGTATGGATATATGAGTTTCACCAGGAATCATGCACAACGTTCCATTATTCAACTTAGATACTTAAACAAAATTTAAAAGCTTGAATTGAGAAGATGAATAACCATGCAAATGCTCCAAAGATTGAATAGAAAACACCACGCTTCAATGTCTTTATTAATCCAACAGCAAAATAGCAACAATTCTTCAAGTCTCTCTTCTTAGTTACAAATGAAAAATGACAGCTTATATAGAGCTCCAAAAATAAAACAGAGGGCCAAGATCGCCCTAAAATGAAGGGATAAGATTGAGATAACTAAACCCTAATTAGGGCTAGTTGCAACTAACCAACTAACTTCTAAAATCAGCCAATAGGAAATGAAAATCTGTTGGCTCAAATTTTGAGGAAAATTCCTCCAATGAGAAAATAGATATCACATGGAATCACACCAAAGTTTTTTCTAGAAGCTTGTTTCCTTTATCTCTTTCCTTGGAAGAAAATTCAATGAATCTAGTCATGATGCAATTAAGCTCTTCTTCTGGAACATTGGGCATGATCTTCATCTGATCTTCCATGTAGTCCAACTTCTCAATAGCCGAAGCGAAGATCTTTTGCCATTCAGGTCCCAAGTCACTAATTTTGGCCACAATTGTCATAAGCGATTGGATATCCTCCAACCGTCCTTCTGAAAGTGATCCAAAAGCTCCAAAGAAGACACTTCGAACCTTTTCCGCTATCTTGTCAACGGCCATGTCATCTTCGACTTTCATTTCTACTCCAAGAATTGTTTCAGCTGCTACTATAGTCTTATCATTTATTGTTTCTATCGTGTTTGCTACTCGATCACAACCACTATTGATGCCTTCAAACATACTTCTTCTCATTTTGAGTGTAGAATGCCATCCACGAAAGTCATATTTCTGCCCATTCTTTACTATTCCAGCATCCAGTAAGGTTTGTCTTGGAATATCCATTAAAGCTTGCAATCTTGGGATGGTGAAATCCCTTGTATAAACAAAGACATCTTAAGAAACCATAAGAACAACAGTCTCGTCAAGTATAGCTGAAAACATATCAAATACATGAGCCAACTCTCCTACAAATTCATTGGCCTTAGTGAAGGAACTCTCAATCCATCTTTTCAACATTTGAGAGTTATTTCTCATTTCTTCGAAATCATCCACTAAGTTTGGCGGAAGCAATGCTGGAGGCATGCTTGAGGGATCAACTTGTGTTATGGGATTATTAAGTTGTTGCACATAATTCTTCAAGGCATTCCATTCTTTTTCTAGCTTCTTGCTATGTTGTAGCTCAATTTGTAATTTCTCACGAACTATCTTCACTGTGTCATCCAAGTCTTCCATTGCTTGTTCTACAGTAATAGGTCCTAACTCAATTGTCTCCAAATCATACTCATCGACAATAATTTGATCTTATGGCTTGTCCACTCTTGGTGTAGCAATCTGTATGACTCGGGATCTAGCATTGTCTTTTGTGATCTTTGAAAGCTTGGTAGCTTTCTTCTCTTCTATCGGACCAATTCTATTTAAGAAGTCATCCACATTGTCAATTGTTTCATCCTCAATTACTATCACTTCTTTACTAGATTCTTTCTTGTAGCCATGCTGGAATAGTGGATCTTTATTTCTCTACTTGTAACTCTTTGATTTGCTGTTCAGTTCAAGGTGGAGAAGTCAGCTCATCCTCATGATTTCCTATATCCACGTATTCATCTTCACCTTCCTTATCATTTGCAACTGCTTCTTGTGTTCTTGGAGGATCTTGTACCTAGGCTGTTTTCCTTTTGTTGTCCTATCGCCACGATTATCATGTATAGTGGATTCTAGTGATTCATTTGCAACTTGATCACTACCTCCCTTCCAAGGTGATTGTCCTTCATTGTTGGCCGTCTTGTTCATATTGACCTCGTGGATGGAGGAGATACTGGTGGAAGGATGACTTGTACTTATTCTTTGTTTCTTCTGCTTTTACACCTCCTTGCAACTTCCTTTTCTTTTGGAGCTCATTGAGTTGATTGGCTAGTATTCTCACTTATGCTTACACTTTTTGTTTCCTCATCCGAGGAATCCGGATCTCCCATCATATCAAAGGTGAGTTGCACATTTTGACCCTTCAATTTGCTATTTTGATATTCTACCCATCCTTTTGTTTAGGCCAAGACGGGTCTCATCAACTCGTTCATATCAGTGACTTCCATCTCAATCCAATTGACTTCCATTTCTTTATCCTTCACTTGCTCATAAGCACATTGGAGGTGCCTTCCATCATCCTGCACTTGATTTGGGATTGTGAACACTCTAAATATCCTGATGATATCTATAGGCAATCTAGAGAACATCATTTTTCTAATCTCAAAATCATCTTTGACATTCATCCAATAATCTTCTATATGTGGCTTGTGCTTGTGTTTGTTACCATTCTTCCTCGTCATGTTGCCATATGGATCAAAATTAGTCCTTAAAGGATATTCAGTGAAGGGATAAAATTTCATCTCCTCTTCTGCTCTCTCAGCTGCCTGCAAAGATGGACATACCTCCAACGATTGTCCAACCACAATGGGAAAGGAAATCCTAGTCTTATGTTTATCCTTTTGAGTCTTGTTACATGTGACTAATTGTCTCAACACCTCCAGCAACACCATCTTGTCAGTAGGATAACGTGGAAGCTTGTATGGTGGAGATGGGCATCCTTGAACTCGTATGTAGGTGAACTTGGGAAATTCAATGAACCAAGCAGCATACTTCTTCACCAATTCTTGTGCCTGTGGGGATAACCTTTGATGGATACTGCCTTGCAACTTTCTTGTTATATGCATGGAGAAGGCATCATTCACTCTTCAATAATGTGCTTTGTTATGAAAATGCAGCTGTGTAATTCTTGCATACCCTTATTTCTCCCTTTCCATTCCCTACCAGGCCTCTATACAGTAGTCCTGTATACTCTTTGGATCTGGCTAGTGAGTATATGATGTAGGAGCTCATATGAAATTGTTTGGTGCGCTCGAGTCTTCTCAATTGAAGATCAAGATTGTTGCTTATAATCTTGGCCCAGTTGATCTTTTCATTTCCGGTTGTTACTGCTTTTATGAAGAAGAACATCCATTTCTCAAATGGGGAGGCACATGGACTTCCCATGATCCTATTGAGTAGGGTAATCAAATCACTGAATTCTTCCTTGAAGTCTGTTTGGTAGAGATTGCTTGGCACTTTGCTGAGAGTGGGCCTAGCCTTTGACAACCAATACTTATTGATGATACTAAGGCATTTGTCGGGGTCATCCTCATAGATTGCCAATGCTGCTTCTTTACTTTTGTATATCATGTCTTTAGGCTTAGGTATGTTGAATGCTTCCCTGATAGCGGTCTCTGACAAGAATGCTAACACTTTGCCATCAGGTGACTTTATTTGCCTTGTATTAACATCATAGTGTCTTGCACATTCAACTATTAGTTCGTTGCATTGGGTGGCTGGAAGGAAACCTGCTGCTTGGGTAACACCACTTTCAATGATTTTCTCTGAAATCCCAGTTGGCTTGCTTTTGTAGAGAGGGCCTTGAAATTTCTTCATGTCAATCTTGCCCAAGTTGGTGTCCCTCACGTTTGCCCATAGTGAGGTAATCTTTGATTCGGGTAGTGCTCCTTCTGCATCTTCCTTGATGAGAGATTGCCTTGTGAGTCCTCCAGCTTTCGAGGCTGCCATCTACTTCTTGGAAGAATTGCCTAAGTTAGGATCTTAATATGATATGATGTTTTCTCAATTGAAAATCGTCTATTAAGTTAGCAATCCACTTATTGAGTGAATACTTTATTAAAATATTAATGAATTGCTAAACTTTAAATGCTGATCCTAAAATTTTGATAGGGAAAAATCAGATTTTGCTTGGAAGATGCTTATCAAATTTGCAAATAAATTCTGATTAAAACACGAATCAGCCAATTTAGAATTTTCTAAAATCAAACGATGACAAAATTTTTCAATTAGAACCCCTTCCAAAATCCTGAGTTATGACTGTAATCTGATAAAATCAGACCTGGCTCTGATGAAGAATGATCAAAAATATCAAAATCAGATCTGCAAGAGATTCCTGATAATAATTCTTAAAACTGTTGCTCAAAATTCTGCTCTTTATTGCTCAAAATTCTGGTCTAAAATCTTCCTATTTAATTGTTGATGAAGAAAATCCACCTTGCTCAGATTCGCTGCCTGATTAAAAAACAAATAATTAAAATTGAATTGGATGGTTGATCAAATGAAATGATCAACCATCCTCTTTAGAGGCTTTGATCTTTTGAAGTGGTGCTCTTTTTTATTAAAGCCGACTTGGTTTCGAAATGAATTCGTTTTATTATTTAAAAGTTTGAATTTTCAAAATTCAAACCATGTGAAAGAAAGCCGACTTTGCCTTTGAAATGTTTGATATTTCTCTTTGCTTAAATTCGATGTTCTTTCTTTAGGTCCACGTGGGCTTCTAACTTTGTTAGCTGGCGTTGAGACTTTCCTTTATTGCCTTCATTGTGGTCTTGGAAGGTCAAAGTGGGGTCGGTCTTGTTTTTTAAATGAAATATTTCCCTTTGGTGTGTGGGCCCTCTGTCATCCTAGCTAGCATTAGACTTTTCTTCATACATTATCGGGTGCTTTGGAAGGGGCATATGCAATGGTGGCACTTTGGTGTGGTGAAAGACTTGAGAGGGAGGTGGATACAAGCATGTGCAGTGAAGAGAAGGAGGCGAGGGATGTGAAGTGAAGGACATGCCATGGTGGGAGAGAGTTAAGGAAGGTCGATGGGAAGGATGTGCCGCGATGAGGATGGGATGGAGGATGTGGAGCGAGGGACATGTCACGGTGGGAGGTTGGAGAAGGATGTCGATGGGGAGGATGTGGAGGAAGTTAAGAAATAAAGGTGCCGCGGGAGATAAAAGGTAAGGAAGGTCAGTGGGAAGGATAAGGGGATAAAGGAAGATGAATGGAGGATTGGGTGAAATAAAGTTGGGTTAAGGGAAGTAAAGGAGATGTAGGATGGTAAGTGAGGGATGTAGGAAATGGAAGGGTAGGTTAGGATGCAGGTAAGTGATGAAGGATGTAATGGTGAAAGAGTAAGTTAGGATATGTTAGGGGTTTGGGAGGTAGGTGGTTAGAAGATATGGCAAATGGAAGTTTAGAGATATAAGGGTTAATGAAAGGTAAGAAAGTGAAGGGGTTAAGGGATGGGGATGAGATTAGGATATGTTTGGGGGATAAAGGTTATGAGGTGTGGGTTAGGAAATGGGGTGTAGGAAATGGAAGGAATGTGAAGGTGATGAGGGATATGAAAGGAAAGATGAAGGAAGGGAGAAGGGAGATGGATGTTAGGTAGATGAAGGAAACCGCGGCTAGAGTAGGTGTGATAGGAGAAGGATATGAAATGGAGGATATGGGATGAAGGGAAGAATAGAAGAAGGATATGCCTCACCTTCTAATATCCAAACTTTTCTCACACTTGAGCAATTTTCTCATAGGACCACCACTTCAAGCTCAAGCAATCAAATTCAAATCTTTCAAACAATCTCAATTAAGAATCTGACATCTAGAAGGGTACCCTAGGCTTGGTTGCCATAACCAAGATGATAAACAAGTTATAGAGGCATATTCAAATATATTGATTACAAGACCTCCCCTTCTTGGCAATCAAACAATCATTTACTTGTGGAGAAGGATTTCCTTGAACTCTTGGAGGCAAAGAAGGATGAAAATTCAAATCTCAAATTTGTCCTACAAATATGAGGTTGATTGATATCACAAAAGTAATTTATTTTTTGGCATCCTCATGGTTCAAATCCATCCCATGGTCAACAAAGTGGAAACTTATCCCTATGATGTCATCTTTGATCTTTCTACATATTGTTGTGCTTTGTAGGATAAAGATTTCTATCCAAATTGAATGGGACAAATTGGAGAAGGCCTTATAAATAATGGCTTTTGACTCCTATTTCTTTTGATTCTTTTTGTAATGCCTTTTTGTGTTTGCATTTTGCTATTGCTTTATTTTTATTTGATATTGACTCTGTATATGACACACTTGGATTGTGCGTAGGTCTTTTCTTTTATATTAGCATCCATGTGGTGCTTCTTGATTACAATTATATTCTTTTGATCATGTAGATATCCCTGTTTATGGTTGTTGGTTATACATGTAGATTTAGTGATGATTATATATACATATGATGTTATGACGATACTTGATAATACCAATGATGATGCGATCATTATGATGCATTGATTATGTTATGGTGATTTGATGATATATAATGTTACTGACCATATTATTGTGTGACCCCGATTGGTGAATGACCATTATACACGTACAGGTACTTGTGTTTTATTGAATGATGCAGGTACTGGGCATCGAATCCACTTGGCTCCATAGGTCTAAGCGTGCCCATTTCCGCGATGGTGGTTATAGGAGATAGCACACAGGCCACTTTTGTTAACCGACCATACCCATCGTCCTAATTGGGACTATTCCCTATTATATGTGTTTACACCACCAATTACCACTCTAGTAACGTCTAGTATACCCTATTGCATATTTGTGCAAGACCCTTAATGATTGTTTGTGCATTTTTAGTCATTTGCAAATTATCTTCATTTGGATATGCATTTTAGTGATATTTCCATATTATTGTGGTAATTTAGTATATAAATGCATAATGTCTTATATGTGTTTGAAATGTGGAGAATTGCATGCTTTAATCCTAAGGGTTATTTAGGGGTTTTATTATTGATTTAAGTTTTAATTTAATTTATTATTATTTTATTCCCTCTTTAAAAAGTGAGTCTATATTGCTGAATTAGAGTCCATTTTTCACACTTAGTCTTATTTTCTCATTTGTGCTTTCAAAAACCCTACACTTGGATTTTGGATTGTTGATTGTGAGAGATTTACTTGGAGAAATTTTATGGGTAGAAGCTTGAAAGATTAATGCTGGTGAATGTAATTGGCTGTTCAAAGGATTCACCCTCTTTCGTTGTGTGTGCAATTCATTTCCATTTTGAAGTTTTGAGCAATATTTGAGGTAGGAATTCAATTTCTCTCTTGTTTTTCAATTTGATTGTTTCAAACTTGTTGCAAATGATTTGTTAAATGAATTCAAACACTTTCATTTCAAATTTTTCCATTTTAGTGATTTCCCAATTTGATTGAAACAAATATTGAAATCATGGTTTTATAAAATGTTATGGTGCCCAATTTTATGTAGAATGAATGGAATGTCAATTTCGGGGTGTTTTTATGGTGTTGGGCATATGGGGATCAAAAGGCTTTTCTTGCATTTTGAAAATTTGTTGTTTTTGGAGGTCCATCAATGGTGTATGGCCATGGGACTGGTTTTGGTCCAAATTTGAGAATTGTTATAAAAGTGGATTTTGATGATTAGGAAGTGATATTCTATTGTGGAATGATATATTATATGTGATAATTTTGATTTGGGATCGAATTGGACCCATCCTCATTGTGTTTTGGGCCAATTGGTCAATCATGCATATGTGTAAAATATCATTGTGAAATGTTGCAATTTGATGCATTATGTTACTTCATTCATTGGGGAATGGGATGAGCTTAGGATTAGGTCCTAGAGTGGGTAATGGGAGTGGCACTCGACGTGTCCCTGGCTCGTTAGTGGCATGCTAGAAATCACATTCGGGGAGTCTCTTAATTGAGTGAAAACATAATAATAAAACTTGGGGTAAACACATGATAAGATAATGGATGCCTCAATCATGCATTGAGCACTTGTACGAGGCCAAGGATACATTGGGAAGACATGTCCGCACATGATGGCGCTAGATCTTACTTGGAGTGGTATGCTCGCACATGTCGTGCCAGATCTTGTATGACTGCCATTTTCATCTGCATGAGAGATTACTTGGTTATGTGTGGTACCATCCCTTCGAGCAAACACACGATGACACTCCCTTGCTTGCACTCTAGAATCTAATGCCTTGTATAGACTTGAGTAGTGACCCTATATGGATTTATGTATTGGTACTACCTTCATCATTAATATAGCATTGCATTCTTGTATGTCATCGTGTCGTGTATGGCATGTGTGTTAGCCTAGTATCCCCCTTGTATGCATTGTATGACTGTATGGGCCGTGTGACTATCTCCACGAGTACGGAGGGGTGGACCTAAGGGTTCCTCATGGTCGGATGGTTTTGCAAACTACCATTGGGGACCGGTGGACTTTGATCATGATCGGATTGGAGAGTTCTTCCACCTTCCTCAACACTTGTACCTTCTCATTCTTTCATTTATTGCAAAGTTGTAACCCATTGTATATTGAAACAAGCATTGTAAACATTGATTATACGTATATTGAACATTACAAGAGGAGATTGATGCAATTGAAATGTAATGATATGGATTAGTGTAGCTTTATGTGCATTGGTGTTGGAATCGGGCATGAACTATAGCATTATATGTTTATCAATTCTTAATGCTTTATGGATATGTTGTAGGAACACTTCAATTGGTGCTCTATAATGAAATTAGATGCATCTTGAGCAGTCTTGGAGAGTGACTTAGCCCTCTCCCAGTTTTGTCTTATAATTTTGCTTGTTTTGGTGTAGTTTAGTGAATTTTGGAGTCATTTCGGACACATTTGAGACAATCTGAAAGGCGTCCCAAGGTATCCTAATGTGGTTTTAGAGCGTACTGGACATCTTTGAGAGTGTTGTTAATGGTTTAGGGAAGTTTAGGGTCGATTGAATATGTTTAGGGTCCACCCAATTTTGACTAGTCCTGTTGGTGTCACCTAGTGACTTGGAGACACTTTGCATGCCTTATATCCACACCTTTTAGTCCAATTCTCTCAATTCGAGTTCCATAGAGGTATTTTGTCTTCACCAAGGGGCTTGGGGTGTTCGGGGGTCCAATTTGTTCAATTGGAAAGGTCACTAGTCGGGACAAATGTGTCTCAGAGAATGTTAGTGTGGGTCTGCTAGTCCAAAGGACATTAGCATAGGTTTGGGGCACCAGCGTGAGTCAGGAATAGGAGTGGAAGTTGATGATATTGGCATGACATGTTAATGTCCTCCAAGTGCGAAGTGTCCTTTCTGGACGCCTATGTCCTTCAGCTATGTTCGTTAGGGTTTTTGAGGTTCTGAGAGCTCAGTTTGACTCTGTTTTAGTTGCATTATGAATCTATTGACATGGAAACCCTTAAAGGTGTCTTGAGTTGTTTTAGGGTGAGTTTGGATGGTGTTGATGGCGTTCGAGTGGGAGTATGAGCTTGTCAGAGCTCATTGGTGATACCTAGGGCCTAGTAGATGGTTCCATTTTCTGAACCAAGCCTTGTAACCTTGGGAATGGTCTTGTGTGACCCTAATCACCTTAGTTTCCTTGTCATAGGGTTTAGGAGACCTTTCCCCAGTTGAAGTTTCAAGTGTTTGGTCTTCCACATGTGTAGTATCATGTATCGACAAGTTGACCTAATCTCGAGGTTTGAGCATTCTTGTTTATGATTGATCTGTTTATCTTAATTACTTCAAAATTTTTTTCCATGTATTCCTAAGTGTATTTGCTCATATTCTCTATGGTTCCTTTTTGGGGCACTATACTTTTATTGTTCTTCCTCCATTAATTCATTGATTCATTTATTATTGGTTCTTTGCGTAAAGAATAAGGGCTGTATTGTTTATTCCTCCAAGTAAAAATCCTTCAAGGGTGCCATGAATGTTGTGTTTGAAACTTTGTATTGCAATCTTCAACCTTCAATGCCAAATCCTAAGGTTTTCCTTAAAGTTCAATCTATAACTGTGCTTGATTAGCCACAACAAAAGCTTCCAAAGAATGCCCACTATAGATTTGTTTGTTCAATTTCTAGTGAGCTCCTAAAAGATCCTTCCCATAGTTTTAGGACTCAAACTCGCAACCCAAAATAGGACTTGGACTCATGACTCAACACAGACTTGGTTAAAAAATTGGCTAGGACTTAGCAAAAAAGAATACTATTGTTCTACAAATAACAAAAAGAAATTAATGCATTTAGAGAATAAAAAAGCCTAATTTGACTATCAATTTGTCACAATTCAAACATTATGCATGTCCTATGATCTTTAAACACTTAATATTTGAAATTTCACAAGTCATACTAAATAACTAGTGGGGTTTGGGAGTGGAGACCCTAATGGGTTTTAGGGGTAGTAGTGATACGCTGCACAAGGTGTTAGATATGAGAAAAACCCAACGATAGAAGGGATGTGGGGAAATTAACTTTTGTTTCCCCACAGGCCAAAAGTGGGGGTTCATGGATGAGTTTGAGCTGAGATATAAAGAAAACAATGAGTTTGAGTTGCAGCAGACCTGTTTTGGACAACAAAGTGCAAAAAGAAGTGAGAAAAAAATAACCCAATTTTTAAAGTTGTTAGACATCCCAGTTGGACGTGAGAGTCTCGCATCAGGATTCACGAGAGTCTCGCATCAGGACTCGCGTGAGTCTCATGCCAGGATTCAACGAGTTTTGGCCGAGACTCTCTTGGACTTGTGTTGTGCGTATTGCACACACACCCCGTCAGTTGACAGGGGACCCCCCCCTAAATTTTGTTTACCTGTGCGGGAGAAATAAGACCAAGTCTTGTGAAATTCGCCAGTAATGGGTAGTTTGCAAAGTTTTTTTTAAGGTTGGCAAAAGGCCTTAAAGGTCCGAAATTGGCAAAAGGCCTAAAAGGTCCGAAATTGGCAAAAGGCCTAAAAGGTCCGAAATTGGAAAAAGGCCTAAAAGGTCCGAAATTGGAAAAATGCCTCAAAGGGCCGAAATTTGGACCTTTAAGTGAAAATGTGAGAAAAAGTGAAAGTTGGCAAAATGCCCCAAAGGGCCGAAATTTGGACCTTTAAGTGAAAATGTGAAAAAGTGAAAGTTGGCAAAATGCCTCAAAGGGCCGAAATTTGGACCTTTAAGTGAAAATGTGAAAAAGTAAAAGTTGGCAAACACTCCAAAAGCTCGAAATTCACCATTAAGGGGTGAAAATGTCAAGTTTTTAAAACTTTTCGAACGCCCCTCTTGCCCGAAATTGCCAGGAACAACTAAATTCGCGGAAGGAGTAAAAGCGTTAAAACTTTAATATTTGTTAAATTAAATTAATTAATTTTTCAAATTGATTTATTGAAATGAAATTGATCGTTCGCAGGTCGCAGGACGTCATTAGAGAATTGGGAGAAAGACCTGAAACACAAATCGAAGAAGGATCGCAATCAAGGCCAGGCGCTGAAGACTGGAAAAAGAAAAGATGTGGGAACACGCTGCAGGAGCGCGAGAACAACCAAACATTGGGAAACGTGCCGCTGAACAAAGATGAAGTCCACCACCAGGACCAAAGACCAAAGAACACTCTGAATGCTGCAATTTTATGCCTTCTCGAGAAAAAGCACACAGCTGGATTTAATTCTAGGAATTCAATTTCTGAAAGGCTGAAATTGTTTTATTGTAAAACTGCTTGTAGGCCCCACTCAGATATTTTGAAAGAAAGGGGAAACAAGTCAGTTGTGGACAGTTATGTTCAACTACCGGATAGACTCAAATTGAAGCCAAATAGTGGCAGGTAGTTGAAATTGTGGTTGAATGGATGAGTAAGAATTTAATGGGCATGGGTTAAGGCTGCTAGTTTCTGGAAGGCAGATCAAGACCCTTGGATGCAGTTAATCCTAGCCTTTGGTTCGTATTGTAAAATCTATAAAAGGTAGAGGCCTTTCTTTTGTAAAGGGTGAGATAGCTAGAGATTTTTGTTAAATAGTTAGACTTTGGTGAGAGAGTTAGATTTTAGAGTTAGAATAGGTTAGATTTTAAGCAGTAGCATAGAGATGCTGCAGAAATTGTTGTAATAGGCAGCTGAAATCAATATATAGACATTGATTTGGTGTTTATTGTCTTGTTTTTATCGTGTTTGCATGGTTTCTCTCAGCATTTTAGATAGATCTTTCTATTTTGGGTGTGATCTTTCTATTTTGGGTGTGCAGGTATTTGATAGATTCAGGCTCATACCATTGAGGATATACTGATTGTGTATCCTTTTGTATGGTTAACCTGAGTCTTTAATTGTGCGTAGTTCAATTGCAGGTGTCCATTTGAGCTGCGCCAGAATTGGGTGCTTAGCTGTGCGTTTGCAGTCTGAAAATCTTCCAAGTCCCCTAGAAGATTGCACCGTTCCTGCAAGGTTGTGAGCTATTCTGGCCAAGCAGGAATTGGTTATGTTGAATCTTTCTACCCGCATACCCGTGTTGTTAGTTTTAGATCTCCTAACCCTTTCCTTTTGCTCTTTATTATGTAATTCGAGAATCACAGCAGACCAGCTTGTTGCAAATCGTAAGTCCCCTTGTGCTCCCAGCAAAACACATCAAACCACTGAGCAATCCCGCAGTTAAGACCTGACAAATGAAACCTTGAGGTTATCCCCTTTGATCAAACGTAGAAAATAGCACTAGGGATTTCCTTATCTCAAGAGAGGATAGGATACTTAGCAGGTTTATTCTATTTTGCGTTGGCCGTATGGAGTTTGCAGCAATGCGACTTTAGACACGTCAACAACTTGGCTCATGAGTCCATTGCAAGTCAACTTGGCGAGCCTTAGGACTTCCAAGTCCCGCGAGTCTTTGCCAAAATTCGCCAACTCCTCAAACTATGATTCTTCCTATGGATTTTTTAGTGGGAACTTTGTCTAAAACATTCATGAAGTTCCTCCCACAATAATTTACATCCAATGTAATGATGTGAAATAAAGGATTTGTTGTAAGATATTTTATGGAGTCCAATAGAGGTGTGGGGACTGCCATTCTGAAGAAATGAAAAAAGTGGAGAGAAATGGTGGACCTATGCGAAATTAAGGGACTTGGAGGTTTGGTACGTTTTCAAATCCATCCACGATTGATATCTTTCCATGAAAACATGATTCAATAAATGAAGCACTTAAATGTGGAGTTCAACCACTACAACTGCTGGAAATAATTCTATGCCATGTAAACACCCCTTTATGGTTCTGTTGGTGTACATTTTATCATATACCAAACACTTAGAATAAAATACCAAAAGGATACTCTATCCTCTCCTGAACAAAATCACTACTTGTGCCAAGATTGCGAGAAAGACCACAAGGCGACTCCAAGGTCTATATGTGCGAACGAGCAACTTTAGTGGGATAGTTGCTTGGGTAGTGTGTGCTGAAAATCACAAGGGGGACTTACGTGCAAACTCAAATCATTCACAGGTTGAACTTAGGCAGATTTAACAATTTATGCTCTATGTTTTTGGATTTTCAATTTAGGACTTCAAAAAAGATAAAAAGGAAGAAGGTTTAGGGATTCTATACTAAGCTATTCCTATGAACTCAAGAGACGGTAATGACTGGGTGAAACCGGAAACGATGCTCTGTTTCACCACACTTGGACAACTATGCAAAGCGGGTGCAATCTTCTAAGGTTATGCTTAAGGTTTTCACACTTAGGAAGAATACCAACGATTGAACAATATTATTCCAAGTAGAAGTTAAACATCCATATTAAAATAGCTCAGACTAACTTTGCATAGTGAAAGGAAATCATCCATCCAACAAAAGTATGAGCAAGATTTCTCCAATCAATACTATCAGATCTATCATTTATCTAATAACTTGAAAACAAATTACTTAAGAAAATCTAATCTAATTGTTGAAGAGAGTATGCAACCATGCAACCATTTAACAATAAAAAGATTTCAAAACAATACTGATAATGAATATTTTATTACTCAAATAGCTCTGTGCAACAATCTCATAAAACTCCCCACAACAATGAAATGAGAGAATGAGAGGGGTTTATATAGAGTTTTGAAAGAAAAATGAATGGCCAAGATCGATCTAAGATCAATGGCTGAGATCTAAACAACACAACTCTAATTAGGGTTTCCCAAAATAAAATCTATGATTAACTGCACATAAGACAAGTGGCACGAGATGTTATCTTTTAGGATTGCACCCCCTTCTTCTAATATTCGATGAACCTGGACACATTCTGGTTAATTGTTAGGACCCGAAGGCAATTGAGAGGGGGGGGGGGGTGAATCAGTTGTCTATTAATTTCAACCCAAATATAACTTAATCAAACTTGATGCATAATACTGGTAAACCAAACTTAATGCCGGTTGACAGTTTAACAGTTAATAACAATACCGGTGAAGTTTAATGCATGAAACAGAAAGAGAAATAACATCCACAACACATAACACAGATATTTGTACGTGGAAACCCTGTAAGGGGAAAAACCACGGTGGGAAACCTTACCCACAATTAGATGATACTATTGCAGATAGTATGTGTGTACAAATGGGGTCTGCACATTCAAAAAGGCCAACTGCCTAGAGCTCACTGCTCAATCACAAAATAAGAGTCACACTGACTACAATTGGATGGTTAAATCCAACGATAATGTACTGCTCAAAATAGCATCTTCATATGCTGGATACAGTACCGGTTAAGCTCTGATTTTTTTCTTCAAACCTTCCTTGAATCTTCAAATGATGTCTGCGTGAGTAGCTTTGCTTATATTTGCATCTATCGAATATCACAACCTTATAATACCTTTTTACATTCCTCTACTACATAATCTCACAAATGAGATCTTACATATATACCAAAACCTAAGACCAAATGTGTAGGTCGGCTCACTAAGAATATTACAATTAAATCAATTACAAATGAATCAATTTGTGATGCATCATGTTGGCTCAATGGATTTACAATAATAACCAATCAAAAAATCATCTCCATAACGTGCCGTGCTGATCTGGAATAGATAATGCATGCCGGTCCATAACCTAGACCAATTTGCCGGTAACAACAAATATGCCAACTTGATTAGACCAATAACAAAATCTCCAAAACAGGTGTCCAAACCATGTCTTCGACATAACCAAGTAATCTCCAGATGATAACAGATGATCCTCAGTGCCGGTGAACAATATAACCTGTCGGTGAACCAAATACTGGTGACTGTGCATAAGTCACTGAACATGCCAGTGAACATAATCAAAGATCTCCTGAAAGATAGGTGCTGATAAGTGTTGACATCAATGACAAAACCAATGCAACACATCCATAATACCAACATTAATCTCATCCATGAAATAATACATCCATGTTTGGAACAATTGACCTTTAGAGCTGCCCATTATTCGATTCAGCATTAGGATTAGATCTCCATATTCTTCCTTGAAGAATGGACGCAACAAATACTTAGGTACTTTTCCTTGAGGTCTCTTCTTCTCCAGCCAAAACTTATTCACATTCGCAGCACAGAATTCAGACTGACTATCATTAATTCTTTCGGCTTGCTCCTTAGTCTTATAGGTTGTTTACTGTGCTTTGGTATGCCAAAGGTCTCTTGGATGGACAATTCTAAAAGATTGGCCAGGACTCTTCCATCTGGTACAATAATTTCTCTTGACTGTGCTTTATAGTGCAAAGCACATTCGACTATTAATTCAGTACATTCCTTGGCTGGTGGAAATCTAACTGCTTGGATAATTCCATTCTGCATCATCTTGTGAGCAATCGGTGTAGGAATGTGTCCATCATATCCATACATCCTTCTCTTGAATTCCTCCATATCAACATGCCCAAGATCCGTGTCGGTGATATTCTTCCATTTGGATTTGATTTTAGATTCCTATTGCACTCCCTTGCTGGCGAACTTGATTGCTATTTGCAAAACACATGAAACTTAACATTATTTCCAGAATTTAATTCTGATTTTTAATTCTCCTTCCTAAAATTTTCACTTTCAGCCTGAAAAAGGGTTAAATTTTTTGAAAAAGCAGATTGAAAGTGAAGGGTTTGGAGAAGAAATTGATAAAATTAAGACAGAAGGGTGTGGAAATTTAGTCAAATTGAGGTTTTGAATCCTCTTTATGACTGAAATTTACCTCTGGTTCTGAAAATCTGTTCTAAAATCAGAGAAAGTTCTTGATTTCTTGACCTCTTAACACTTGGAAATTTTTACTTCTGAACAATTCTTCAAAATTTTAAGAGAAAACTTCTCTTCAGAGCTCTCCAAAATTTTCAACCTGAATAATGAATTGTGAAAGTGAATTGGTTGAAAATATATAGAGTTTAGGGTTCTTAAATTTAGAAGTTTTTGATTTGTTTTATTGTTTTATTGTTTTTTTTTAAAATAATTTTTTATTGTTTTTAGTTTTAATCTTTCCAAAATGGAAAGTTTTATTTCTCTCAAAAATTCAATTGTATCCAAGAATCTTCTAGAACTTTCTAGAAATTTTGAATTTTGAAAATTCTGTAAGTGTTCAAAATAATAATTTTGAAAATTTTGGAAAATAAAATTATCTTCCAATTTGCTGGTCTGATTTCATGTGAATTGTGATCAGAATCTTATCCTATTGGCATGACAAATTTGTCCTTAAACTTGAGGTCTCTGGCTAGGTATCTTCACATATTCCATTTATGCTTTGGATAATTGGAATAAACTAGCAAGGGTTTGGACAATTTCTTCATGTCTTATGGTTCAAAAAGTTTGGACAATTTTGTCTTCTTGTCTTTTGATCTTGTTTGTCTTGACAATTCATGTCTTGGATCGATTCTTGGAAGAACTTCTGGACAGTCATCTTTAGGTGAATCTTTATCCATCATGTCTTGGTGAGCTTGGACAATCATGTGTCTTGGACCGTTTTTTTTTATACTTAGTGAATTTTGAAAGTTGTTGTACTTGCTGTCCATGGTGAATTTCAGGATGAATCAGACAGTTTGTCTTTTTGTCACATCTTTTTGGCAAAGTTTATTCCATCTTCATGTGATGCTTTATTTGTCCAACCCTAGGCGGACTTGGATGATGTCAAATTTTTATGGAAAAGTTTTCATGCTTGTATGTCTCCCTCTTGACAAGGCGAAGTCCTCAATTTTTTTGTGCTTGGTTTCTTTGGACGTGTTTCATTCCTTAGCAAATTTTGGAAGACTTTCTTCCTTGGATATGGAAGGGCAGACTTTTCACATCTTTGGACAGATTTTAATTCATGCTTTATTTCAAACTTGGAAGGTTATCACATGTATATCAGATTGGAGCAATCTTTCTCTTCCAAGGAGGGTTTGGAGATGTTTTAAAAATTTCCTTGCTGATCATGATAGCAGTAGTTGGACAATGTGAATTCAAATTACTTTTTAGTTTATTTTTCTTAGGCAAGTCCACTTTCAATTTGCTGTCTTGAATGATTTTGGATGAGTTTTTGATATATATCTTCCTCCAATTTGTCTTGTTTTCTCATCAAAGGTAGATTTGGTAATCTTTTGGACAAGGTGAAGTGCAGATTTGGAGGACTTTTTAAAAAGGCCATGTGTAGATTTGATTGATCTTTCTCTCCTTAAGCAGATCCAAGGATGAACAATGGTGAATCTTTCTGAGTATGATAAGATATAAAGAGTTTTATTGTCTTATCATCAAACCTTCAATCTGCTGTTAATGGCGAATTTGAAGAATATGCTGCACTTCTTGAATGCCTCTTTCAAACCCTTGGTCTTGCTTTTATCCCTTAAGGCGAATTTTGGGAAGTATCAAGGCAAAATTTACACCTTCAAACTGTTATCAATGGCGAACTTGAGAAGAATATCGAACTTATTTCCTTCAAAACCTTGATTTTCTTTATTTCTCATCCAAATTCTTCTGAAAATTTGATAATCTAATTGGATTTTGGTGCTGCTTCCTCTGAAGAATTCGAATTTTTCTGCAAATCCTTGATTTGCTTTACTTCTGCAAAGGTAATCTGATAATATGATCAGATTTTGGCATGAATCTGATAATCTTTATGCTTGAAAATTGCTCACTTTGATCTCCCTTGGAGAAATTCGAGCTTGCTAGGCAAATAATGAAGTTTTAAATGAAATAAAACCATGTCTTATAGTTTTCTTGAAGACTTCTAGAAGCTTTAACCTTTTGCTTGTCACACAAGGAAGTATTTTTAGGAAGTTTTAATGCTTTCTTCTAGAAGTTTGATTTTTTCCTTGGAGGCTTCCATCAAATTTTAGCAATTTTTAATTGCTTTATTCTAGAAGTTTATTTTCTTTCTAGAATATGATCTTGACATGTATTTTTAATTGACTTTAATTGTCCAGTCATCATACTTATCATCTTCAACTCCTTAGAATGCCATGTCATCTTCCACTTCATCTAAGTGGACCCTACATTCTTCTTCAAGCTTTGGCAAACTTTGCACATTTTCCTTGTGCCAATTTTTTTTTCTTGCCTAGGCATATTTTGAAAGTGTGATGGACAAGGGGGCTTTGAAAATTCTTTGACATGTTTGTTTATGCCTTGGACGAATCTTTGCCATCTTTTTTTCATGCCATAATTTTAAGGCGGACTTTGAAAGTGTTGGACATGGTAAAATTTGCACATACTTAGCCATTTTTATGCCTTGTTTCTTGTTTGCTTCACTTTGAGCAGGGGTTTGTTAACGTTCGCCATGAGTTAGTTAACCTTCGGTAGGATTTTTCCATCTACCGGACAATTCGAGCTTGGACATGAGGTGCACTTTGAAAATTGTCAGACATTTTTGGTGCATGAATAAGCTTAATCTTAGGTAGGAGTTAAGTAACCCTTGCCATGGGTTAGTTAACCCTTGGTAGGAGTTTAACACTTATCGGACAATTTTTCTTAGACATTTTTTTAATTGATCCTTCTCAAACTTCTTCCACATTTGAAATCCTTAATCAATTTTAACTGATCGTCTGCCATTCCTTTTGCTTAACCTTGAGCCTTGTCGAACTTGTCTGCCATTTTTATTTCTTCAACCTCGGTGAAATTGTCAATGTGTCATTTTACTTGCCTTCTTTTGACTTGGTCAACAGTGTTCATGCCATGTTCATACCTTGCTGGTTCATCTGGACAAAAACCCTAATTTGGATTTTCATTTTGCTTTTTGCACTTGGAGACCTCGTTTCTGAAATTTGAGAACATGGGTACTGATATTATAGCTGATCTTCTGAAACAAAACCCTAATTAGAGTTTGCATTCTTTTTTTAACCCTTAAAGACATAATTTTCAAAATTTGAGAACATGGGTAGGAATAATTTGGCATGAGGATCAAAACCCTAATCTCGAAAAAAGCAAAAATTTTCAACCAATTTCTTTTTACACTTACAAGCAAAATGTTTCTAATTTGAAGACATGGGTAGGATCAGAAGGACCTAAAGAACAAAACCCTCATCTCAGAAAAAAACAAAATTTTTCGAAGCCCTGCTTTTTATATCTAGAGGCGAGATTTTGAAATTCCGACAAAATGGGTAGTAATAAAATAGCTCAAAGAACAATGCCTAGATGCTAGTTTTAAAAAAGCAGAAAAAACAGAAAAAACAAAAAATTCTAAAAATAGTAGGTTGTCAGAAATGACCCAAAGCAATTGCGATCTTCGTCCTTCAGACCTTCTGAACACTTTGACAACACTCAAATTCAATTGGGAGCATAAATTCTAAGTTTGGCCCGGATAACCCCAAAACTCTAACTCTTAATTTTCTCAAAATGAAGGTTTATGAAAATGCAGAGCTAGGACAAAACCTGAAAAAAAAAAAAACAGGGGGTCCCCATCTGTGATGGGGCAATGTGTGAATTAGGTCACAACAGGTTCCAAGGGTATCTAGAGACCTTTGAGATCATCTTTTGAACAAATTTGTTCTCCTTAGGGTCTTGTCTGTAATCTGTTTTAAATTAGGCTGTGGCTCACAACGTTATCAAGAGCACATGCTTCCTCAAATCATTACAATTAATGGAGTTGGCTTGGCATTCAAGTTTATAGAGCAATTTTGAAATGAATAAGATTTACTATGAATTAGTTATTTTCATAGATTATTAGGCAGTCGCAGTACCTGGACTAGCATGTGTTTGACTTGGCGTTCAAGTTTATAGAGTGATTCTTAAATGAATAAGGTTTTTTGGTATTAATTATAAGCTGAAAAAACAAGTACGTGATTTCATATTTTAAACTGTCTTAACTCAACCTGAACAGAATAATAGATCTGGACTAACTTCTATCAAAATAAATGACTAGCATAAGCTTACAGTGTGCCTGACAGACCAGAAGATAAGACCTTCGTACAGGACAGATGCACATGATTGACCAAAAACAAAGGACAAGATTACAAAGACTCGTCAAAGGACTGCCCATGACTGAGAACAAACTATAAGCAGAAGATATCACTGATCTAACCAGGACATCGACCCGAGGGGACCCTCCATCCAGATGGTTGTCTTGTTGCTGTTAACTGGAACTGCTCCTAGGGCTGCAAGCTGGGCTTGGTATTGTCTCTCCATTTTCCTTCCTTCATTGATTTCGTGTATGAAAGTTTCCAAGACATCAACAAGTGGGGTCCTTTCCATGTTGAACCTGCTCCATGTACATCCATGTGAGAGCTCAGAAAGAAACATTCTAGTTGTTCCATCTTCAATGAACCTTTCAAACTTTTTCTTGGGAAATGAATAAGATTGATTATGAATTAGTTATTTTCATAGATTATTAGGCGGTTGCAGCACCTGAACCAGTATGCGTTTCTTATTTCTAAATTGTGCTGCTTAGTTCAATTCACGTGGCTCATAAATCTTCTTTTGATTTTATATATGCAAAGCTTTTGCTGCCTTGTAGAAGATATTTGGTTTTTTGAAATTTGTAGTTCTTAGAAATTTTTCTGGGTCTTAGGAGCTTTGTTAGAATTCAAGCCTTAACAGTAACTTAACTGCATTTCTATGTATCTTCTGGCCATTGAGGCTATATATAATTGTGCATTTTGAAGCAATGAATGAAAAATATTCTGCTTATTTCCTACTCTTGGTATGAATTTACTTGTGGATGATTAATCTTTTATTTACAGTATTATGTCTCACCTTTTACATAGATATGAGCTGAGTTTTCATTACATGGATTGCATGGTAGGGTAAACGTTTTGCACTTTCCTTTTTATTAGGAAGATTAATGATTGACCTTGATGTATTACCCTGATTTGTAGAACATGCAAGGTATTTTAAAAAAGATGGAAGAAAACATAGCTGATATGGCATTTTCCAACCATGCATGTCACTTCTCTCCAGTAACTACTGGCTGAAGAAAATTAGGCCATCCTTGAAGACAGCCTTAAGCATCAAGTTGAGTGTAAAAATCTGCCAGGACAATATTACTATAATTTTCATAATAGAACTGATGCATTGAGCATATTATTCCAACAAAAAAGCCAAAAGACATCTCACTGAAATGATACACCAAAATTCCCCAGTAAGGAAAATCCAAGATACAATTGACAATCTGGTATAATGGCAGCAAAAAGCATACCAACTCAGTGAAGCATAGCAACTGAAAGTTCACAAATCAAGATCTCTTGGGTTTCCTACATCATGGAATAAGCTATGCCAAATAAAAGATGTGAGAGGGCAAAAGACAAAATACTACATGTTTAAGCGACACAACATATATGCCTTCCTATGAACTCAGAAAACTGTCTCAAAGCTAATCCAAAGGACCACTTGATAAATGCTCCTCTTACTAACTGTGTATTAAACATATCTCTATAATTCTTATTTCTTGGCTTTGGTTTGATGTAATACCCACTGTTCACCTATAAGGATTTCACATTGTTAAAGTGCAGTTTATTCTCCTCTTGAAGGTTTTTGTAATAGATACCCTTTTTAATATTAATATATACTACCATTTTCATCAAAAAAAGCTTGTCATATACTTTGCATATTTTTTCTAGGACAACATTTTATCTCTTTAAGCTTCACTGTAATATTATTGTATATTTTGTTCATTGTTATTCTCTCAATTATACACATTAAGTTCCTTACATGTTGATATTTTTCTGTTTGTGGGGACAGCCAGCAGACAAATATCCAAGTATATTCTCAAAGAAATCTTTATTTGGAAGGTATTTTTCAAAAAATTGTTTGGATCTTGTATATGAATATTTGACCAAATAATTTTCCGACCGACTTGTGGTTAACCGTGGATATTAGTAATTTAGTATAATAATAATTTCTGATTTTCATGTTAATGATTTTGAAATTGCTATACTCTATTTCAACTTTGTCTGCATATGAATGTGGCTTAAAATGTGCAGGTTCCCATATCTTTTGCCATGTCTTTGTATCTCAGTTGTTGCAGTTATAGTTTTTGTATCTACATTTTGGCTTCCAGTAAGTATGATAGACTTTCTTTACTTCTCTTTCAGATTATACAATTAACCTTCCATACAATTAATTTAAGTATTTCAAATGGTATCAATTATAATTGTTATGCTGGCAAGGAGATTGTAGCACACAATTTAAAACTAATTTGACTTGAGCTGTAAAAATTTAGAAGAGATTATAGTGTGCAATTTAGCATTTCTTTGACTTGAGTTCTAAAATGCTATTAATTTTACATTTATAATTGTTCATGCTATTGAGGAAATTGAAGTGAACTTCTTTGACTTGAGGTGTAAAATGCAACTAAAGAAGGGTTTACATTTTATTGCAAGTGACCATGAGCATATATAAATTAGATAGCATAGAAGCAAATATCTTTCTTGGGAATTTCTTGGCAAACCAAAAGATAAATATATTTTCAATTTATTGGGCGAAAATTGGGAAAATATCAAACTAGAGTTAGGGTCATATGAAAAATTTAGAAAAAGTGACTGCAAGAAACATAAATAACGCTAACCATAAATTTCTTGATCAAATCTATGATTGCAAAAAAATTGCAACTACTCACCATAAAATTAGATTTAGTGCATTTTATTGGCAGTACTTGGATTAAAAATTGGTCAAAAGGTGGCCGAAATGAGGTGACCTGATAAAGTTGATTTCTTACAAGTTTTTTGGCAATTTATTGGTCAAAAGATTTATTGGGAGAAATCATGAGAAATTAAAGATATGTGCTTCTATGATATATTAGTGCTCCAAGTTAATAGCAACCTTAATGCTTTGTTAGGCTAATTTCCAGCCAATGGATTGTGCTCTGTTTGAAAAAACAACATTTTTTATCTGCTAACATTGTCTCTATGGTAGAACTGGTGTTTGACTCGCTGCAATAATGACTCATAGTCCATTTCTTGCAGCGTGACATTGTAGCAGCTCTAATGCCATGAAGAATTCACGAGACAATAGTTCACACAAGATTTGTGTAGGAGCTTGTCTTAAAAGATTTTCCTTATCATTTTATTCGATTAATCTGGAACCTAGGTCTATTCCAAAGGCTGCACATTGAAAGATAGGATTGTAGTGTTATGGTATAAATGATTTATACTGTTACTTGTCAATAGAAATAATAGTGCTTAGGCAAAGAAAATGGAAATGGGATGAATTTAGAAATGTACAACAAAAATAATCATCAACATGGACGCAAGATGTAGAAGTGTAATGAAAAATTGTATATCTAGTTTTATACAAACACTTGAGAGTAAATTCATATGTGAATGATTTAGACAATGGTATGGAGGCCGAGCAATACATATTTGTGCAAGATTGTGCTGAAGAAGATGCAAGAAAAACATCATGTATGGCTTGATGTTTGAGGGCTTTGTTGTTGGCATCACATGATGTCATCTCTAAGTGCCCTTTATGAGCAACATTGAAGTAGAGTTTTTCTAATTAGATGCACAAATGAGATGTTGATAATTATTGTAGTGACAATGATTTGAATGTAAATGAAAGTAAACAAGAATGTAAACTTTCTGTTCAAAACCAAAGCGAAACCTCTAGATAGAGTTCAACGATGGAGAATTTAACAAAGTATAACATCAAACAAACAACTCAAATGTTACCGAAACCTCCATTGTTGAATGATTTGCTACATGATAAGGTGGTATGTTTATGCTCCCTTGCTCAAAGATACCCCAATTGATAGCATGTACCTAGCAAAATGATAGTGGATGAGAAATGGATGAGGATGCCTGAATTTATAGATTTTGGGAAGGATGAATGGATGGCCAAGATCAAAAAGGAGGGATGAGATGGAGGTAGTTAGAATGCGAATGACTAAGATTGATTTACTAAATTTATTAAGTTGTTTTGACCATGAGAGGAATACGAAACATGTGTATCTAGTGAGGCTTGTTTCTTGGGCTGTTGGAGGGAATATTGGAACCATAAGGACAAGTGTTCTTGTGTCCCCTTTATTCTTGGATTGTGTTGAGGGAATATAGACCTAATTAAATAATAATATTATTTAATTATTTTAGCCATATGTGAGGTTGATAATAGGTGGAAATGAATTTTATTTATTTATTTGATATATTGTGAGGAGATGGAAAAGGTGTATAATTAAATAATATGAATTATTTTATTAAATTTGAAGCTTAGGTGAAGGGGAATTAGACTAGGTGATGGATTTGATTGATTAGGCCTAGAGAAATATTTAGGTGTCTACATTTTGCCCCTCTTTGATACAATGCAACTGAGTGGCATTGTGTTAAAGAAGATTATATCGAGGGTGGAGGAAGCTTTGATGGCAAGTTACCCTGGTTGCTTAGGGATGATGATGGGAGTGATGCCCCCTCAAGAGAGCTATTGGGTGAAATACAACCCAGTAAGTCTCTTGAAAGATAACAGAGGAGAAAAAGAGGTGTCATGGTGTATATAATATGACTTGAGAGAAATCATGTTGAGATGATGTACATGCCACGGAGAGACCAGATGATGGACTAGGATCGGGCATATTGATTGATGCCACTAGGATGATTAGCCTGATAAGATTCTAGATTGCTTGGATGTACATGTAAGATAGTGAAATCTCAAAGGGATGAAATTCAATAAGATGACATAGGATGGATGAATGAGCATGAGTGATAGAAAAATGATGATGGATACATGTCATAGTAACTTTAGTTGAAAGGAGCAACCTTTATTTTGTTGTAGCACTTAGTGTTATGCACCATAGTTGAACTACTCGCCAAAACCAAAATCTTTCCAAGGCTCGAAAAAAAAACTAGAGAAAAACTCGGCAAAAAACTCAGGAACTTAAAAAATTGCTTAAATTTAATTAGAAATGCGTTTTTTTTGGAAAATTCAATGGGTAGATGCATCCAATGAGTCAATAAACGAGAACACAAAAGAAACAAGCCGAGTCTAGATATATTTAAACGCAAAGTGAGTACTAAATCCCATCCTCATGCGGAATGCTGATGGCTGGAAGCAAAATAGTAAATAGTTTTTGTAAAACTAAAAGTAAATACATCATTACAATTACATCTTCCTCTTCCCAGCTCTACTAAAAACTAGGGGAGAGGTAGAACTAGAGGGTCTAGTCCTAGTAGTTTGCTGTGGGCATGACTGTGCCTCCTCACTCCGTATGTCTAGCTCAGCTTGTGGCTCGTCCTCCATCCTAGATGTAGCTCTACCTCTTGCTGCTTTTGGCACTAGCAATGACTCCTCATCCTCATCCTCCTCAATGTCATCCAGTGTGAAACCAAATCCACCCCCCTCCTCCTCCATAGCTTGCCTCTCCAAATCATTGATGTCATCCTCTTTAAACAATGGAGGCTGCTCCTGCGATTTACAATCACTGTATGGATCTATATCATCCAAATCAATTGGACCAGTTGGTGCTTCCTTTACCTTCCTTATGCACAACCAAAGATTATACTGCACAAAGACAAGGTCATTGAAGCGTTTTTGAGCTAACTTGCTCCTCTTCTTCGTGTGGAGGGCCTCAAACAAGCTCCATTTGCGCTCACAATTGGATGAACTACAAGGTTGACATAAGATTCTGAGGGCAATTTTTTTGAGATTTGGGGTATTTCCACCCCAACTTTGCCACCAAGCATTTGCTTAAGTTTTGGTGTGATTTAGAGTGGATTGGAGTGAGTTGTGAGCATTTATAGTGTTGCTGGTCTAGTTCTGGAATTGCTGTTATTTTATATCAGACTTGTTATTTTGTCTTAGTGGCTTGAAATCAGTTGTAGTTGATTATTATAATCTTGTAGTACTTCATTGTAATCATCCTTGTATGATTGGTTAGTAGTGCTAACCTCTATATGTGAACTTGAAGTGCTCATTGTAATTTCCCCACTGCATAAGTGGAAGAGGCTGGCTTAGCCGCCTAATGATTGTAATTCCAGTTTGTAACTTTTGTCCTCCCACTGAGTAAGTGGTCGAGTGATATTGTCCTCCTGCTGAAACATGCGGTATAGTGATAGTTTCTATATATTATCCTCCCACTGAAATATGCGGTATAGTGATAGTTTCTATATATTATCCTCCCATTGAAATATGCGGTAGAGTGATTGTGTTTACATTTCTTGTTGTTTTGCTTGGCTGGTTTACCGCCAAGTATTTTAGTTTCTACCTTGCTGGTTAAGCAGAAGGGGTTGGCTTGCCGCCCGTGCATTGTAATTTCAGTTCGGTTAATGGTGCTAACAATCCCCGGAACACTGTATGCTCTCACCCTCCCAGATTGGGCTCTCGGTGAACAAAAGGTGGAAGGGTTCCCTTTCAGTTGTTTTGGATTATTTCTCTAACCTTAATGGGTTATTGTGGTTGCTTGGTAATCTCACATTGAAAAAATAAAAAAAATTTAAGGGGAATATTACAAACTTGATCTTGATTAATGTTGGAGCTTTTTGTGACATACTAGAACAAGCTCTTGACATAGTATTAGTTTCTTCTTAGACAAGATGGATAAAATTTTCTTTGATTTGATGTCCCCTATATCGATTGGGCCTTTTGATATTGTTAGTGTGAATAGGATTTTTTAGCAACTCAAGACTTTGCGCTTGATTGTTGTTTTCCCGTCCCGAAGGAAGTGATGGAATTCTTTGTGCTTTCAGGAAACTTCATTTCCTCTCTTGGTTCCATTTTAATTTGCTACTATTATTACTTCACAATTGTTGCTCCTTTTCTGTGAAGAGGAAAGAGCATAATCTTTTCTAAAAAAAGAGAAAAGGTTGTTGTCCCATCCATTTTAGATTAAATTAGTATTAGAAAAGGGGGAGCCTTCCCTAAATTAGGAGAGTTTGAACTTACATGCTGTGGTTGAAACCACAATTTTGCACATCCTCGCGGGTGTACAAATTTTTCAACTAATAGTTAGAAGACTTATCAAACTCCATACAGGAGTGCCAAACATTAGAGAATTATTTACTTTATTTGTGTTGAATTTGAGAAAAGTAGCATCTTAAATATGTTAAAATTAATAGACAAATTCAATAACTTATAAATGGACTTTGCTAAAGCATGAAGAAAAGAATTCCATTTGTTCTATTTTAATATTGTTTTCTATGATCTAATTTCTTAAATTAATTCAAAAGATTAAGGAGCTGAATAACCAAGGGTCTTCTATAATTAGACTTTGTTTATCACTATTAATTAGTCCATGTATATTATGATGTATGATTCAATTGCATAGTTTTTAATTCAAGCTCATTGACCCATATTTCCTTAGTAGTGGCTCACATGAACGTATCTCTCATGAGTATAAATGGTCCATTTTACCTTTATTGCATCTAGGTGATGCTCATAGGGTGAACCATTGAGACCTCCTAGGAGGTGACCCATCCTTGTACTACAACTCAATCACACCACAGAGTTTCACCCAAGATCAAGCCCACTTAGCTTGTTACCCCATTTGCAAAACCTTTAGCAAGTGTTGTGCCTTAGTCCATACATGGTTTTTAGTTCATCCATTCAACCCAACCACTATTAGAAAATAAAAACAAGGTCCTCAAAAGTTTTGATGCCTATTAGGAATCACCTCATGAACAAAGTCCCCCTTGATTTGGCTTATATGTCTACATTTATCAGCTAAGGTCTTTGTAAGCAAAATCCTTAATAACCACGAGTATAATCTGCAGAAAAGTTGAATCCATAAATTGGTTCTTTTTCCTTTCTCTAAGATTGAATTTCACTACAACATTTTCAAAATATTTCTGCCAAAATTAAAAGCTAATGGCAATATTTCTTCGCCATAGCAATAGATCATAGTGATGCAAGTGGAATTAAGTGAATTCTTTATTGAAGCATATATTTTTCTTGTAAGTGTCTTCAAAACTATTAGGATCTTGGATACTATTAGAATAGTGTAGTTTCATATTGCATTGTTCCAATTTACATTTGTATGTTCTTTTGTTTTAGTGTATGGTATTTCGTTCATGAATTTTTAGCATCTTAGGAACTTTATAAGCATGAAATAGTAAAGTAAATCTATATTCCATTCTAAATTCAAATTTGAAAACAAACTCTTTATTTTAATGTAGGAGACACTTCATAACCATCCTCTAGAGAGTGAGGAGAATAGCCATTGTGATTCAGAGCTTGGTACAAGAAGCAATTCTATTCAAGAAAATAATAAAGAAGAAACTACCAAAACGAAACAAGTTCACAAGAAATCACTGCTTAAGAACTGGCCAGCAATGGCATCAATTATTGTATATTGTGCTTTCTCTTTGCATGAAATTGCATATTCAGAGGTATGGAATACTAGATTGATAGTCAAGTAGTTACCATTTAATCTCGAAGCTTCCAAATATTATTGAATCTCTAACTTGAGTAACTTTTACATTTGTAGATATTTTCCCTTTGGGCTGTAAGCCCTAAAGAATATGGAGGATTGAGTTTTACTAGTAGTGATGTTGGAGTTGTTTTGGCAATCACAGGTATTATATCAAGTCTTTACAATTCTAATAAATTTCTTTCTAGGATTAACATTTATTACACCGTACAAGCATACATTCTTGATCTAGTATGAACTAAATACTCATTTCAAACAAAGGTGCCCACAATGATTGTATGTTTTAGATTTTTGAGCATATGAGGAGCATTCAAAGATTGTTAGAAATTTAAGATTTTGAAAATCCAATTCAATTATGCTTGATTAAATTGATATAGTTGGTATAAACTAAAATATTTTGGTTTGTAATCCTCCCCTAATACGACGCTTGGTTTTTTGAAAATTGTGTTGAGAGATTTGAAATTTCGAAAGCCAACCACATAGATTTGATTAGTCATAAGAAATTCATTACATCTCCTTCATAATGAATGTGCAATTTTGAAGCGTTTTGAAATGTCCGCCTTAGGTTTTTTTGAATTTTCAAACACTATAATTTCACCCATTGGCATTAGCAAGATGAAATACTAAGAGCAATATACGTTGGCGGTTGGATCAGCCACTTCCACTTTTCAGCGGGATAATGAGATACTGAAGATTAAGCAACTACTTGGCAGTATAACCAGCCAATAACAAAGCCAAGAAGATTGATATTAAGCAAATGACAATCACTCTACCACTTTTTGTTATCGGGAAAAAGTGTATAGTTAGTAATGTTAATTATCAATAGTTAGTTAGCCGACGGGTAGGTAGTTGGAGTCGCGACGGTTGGGTCGCACCCCTTCGGCAGTCATATATTGTACCACCTCCGGGTGTTAGAGGACATGTAATGTTAGCCGTGTCAGATGTAATGTAATGTTGGGACAGATATAATATGAACATCCTTTGACATTAATGGAAAGCTTATTCTGGTACTTCTTTTATATTTGCATTGTACATTGCTGTTCGATTTCTGTATTCTTCCTGTTTACCCAGTGAGGTAAACATTTGGCGCCGTTGCCGACACGAACTCGAAACACGAGACACGGAGACACGGATGGCGCACAGACACAATGGGCCTACCCGTTGGTGAGGTGAATCCGGAGGGCGACGATGCCCAAACAGAACTCTATATAGGAGAAGACACTGCGACGAGAGAATTTTCGATTCTACTCCAAGTAGCCATTCAGACCCACGTGCGACGAGAGGCGGCCGAGGCAGGAGTCCCACCAAGTGCCGTGTGGACAGCGTTGGAAGTGAGTCCGGAGGTAAATCGGTTGATGAACCATCTCCCTCGACTGCTAGCACAAGCATCGTTGGCACAACAAGCTCGCCTGGAGGAGATTGCCCGGGAGGAGCGACGCCAAGAAATTTTGCAACAGTACGAGGAACGGGAAGCAGAACGAGATGGCGCCAGGCGCATTTGAACCGTGAGCCATACGGGACGGAATAAAGAACACTTATTGTAATAATTATGTCATATTGTTGGCATAAACTTGTCTACCACATTATGAAGGAATAAAAGTGTTCTACTTTTTATGTCATTAAAGCGGTCTGGGAATTAATGCCCAATACACTGAATAAAGACAAAAATAAGCAACAATATATAGATGAACGTGCAGTAGCCCAACGTGCCTTGATCCTTGAACAGCAAGCGGAAAGGCGACAGAGGTATAAGCGAAGAGAGGAGGAACGCTCCGAAGGGGACGGTGAGGCCAAAGGCCACCCACGGAGTCGGGAGGAGTTACTTGCGGAAACCCGCCGCAGGATAGAGTGTACCCAAACTCAGTTGAGGGAGTTGAGGGACTTGCCACACACACCAGAGGCTAGCAAAACTCCAAGGAGTGGGGAGGAGGCAGTAGAGGGAGAAGACACCGGGGCTGCCAGGAGTGTCGGAGGGACACCGGGGCATGGCGGTCAAGCACCCCTTATAGGATCTGACCCATCAGGAGTAGGACAACAACCACCACCAGTAGTAAAAAGGCAAGGTATGGCACAAAAACAAAAACTTCCAAAGTTCCATGGGGATGGGAAAGAAGACCCTGTCCGCCACTGTTGCACGTATGAAACAATTTGGGGAGCGAATGGTGTTACCGATGAGGACGATTGGGTAACACAGTTTCCCGCAACACTGAGGGGCGTAGCCATCGACTGGTTTTCGGACACGGATAAGGCTAAAATTGGCACATGGGCAGACCTAAAGAAGGAATTTCAAGCAGAGTTTCGTCTCCTAAGAGACGATAATGAGATCGTAGCCGAAATCTACGGCACGAAACAGAGGAAGGACGAGACTGTCCGAACCTACAGCCGGCGGCTCAAAGAGCTGCTAGGAAAGATGGAGAACCAGCCGGCAGACGGATTGAAAAAACGGTGGTTCGTGGAAGGTCTAAAGAAATCCCTTAGACGAAAAATAAAGATAGTACACCCTTCTTCATATTTGGACGCCTATAACAGGGCAATGGATTTAGAAAGTGAACAGAAGACGTCCAAGAAGAAGAAAGATAAATCCTCGACGGACGATGATTCCTCTTCGGACAAAAGTGATAGTAGTGATGACGACTCTAATCGGAAGGTACGGGCTCTCCAAAAAGAAGTACCAGAATAAGCTTTCCATTAATGTCAAAGGATGTTCATATTATATCTGTCCCAACATTACATTACATCTGACACGGCTAACATTACATGTCCTCTAACACCCGGAGGTGGTACAATATATGACTGCCGAAGGGGTGCGACCCAACCGTCGCGACTCCAACTACCTACCCTTCGGCTAACTAACTATTGATACAAAGACGTGTTCGCTTGGACATATAAGGACCTCAAGGGGGTACCACAAGAACTCTGTGTACATCGGATCCCTTTGGTTCCCGGAGCCGTGCCCGTACGGAAGAGGCCATACAGAATGAACAAAAATTATGCGGCCAGGGTAAATAATGAAATTGACCGCATGCTGGAAGCAGGGATTATCTTCAAGGTCCAGACGAGTGAATGGGTATCACCCATTGTGATATCTTTGAAAAAGGAGGCCGATCAGATAAGAATCTGTGTAGACTTCAGGTGTTTGAATGCTGTCACAATTAAAGATCCGTTTCCCATACCATTCACAGACACCATTCTCGAGGAAGTTGCGGGTCATGAAATTTATTCGTTTATGGATGGATTCTCCGGATACAATCAAATTTCCATTGCAGAGGAGGACAAATTGAAGACCACCTTTGTCGTAGAAGATGGCGTCTATGCATACAACCGGATGCCATTCGGGTTGTGCAATGCGCCAGCTACCTTTCAACGGATAATCCTCCATATCTTCGATAAAATGTCCGTAGGAAACTTCAAAGCATTCTTGGATGATTGGTCCATTTACAGCACGGAGGAGGCACATCTGGCCGCACTTGGCGAATGCATGGAGAGATGCCGACGAGCCCGCCTCGCCCTAAACCCTAAGAAATGCAGATTCATGGTGCCTCAGGGCAAATTACTAGGGCACATCGTCTGTAAGGCTGGACTGAAGACGGACCCTGACAAAATACGAGTCATTGTAGAGATGGAGGCGCCCGACGATGTCACCGGCGTCAAGTCATTTCTTGGACACATCGGGTATTATAGGCGGTTTATTAAGAACTTTGCCCAAGTATCATACCCACTTGATAAGCTGACACGAAGGGGGGAGCCGTACGTCTGGGGGACGGCCCAGGAAGAGGCTTTTCAAGAGTTAAAATCACGATTGGTGGGTGCGCCAATCTTGACATACCCAGACTGGGACAAAGAGTTCCATGTACATGTCGACGCATCCAACTTCGCCATAGGGGCCACCCTGGCACAGGTCGGCAGCCACGGGCTGGACCACCCAGTATATTTTGCAAGTCGACTCTTGTCAAACGCGGAGAGGAACTACAGCACGACAGAGAGAGAAGCCCTCGGCATGGTATACTCCGTCCAAAAATTCCGACATTATTTATTGGCGACACCGTTCACATTTTATGTGGATCACCAGGCGTTGATGTATTTGGTGAACAAGCCAAT
This sequence comes from Cryptomeria japonica, assembly GCF_030272615.1. Lineage (NCBI taxonomy): Eukaryota > Viridiplantae > Streptophyta > Pinopsida > Cupressales > Cupressaceae > Cryptomeria > Cryptomeria japonica. The sequence continues at coordinate 484,801,829 of NC_081414.1, forward strand.
CATCCAGGGGCGGATTAGTCGATGGCTGTTGCTGTTACAAGAATTTACATTCAACATCATTGTCAGACCTGGCAGGAGCCACGTCATAGCTGACCAGCTATCACGGATCAAGTCGGGAGAGCCGGCCGAAGGCATTAGCGAGGATTTTCCGGACACCCATCTTTTCCGCATTGCCATCCTTCCTCATTGGTACACGAGTGTGGGGGAATATCTGTCAACATCAACATTTCCGAAGGAAATGCCACCAGGTGAAAGATGGAAACTTGTATTAAGAAGCCGAACATTCCAACTTATAAATGGTCTTCTCTACAAAATGGGACCTGACCAGATCCTACGACGATGCGTCTTGGAAGAGGAAATCCCAGGAGTATTGAGAGAAGCCCATGAAGGGGCTGCTGGAGGGCACATGGGACCGGATACGACAGCAAGGAAGATCCTACTAGCTGGCTTGTGGTGGCCGACACTGCATAATGACGCCAGAGAATGGGTGACAAGTTGTGATACATGTCAGCGTGCTGGGCGACCATTAAAAAGAGATTTCATGCCACTTAACCCGGCGCATGCTCAAGAATTGTTCGAAAGATGGGGGTTAGACTTCGTTGGTCCATTAAAACCGAGTCGCGCCCGACGATGTAGATACATTGTCGTGGCGACAGAATATTTGACCAAATGGGTCGAAGCCAGGGCGTTGGCAGACAACTCCGCCGTCAGCACGGCGAAATTCATTTATGAACAGATTATCACCCGGTACGGAATACCGATTCAACTGACAAGTGATAGAGGGGGGCACTTTGTAAATCATATTGTTCGACTACTGACAACCGAGTTCAAAATTTTTCATTCCCTATCGAGTCCGTACTATCCCAGGGCAAACGGTCAGGCCGAGGCAACCAACAAAATCATCGTGTCGGTAATTTATAAGTCCTGTGGGGTGGAAAAGGAAGACTGGGAAGAGCGTCTGCCTTCGGTACTTTGGGCGTACCGCACAACTTACAAAGTAACCACCGGGCAGACACCTTTCCAATTGATGTATGGCCAGGAGGCTGTGGTACCGATCGAATTCATGGTGCCAAGTCTCAGAATCGCCATTGACAACAAACTGGGCGACATGGAAAGCCTTCGAGAGAGACTATACGCCTTAAATAAGTTGGATGAAAGACGGACGATGGCACAGTGGGTGACAGACGTGGCCCAACAACGCAGGAAATACTGGCATGACCAACACATTCGGCGGGCGAGGTTCACGCCGGGCCAATTAGTCCTAAAGTATAACGGAAGGAACGAGATTAAGCCCGGCAAGTTCAAAGTGAAGTGGCTAGGCCCTTACAGGATCCAAGAGGTCGCCGCCAACGGATCTGTCAAACTCTCGACCCTCGACGGACAGGTAATCCCAGAGGGCGTCAATGGGTCGAAACTGAAAGTGTATCACCAGAGGGTGGAAGCGCGCAGGAGCAGCCCGACAGGAGGCGCACAGTCGCAGTCAGCCAATAAATGAAAATAAAAGAAAGGAAAAAAAAAAAAATAATTAGAAAATTCAGAGAAAAAAAATAAAAAAAAATTGAAAAAATATATAAAGGAAAAAATTGAAAAAAAAAAAATTGGAAAAAAAAAAAAAATTTGAAAAAAAAGTTAGAAAAAGGGAGAAAAAGACCACCGCACGGTGGCCACGTAGTGGCACCACCGTGCGGTGGCCACGTGGTGGCACCACCGACGGTGGAAGCCACCGTGCGGTGGCACCACCGACGGTGGGACCACCGTAGGTGGACACCACCGTGCGGTGGCACCACCGACGGTGGGACCACCGACGGTGGGACCACCGACGGTGGAAGCCACCGTGCGGTGGCACCACCGACGGTGGACACCACCGTAGGTGGAAGCCACCGTGCGGTGGTAGTCGGGAGGGTTATAAAGCCGCACAAAGCGCAAAAGATGGGAACACCGCACAAAGCGCAAAGGAGGTAAAACGGAGAACACCGCACAGCGAAGCACGCGAAGCAACAGACAAAGGCACCGCACAGGGTTAACGCCGCACAGCCACGCCTACCGAACGAAGGGAGATAAAACGCCGAAGGGAGGGAAACAAACGCCGCACAGCCACGCCTACCGAACAGCCACGCCGAACCGAAGGGGAATAAAACGAAGTCACTGAAGGATCTAACAAACACTGGCTACCGAAGGGAGAAACAACGCCGCCTACCGAAGGGGTATCCCGTGGAGTTACGGGAGGCTTAGGGCGTGTTGTATTTTGGCAAACGACCTTCGCATGTTACATCCCGCGAGCTGCTAGTATCAGTCGCTGAACCAGAATAAGTCCAAAGGGCTTGAACCGAACTTGGCAGCCGCAAGGATTTTTCAAAATTACCGTGCGGTGTAGTGCGGGAGGTGGACGAAGATTTGTTTTGAGCATTTTATTAGCCGGAGGTAGTTGAGGATTACAGCCGTACGGCCCACCTGCCAGGAGGTAGTTAGGTGCCTTCCATCCGACAAGGGCAACTCAAGAAGCGGTTAGCAGGTCAATGGAGTCTGCGGGAAAAAGAAACTGGAAAAAACAATTGCAGGATAGCAGCCATAGGAAGCCGGATGCACGTATTCTCCCTTCGGGTGTTCGAATAGCAGGCGGCACGATGGAAGACAGGCAGAAGAAAAAAACACCACAACAGCCCACTGTACGAGGGAAGAACACTTCCACTTCACAGAATATCACTTTTGAGGGATTGAATGGGGTGGAATGTCGGAAATGGTGGCAAGAGAGGTCGGATGATAATTTGGTGAAAACAAGTCTTCGCCGAGCAAGGGTAGAATGGGCTATACGGATGCCTGTGTTCGCCATTCGCGAGTACGAGGGAGCATTGCGGTATATGGTTGATACCTTTGATAGCCGCTCACGGACGAGCACATTTGAATATTTGGGGAAGGATATCACCATATCCTTCAAACCTGCAGATTTCACCAGAGTATTTGGCATCCCAGGTATACATGGCAAGAAAGTGGACTTGAAGCCGAAGAAGATGACACGGGAAGAAAAGGAACATTGGATTAGGCGAGTGTCCCGAGACTTGACCCCTGCAGAGTTGGCGAGCATCGTAGACGCCACGAAGGGTTGTGGGATGCGCCGGTCCTTTGTCGCAGAGGGTCACTGGCGATGCATTATGGACGTCATCAAAAGCAGGTTGACAGGGTCGGGTAGGGCATCAGACATCGCTCTACCACAGATAGTATTGATGAACGGGTTGATGAACGGAGTCATCTATGATTGGGCTACCTTGTTATCAGAGCGGATGTGCGCATTCCTGATGAGGGAGCAGCGCACCTTTTACATGCCCCACTATGCCATTGGACTGTTCTTGGAGGCTACGCGAGAAGCAGTGCCAGAGGCTGAGTTGGAGGTACGGCCACAGGGACCCTTGGCAGAGGGTGAGCCTCCTATCATGCATTGGCGACACCTAGATATTGGACACTCTTCCGCGAAGCGGAAACGGGTATTAGAGACCACTGCAGCAGAACCAGATAGTGGGCGAGAAACTTCCAGCAGTGCAGAGGATTCTGAGGATTCGGAGGACGAGGATGACAGTAGCAGTCGGGCCACAGACGAGGGGAGGATGGAGCCCGCCGGAGAGCGAGTGTTGTTTGCACCATCCACACTCCCACTTGGCACACTTGTGGGGTCGTCCGCGGGCAGTACTTCGATTCCGGCATTTGGACAGAGCCGCACGCCCGTTACACTCAAGCCCGTGCAGCCGGCCGCAGCACCTTCCACCATACCAGCCGAGGCATGTACCGACAGCACGGCAGAGTTGTGTGGTCCACCGCAGGGAGGCGTGGCAGAGGAGATAGTTGAGACGGAGCCTCAGGTGCGACTCGATGTCGTAGGATCCGATGCAGTGGTGACGGTTGCGGCCTCCTTGTTGGAGGAGCCCGTCGCGGGACATGTTTTCGAGGGGGAGAGAGGGTCAGAGGTGTTGAGTGCAGTTCCATCGGTGGCGGCTATGGGGAGTTGGCTGACCCGGAGATTCCAGATGACAGTGACGCCACCCGTAGGAGCAGCTGTACTCTCACCTCGGCGAGAGCCTCCCACTGAGGTGGTGGATCTGGAGGATTCCTCGGCGGAGACGCAGGCACCAGCAGAGGGACAGGTCCTTGGAGAAGGTGTTCTGGGCCAGCAGGATGCAGTTGGTGTGGTTGAGGAGACTTTTGAGTTACCACGTGGGCTTCCTGTACCTACATCGGAGCTAGAGGGAGAGGATATTGAGGTTTATCTGGCAGATATGGTGACGAGGGGTCGGCGAGTGGTGGCCGCGGCCCAGACACGGTCTCTACAGCAGGTTGTGGAGGAATTAGAGCAGGTCCTCCAGTTTATGCGAGAGGGCTGTCCCGCAGCTTTCACCTCATGTTTTGAGGCACGAGGGTGGCCAGTTACCCAGACGGAGGCGATGTTGGAGGCTTGGCGTGTGCCTCAGCCCGTCGTGGAGAGTAGGGTGACGACTCTCGTCCGGGAGGTTGAGCAGGTTTATAGGGAGGCCTACTATACCTTACGCCAGACACAGCATAAGTCCGTAGTTCGTGAGGCTGCTCGAGTGGAGTTAGAGCAGGACATGGCTAGGCAACAAGCCTCGTGGGCAGCCGAGAGATCAGAGTTGGTCGCACAGCTTGAGACAGCCCGCGCAGAGAAGGTTGCGGTGGACGCCCGTCTTTCAGAGGAACAGAGTGCGCGGAGTCTAGTCCAGCAGGAGTTAGATGGTGTTCAGGCCCAGTTGGTTCGCATGACAGAGTCCGCCGATACCAAGGAGAGGGAGCTACTGGAGGCTGCGCTTATGGTGAAGACTGCCTTGGAGAAGGTGTTGGTCGCAGAGCGGGATGTGGCAGCGTGCACCCAGCAGGTCTATGAGCTCCGCGCCCGCCTGGCGGCCCAGACACCTGCATCTCACCCTTCGACTTCAGGGACGCTTCCTCAGCCCCCTCCTTGACTTCCACTTGGTTGTATATTTATATTACATTGTCTCCATTTTGTTGTTAGTCGTCGGAGACGACTTCTTTTTTGGGGGGGATGATGTTATCGGGAAAAAGTGTATAGTTAGTAATGTTAATTATCAATAGTTAGTTAGCCGACGGGTAGGTAGTTGGAGTCGCGACGGTTGGGTCGCACCCCTTCGGCAGTCATATATTGTACCACCTCCGGGTGTTAGAGGACATGTAATGTTAGCCGTGTCAGATGTAATGTAATGTTGGGACAGATATAATATGAACATCCTTTGACATTAATGGAAAGCTTATTCTGGTACTTCTTTTATATTTGCATTGTACATTGCTGTTCGATTTCTGTATTCTTCCTGTTTACCTAGTGAGGTAAACACTTTTCAGCGGGAGGACTAGGAATAACAAACTATCACTCGACCACTTTTCAGCGGGAGGACTAGAAGAAACAAAACTATCACTCAACCACTTATTCAGCAGGAGGATAGGAGTACAATATGAAATAGAGATAGGCGGCGAAGCCAACCTCTTCCACTTATGCAGTGGGCAATACAAGAAAGTATAATGCAATATGAAATGGACTATTTCAGTACTACTGAATACAACCTTACAATGAGCAACTCTGCAAGATACTGTCAGTACATCAAAACTCCAATCTCTAATAGATACAAGAAGGTACTCCAAGAAGCTACAAACAAGAAAACTGGAAAACACAAGCCAAAATGAACACTTTACCAAATTTGATATAACACACCACCATCACCAAAAATCAGACCAGCATCACTGTGATGTCCATATCTCCTTCAAAAAACCTTTGAATGGCTCCAAATTAGTGGTGAATGAGAGCTAGGAAGGGGGCACCCAAGTTCCAACCAACAAACAAAGCCAAGCAGCCTTAAAACTTTAATGCACGCTTCCCAATGTCACTCCAGCATGGTATGGTCTGCCTGGAGAGGGGCAATTTGCTTTAAAAATCAGGTTCTTCACCATAAATCATGAAGCTTAACAAGAAGGAACACCTAGCATAGAGGAATCCAATGAGCCATTACCCGGAACAATCAGACAATCAAGCCGAGAGATATGAATGATTAACTGCTTCAGCCATGAACAATCCAGCAACATGAAAAACACACCAACACTCAGAAAATTGAAAAGGCAATAATAAATCCATCTCAATAATGCTCAATCTATCCCTCTGAATGAGAAATAGTCTCTCCAATCAACTAGGTGCTATCTCTCAAGCACGAAACTGACACAAGCTAGGAAGCTCTCAACTTCGAAGCACAAGTCTGGCACAAATTCGGCAGCGCTTCATTATAAAATATTCATTGATACCAAAACAAGAGCTCAACACTCTTAATTATAACCTTGGGGTTTCCAAATTCAAATTCACATTCCTTCCAAATGGACGCCAAACCCATATGCACACTAATTTCACCTTAATTTGAAATTTGCATTTCATTTGTCCTCCTTTCCAAGTCGACATTCACTTAGAAGCAAATATATACTTTATAAAATGACAATAAAATAATAATGTGTCGTCCATGGTTGATAAGTTAAATTTATTTTAAAATTAACTTATTTCCCATAAGGCATCCATCTTGCCTTATTAATATTTCACTTTATAAAATATTTTTTCCTCAACAATAAATCACCCAACCTTATGACATAAAATAATACTTTATCACCTCAAGTCGACCCCCTTAAGTTATAACCAGAAATACATAAGTGACACACCTAGGCCAAGGGAACATTAAAAAATATATTAAAATACTTTTTCCCATGTACCGAGCAATTGCCATAGTGAGCTGAAGGCCAAAAGTACTGAAAACTGCACTACCAGAAATAGCCTCTGAACTGGACCATTGAAACTTGCCAAAAATAGTATTGCCAAAAAAAGTACTTACTATAAATAACATACTGCTAAAAATAGTAAGCATCTCCAAAGTGATTTTAGCCACATTTTGAGTAGCCATCGCGACTTACTAAAAATAGAGTCCGGAAAAGTCTGTAGATTCAGTTGAATGTCACACCATCGCGAGGCTCTCTGAAAACCTAGAAAAACCCTGACAATTAAGCTGTCCTCGCCCCCACTTACTAAAAATAGTAAGTTTACCAAACACCACTAATTGCTACGCATGTACCATCATTGCGAAGCTTTCCGAAAATCCAGAAGGAATCCATAATCAAAATTGTAAAACTCCAACATGCAAGCCACACAAACTGCCAAAACATCCTCCTAGAAAATAGGAAACCCTAAGTCTGCATTTGATTGACCAATGGGTCTTAGGATTGGCCAACACTCCCCAAAACAAACTAGAGCGGAAAAGGGGACATTATACATTTCTCCATTTTTCAAATGCACAAGGACTCTATTGTTTACTTAGTTTTAAATCTTCCAATTGTAATAATATATGTAATGCCCCGCCAGGAACCCTAAAAGAAAACAACATAACTAGGCAACTAAAGGGTGAAATATTTTTTTTTAAAAGATTAAGTGCATTAATTATAACAGTTGCACGTTTAATAACACAGCGTAAGTCTAACACATGATTTCCTAAGGGTTACCAACAAAGATTAATTCGTAGATTATATTAACACCATGGTTAATCCAATTGTCCATTTAATTAGGTAAATTAAATGCTTAAGATTAAAACTACTCATACGTCTAAATTCCATAATGAAAGGATCAAAGTATTACAATGCATTTATTTATCCATATTTCATTTATACATAAGATCAAAGCAACTGAATTAACATACATTCCACTGACATAATATTACAATATCCATAAATACTTGGCTTCCAAAAACACCATGGAATCCAAAAGTTACAATATCAAGGTTACATAAAAGTTTGATACAATGACCAGAAGGTCTCAACTGAACTATGATCACGAACATGAGCTGGTACATGAACCACGAACCAAGAAACACCAATGAAGCCTTTCCTTGCTTGAAGATACAATCCAAAACATCCGATGGGAAGTGGCACTACCACCCAACCATGTGATCCCAAAATGGAACCACCCCACTGTGCTAGGAGATAGTAGAAGACCCTCAAGAAAGCAAAATAAGACAAGTACGAAAGAACTACATGACTCCGCAAACATCCATGTGACTCAACTCACAAACACTAGTGACTCTAAGGAGAGAGTGTCATCGCATGGCTTACGGTGGTTACCCTGGTAGGCCTGCATAGGTCTCGGCCCCCATCCTGGGTTATCCTGGTAACCTCTCCCGAACCTCCGGCTCCATCTAAGCCTCATGCAGACCCTACCAATCCTTTCGTGAAGACAAGGTGGTAAGTTTGCCATTCTAGGCCTTCTCACCACATCCTGAGCCTAATACAAGCACTCAACCATGTGCGAGGCACATTATCTTAATTAATGCACTTAATCCTTTAAAAAAAAATATTTCACCCTTTAGTTGCCTAGTTATGTTGTTTTCCTTTAGGGTTCCTGGCGAGGTATTACAATATACAAATAAAGAACAATACATACTAAATTGATTGTACAAGAATAACACAATATATGCTTTCTTGAGTGTAGTGCATGATTACAATGAATGTAGACCAAGGTTTGTCCATATATTGGACCCCTTGGTTACGAAAATTCTATTAAAAAGGCCCATTGGGATGTATTGTCCCCATTTTTGGGTTCTCTTGCTTTGTAGTTGACGTTGACGTTATAAGTGTGTGTCAACTTGTTTGGGGGGTAATTTGATGTTACTAGTGAGCTCAAATGGTTTAGTGGAGTTATTTGATGCTTATGTTATTTTTGGCTTTCGATGAGGTCTCCAAGAGCTCACCTAGTTGGGTCTGGTTATCATCATTTATCATTAGTTGTGATGTCCCCATCAAATTCCAGTCCACACAATCATTCTAAGATTAGTTTCTATAAGCATTACCTGCTGAGATCATTCAATTTCGAGAAGTCTCCTATGGAGACGAATTTATAATTTTCTAATGACAAAAGGAGATAAAGTGATCTTTTAGCAAAGATTCCTAATGATCATTGCATCAACCATATAGTCTCCAACGAGTAGAGAAGACAATCAGCAATATCCCCACCATGTAAAGATAGCTAAGTATTGGATGAAGCAATCCTTATAAGCACGTAACCCACTGCTATAGAAGAACATCTGAAACTATTAAGTGGTATTACAGAAGTCAGCAAGAGTAATATTATAAGGCAGCGATATTAATATGAACATTGTAGAAGGAGCTTATCACAAGATATCAAGAATATCAATTAAGAGCAGGACACATGATTGTGGCATAAGGGGGATCAAAGTAAAGAGACTACTTAATGATGATTAAGTCTACATGCATTAGAAACTGTAACTAATCACAGATCAGTTAGTTGATAAGGTGCGATTGAAAAATATATCCTAGGTGGATATCCACATTGACAACTAGGTGATCTCTTCTCCTCGTAAGTCTTCAATGGGAAAGTCATGCCAATATTGAAACTCATGAGAACCAAACAATCACATTAACTAACAACAATAATTGGTTGGTATATGGAAGGGATGCGATTAAGGTTGACAAACGAACATGGCCCATAATTCCAAGAGACGCCTCCACCTGATGGAGCAAGGATATAATTGCATTCATTCCTTCCTGTATTTTTATCCTTTATTTCCAGATTTGGAAGAGCTCGTTGTGAGCAGGCCGAAGGCCCAATATCGTGTGCATAATCCCATCAGCGATACATCTGAAACAACACCAATCACATTGCAAGTCAACATTGCCTAGATCTGAAAAAACAATTGACTTATTGTTGCATGCTATCGTCTCCAAATCAGACACAGTATCCATATATATTGTTGCAAGCATATAAGTTAACACCAGGAACAGCAACGTATCACAGCAAGGTGATATCAATACTTACATCTGTACATTCTCATTGGGATATCTTAGACAACAGTTTACTTAGCTTTATAGCTACCTTGATAAGGAGGATCGTTGCATACGAATCATCGAACATATCAGGAAAAGCAGAGATAATGCATCTATACGTAGCATAAGTAGTATTATACTTAGTGCGCACATATATTGATCAAGATCATTTGCATACACTTGATTGTTAATTTTAGAAATAGCAGTGAGATTGACTTCATATCAAGTAGAAATCATTGTGTATCAAGTCATTTTTGTATTGATTATTTTTATTTAAGTATTAATAGTGCAATTGAGGCAAGAAGTCTCTTGCAATTGATCTTTGCAAGTTAATTGCCCCTATCTTATAAGTCATTAAATAACGTAACATTACAAGTGGTATCAGAGCATTGCATTTTATGGATATATTGCATTGGTCCTAATACGGGACATTACATTAGTATCACACCTACGCAGTCGATTTTCAACCCTGATGCATTTTGACCATTGTCACTATTTGGGTGTATTATTGAGCTATATTTAATAATTTTAATTAATTTTATTTAAGGTTGCCATTTGAATTAAAATAATTTATTGTGCACCTGAGTATTTCTAGCTCGTTGGATAGGCAACAAAAAGTTTTAAATGTTGGGATGCTCAAAAGTGATTCTATGTGCTGGATTTTTTAAAATGTATTAAATCACTTTTCAAGGTTATGAGGCTTATTAAATTAATAAAGTGATTTTATAATGTAGTTTCTTGAAAGTTCTCGAGAAAAAACTTATAAAAAGGGAGCTGAGAGCTCATTTGGTATTATGCAAATTAATGGTATTATGCAAATTAAGGCAAAAGAAAGTTGGCTGTCCCTACTTAGACCACATTGAAGAAGAACAGTGTTGATGTGTTTTTTAGGCACAATCAAACACAAAATAAAATACCCAAAAGTATCTTATCCTCTCTTGAGCAAAATCTTCCCAAATGCTAAACTATGTGATCAATTGGAATACTCCAAGGTTTCTATTGTCGGGTCACGACTTGTGAATAAGCTCAATTGGTTATTGTGATTGCTGTTAATCCAAGGGGCCTTATGTACTTCTTAAGGGGTAAATGTCTAACTTTCAAGGAATGATTGTTCGAATGATATGCAATGCAGCTCACTTACTTACTAATACTAGATGTTTAATAAAGAAAGTGCAAAAGTCGAGGGTTGAGAGATACCAAACAACTCTAAGAATGCAAGGATGAGGGATGACTTTTAGTGAAACTCTATTAGTCTTTGCTTCAACATGCGAGAACAACTCCACAAAGGCTAATGCAATCTTCTAAGGAAATTAGAGGATTTTCAAATCGTTGCCAATGCATAGACACCATCAATTAAATGCATATCAATGATTGAATAACAATTGAACTAAGTCACTTTCAAGGGTTCCAGTTGACCACACAAGGCGAATTTGCAATCAACAAATTGCTAGTGGTATGGATTAGGAGTTTCACAATGAATCATACACAACATTCTATCATTCAACTTAAGTACTTAAACTAAATTTAAAACTTGATTTGAGAAGATGAATAATCATGCAAATGCTTCAAGGGTTGAATAGAAAACACCACAATTCAATGTTTATTAATCCAATAGCAAGAATAGCAACAATTCTTCAAGTCTCTTCTCCTATCTCCATACAAATGAAAATGAGTGGGGTTTATATAGTGTTTCCAAATATGACGAATGGCCAAGATTGAATGAAGATCGAAGGCCAAGATTTTGCCACCTAAACCCTAATTAGGGTTTGATACAATCAAAACCTATCTAGATAAACATTATCAAAAACGTCAGCCAATGGGAATGTGACATCCAATCGGCACAAATAATGAGGAAGAATCGTCCAATAACCAAAGTAATCTCAAGATTCCGAATCAAATTCGGAACATACCACCACGTTGATGCTGCTCTACTTTCGTACGACAGCGACAGTACGGTCAAAAAATTATATAACACCACCGTCGTTGTCGTTTTTTTTTTTTGGCACTGAATGTCCTCGATGGCACCCCGGCCATACACCAATTTACAACCCTCAGAACCATACGAAAGCGCCCCCGCCGCCAACACCAATTTACAACCATCAGAACCATACGAAAGTCCATGGCGCACAACATTTCAGTGATATTTTAAGATGCCAAAAACCCTTCTTTTCCACTCTGAATTTCCAGTGTCCTGGCTTCAAACTCCAGCAAATCATTTTAAATCTGGCCGTCGTCGTTTTTTTTTTTTTTTGGCACTGAATGTCCCCGATGGCACCCCGGCCATACAACCTCCCTGTATGGTCAACAACAGCACTGGCACCTCCGATCGTGCGGTCACCTTCCCAATCGTGCGGCCTACACCCCTCCACTGTACAGCGGACCATGACGACGGAGCGGCTGTGCGGCTTTGTGTGCGGCTGCGCGGGGGTTTATGCTGGATGTGCGGTTGACCACCGCACGATGGCATCCAACCTTCGGTGGCATCCACCGTACGGTGTTACCACCGCCGGTGGCCCACTGCACGGTGGTCGCCGTCAGTGTTACTGCCGCACGGTGGTCGCTGTCGGTGTTGCCACCGCCGGGGTGGCCCACCGCACGGTGGTCACCGTTGGTGTTACCACCGCCGTACGGTGGTCCGTTCCTTTTTTTTTTTTTTCCTTCTTAATATAATTTTTTGACCGTACTGTCGCTGTCGTACGACCGTACGGTTTTTTCAATTTTTTTTAAAATAAATTTTTGACCGTACAGTCGCCTGTCATACAACCGTACTCTTTTTTTTTTTTTCTCTCATCTCCTAATTTAGTTGTCTTAGAGAGTCGTCTGCTTGGGTCCCCTGTCTCTGGGATTGCCCTTCATCCTTCTCGGTTTTCCTCGCCCAAAAGTCTCCTTTTGTCCCGTGCCTCTCGAGTCGCCTGCCCAGCCTCTTAGGTCCCCTTCCATCCTCTTGGGTCCCCCTTCGGGCTCTCGGGTGTCCGTCCGGCCTCTCGGGTCCCCTGCGCGCTTCGCGTGGTAGGGTTTCAATTTGGGCCTATTGGCGGCAAGTTTATTTTCCATGGCCATCCGAAGACCTGGAACCACAAATTCTACAGGGACCACGGTCTCCTTCCCGTACATAAGAAGAAGAAGAAGAATAAAGATTTTGAAGACTGCGGTCTTCCACACAGGGTTCCAATCGTTGCCAACACTCTTCGGATTATCTACGTCACCAGGGTTTGGGGCGTCTCCCTTCCAATATTCTTTGTATTTCGGCAAGTACACCTCTGTTGGTTGCTCTGGTTCCTCTACTTCGAGCCTGTAGCTTTAGAACATTTCATAATCCTCCATTTGCCAGTGGAAGAGCCCGTTAAGTGAGCATACCTCACCTTCAGAACATCCCTCCAATTCGAGCACCCCTTCACTGTTCGGCTCCATCGCGTTCTTGCCCTTGCTTTCATCGAGACCCCCTTCCCCTTTATTAGAGTTCTCTGAGTCCGAGTCTGAAGAGGCGAGCTCTTCGCCGACATCTTGGGTGTGTAGGTCAATGGTATATTTCCGCCCTCCCTTCTCCATGGAAAGTGTATTTTTCTTCCAGTTGTGGTTTACCCTCGCATTGATCAACCACGCTCTCCCCAGGATGGCATCATAGCCTTTCTTCTTCGAGGGAATAACCACGAAATCTAACAAGAATGGTTGTTTACCAATCGTCACTTGCTGGGCCATCAACAGGCCAAGTGGCTTAATGCCGTGTTGGTCCGCTCCCACCAGGTTGAATGTGGGTGGCCATAGGGTGGGCTTCCCCAGCCGCTTCCATGTTTCTTCTGGTAGTACATTCACCCCAGATCCCCTGTCCACAATGGTGTCCTTCAGAATGGTCCCACGGATACCCATTTCTACCACAGCTGGGTGTCTACCACTGCTCACGGCTAGTAACATCGGGTCAGTCGAAGGGCTGGCGGAAACCTCCACCTGTGGTGTACTCTTCGTAGCGGTGGCGGGAACTCCTACCTGTGGTGCACTCGACGATGCGGTGCTTTGCACATTGGTGAGGATGGCAGTCCTCAATTGTGGCATAGAGTCTAGAAGGTCTTTTACCTTTATCGGCACCTCCATCTGCAAGATTTGCCAAGATTTGCCCAATGATTTTATTTTCCGCTTCCGTACGGGATGATGTACTCGCCACCTCGTTGTCCCGTCGTTCGGTTGTCATCTCACGTTCAATATTGGCCTTTGCCTCCCGTAATCTCTCCTTCTCCGTACGGGGGTCGGGATAAGTGGCTTTTTTCGTCTGGGCGCGGGTGATCGCCAGTACTTCTTTCTCACCAGTCTTCTCAGCCTTCTCAATGTTGAGGAGATTAACCCCTGCCTGCGGGCAATTTGCGTCTTCATGGTCGCCTGGCCCACACCAACGGTAGAGGTGCTGAGGGGTGGCTTCCTTCGTGCAATCACGGGCGAAGTGCCCCCACTGATTATAGGCCCTACATTGGATAATTGGCCGGCCCTTGGCGTCATACTGGATACGGCTTCCGTTATTGTTATTGTTGCTATTCCTTCCACCGCCGCGTCTGTTGTCCCGGTATCCTCCAGATGGTGCCGTTGTGTTAGTATGTTGGCCGGTACCCGCTGGTGCGGATGTTGTGGCCTGCTCCGTGAACAACACCTGGTTCATTTGCGTACTTTGGGTTTTCATGTTGTATGGGCACTCCTTGGTGAAGTGTCCCATCACTTGGCAAATCTCGCAGAATGCCTTCTTTTAGCAAGTACCCTTTGTGTGCCCTTCCTCTTTGCACTCAGTGCACCATATGTCCCCTTCGTTCCAACGAGTGCTTCTCATTATTTTGAATTCTTTTCTTATTCGCTCCATGTCTTTCTGGAGCGCTTGCACCCGTTTGCCAGCCTCGTCATTGCTGCTGCTTTCCTGTGAAGGGTCATCATCCTCAGATGAGGATTTATTACTTTTCTTCTTCTTTGATGTTTTGTGTTCGCTCTCCAAGTCCATCGCCCTATTATAAGCGTCGTCATATGACGTCGGGGGTACAATTTTCATCTTCCTCCGTAGGGAGGATTTCAACCCTTCAACGAACCATCGTTTCTTCAATCCATCTGCGGGTTGGCTTTCCATTTTACCCAAGAGTTCTTTCAGCCTCCGACTGTATGCCCGTACTGTCTCCCTGGTACCTTGTTTGGTACTGTATATCTCCGTTACAATTTCATTGTCATCACGGAGCAACCGAAACTCCCTCGTGAATTCCTTTTGTAGATTGGCCCACGTGGCCACTTTTTGCTTGTCCACATCGGAGTACCAATCTATGGCAACTCCTCGTAATGTGGCTGGGAACTGCTGTACCCAGTCATCCTGGTCTGTTACTCCGTTGGCGGACCAAATGGTTTCACATGTACGGCAGTGCCGTAAGGGGTCTTCCTTGCCCTCCCCTGTGAACTTTGGCAATTTTTGTTTACTCGCCATCCCACCGCTGGGTCTCGCTCCTCTAATTCCTTGTGTGCTTGTACCTGGCGATCCTTGGCCTCCTGCAACTGAACCTCCACTCGTGGGTCCTCCGGAAAAAGTTGCTGACACCAAACCAAACAAATTGCCTCCCGTACGGTACCCTTGTGCTCCCTCGGCACCTTCGGTCGTACCGTCACCTTTCGTTGTCTCCCTTCGGTTGTCCTCTGAAATGGACAAATTCTTTAGCAAGTCTCTGGTAGCGTCGATCAGGTTTAGACTTCGCCTTGTTTGTTCCACCAACTCTTCGCGGCTTCTTACCCTACGGTGGTATTCTGGCAAACTGTAGAGTTCTCCTTCGGCACCCTCCGTGACTCCTTCTGGCAGTCCTACAACAGTGTAGACAGTGTAGTTCTCTCCGTCTATCTTTGCCTCCGCAACCTCCGTGACACCTCTTGGGTTCCCTTCGGGCAACCCCTCGGCCGGTCGTCCCTCGGCAAGCTGCCTTAGCCTACGCCTTCGTTCTATCTGCTATCTGAGATTCAACGCGGTTTGTGCCACTTCCCATTCGTCACTCTGTATCTTTTTATTTTTGTCCTTATTTAGTCTATTGGGCATAAGTCACTTCCATACACAGCAAACACACGCCATGTACACAAAAAAACTTTTATTATTTTTATTTTTATTTTGTCTTTCGGCCACAATTTATATCAGCAGTGTGTCGGGATTATTACAAGGTTCAATTTCCTCCTGGCCTGGTGCCATCTCGTTCCGTTTCCCGTCGGCTGTTCTCTTCGTAGAGTTGCAGGATTTGTTGTCGTCGCTCTTCCTGGGCAATCTCCTCCAGGCGGGCCTGTTGTGCCAGCAATGCCTGTGCAAGCAACCCGGAGAGGTGGTTCATCAACCGGTTTACTGCCGGGCTAACCTCCAGCGCTGTCCACACGGCACTTGGTGGGATTTCTGCCTCCGCCGCTTCTCGTCGGACGTAGGTCTGAATGGCTACCTGGAGCAAAATTGAAAATTCTCGCGTTGCCGTGTCTTCTCCTGTGTAAAGTTCTGTTCGGGCGTCGTCGGCCTCTGGGTTTATTTCACCAACGGGTAGGCCCATTGTGTCTGTGCGCCATCCATGTCTTCCGTTCCCGAGTACGTCTAGGCAGCGGCGCCAAATGTTTGCCCTCTCGGGTAAATGGTTAAATGCAGAAAGTAAATGCACAGAACATAATGGAAATATATTAAATAACCAGCCTCTGTATTAATTCCACAGTCCATGTACAATAAGTGCTTATAACATTACATCTGACACGACTAACATGATCCCACTTCGAAGAAAAGGTACACAATATATAATACCCGAAGGGGTGCGACACAACCGTCGCGACTCCAACTACCTACCCGTCGGCTAACTAACTGACTGTCGTAACTCATTATTACCGACGACAACATAAACATAATATAACAACATAACATAATGATTATTCCCGACAACAACACTTAATCTCCAAGTGTCAACGGAAGGCCCTGGAATACACCGGTTAACCCATCTCGCTACAATCAACCAAACATCACCTGAAAGATTGCCAACTAACAACATGAAATGAATGCAGTTTCCCAAACTCTCTTGAGAGATAGTGGTGAATAACTGAACTATGCCTAGAGAATCTCCCATAACGGGTTGTACTGAAGACTGCAAGTGCTCAAAACCAAACTGCCCCAAGACTGAGGTTGCCATAAATAATGTGGGAAAACTAAGATAGTAGCGAGCAATAAGAAATCTCATTGAATACATAGGAGTCATGGGAGTAGCTGAAAAGCCATCTCCAATGAGCAAATGCCCTTTACCATCAATCTCCAACCATGTGCTAATCATTTGTTGGTCTGGAAATGCATACAAACTCATCTACATGCCAAGAATCGTAGTCTTGTGGGTGCTGATTGGAATGTGAACAGCGGAACCAACACTTTAATTTTGCCCACAACCCCAATCCTTAATCAACAACTCACTGCTAGAAATTGCAGCTGGATCCCAAACCCTGTAATCAACCCCACTTTCATCTCTAAAATCGGGAAAAACTTCATCATCCAACTCGAAGAGTGGATTGTCAAAAGTCATATCAGCATCTACATCAAACAAGGGATTATCAATCAGCTGATTACTATCATAATTCTCATGCTCCACCCAAACATTTTGCGGCTTCAAGCTCCTAATTGCATATTTTATGGGAGAATGTGCAAGTTGAAACTCCTTCTGAATTCTATCAAGCTCCTCCATTACTTGGCTGATCTCCTTGGCCATTTCTCTATTCTCCTGCTCTCTGAAATGTTTGGCTTCATAGAGCTGATCATTTGCTTCAAGAAATGTCTCTTGGATACTTTTCAAAGAAATCCTAGTGGAATCAAGCTCAATGGTGAGCTCACTAACCTCTCCCCTTAACTACTTAGTACGAGACAAAGTCTCATCTGCAAACTTGGTGGCAACATCCCTATCATGCATCATGTGTAAGTAAGCTGTTTTAATTTCTTCCATAGAGTTCTTTATTGTTTGCAAATAATTAAGTGAAATATTAAGCTCTTTTTTTCCTCTTGATGCACTATGGATTATGTTTTCAACTTGCCTATGTGTGCCATACAAACTCGATAAAACTTGCACTTCATTTTTATTGGATACCAAGAATGGTCTTTTCCAATCATGATCAAACAAAGGTGACAAACTGATGTTATGTTGCATGTAAAAATCAGAATTAGATTCATACCTATCATCAAGATATTCAAAGCTGTCCAAAATCACATGTGCCTCTCCCTTATCATTCTCAACAAAGAACTGTGAATCCAATTCAACAAGGCCACTATGTCCTTGCTAGAGATCAGCATACTCCTCATGATTGGTTGCCTCTGTGAGTAGATCACTCCCCAACTCATAAGTACCTAAGTCATCATAAGCATCATTGCTGGAATAAGATATAGAATCATCACCATTAGCTGATTGGAGAGTATCAACATAAATTTTCTTAAAATCTTTAGCTTCAACTGTTCCCATCTCTTCAAGACAACTTGGCTGCAATGCTAGAGGCGTTTGTTCAAATTCATCTAGGGGTCTTAGGCTGTCACATATTAAATTTTTTGATTTGCCTTCATTTGTAGGGACAATCTCCCCATCTACATCAGCTGATTCACTAGTTGAAACCATGCAATCTTCAAGTGAGAAAAATGTGACAGATTTATGATCACATACAATATCATTAAGGGAATTCATCTCTTCAGCATGATTATCAATAACGATCTCTAAGTCTCCAACATAGGGGCTTGTGCAACCCATACCTGTAGCAAAATGTGATTCTTTTTCTTTACAGGACATTATGCCATTGAAATGAAAGGAAGAAGCAGCATTATTGTATCCTACTAGTCCTTCAGTCGTATCAACGTCATTATATAGCTCTACATGTGCATTTAAACTTGTTGTTTTGACGATTTCATTGCATTCATTTTTCAGTATGTATAGATGCAAATACATCTACAGAAACATCCTGGAAATCAGTCACATCTTTGTCATGAGGCATGCTCTTCTCTTTAAATCCTCAATTGATTCTCTCATTTCCCACCAACTTTTCTTTATTCAAGAGAAGCTTCAATTTTCCCTCACATTGTTTGAACACACTATTGACCAACCCATACACAGCAGAAGGAACCCATTCCTGTTTGAAAACAACAAATATCATAGATAAGATAGGCTGGGATAAAAGTTAAAACATTACTTCCATTTATACACATGACCATAATAGTCTTCATTAGCTGTGATAATCTCCTTATCATGTTTCCTGCTGATGGTGACCAAGAAATGATGAAACATATTGTAGATCAGATCATGCAATCCCAACTCTATCAAAACATTACTCAATATGATTTTTACAAAAAATGTTAGCATAGCAACCCTTTGTGAATAATGGATATTGTTGTTGTCATCAAGATCTTGAAAACTATCCACAATTAGATACAATACCTCCATTGTATCCTCGTCATAAGGAATTTGAGGTGCCAAAATCCTCAATATCTCGCTCCAACAAGAAGTAATCATTAGTCTAATCCCATTATTGGAATGCCTCATTAAACTGTGTTGCCTTAAGGAAGTCACAACAAGGACAAGAGCTAGTTGTAACAAATTTGAAGGTGACTGCTCCACTAAGCTTAAGAATCCTTCTAATTCATTCAAAGTGTTGAAAACCACATCTTTTTTTTGATGAGTATTGATCTTTCTACTTGTCTCTTTGATGCAGGAGCACCGGTGTGGTTCTTACCGGTTTGAGCAGTTAGCAATGGAATTCCTTGGAGATCGTGGCATTTCTTCATGTTTGAGAGTTTAGCATTGTGGATTTGGATTTATTCCCTTGAGTTCGTTGTCTTTATCGTGTTCGAGATTCATGGCATTTGGATTTGATTCCGGTGAGATAACGATTCCGGTATTGGCCCGGTTGATATGTTCTTATCGGTTAGTCTTGCAATGTGTTGAGCTGAAGCGGGTTGCGGTTGATTTCCGTGACTTGCGGATCGTTGAGTTATGTTTCTTGAGTCTTTTCCGAGGTTCCCGGAGGACCGCGTGATGTTTTATGCACTTTGGAAGTTGTTCTTAGTGATTTGAGCCGACATGTTATCGTTAGCACGTTTCATGAACCGGTTGGTCTTTGGGCCGACTTGATCAAGTTATTATTATTTGCGGACGGTATAAAGAGAAGTTTTGCGAATCATTTGAGAAGACAGAAGACAGAAGACAGATGACAAAGGATAGAAGACATTGTCTTCTTATGCTTGGCGAATTTAGAAGATCTTTAGACATCCATCTTATGCTCCTTTCCATGCTTTTGTGTTGGTTTATCTTAGCAAACTTTGTCTAGGCGGACTTTCACATGCCTTGGACATTCTTTGCTTATGCCTTGGCGGACTTTGAGACCTTTTGGACATGCTCCCTCATGTGTTCCTTGGTGGACTTTACAAATCTTTTGCCATCTAAACCTCTTGCATGCTTAGGCGGACTTTGAATGCCCTTGGACATGGCGGACTTTGAGGTGCGCTTGTCATGTTCATCTTTGCTTCATGCCTTTCATCTTGGGCGAACTTGGAGCTTCATAGACAAGGCAAACTTGGCTTAGTCTTTGCCATCTTGCTTCTTGGTTTAGGCAGACTTCATGTCTTCTTGGCCATGTTAACTTTCATCTTTCCTTAGGCTAGTGGACTTGAGCTTCTTCTTGCCATTTCACACCTTCAAGCTAGGGCGGACTTGGATGATGTTTGGACAGGTTAGAGTTTACATCTTCTTGGACATGCTTTCTTTGCCAACTTTGTTTTATTTCTTGCTTTTGCTTTTGTTTTGCAACCATGGCGGACTTTGTATTGCTTTGGACATCCATCTTAAAGCTAGGCAGAGTTCAAGGTTCCTTTGCCATGCTTTCTAAGTGCCTTGGCAGACTTGGACAGCCTTGTGCCAACCTTGTTTATCTTTATTCCATCATGGGCAGACTTGGAAACCTCTTGGACAAGGCAGAGTTGGAAGGTTGCTTGCCCTCTTTGTTTGTGCTTGATAAGTGCTTGGTAGGGCGAAGTTTAGAGGCTGTTGGACATTGCTTGCTTTAGTCCAGGGTTTTCCAAGGGAGGACTTGGAGGATGTCCTACCATTAGCCATGTTCAACTTCATGCTTCAAACTTGGGCGAATTTCATCTGGACAGCCATGTGCCTACCTCCATTATCACCTTTATACTTGATCAGCCATGTTCATGCCAAGTTTTATCTGAAACAAAACCCTAATTAGGGTTACCACCTTGCTTTTTACACTTAGAGACCAAATTTTTTGATTCTGAGAACATGGGCAGTAATGATATGGCCTGAGGATCAAAACACTAATTCCAGAAAAAAGCAAAAAAAACATAACCCTTCTTTTTGTACTTAGAGGCAAAATTTTTCGAATTTGAAGACATGGGCATTGACCAAATGACCTGAGGAACAAAACTTAGGTTCTACTTTAAAAAAAAATAGAAAAAAGCAATAAGTGAAAAAAGCAAAAAGCAAGCCAAAAACACTGCTTCCTAGATTGTGCTCAAAGTGCCAAAAACAAAACTTTCTATCTTTAGAAAAAAACAAAAAAGTAAAAATTCCTAAAAATAGAAAGCTGTCAGAAATGACCCAAAGAAATTGTGATCCTCGTCCTTCAGACCTTCTAAACACTTTGACAACGTTCAAACACTGATCTGACCATGAATTCTCTACTTGGCTCAGGATGATCTTTCAAAACTCTAACTAATTGCAAAAGATTGGTGATTAGCAGTTGCGACGCCAAAGCAAAACCTTAAAAAGCAAAAACAGGGGGTCCCCATCTGCAATGGGACGATGTGTGAAAAAGGTCACAACACATCCATAATACTCAAAACTAAAAAATCTTCAAGGACTAAAATCAATATCATGCAGCATCTCATGCCCATAAACTCAGAGTAATCAATATCAACAATGCCACTTTCTATCACAAGCACATGCAATAGGAAATAAAGTCTACTCAACTCACAATCAAACTCCACAACATATCTCCTCAAGGTGTCAAGCAGAGCCATGACTATAAATGTGACTTCTCCAAATCTCCTTGCAAAGAGGAAAACAATCCTTTGCAAGAGCTCAACAAACTCATCCCCATAACTCCACATGAATCTACTAGGCCTCAATTGAATTATTCTGATACAACCATGGAGACTTCTGAAAACTCTTATGTTTCCCACTCCAAGCACCTTAGAATGATGAACCATAGAAAGCAAAGGATAACCAAGCAAGCAAAGGTTCGCTGTCCCAATCATAAGAAGAAGAGAGGGCATAAGGATGACCACTAGTTAGAGCTTGAACACTTCCCATACATGGATACTGATTGCCCCAACTCACCATACCTCTCATCTGAGACCATAATCCTGCTAGGAGACTGTGAAGTTTGAAAAAGAGTACACTAACAACCCACAGTCTGAAATGATTAACTTGAGATCTGATCTTAAGAAAATCAGCGTCCAGGAAGATGAAAGGAAGATGAACAACTGCTGCAACACAGGAAATCGTCATCCAAAACAACACATCTGCATACGTCCAAGGCTGGAAATGTTCTCTCTAGTGACTGCAACTCCACATAGAACTGTCATTTGCTCAGAATATCTTTCCAGTCCACTAGTTGATGATCAAAAGGAACCATCAAACACATCTACTGATCAGAATCTGAACTCATGTGTAAGCTGATCAAATTGTGGACAATAGCGCTAAAGCTCATTGTCACAACTCCAAGGCTCTCTGAAATATGAGCCATAGCATGAAGAAGTTCGCTGTCCTGGACCAACTTTGGAGGTAAACTGTTAAAGTTTACAACATAAACCTTCATAAAGAGAACTCCTTGAGTTTGGAAGGTCTGAAATAAACAATAACTACTGCTGTAAATTATTGAAATCAATGAAGTGCAATCTGATTGAAGTGCTCTACATAGAGGACAACAGTAATACCAATGAATTTTCCAAGTGTAAGCATGAAAGTTGAGCATTCCAATGCTAAAAAATAAATCAAAAGTGGCTGGATAACATGTCCAAGCAATCTCCAATTGAAAACCATTACTTGCATGACCAAAGAAATTGAACCAACTCCATTGAATGAGAGTAAACCATAAAGTGAAGTGACTAATATGCAACCAATCAGCGGGCCCAAATCTGAAAATGTGATCCATTCTTTTCCAAAGAAGATGCCCAAGAGTATGCATTTGATCAATGCTCCAATTTTGAAATAATATCTCATGGGTGCAAATTGCACCTAGGTCCCAAACTCTGCAATGTGATCCACCCTCATTATTGACGTCAAAAGGAACTCCCACATGAAACTTGAAAAGTGGATTGAGAAATGTCCAATCAACATCTGATCAAACAACGGGTTATCAACCTGCTGATTGCTATCATAGTCACGTTCCACCCAAACATTCTACTGCTCCATAATCACTTTTTCTGATCTGAGGGGACAAAGAGGAAGATCATACTTCTATTGAATGCAATCAAGCTCCTCCATTACTTGAGTGATCTCCTTGGCCATTTCTCTATTCTCTTGCTCTCTTAAAAGTTTGGCCTCATAGAGCTGATCATTTGCTTCAAAAAGTGTCTCTTGGACACTTTTGAAAGCAAGCCTAGTGTAATCAAGCTCAATGGTGAGCTCACTAACCTCTCCCCTCAATTGCTTATTCAAAGACAAAGTAACAAAAGGCTGAAAAGAAAGCTCCAACTCAGCTCTTGAAACTTCTCTTGGTTTCCACATTGTTATTTTCACCAAGTGCAATGCTAGAACCAAGTGATGTTCCATCTTCCCACTCAAAAAGTGGATTGTCATGTCTTCTCTATACCCATCTCAAACAATGGGCTATCAATGGAAACCACAAACTGATTTTCCAAGCTGCTATGTGGAATACCAAAATTAGAATCTTTATCATACCTTTCAGCAGTGATTCCATGGCTGCCCCAAGTCTCATATACCTCCTTTTCGAAGCTTGTCTCGATGAGGTGAAGGTGATGAAACAATGCTAGATTCACTTAGTGGGGAACCAAAAGAAATCCTATTTTCTTATAACATTTTTATAACTTGTAGTCGGGTTTTACAAACCCGATTACAAGTTTGTTTGTTTTATTTATGTCTTTCTTTTCACTTGTATTCGGATGTGAGAAACTGGACAACAAGTCTTTTGCCTCTTATGAGCAGTTTGCATTGGGTTTTTAGAGCTCTATTACAAGTTCGAGCTAGTTCTTCTTTTCCTTCATTTGCAAGTTTGAAGAATACTCTTAGAGCCCGTTTCTTCTGTATCTTTCTTTGCAATTTTAGGGGATTCTAGTTAATATGGAAGAGATTGCGTTCAAAGAGGGGTTTTTCTTGATTTACTTATAAGTTTGAAGCTCATCCTCGCAAACCCTTCAAAGATTTCATTGCTTTTCAAGATTGTACTCGGTGTTTTGGATGGCTTCTTTTTTCCAGGTATGTTCTTTCGATTTGTTCTTTCTTTGATGTTCGTGCTAGGGTTTTTGCATTGTTATTTGATTGCATCTCCAGTTCGTTCAATGCATTATTTTCTCTTTGTAGTTTGTTCTATCGTTTTTTCTCTTTGGCGCCTTTGGTAACTTGCAATTGGATATTTAGAATCCTATGGCAAGTCTTTACCATTGCATTGTTTTTTTTATTGCAAGTATGTTTGTTCCGCTTTGCAAGATCTTTCAACGCAAAGTTCTTCCCAAATCGCATAATGTGCAATCGGGTTGGATTGTGGGTTTTATTTTATTTTATTTTTTAAATGCAAATCATATAGTAGCTTGTATTCGGCTCTTTTGGACCCGATTGTGAGGTTGCTTTCAAGCATTTTGTTTCCCTCATATCGCTTAACCCACAATCGGGTTTTTCCTCCCTTTGTGCAAGTATCCTTTGCCAATAATGATCACTTGCAGTCGGGTCTTGAAGAGCCGACTACAAGTGATTTATTCATATATTTTTCCCAAGCATGTTTTTAAGCGATATCCCATGTTATTACCTTGTAAGCAATTTTACAACTTGCAGTCGGGTTTCCAAGACCCAACTACAAGTTAGAGATGCACACTGCCCTCTTTAATCACTTGCAGTCGGGTCTCGAAGACCAGACTACAAGTGTGAGTTGCAACATTTCCATATTTGCAGTCATACCCCTTATTGCTCAAGATGCTTTCTAAGATGACATGTGACATATTAGCTACCTATATCGGGCCATTCGAAATGCGATTACAAGTACCCATTATTGCTTGTTGTCAAAATATATGGTCACACTTGCAGTTGGGTCTTGGAGACCCGATTACAAGTGCAAGTTATAACATTTTTCCCACTTGCAGTCACCATCACAAGATCCAATTTCCACTCCCATCACTGTCCAAGCTCTTCCATAAAGCATCTTTGAGTTAGGTGAAGTTGTTTCTTGATAAAATCGTTCCCAAGTTGTTGCGTGAGCATTAGTTTTTAAGGTTTGAAGATTATGGAATCTCCAGTTGCTGCTGAAGATGTTCTTACTCTTCTAAGTTTTCATCACAGTGTTGCAGATTCTTGTTCGATGTCAAAAGAGCCAGCATCACCCCCAAACAAGAAAATGAAATACAAGTACAATAAATATCAAAATGAGGTTGCTCCCATTCAGGTGGTTTCTCTCATTGATAAGATCCGGGACACAGAGATCGGACATGTTGACATGTCCGAATTTTTTAAAAGAACGGAGTGTTCACCAACGCATGAGATGCAGTTGCTCCTAAATAGCCATATTCATTTGGTCTCATCTTTTCCAGTAGCTGCCCTAGAACTTGAGTCCGTGCTTGCATGTGCTACTCTTTTTGACAGAGAAACAAGATCAATCAGGGATGAAGATGGGAATGTTATAATCAGATTGGATCCAAAAACAATCGACAAGATCTTCAAAGTCCCCACAGCTCCATTGTATGCAGACATCACTATGAAGAGTGCCTTGGATCATTACAATCAAAAAAGGTTAGAATGCATCAAGCACATTAATGCTAAGTGGCTGAAAACTCTGCAGACCTGCTTTTCAAGATGGCCTAAGTTATATCGCTGCGACTTCTTTGAAGAAGTAGGTGACATGAGCACACCTTCTTAGCAGGATAATGGGGTTGAAGCATTCCAATGTGTTTGAAATTTGGATGTATAAATACATTGTTGTAATGAGGAAGGGGTAGTCTCACATTTTCTGGGGAGAAATCATCAGTGATAACTTGTGCGAGCAGCTGTCACAAGTTCTCACTTCTTTCACTTTTTATATGAATTCATACTTGGTGTATATTGCAACATCACTTAGACAATTTCTAGGTCTTTCTACCAAGGGTGACAGGTCACTAGTTCCAGTATGGAAGTTCTATGATCAGTTGACTCTGAAGCCCAATAGGCTTCATTACAGAAGAGTGCAGGATGCATTCTTTGGTTACTTCATGTGTCTCTTTGACAAAACGCTTAAGAACAGAAGAGTTTTCAAGGCTGCATGGAAAAAGGTAAATGAGTATGGATGTTTGTTCTTGCAGTTTCCAAGTTTCACCTACATGAGGGTTGGATGTTTTGAGGGGCAGCCATACATGTTACCTCGGTATCCCACTGATAAGATTCTTCTGATGGAGTTGACAAGACAATTGATGGTAGTTCATGCATTACATCTTGCCAATCATAAGTTGGGTATCAATATTTCTTCACACAATCCGTTGCAGATTGGTCGATATTCCTTGAGTACTTTCGCAAGGGCTAAGGCAATGGAAATTGAACTTCAGGAGATCAAGTTAAAACAATTTATAGCAAGGAAGGATTTTGATTACCGAGGGATGAAGGACAAGATCAAGAGGCCCTTCACTCATGTCCATCGTCTGGAGGATATATGGATTGATCTCCGCACTGAAGAGGAAATGCGGAGGATGGATTACAACAGGAGAACCTTAGAGAAAATTGTTGATCATGATTTAAGCAAGATTCCAAAAGGCATGGTAGATGATGGAAAGATCCTTGATCCAGAATACCTTAAGCAAAGAGTAGCAAAAGCTCCTCTTCCTTCTCCACAATGTTCCAGAAAGGAATGTGACTCGATCATTGACAGATGTCAGCCCATTATTGCTAACACTAACACTTGGCTCAAGGATAATAATGTTAAGACTATCAAGGTCAAGGTTGAAACAGGAAATGATTTAGATGGGCTTGTTGGGCGCAGATCCGAGGTCAGGATTAAGTCTAAAGAAGGTGCTTCTTCTTCTGGCACAAGGATCAAGTTGAGAGTGAGTAGAGCTCTGGTTATCCCTCCACCAGAAGTATCATTAAAGGGGAAGGAGAAATCACAAGTGCAGATTCATGTTATTGATGCTGACAATGATACTCATGAGGAGAATACAACAGGATCACCTCGTTCTGTAGGTTCGGAGTCTCCTCATACAACCATTCCCCAATTATCATTAGATGTGCGTATGTCTCCAATTGATACGGATGTAGATTCTTTCTCCACTGTTCATGTGGACCTGTGGAACCAAGTACACTTGCCTGTACTATCATGGAAGTACCTGTTGAGATCTCTCACAGTGGCTTGGAGAATATTTTTGACGTGAATCCCTCATATGTCATCTTGTCTAGTGTTGCCCTTTTTGAGATCGATACTTATGCAATGAGTTTTGATAAATTAATGACAAAAGCAAGTCATGAATTACCATCTGAGCAAAGGATTGTCGCTGTCCAAACAGAAGCTTCTCCTTGAGTCACAACTATGGCATAGGTAGAGCCTGTTTCTTCAGAAACCACAGTTGCTGCCCCTGATATGAATTCATTAGAACTACCCCCTTGGTTGACTTCAATCACTCCTAAGAGAAAGAAGCAGGAGATCTCTCCCGATATATTTGATTTCCAGCAAGTTGCAAAACTTAAGCCCAGAGTCGTGAAGAAAGCAAAGACAGTCTCGCAAGTAGTGGTGGACAATAATAGAATGAAATATGCAGAAGTAGAAGAGCCATTGGTTGAGAAGCTGCCAGATTACAGGCTCACCAGAATAGAACTTGGGAGACAAACACATTCTGGTCTTATGCATGGTGCCACGGATTCAATAGCGTCTTTGGTCCAAAGTTAAGATGAATTACTAGCGAAGAGGAATGAGCTTAAGGAGAAAAATTCAGTAATTCAGAAAATAACAAATTCTTCAGAACAGGTTCATCCATTGACCTCTTCTACATCTGAAGAATTTGTTAAATTATTGGAGAAGGTTGCTCCAGAAGGCTGGGACGGTTGACTCGGGTAAATCAGTTGATTGATCAAGGAAGCCAAGTGTTGAAGAAGGCATTGCATGTTTTGAGCAATGTTAGAGCAGCAAAAGTTAAGGTAAACAAGACTTTGGAAGTTTTCCATCAAAGTCTTGTTTCAATTGAGAATGACTTGAAGATTTGGCATGAGATGGATTAGATCAAATTGGAGATACTCTGTAACAATATGGTGATACCTGACAGAGAAAAATATATAGAATTTGATGAACTTCTGACAAATAAATCATTGGTTTTCAAGGATCTCATCAAAGATGTTTAGGTTACACTTGAGATGAGTGGCAAAGTTGAGCAAGACATACTCTCTAGTTTTGATAAGATATCTTGCAAAATCCTAAGTTCAGATGGATAGTTGCTCACAGCAGATGTGATACTTGCAGAAATGATATCATGTCTTCGCTAGGAATTAGAGTCAGAACAATTTACTGTGGATTCAATCCATAGATTTGTAAGCTATCAAGTTTTCTTTGATAAAATGCACACTGTTCTTGAAGAGCACAGGGAGGCAACAGTAAGATATTATGATGTTATCATTAAAACTCTCAGATATTGGTTCTTGGGGAAAAAGGCTGGGTCCGGATCTTGGTTCTTGCCTGGTCCTAGTCTGAGCCTGGTTCTCCCTGGGTTCCACCCGGGTCCTGCCCAGGTGGCTGGGTTCTCAAAAACGGGGTCCACGGGTCCTACAAGTCAAAAAGTATAACCAAACATGAAAATTATAGGTCAAAAAAGTAAAAAATGTATAAACAAACTTGAAACTTGAATATTATCTTTTTTGCAAATTATGAATATGATATTACATTTACGATATATGAATATCAGATTATTTATTGGCATTGGCAATTATGGATTTATGATTTATCTGTTATCATTTATGTATCATTGTATGGGAAAGTTACATTGTATGTTTCATATTTGTATGTTTGAACTGTGAACATATATATTTATAATTTTTATGTTTGAACATATATTTATATATACATATATATATGTGTGTGTGTGTGTACGGACGAACCCGTACTCGTACCTAAGTGTTTTTTTTTTTTTGACGAATCCGCGAATCCGTACCCGAATCCAAACCTGAATACGAACCCGAACCGGTAACTTAGTTAAAACTGTTGTAGTTGCGAGGAACACAGGAGGTCCTGATCCCAATGAGTTGCAGAAATCTATCAGTAATTTCTAGTCTTTCAGGGCTAAGAATGGAAAAGAATAAAAGTGTCTCATGACACTTACTCTTTAGTTTATGTTTTTTGTTTTTGACAATTTACTTGTAAAGACAAATTTTGTGATTGCAAGTGTCACTTTCACTTGCATTTTTGTAAAATGTAATTACATGTAAGACAACTACAAGCCGAGTTAGATTAGGACTGTAGTTGGAATAAGTCATGGTGGTTGAGAGAATTTCTCAAGTTAGTTAGGATCCTCCCACCTTTTTCTCAAGGCACCTCTACTATATATACACGAGGGTGCCCTATGTATTTTGATCTTTTTTGGCAAGCAAGTAAATTCTGCAGAATTTTGTACTCATAAAGACTTTGAGCTTTATAGTTGTAATATGTTCTCTTTTGAGTAATATAAAGGAGTATGGGATTTCAGACTTTGTGTTGAAATCTTACTTTGTTCCCATTGTGTTCTTGTGTCATTTTGGAGCATTGCTTTGTGCTTACTTGAAGATTGTAGAAGGTTGCTAAGAAGAGCTTCACCCCAAATACTTGCAGACTTTGTGTTGCAAATATTGAAGGTGGAATTAGTTTAGTTTATGATTTGAAACTGAGAAGTGTTGCAAGACTTTTTGCTTTTAGTAATTCCCATCTGAAGTGGTTTCTCAAAGTGCATCATATTTGCAGAATTTGCACTGCTATATGCTATACTTTGTTCTTAAATTATCATTATAAAAGGTTAGATAGGATTTCAGATATTCAAGACTTTGTGCTTGTTATTGTTTTCCCATCCCAGAGGAGCTGACGGAAGTCTTTGTGCTTTCAGGTAACTTCATTTCTTCTCTCGATTTTGCTTTAAAAGTTGTTGTTATTATTTCTTTACAACTGTCATTACTTTTCTGTGAAGAGAAAATAATATAGTCTTTCTTGAAAGAAGAGGAAAGATTGCTGTCCTACCTATATTAGATTAAATTAGTAAGTAGATAGCGGGAGCCTTCCCTAAATTAGGAGAGTATTATACTCACACACTGTGGCTGAAACCACAATTTTGCACATCCCCTAGGTGTACAAATTTTTCAACCAACATGTTCGTCTCAAGAAGAACCCACCATGCCGATGTTGCGACACTTTGATCACATCAGTGAAAACATCACGCCAAAACTGCACTAACCTCCCTTGTAACTCCAAAATGTTACCATCCATGATACTCAAACTGAAAAATCTTGAAGGACTAAAATCAATATCATGCAGCATCTCATGCCCATAAAGCTCTAAGTAATCAATATCAACAATGCCACTGTCTATGACAAGCCTGGGCAATAGGAAATAAAGTCTACTCAACTCACAATCAAACTCCACAACATATCTCCCCAAGGTGTCAAGCAGAGCCATGACTGTAAATGTGACTTCTCCAAATCTCCATGCAAAGAGGAAAACAATCCTTTGCAAGATCTCAACAAAATCATCCCGATAACTCCACATGAATCTACTAGGCCTCAATTGAATTATTCTGATACAACTATGGAGACTTCTGAAAACTCTTAAAGTTCCCACTCCAAGCACCTCAGAATGATGAACCATAGAAAGCAAAGGTTTGTTGTCCCAATCATAAGTAGAAGAGAGGGCATAAGGATAACCACTAGTTAGAGCTTGAACACTTCCCATACATGGATACTGATTGCCCCAACTCGCCATACCTCTCATCTGAGACCATAAACCCATCCAGCCAGGAGACTGTGAAGTTTGAAAAAGAGTAGACGAACAGCCCACCAAGTCTGAAATGATTGACTTGAGATTTGATTTTAGGAAAATCAACATCCAAGAAGATGAACAGTTGCTGCACCACAGGAAATCGGCATCCAAAACAACACATCTGCTCATGTCCAAGGTTGGAAATATCCTCTCTAGTGACTCCAACTCCACATAGAACCATCCTTTGTTCAGAATATCTTCCCAACCCACTAGTTGATGAGCAAAAGAAACCATCAAATGGCTGCTAAAGAAGGAAACAACACCATCAAGACTGAAAATTTGTTCCTTATCCCTCTAAAGATCCTTCTTTCCACGTGTAATAAGCTCCATCAGACCATGTTGTTGATCTCGAGCCTGGATACCCAATCGAAATTGATTTTCAACACACTAAAAAGAAAACTAAACACATCCCAAAGATCTAGTAAAGACCAAATGCATACTTAAGAAATTGATGTCTCCTCTAGTGAACCCTTAAAGCCTAACCATGAAAGCTTCAACAATATTGGAGTACGGAACAAATGTTGTCCTCAAATCCAACTCCCAAAATGGACTAGTATGAGCCTTATTATTATTCAACCCAAGGAATAGGTTATCAAGAATGCAATCACCACATTCTGGTCCTTTCTCCCCTACTTTGAGTAACAAGTCTGAAATCTTCACTCCTTGTTGCTGCAATGCAACCTTGGACGGCTACTAAACTGTGTTTAGACAACACCTTGATGCCAAAGATGTTAAAATCATCCCGATTCAACACTTCCCAAGTGGAGTGTTCATCCTCAACCCCACTTGTGCATTCAGTATCAAGTAGCCTCGGAAGATTACTATTCACAAAACGTGGCACATCCTCATGGTTTGACATCACATCATCCATACCTTGGAAACCATACTCAGTCTCATGTTCGATCACTTCACCACATGTTTTATCATCCATCACAAAGAGAGGGTTTTCATAACTTTCCACGATACCCACTTCAAAGAGAGGGTTATCAAGAACCTGGAAGCCATCCCTTTCCTCTTGCTCACTTCCATCTTGCTGATCCGAATCTGCACATGCAACCTTTGTTTTTCTTGTGAAGTTCTCAAGGTCAAACTCTTCTCGAAGACCGTCAAGCTCACCAATTACTTGCTTGATTTCTTCAACTCTTTGTGCATTCTCTTGCTCCCTGAAAAGTATGAAATCAGTTAATTGATCTTCTACCTCCATTAGAACCAATTGAGTATTCTCTAACATGTCCTTTGTTGACTCAAGCTCAAGAGTAAGCTCTTCAACTTTCCTCTCTTTTCTTTGGAAAGCATTAAGGATCTTCTTTGCAGATTCGATGGCATAATTACGATCTGTGATCAATTGTATGCACTCTGACTTCAATGTCTCCAAAGAGCCTTTGATTAGTTGCAGATTAGGAAGAGCAACTTCATCCTTAACTCCTTTCCGTCTCTCTTCAATTTGAGCCTTCCAATAGAGTTTTTCTATCAAACTATGTGTACGGTCAAACCCAGATGGAACTTGCACCTTATTCTCAAAGGACCTCATGAATTTATCTTTCTACTCGTGAACATGCAAAGGTGGTGCACTGGTGATTGGTTGTAACTGAAAATCAGAACTTTGTTTCTTGTCTTTGCTGCCCTCAAAGCTGCTCCAAGACTCCTTTTCTTCACCACCCACTAGCTGCAATTGTTCAAAATCATAAAGTGGATAAGATTCTACTAAATCTTCAAGTTTTTGCTTGCCACCAACTTCATGAAGTTTTTGCTTACCACCAACTTCATGAATAGGTAAATCAGATTTGTATTTTAGAACCTCTTTAAACTTCCATCATCAAGAACCATATGGTCCTCTAGCTCTACATCCTCCTCGATGTCCTCTTGATCAAAGGACGTGGTAGCCTCCAACTTGATCAATGAGTCATTGTTGATTGCTATTTTGAAAGTTTCTGCAGAAACATATTCTTCTTTAGTGGTTGCAACCTTCTCAAAGGGGCCATTATGGACTTTTGCGAAGAAAAATCTTTTTCCAAAGACACCTCCTCTAATGGCCTATTCATAGCTTACAACACAATTTGTTTTTTGAGCCTCATCAGGATCAAAGGGAAATTCATCCCACGGTTTCCTCGCCGTCCTTACCTGCCTTCACACCTGGATCCCAAATGCTAAAGGGTTGTTTGTTTTGATCAAAAGGAAATCGCTCATTGTACTCCTCTTGGAGTGTTGACCCTTTGATGAGGTCATCTCCCAACTCACTAAAACTGACATCTTCATAAATATCTCTCTCCAAGGTATTAGTTTGATAATCAAACTCAAGACCACCCATGTCAACAACTTCATAATGTCATAAAGAGTCTTCAATGCTAGTTGTTCGGAAAACAGTATCATCTTTGCCTTCAATTTGCTCACCATGTATAGGCATATTTTTGTCCTTATCATTGATAGTCCATAAGTGCAGTCTGAAAATGCAGTTTTTTTTCCAGCAAAGGGAAAAAGAAAACGGAATACCACACAGCAAATTTTCATCCAAAGGAAAAAACAGAGTTTTATTCTTGAAAAATGCAGAAATTCTTTTTTTAAAATTGCAAGCGAAAAACCCAGAAAATTACAGAGATTTCATTCATGGAAATGAGATATACCCAACGCATTGGTACAGAAATTCCCCAGAAAATAAAAAAAATTATATATAGCTGCTGTGCGTAAAAGGAAACTAACAGAGTTTCATTGAGGAAAAAGTACAGAGATAACACAAAACGAAAACCCATCAATGTTTTGTGCCTATGGAAATTTGCAGAAATTTTGTGCGTACAAAAAATTACAGTGTGTTATTCCTTGAAAAATGCAAGCAAAACTCTTTAAAATACAGAGATTTCTTCCTTTGATAATGCAGATTTTTTCCAGTAAGGGAAAATGAAAAATGAAAATCCCACTGGCAAAGCTCGTGCCAAACAAATTTGCCGAGTTTACAGTTGAGAAAAAACAGTAAAAAATGCAAAGTCTCCGAAAATATACAGTCCGAAAGAAATACCTCTCATTTTTCTGCAAAAGAAGCAATGCCATGGTTTTTAAAGGAAACCCTATGAATTCCAAGCGTGGAGCAAACCGAATCAAGTCTCAGACAACTGTTGTACAGAAGGAGTCATCACGCAGCTCCCATTTTTTCCATCTGCAGTCCGAAACCCTAGCATCTCGGCGAGTTCCTCTTAACCGAAAGTTGAATGCAAAGATAAATGATAGACTTAGGTCTTCCTTCACGATATATTCCTTTACTTTGCCTTTTCCCATTTTAATGGGATTATATTTTTTATTAAATACAAGGTAATAGATACATGGTGGTTGAGTCCCAAACTCCCACTTATGTGTTACGATATATCTTTGCCTAGCTATGGGGAGGCTTTAAAACCCCTAAGTCTTTCAAAGACTTATAAACTATAAAAGATGTTAATTAATTTTAATATTTATTTATTATATCAATGTTGTAAAAATTTTACATCTTCAAGCAACATTAATATAATAAATAAATGTTCAAATTAATTATTTTTGCATATAATAAAATTTCCTAGCAATATTCTTATAAGGAAATTGATTTTTTGCCTCTTTTTAACCTTTTGAATTTAATATCTTTCACCCATAGACACATGAAAACTATAAAATGAATATTCTAATTGGATAATTTATAAATCCAATTAGCATTTGTTATTTGTGTCTTTAATGTTTGTTTCTAATATGCATATGGAGGGAAAATTGAATCCAAAAGACGTAAAGTTATCTCATGAGTTTGGGGTCGGATTGGAGCTTAAAATGCAGTTATCCATGAGTTTGAGCCAGTTCTCCAGCAGTTAAAGCTTGATTTTGAGTGTTTTATGGGTCAACCTTCAGTGGACCAAGAGTTTGCACATGATTTCACACATTTATGCAGAATTTGAAGCCTTTTGGGGGGGATTTCTTTCTCTACTTGGATTTTGGAGATATTTTTGACTTGGAGATCACTCAAGTATGCTTTCAGTTGACTTGCAGTCATCTTATTCTTGCCTTTGGAAGGCCTTTTGCATAAAGGAAGGAAGGATTTCATTGGAGGGGGGTTCTGGATTTTTTCTCAAGCTTTGCAGAGATTTCTTTCTTGTAACCTATTTATAGTTTTGACAGTGAATTCAATAAAAATATCAATTTATGCCTTCTCATTTCTGAGCTTATTTTTCATTGTGTGATTGAGAGTAATTATCATTTTTGTGTTATTTATCAAATAACCTTTCTTGAAATTTTTGTCTCATGCATGAGTCACAGGTTATGCATTGTGATTTATCAATTTAATTGTTTGTGAAAGTCATTTCCTTTCAATTTTTCTGAGTAATGATCCTTTGCATGAAACATTTTTTGTGATATAGATTCGGAGATGTTATATGTGTAAAACAGGTGGATTTAGAAGAGTTTTCCTGTCATTTTTCAGATCATATGGTGTATCACCAGGTTCTTATTTTCCTTTTCATCTTCATTTATTCCCTCTCCCTTTTCCCCAAAAGCTGTTTTTCAAGGTCTTGTTAGACTAGGTGATCCATCAGTATCAGGAACCGGCCTATCTGGAGGTCCAATTATCATAATAGTTTACCTACAGACTCATGATTGTTCCCATGTTATCCCAAAGTGCTAGGTTTTAATAACTTAGTTTTCGGGTGCACTTTTGGGCCTTAACAATAGTTATTCAAGTTTTGGAAAATAACTTGTTGAAAGATCGGAGATTGCAGAATATCATAAAAGAAGTGAGCTTGTTAGCAGAAAGCTTTGAGAGCATTTTGTTTGGGAATTTTTACAAAAAAAGCAATCAGGCTGCAGATCAACTAGCAAATGATGGCATTGACCAATTTCCATTTATGGCTAAAGTTATTGACCCTCCCTGATGAGTGGGTAATCAGGGTGATAATTCCTTTGCTTAGGAAGGACTCCCTTATGATAAAATGGTTTTGCCTTCTTTTCAATTGTCCCCTACCATTTAAAAGTTGGATGATCTTGAATTTCAATTATTAATAGGTAGGGGCTTTGGTATACATTGCTAATCCCACATATGCTTTCCTCCATCTTGATTTTATAATTGCATATTTTGTGCTGAAGTGTAGAAAAAGCTAAGGGAAAAAAAATTTAACTGGGTTCTGCTTTTGGCTTTCAAGCTATTACATCTCATTTTTTCTCTTGTTCTTTTGTGTCTGCATGTTGCATGATTCCAATGCGGCAATATGAAGCACAACTCTTTGACTAGGGAATCTACTTATGGTAGGTGGTATTTAACTGCCAAGCCATAGAACCTTTTGCATTCTTGATGTAGCTAATTTCAAATTTGTCAAAACAATTTCAGGGGATGAGGGCTTGGGTAATACTATTGATTTATATGCTAGAGCCTCCATTATTGAAGATTTCACAATCAACTGCTAGGACTCTTGATGAAGCTACCAAGAGCTAGATTCTCAGTAGTATTATCCCCAATGATGTTATTTTCCTTGGTGACTACTTAGATTCTGGAAAGATAGAGATGGAAGAAGCCCATGCACTACTACGGTAGATAGGGGAAACTGCAAATTTAGGCTGTATTTCTCAGTCTTCAGCTAAAATGCTTGCTGAATTATTTTATAGTGTTAGGAAGTTTGCTCCTATTGTCTGGTTAATCTTCATGGTGTTCTCCACAATGTGAGCCTTGAGGTTTCAAGTTTATATACCTTATTGGTTCGAAGAGTGGATTCTTCTGCACTTTTCATCACTCTTTCTTGGAGCTTGGCAATTGAGGTGGAGTCTAAGAAGGAATCAATGTCAGGTCTCTCATACTGATTCTTCTAGTTGAAGTTTACTTATTGTTTTAGATTTTGTATACTCTTAACCACTGGGTACAGTTCTTTTAGCCCATGTTGTATTCTTTGAGTTTTAGCTATACTAGTTGAATGTTGTAGCCTTCTTGGTCTTCTGGTTCTATTACCTATATTGTATTTGTGCCTTTTATGGGGGCAAGGGCCCTTATAGAACCTTCAGTTAACCTATAAAAAAACATAATTGCCATTGGAAATGAATAGAAATGGAGATAACCATGGAGAGAACATTATTTGAAAAATTATGGTTTGACGAGTACAACTTTCAAAAATATAAAAATAAAATAAAATTGATGTATGTAATGAATCTTCCTTGCAAACTCAAACCTACAATTTTGTTGAACTTGCTCTCCTTTGTCTTGAAAATCATATTGACATGTTTTGCATGCTTTCTAAATTTTCGGCCATTTTCTTTGTTTGAATGAGCAAGAAATGTCTTTGTTGGGTTCTTTTGACCTTCTTGGAATTAGAGTGTTTCATTCAAGTTATGTATATTTTATTCACATTTTGTTTTTGTAATAAGAGGCATCTAAAGATGGAAGGGGATGTCTGTTGCTTACCAGAGACATCTCCTGCTGTAAGGATATGTCTCATTTCAATGCTCTATTGTACCTGCTCAGATCTTGAATATATTAGAATGATTGTTTTCTTAGAGAACTTTGTCTAGCAATAGACACTGTGCCCTGCTTTCTAGCTGTCTTTTATCTTTGTATATTTCAAAAGAAATATATAGAATGCTATTTGAATTATTATAATTTTTTCCTTAAAGTAATTCATTGTAGATGTATTTCACTAGGTCTTTCTATTGTGACATGTTAATCAAGGATTTCTCTTGATCACACTTCCTAGGTTTGTTTCGATAGCCAATTCCTTCTGTTATTATTTTCTGTGAAGTTTGATTCTATTCTCAAAACATTCCTTTTCACACCACTCTCTATGTAATGCAAGCAATACAAGGGGGTACCTGGGTTTATGTTTTTAAAAAATTAGCTCCAAGTTACTTTATTATATTGTTGGGAATGATTATTCAATGAAGTGGTTAATGGTGTTTGAAGAGGCATCACCAAAGAATGATCTTTGGTGATATCCAATGATGCCTATTTATATGGACATTGTTGCTGTTACAGCATCATCCAGCTATTGCAATTCATAGCTTTTATTTGTTTATTGCTATCACATGTTTCAGACGTACTTGTTAAAAGAATACATTGCTCTGCATTTTTCTTAATGTGAATCATTGATTTGAGCTGTTAAATACTGAGTTTTGTATAGTCTAAATAAATGTTTACTTTTCAACCATTCTCATCTTTCATTATTTTTAAGGTGCCGGGCTACTGATATTCCAACTTCTTATCTTCCCACCGATGGCAAATCTTGTTGGAGCTATTCTTGTAACCCGTATATCAGCAGTATGAATTTTTCCTTGGCTTTTTTCACAGCATGTATTTTCATTTTACTAGCTTCCAAAAAGGAATGTTTGTATGGATTGATAGAGAGGTTTAAGTTACATACCATGGTACAAAATGCTGACAAAATGTGCATTTTAGTGCAGGTATTGACTATACCAGTATTGACAATCTACCCATTTTTTACTATGTTGTCTGGCGTTTTTCTATGGTTGGCGATTAATTCTGCATCTTTAATAAAAAATATACTTTCTGTAAGTATTCTGATGTTCATTTGTGGGTATTGTCAATTTCAAAATAGTCGATTAAAAACATAGTTGCTTGTCGTTCATTTTTAGAAATTTGTAATGTCCCTACTAGTTAGAGATCACTATCCTGCAAAACAGACTGTTAGAATGCAACAAATATATATATATATATATATATAACTAATCCAATTTGCAATTAAACTTCAATTACTTAATTAAAACTAGTCTCAATTCTTATTTAATAAAAATGATATGAATGCAATACTGGGTCATGTTCTTAGGCGGTTGTAATGCCCGCCTTCTTGGAACCCATCATGGTTCCAAGCCTTACCAGGAAATGGATGGATAATTCAATTCCTATCTTGGATGTAACATCTTACATCCAAGCCTACCAAGGAAGATCATCATATATGATCAGTTCCTTGCCTTGGATGATACATCTTATCATCCAAGTCTACCAGAGAGGACCGGCCGGATCCGTCTCTTCTTGGGTGAGCTTTTGACACCCAAGCCTTTAACATATATGCATATGAGTACTCAGTATATACTGCCTACCAGGGATTATCATAATCCTTGAATTAGGCTAAGGAAATTTCCTCCCAATAGCCTCCATCATATAGCCACATTATTGTTATTCATATAACATTCTATATTTCATTATCAATTTCTCAATCTATAATTTATGCCTACATTCACATATTCCTTAATTCCTATTATTGATCCTATATACATATAAATATTCTGCATACATACATATATCCATTGCTACATATGAGACAATGCTATTTGTAAAACTATAACTCTGTCAAAGAGACAGATCCATTATAAACATATATGTGTGTGTGTGGCACACACATCAACACACATATAAATTCCTTTAGCGTAAGACTTAACCACATATTCTATCTCTCTTTAATCTATCAAGTACTTGCTACTTTACCGTACTAGATAATTATTCTTATTCTAATTCATTTATAAACTATTTACTTATTAATTAATTGCTAGTTATATGAATTATTATGTATTACTGTAGAATAGTTTCTAAAACATATTATATTAATTATAATTATTATATCAATATCCATATTTACAACCCTTTTATTATTCCTTATTCTGATATATATATATATATATATATATATACATAAATAACTAAATGAATTCAATAATGTTACCTCTAATTTATATGTTTACTAATTACCAATTCTATAAACTATTAGTACTCCCCCTACTTGAAAATATTAGTTATTAATATATTAAGTGGTTGGTAATGGCAGACAAATCTGACACATGTCAGATCTGGTCTGCCACTGTTATGAAATTATGTATTATTATAATACATACTGCAGTTTATGTTAGTATTTAAATTCTGCATAAAACATTATCGGGTCTCAAATTTTGAGCATTCATATATAACACATTCTCATGCATACCACCCAGATCAAGGATGTTTACTGCCTGTCTGTGAATATGGATTTGTCCATGATAATAATCTCCTCCGTGCCCCCCTTTGATCTGCAGTTTGTCTTTCTTAATACCCGTGGAGGGAGGGGTTGCGTCCCCGTCCCACCACGAGATCCCTTCCCTGGGAAGGGGTGTGACGATGGCCGCAGCCCAGGGCTGCGACTCCCGTCCCACCACTTCCCGCCGGGGGGGGGGTTAATACCCGTGGCTTTTATTAACTCTTTCCCTTTTTTTAAAATGAATTTTAGCTTATATGATATGTCTATACCAATTAATAATTAACACTATTTAATTATTAATAATTCATTTCTTCATCATTTAATATATTAAATAGATTAACATTATTTAATAATTTATTTCTCATATTAACCTTGTTTAATATATTAACATTACTTAATAATTTATTTCCTCATTTAATATATTAACATTATTTTAATAATTGATTTCTTCATTTTATATAAATCTACTGAACTCAATAATATATGCTATTATCATTATTGGTGTATTTTATAAGATTTAATAACTAAATAAATTTCAAATAAGCATTCATTAATAATTATTATATTAATAGTAATAATAATTGTTTCATTTAGGATATATATAACGATCAAAGGATAGGACATGACAAAATCTCGTGTCTAATTGATTTCCTCAAATGTCCTTATGTGGCCTTTCTTGTTTGTAAATCATGTATGTCCTTATAACAGAAAAATTATCTTTCTGTTCTATAAGTTATATGAGCTAAATGTAACAAATCTAGATATTTGAAGATCCCACCCCCTAATTTGGGCTAATACTTGTACTTAGTCATTATTATTTGTGGCTAACCACTTTAGGTTTTATTATACCCATATGTTCTAGGATGTCATTTTGGAAGGATTTAATCAGTATGATTGCATATTTAATGAAAAGAGATTTCCAACACATCAAACCTATGTTACTGGTTCACCCGATCTGATCGAGCGCAAATATAGATCCGGGTTCAATTCACAGGAGTTTCATGTAGGGTTTGTGAAAATCACTGTGGTTTCATCTGGGACAAACCCAGGGGAATCTGTCACGAACTTTCGGAATATTAGCTGCGATCCAAGCAATTCGATGCAATGTGTTTTTAAAAAATATCATTTGTTGTTTCCAAGCTTTGGGTGTAGAGGATCCTATATCGATTCTAGTCTATCCGAGTTGTGAAGGGCTCGAAGAAGTTCTGAGCTCCTTTGTGCTTATTTCTTAATTGCTCATCATCTTTGTAGTTCTAAGTCTTATCCAACCAGCTTCATGTCTCCTCCAGCCGAAGCTCCTCATGATCTTCGCCTCCTCCATCCATCTAGTTTATTTTTTTATTTATTTTTAATTATGGTATTACACTCAAAGTCTAAATGAAACTAGAAGCATTTGATTTGAGGTGTTTGTACATGATAAGAATTTTTTATTATTATTGTTTAATTTAATTTTATTTATTTTCTTCTTTTTATTGAATTAAATCATTTTTAATTATTTGATGTTAATTATATCATTATTTTTTAATTATTTAATGCTAATTATATCTTAATTTCCACCTCTCTACAATTGAATTTAACTCATCAATCAATTTTTTTTATCTTCATCATACAATTAGTTAACTTCCAAATTATCTCAACCTAATATTATTACTTATGAGGGATTAAAAATGTCATATCTTCATCATGTGTTCACTATCAATCAATTTTGTCTACCTTCATCATACAATTAGTCAACTTATTATCTCAATTTAATATTATTAATTATTGTTCAATACTATTGCATCCATTCAATTCAACTTTTTAATTAATTTGTTCAATCAATGCATAGAATTAAAATTTCTCAACAAAATTCTATAGTCTTTGTCAAATTTTTATTTTAAATAATTATATAATTTAAAAAATGTATATTTTATTATTACATATTATATAATAATCTAAATAAATTCATTAATGTAAGAAAACTTAATAAAAGGGCTAAACTTTCAATACCAAGTGAGCGATGTGCGAATGCTAGCAAGCGAAGGAGAGCAAACGTAGGTGTGTGATGGAGCAATGGAGCATCGAGAGGGCAGAGGGCATGAAAAGACGTCTTGCAAGAGGCTAGGGAAGGGTTCGCGCAAGCAGAAGAGGGGTCATGGATTTTCAAAGAAATCCTCAAGATGCAAATTTGATGTGGATTCGAGTCGCCAATCTCCTATGGAGGTGGTGGTTTTGGGCACCCACGACTATAGGATATGTAAAAATGCAGCTAATCCATTCCACTCGTCCAACTCATTTTGGAAACACCAGATTCTACAAGGCAATCTCGATGCTGATTTATGGTTTATTGCCCATAAGGCTCCTCACTGTGTTGGGTCGGGGGAAAGCATTTCCATTGCCCCAGATCCCCCTCCACCCCCGAATGTTTTTGACTTTGCCTCCCATCTTTTCTTGAGCGATTCCAAGGTGGTAGTGGTTCTTGAGCCAGTTGACTTTCATTTATCAAATGAGCGTATTTATGAGGCTTCTTCTGATATCAGATCTAGGGCTTTGGTGTTCAGAGTAGTGGGAAAGAGACCGACTGTGGAAGAGTTTTTAGATTGGAGTAAGGATGTTTGGGGCAACCTCTTCACTCCTAAGGTGGAGTTGGTGGAGTTGGTGGATCATGGCTTCTTCTTGGTTTCCTTTCTTTCTGTTGAAGATTGCAGATTTGTCTAAGAAAATGGTCCTTGGTTCATTGGAAGATCTGGTTTATTTATTACCCCTTGGTCCCCTTTCTTCGATCCTACGAATGCCCATATTACTTTCATTCTGATTTGGATCCGACTCTACAATTTACCTTTGGTTATGCGAAATGTAGGGCTAATTGAATCCC
This sequence comes from Cryptomeria japonica, assembly GCF_030272615.1. Classification (NCBI taxonomy): domain Eukaryota; kingdom Viridiplantae; phylum Streptophyta; class Pinopsida; order Cupressales; family Cupressaceae; genus Cryptomeria; species Cryptomeria japonica. Next base: position 484,844,669 of record NC_081414.1, read on the forward strand.
TTGTTGATCATGTTGGATCTTTCATCAAGTTGGAAGACAATTCATCGGTGGCTCTGAGGCGGTTTACCAGAGTTTGTGCAATGGTTGACATCTCTAGACCATTGCCCCATGTGGTTTGAATCAACTCTTCTCAAGATTCATGGCTGCAATATCTAAACTACGAGGGGTTTCCCGAGCGTTGTTTCAGATGTAACTAGTTTGCACACAAGATTGTTGGTTGCCATGCCAAATCGATAAGTGGTCTTCGTGCTCAGAATCTCAAGCGTTGGGTGTGTAAATCAGGCAGTCCAGGTGCTGATTTTATTTGGAGAAATCATGGAGTTTTTATGAAACACCATTCTCCACATCCCTTTGAGTGTGGGGCTACATTGGTAATGGTTTTGATTGTTGTGCAAAAGCACAATGTTGTGTCACAATTGGGGCTAACTAGTGCAATCTAACCGAACTAAGTTTGGTTGGACTATTTTCCTACCACAACTCCCGTTGGCATGGTCGTGGCGCCTAGATGGCACCAAGAGTTCGACTGAACTGAGTTATAACTGTTCAGTTCAGACGAACTCGCCTATGTGTCAAGCGATGTGGCAGCACAATCACCATTTTGTTTGTGTTTTTGAAACTTTTCACTTCTGCTCTATTTTTCTTCAAGCAAAATATTTTTTTTACAAAAAAAATAAAATACCCTTTTGTAGAGCTCGAAGTCAGGAATTTGGATAGATAATTTTTTTAATATTTTGATTAATTTTAATATTTTTAATTTTTAAACATTCCAAGTAGGTTTTTCAAGTTAAAAAATAGGCTGATTTGAAATTAAAAAAATAAATATTAAATGATATTAAAAAGTTTTAAAAAATATATTTTTCACTAGATGAGAGAATCTTCTCCAAAAGGGTATTATTTTTTTTTTATTATGATAAATTTAGTAGACAAAAGGTGATGTCGAATGAAAATACTAAATTCAGCTATTTGGACTTAAAAATATTATTATGAGAAAAATATACACCAATTTTTTTTAGCACTGCATATATATGTCCTCTATCTGGAAATTAAAATCAGAAAAAAATAAGTTCGTTTTCTTTTTTTTTGGTGATGCCGAATAGAACCCCTGATTTTCAGCTTTTTTTAGCAATAAAAAATCTGTCTTTGAATATTTCTACATTTGATCAGTTTACATCATTTTGAAATTCAATTTAGAAATGTCACTTTTATGCGGTCGAAGTTAAATAGTTTTAGTTGTGTTGGCCACTTCCTTTATAAAAGGGTGGCACGACATTGTGCTTTTAGCTTGCTCTACTCCAATTAATGCACCAGGTGAGGTTGTGGTTGCTCATACTCATAGGGATCAATTTGATGGATATGGTTTTGATTCTCCTATCGATGTGATGGATGAGGTTGTGGCTGCTCACACTCACCAAGACCAAATTGACTCTGTTCATGAGTCTTCATATGGTGAGATGGATCATGATAATGATATGGTTGTTGAGCAAGCTAATAATTGCACCATTGGACTAGACTTCTAGCAAGATTTCAAGGTCAAACTTTCCTAAGAGTGGTAAGCATAGGGGTAGAAAAACTGAAGCTGAAAAGTTGAGGATGGAGGCCTTGGATTCAATAGATGAAGGCACACAATGGACAATGGAAGTGCTCCTCACTAGGAGCAAGTGAAAGCAAAAGAATGTTGGATCCTTGGAGTAGGTTGTACATGCTTGTGGTGTTTGCATGTTTCATGATTGTAGTTTCTAGGCTCTATGTTTCATTTATCTATCTCTTCATCTTCTCTGCTCCCCAATTTTGGGTTTGAAGCTTTCTCTTGTTAGGTATCTGTGATTTTTGGGTGTGGGCCCAAATCCCACTATTTACTTATCAAAAAAAAAATCTAAATAAATTCAATTTAGTATTATACACTATTTTGATATGATTTTAACTATTAAATTTATTTTTATTTAATATTATATTTTATTTATACTAGATATATGATATCTTTCTTATTTATTTGTGTTATATATAAATAAGATTTATATTTACTATTACATATCATGCTTAATAATACATTATTAAATAAAAATATATTATAATTTTAACATATAATATTAATTAAATATAGGTATCTATTGAGCTCTTTTTAAATAATTGTTTATAACTTTAATAGCTCATATCATTCAAATATCTAGAATGCCATCTACAACTAATAAATATATTTCAAATCTTATTATAACTAATAATACTCACTCACACGCGAACTCTTTGTTTCTCTCTCCATATCTCTATCTCTATCTCTATCTCTCTATGTCTATCTTTATTTCTTAATATTCCCCCTCTATCTTTTTCTTTAAATCTCTCCTTTCCCTTTCTATCTATGTCTCATTATCTACATATCTCTCTCTTATTCTCTCCATTCCTCCCCCCTCTTTTTTTCTCTCCCTCTCACTATGTATATATCTACTTATCTCTTCTCTCTATCTATCACCCCATATATCTTTACCTTTCTATATCTCCATATCCCCCTCTCTCATCATCTCCATCTTTCTATCTCTATTTCTCCACATCCCTTTTACTCTCCTCTTCTGAACATCTCTCTCTCCCTCTCTCTCAACACTATTGGCAGAAATTTGATGCATTGTGTCCCTTGTTATTTATGGGGATTGAAAATGTCCCTACATAAAATCCACTTTTTATTCAATGATAAGAAGGAATATAAAATAATATAATAATGATATTTCGGTACTAAAAGTTTTTTAACTTTAAAGAATTTAATGGAAATAATTATTAAAACATAATAGCATAATCATATCTCAATTATAATTTAATATTAATTACAATATAATATAATGAACAAATATGATATCTTGGGCGTATTTAACCTATATTTCTCTAAAGATAAGTATGCTAGTGTTTTAGGTTACATTTAAATTTTATTTTTTATTTTATATATTTTAAGATTGAAAAATAATTAGGTTAAATTTCCAATGATTAGATTAGAATTATTTTATTATTATAACAGTTTTTAATTAAATTTTTTAACTGGATTATTCTATTAAGATTAGGATTATAATTATTATCACATAAATATAATTAAAATAATATATGTTTAAGATAATAATAATTATTTAATCAATTTCCACATATTTCTCAACATATTTTATGTAGACTTTTAAAAAATATTTTATTTATTAATTCTTTATTAATAAAAAAATTTCTAGGCTTCTTAATGGGCTTCCTCGGGTTGATTCAGAAAAGAAGGTGAGAGATGAAAAAGAGGGAGGAATTGAATGGAAGAGGCCTGAGAAAGGTTGAATAAAACTGAATTTCAACGAGGTGTTGAGGGGCAATCCGGGACATTCTTGTGCTAGATTTGTTGCACGGGATTGGTGAGGAAATATGTTGGCTATTGGGGCAAGGAGATCAGTGGATGGCACAAACAATAAAGCAAAGGTGCTGGCGGCATTGTAGGGTGTGAGGATGTCATAACAATTGTTGATACCTTGTTTACATTTGGAGGGCTACTCACAAATAATTGTTAATTCTATTATTAAAGGAGAGGTTGTTTCCTAGAAAATCAACAAGTTTATTAAAATGATTAAATTTGAATTAGAAAATTTCTAGTCATTTCGAGTCACTCATGTACTAAGGGAAGGTAATGATATAGCTGATGTACTTTCCAAGGCAACTATATCAGTGCAGGAGGTGAGCGGTTAAATGGTGTGAGAAGATTATCGAGATGTTGAGTTGGATGACATGTCAGTCGTACATCGCCAATGGAGGAAGTTTTAAAGATCCTTTAATGATGACTTGATAAGGGGTATCTTTGTTATTATTAACTCACAATTGTGCGTGGTGAGCTTTATTCACCAGGTTGGGTGTAGAAAAAGCAACAAAAGGTGGTGTTTGGGGTAACAAGAAAGAGCTGGAACGGAGGCCAATTTTTTGCTTCATTCGACGAAACAACAACTTGCCTTTTTTGACAAGGTATTAGAGAAAAGGCTTGTGGGGTTGTTTAAGTTCGAAGACCCCATCTTTCTTCAGATTTTGGATGTGTTGCTCAGTGAAGATTACATGAAATCCGAGTTCCGCTATAGAACAAATGTGGACATTATATCCATGTTAGTTGCGTGGGGGTTGGGACTCGGAATAAAGGATAAAGTTTTTTGGGTTGTGAGGGCTTGTGTTCTAGAGCAATACACGTTTGGAATGAAATCCATTCTCGTGAGAGCTAAAGTGGGCAGAGGGTTGCGGCGTCAGTTTAGAGAGGGCATAATGCAAGATGGGGAATGATGGTGCAAACTGAGTCGCTCGGACGGAGGATGCGTGTGTGGGTTGGGAGGCATTAAAGGAATTTGTTCACTAAAAGGAAGCGTATTAGAGGATGGCAAGGGAGGCAAAGAAGAAAGATGCAAAAAGAAAATGAAATTTGAACCAGAAGACTTCTAGGTTAACGAACTAGATAAAATGAAGTTGTAACTGTTTTTGTTCATCTTGCTAGTTTAAAGATTTAGGGCCTATTTTTTGGATGGCTTTCAAATAGAGTAGGGGACGCAGTAAAGCCATATTTTGGTGATGTTTATATTGGTTAATGGGTGTAGTTAGGAGCTTTTTAAAAATTGATGTCTGTAGACTATAGTTTGTGTAGTAAGGTGCTTTTTGATATAGTGATTATAGTTTGTAGGAGTGGTTGTCTGTGATCAAAGACTTGATATTGGGGTTAATCCCTAATTTTGCAATCTTTCATGTATGTCTTTTAATATATTAATAAAATATAGTCAAATTACTGATCAAAAAAAATAAAAATTCTATAAATAAATTAAATAAGTTATTAGTATTACTATTAATTAAAAACTTATAGTTGAATATGTAAATTAATTTATAAAATTAATAATATGTTAATATTTATTAGTACTTGTGAGTACAGGTGATTAAATTTTATCTATTTAATTTTAAAATAATCTAAATTTTAATAGTTAACATGTGAAATTTTCAACTTTATAATTCATAAAATAGTGTTATAGGAGATTTATATGAAAGATATTTTTTGTATATTTTGGAATTTCTTTATGTTTAAAAAATACAATGTTTAAGTGTTTTTTCTATATAAATAAAATAAAAAGACAAAAAAAATTCAAATAAAATACATATCTAATTAACATAGAAGAGATAATCTTTTTTCTTTTATAGGGATTTGATTTTGCAAAATTATGATAAAAATCTGAATGAAAGATTAAACTATTTCATTACAAGCCATCATCACACTTTATAATAATAATTATACTATTTTTATTTCTGCTACAATATTTTAAAATTTAGAACACTCATTTTAAACTATTTCTTATAAAATCATTTGTTTACTATTTTTCTCTCTTTAAAATGAAACCATACATGTCGTATATTTAATAAAATTCATACATTCAATATCTACATTAATGCTTTTCACCCAATATTATTTTAAAATTCTAAACTCAACAAAATCCTATAAACTTATAGGCCAAACTCCTAGTTAACAACATACAACCATAGAACAAATTTTGTAGCCTACACATAAAGATTGTTCCATTGATTTTTTAAATACAAATACAATTTAATGGACCATACTTTAAATCTTCAAATACGTAACTGTATTATTCATTTACTAGCACCAAAACAATAACCTTATTACTTTCTTTGCAAATATCTCTATTTCCCTACGCACTCCATTTAACCCTATTTGTTATTTTCAATTTGGGCATTCTTTGCATTATCTCTTCGGCTCTGGACACTTCCTGTAGCAAGGCGCCTCTATCTCTTCCACAATTCAACTTCCTCTTTAATGTGTTGTTCTTACTAACATTTTCTCTTTGCAATCATCCTCATTTTCTTGCTATGTACTATCTTTTCTTTTTTGTTGTTCAAATCTAGAATCATTCAAACTTCTTCCTCTGTCACACCTTGTGCCTTATTGTCTGTCTTTTCCTCCACGCACATTCTCTGCTGTTGTAATGTCCCTACTAGTTAGAGATCACTTTCCTGCAAACATATTGTTAGAATACAACAAATATATATATATATAACTAATCTAACTTGCAATTTAACTTTTAAAATACTTCATTAACACTAATCACAATTATTATCTAATAAAAAGGATACAAATGCCATACGGAGAATATGTCCTTAGGCGGCTGTGAAGCTCCCCTTCTTGGAACCCATCTTGGTTCCAAGCCATCCAGGAAATCGAAGATGAATTCGATTCCTGTCTTGGATGTAATTTCTTACACCCAAGCCATCCAGGAAATCAAAGGTTACTTCGATTCCTGTCTTGGATGTAACCACTTACACCCAAGCCATCCAGGAAATCGAAGGTTAATTCGATTCCTGTCTTGAGTGTAATTTCTTACACCCAAGCCATCCAAGGAAGACCATATGTCAATTCCTTGCCTTGGATGATGCATCTCATCATCCAAGTCCATCAGAGGGGACCGGCCAGATCCGTCTCTTCTTGGATGAACTTAGTCAACCAAGCCATATATATGCATATAGATATTCAGTATATATACTATCTACCAGGGATTATCATAATCCCTCCATTAGACTAAGGGAGTTTCCTCCCTATAGCCTCCATCATGTAATCACATTTATACTACATTTTACAATTTATTACTATTTTCCATTCCATAATCCACATTTACATATTCCTAATTTAACACGTATTCCCTAACATATATTCAACAAAATATCCATTATTCAAAATTCATATTTATTTATTAACGTATATTCCTAACTATTCATTGAGATGTATTTATTAACATCTAAGAACCATTCATTAACATATGTATTAAAATATTCATTATTAATATTCATTAATATATGTATTAAAATATTCATTATTAATATTCATTAATATATGTATTAAAATATTCATTAATATATGTAATAAAATATTCATTAATATATATATTAAAATATTTATTAACTATATTCATTTACATCTACACTTGTGACATCCTTTACCTATCTGCACCCACCTTAGCAGCTTCCACTCTGCAATTCCTTTTGCTGTTCGCAGCTTTCCTTAGACCACCCGCTGCTTCCTCCTTTCTCCCTTTCCCCCCCTTGTTGGACAGTGTTTGATCTCCCATTTATACCTTGCAAAACCATAGGGTGGCACCTCTTCACATGCGATGGGGACACCATCCATACCCAGCAGTTTGTCTTCATATCTAATTAAGTTATTTTCTATCAATTAGCATAATCGCTGTTCTTAATGACTCATCATACCATTGCGATTAATGATGGGTTAGCATTAATCTTAATCATGTCCTCATATTAGATATTATCTACCGATATGTAGCAATATATTTATACATTGCTATTCATAAGGGCTAACAACTATTATTGATGACTGATCGATATCCTTGGGTAGTAGTAATTATCGTCATTGATCTGCCTATTATATCATGTCTCCGCTTGATAATGTTTGACCTTATTATGAGATCGGTCTGATAAGCATTGCAGACTTATGGTCATTATATCGATCCTCTTCATGAGCTGTCGATTCTCTTCATTATGTCGACTTCTTTGATAGGAGATAACTATGGTATCACATCCTCTTATCCCCCAATTTAATTAGTGACTCTTAATTACAATTCAGTCAAACATTAATATTTCGATGTCTTATTTATAATGACTCCTACCATTTATCTTTGCCAGCTACGTATTCTCCATGGTTCTTGGATGGCTTCAATCTTTCACTTATGTCCACATCCACAAAGTCTTTTTACCACAGTGCCTAAGTACTTACATTTTACAGTGTAACGGAAGATATATATTATATATACATTATTGGCAATATTATTTCTAGGTGATTGTGATGTGCTGTTGATCCCTTATACCTGTGATAATTGATTTAGAACCTCCAATTGTATTTTGATGCCAATTAAGAGCTAATATTAATCTATTTTAATTTGAATATTTCAGGAATATTATTAGTAATAAATATTAATAGATATTAATTAAATAATATATTTAATAAATAAATAAATTTCAAATAGAAGTTCGTTGTTATTATTATATTAATTAATAATAATAATTACTTCATTTAGGATATATATAACGATCAAGGAGAGGACATAACAGCTGTGCTTAAACCTTTCTGTCCATTCTTTCTCACTATGTAATATCCCCCTTAATTTTTTTCAATTATTTCAGTTTACAATCAATACAAACACCCGTTAGGGTTACAAAATGAAATCCCAATACAGCCGAAAGTTACCCTTTCCACCTTTTGATCACCGAGAGCCCAATCTAGGAGGGTGAGAGCATACAGTGTTGAGGGGATCGTTAGATGCAAGAAACTGAAATTGATTACAATACTTGGGCGGCAAGCCAACCCCTTCCACTTTTCAGCGAGATAATGAGAATATTGAAAGATCACTTGGCGGTAAACCAGCCAAGGACAAGCCAAGAAACTAAAGTAGCAATCACTCAACCGCTTATCCAACAGGAGGAATAGAAATGAAATTACAAATCAACTCTACTGCTTATGCAACGGGAGGACAGTATTACAATATTCAGAGTAGGCGGCAAAGCCAACCTCTTCCACTTATGCAGTGGGACTAAGAGCAATAATCCAATTAGATAGCTGTTAGTACTACTAACCAGCTTTACAATGCACAATATGGATTACAAATTAAGAGAAATCATTATCCCAAAGATAGGCGGCAAGGCTAGCCTCTTCCACTTTGCAGTGGGTCTAAGAAAGATCAATAGAAATTGTTGTTAGTAGTACTACCAGCATTACAATATGAATCATAGAAGATAAGAATGAAGAACCAACAACTGCAAACAATTACCAAGATCTTTCTCTCCACACCAAAGAACCCACTCACCCTAAAACCAACTCCACACAAGAAGACAGTCCAAATCGGAAAAATCTCTAAATCTGATATACTCCCAGTAGGTTGAAAACACACAGACCAGCAACACCAGATCCCACTAAAACACTCAAAACTCGCCCAATTCTTAACCAAATGACATGAAACTGAAAGCATATGATCACTAGGAGGTAGGCGATCAATCCTAGGACAACAAAACATGGCAAACTGACCCCAATAATTTATGCAAGCATCCCAAAGCACTCAGCCACATGGTACGGCCAACTAGGGTACGATTTTGCAAAAATAAAATTTCAAACACCATTTTAGACTCTACAAACTCACAAAATGAATCGCCCAAACCACAAAAAGAGATAGAAGAAATACCCAGAACGAGAAGAATGACGCACTCAGACTTGCAACCAAGAATCTACTTCAGCACACTCTGTGACCAACAACAAGAACACTCAGAAATCCACACAAATCTTCACCACATTGAGTCCAATATGCTCCTTTGGATGAGAAATAGTCATACATTCAGTTAGGCGCTATCTCTCAAGCATGAAACTAAGGCACTAGGAGGTATGCATTCCTCAAAGTAAGAGTCTGACAACATTTTGGCAGCACTTCGTTATCAAAGCAATAATGGATAACCAAAACAAGAGCCCAACACTCTTATTTATAACTTTTTGAAGCTCCAAATTCAAATCCAACTCACAACAAAAACCTTAAAGGTTTTTGGAACTGAGGACAAAAACCCTCATGCTTCATCATAGTTATTCCACACAACAATCGATAGGGCATTTGCAATTGAAGCGAGGATGAAATCAGGGTTCGCATTCGAGCATTAAGAGGATTTTCAAGTTTGTTCTCAGATAATTAATTGGTGGTTTTTGAAATTTGCGATGTCTTTATAAAAGACAAATTTCAGATCTCTTGGTGTAATTAGGACATTTATCTAATTATTTATTAATTAGGTCCTTTAGTACTTTTTCACTTAAGCTAAACTTAGGTGCTTTTAATTATCTAGAGTTTGCTTTTCTAGCATGTAGTTGCATTGCTTTAGTTATCCTAATTTTAGCATTAGGATTTGCACCTAGGGTTTCATTCATCCTTTATGAGGATTCATTCATTCATTGTAATTGTATCTCCAATATTCAATTGTGCAATAATATAAAATTCTCTAGTTGTTATAGAGCATATAATCTTTGTTTGATCTCTTTTGTGTGATAGGTGTTTTGCTTGTAGATGAATCTTGGCTCCTGTGGTTGATCATCAACTTCTACATGGTATTAGAGCTTCAAATTTGTCAAGGTCTTGTTTGCATGCTTGAGGGATCCAACCTGGAGAAATTTTTTTGTGCACATTAAGTTCAAACGAAGGTTTCCATTGCGTTTGCAGCATCGAAAAACCCTAAGATCGATTGTCATTTCATCAAAATCTGAGTAGTTAGAAAATCAGGTCAAATTAGCTAAGGGCACGAAAATTTGGGGGTAGTTGAAAAATCTGAGTACTTTGGTCCAAAATTGACCTCACTATCACACTCAAAGTAGCTGAGAATCCTAAAATCGCCTGTCCAAATGTCAAAATCTAAACCGGGCACATTTTAAAGCATTTTTTGGGGGGCATCCATGTTATATGGAAATATGTACAACCGTACAAATCCGTATAGCGTATGGCTCAATCTTGCATCATCTTCCTTCATCGCTGAAAAAAAATATTTGCAAGTTCGATTTTTGTTTGGTTTCAAAAAAACATTCTTGGAAATTTTTTGTGCAACAAAAGGAATCTTTAAAAAAATTTGAAAAGACCCTTTTACAAAAAAAAATTTTAGCAATCAAAAAGGTGTGCTTCACAAAGTCAAAGGAGGAGCCTTTCATGGTCCGTACATGAGGGTAGAGTCCCTATGTAGGCCCCCCCTCACACTGACATCAGCTCTTTTGAGCCCTTTTATAAGCGAATTCCCCAAATTTGTAGGCTCACTATTTTTACCAGAAGTTGATTTCTTTTGGAGATAGGAGAATCATTTTGGAATTTTTATGGGGTGTAATTTTTTGGCGACCTGATTTTTTTTCCCGACAGGTATTTTTTTCCACAAAGGGAATATTCTACTAACATCAGCAGTTGACAAATATGACTCTGTTTGCCCTCCAAGCCCTAAATACCTACAATTGGTTTTTTGCCTATAATTTTTTCACACGGAATCGAAATTGGGCAAACAAGATATCATTGGAAATCTGATTCTCACGTCAATCTGAATGTGGTGGTGGTTTTGTCAGATCTTGCACCAATTTTCATACTAAGCCTCCCAAGTCCACCTTCAATTTTTTTTTGTTTTTTTAGGGCCATAACTTGAGCAAACATATTCCATTTTTTCGACTTCTGCATATCGTCGGAAGGCTCTCAATCCTCTATTCAAATTTGTAGTCAATTTTTCCAGAATATTCATCAAGTACTCAGTGATCTTAGTTTCTATCATTTCTCAATTTTGTGATTTCTTAGCTTATACAAGTGCAAAAGATTTTGTTTTTCTTGTTGTGGGGGGGTAGAATCATCATCTTTCAAATTCCTATATTGCTCTAACCCTATCCTAATGGCGGATCCTTCTATTGATAAATTCACCCTTCATAACTATCATACTTGGAAGACTACAATGATCAGATTGCTTCAGTCTAGGGGTTTATGGTCTTGTTTAGATGAGACCCAACTGACCTTGACTCATGAGTTTGAGATCATTCAACATATGGATAAGATGGATCAGACTATGTGTTTCATTGGCCTACATGTTTCAAACAGTCTCCACGTACATATTGAATCTTGCACAACTCCTAGGGCTATGTGGCTCAAATTTGAGCAAATTTTTTAGGATATTAATGAGTTTCATGTACTTTTGTTTGAGATAGATTTGACATCATTGACATCTTATTCATTTCCTTCCATTGAGGACTTTTTGGAGAAGTTCAAATCCATCAAGTCACGGTCATAAGGTTGTGGCAAGAAGAAGACTGATAAGGAGTGTATCTTTCTGAATTTGTTCAAGCTTCAAGGCCAATTTCAATTCTTTGCTTCATTATTCTATTCCACCATGAATGCTTTGGGTACCGCATTCACTATGCCTTAATTTGAAATGTTTTGTGAGTGTTTGACACGAGAGCAAGCTAAGTTGTCATAGCTTGATTCAATTTTTGGTTCCAAATCTTAGGCCTTGGTTGCTCAAACTCCTACATCTACAGGGAAACAAAAGAAGCAAAAGAACAGAGGTATACAATCTACTCCTCTAGCTTCAGAGTCACGTGGACATGAATCAGATTCCTCCACCTCTTCTAAGAGCTCTTCATCCAGGAAGGACAACCCCAAGTGTGCTTATTGCACCAAGCTAGGACATAATGAGCTTCGGTGTCATGTAAAGAAAATTGATGAATTGAAAGAACTTCGAAAGAATAATATTCAACCGCCTTCATCTGGTGCATCCTCTTCCACCACTTCGAAAGAATAATGCTCTCTTTGCATCGACACATTCTCAGTCCTCCAAGTGGATCTTGATTCAAGAGCTTCACATCATATGGCATCATTAGAGGGTATGTTCTCTTCTTTTTAGCATCATTCTTTTCCCCAGATTTTGATGGGTAAAACACCTACATGAGTGTTAATTGGAGTGGTTCTATTGCGGTTGATGGTGGCACATTCAATAGTGTTCTTTGTGTGCCTGCATTATCTTCCAATGTCTTTTCCATTTACCAGATTACTCACAATGGGACAAGCAAGACAATTAAGTTCACCCCTGATTCAGTGCTCATCAAAGATCTTCATAGTAGAGAGCTTGGTGCAACTTTGGCGGTGTTGATCATGCATCTCGATTGTATGAGTTCTCTCATTTTGCTCCCATTGAGCATGCATCCGGTCCTATATCTCATACATCGAGAGTGAATTAGAAACGAGAAGATGTTTGGTCACTTGAACCTATGTGTGCTTCAATCATCCACAGTGGTTCCTGAGACTTGTTTTGATCCTCCTCCACTGTAAAGTCTCCTTCTCAGTGAGGAATAATTAGTGGTCCATTGGCCTATCCCGAAGACCCGTAGGCTGATTGGAATGAAGAATTAGGGTTTCCTATTTTTGTGGAGCCTTGTATGATCTAATTGGTGCTTATCCGATAGGGCTTTTGCAACTTCATTCGTGGATTCCTTCTGGCTTTTTCGAGAGCTTCACAGTGGAATAACATGCATTCAGTTTTGAGAGGAATTCTGAACCTACTATTTTTATTAAGTTGGTGGCAGCTGTTAGGGTTTTGAGATTATTCTGAGTTTTTTGATCTTCTTCTCATGGTCCAAAAAGCAGACTATTTGGAGTTGTTTTCGGGACTTACTATATTTAGTAAGTGCCATTTCAGGTAGTTCTATTTTTAGCAGTGCAGTTCAGAGCCCCGACCTAGTCCAGTTGTTGGTTTTTGGCATTTCAACCCATTAGTTCAATTTGGCACAATCAGTATTTGATTTTCAGTGATTTATTTAATATTATTACTTTATGCTAAAGTTAATATATAATGTGTTTTTGGACGACTTATGGAAAAATACTTCGCACCTAAAAAATATTATATTCTCCCTAAGTCAGTGGCGTGAGAAAAGGAGGCATATTTCATGAGTTTATTATGTTTTAAGTTGTAAGTCATACACCAAGGAAAAAGTTCAAACTTTTTGCCTAGGAGTTGGACGCCAGACACATGAGGGAGTGGGAAATGAAATGCAAATGAAGAAGTTGTAATTTGGACGCCATTTGGAGGTGAATTTGGGATCTCAGAATCTATAAATATGAGAGCTTGGTCACTCATTTGGCATCTTTGAACATTTTCATAACGAAGTGTTGCCAAAATTGTGCCAGACCTTTGCTTCAAATTTGCGTGCTTCCTAGCTTGTACCAGTTTTGTGCTTGAGAGATAGCACCTAGTTGTGAGAGAGCCTATTTCTCATTTAGAGGAGTAGATTGAGCTTCAAAATGATAGAGTTTGCTATTATATTTTCAATTTTCTGATTGCTGTTGTGTTTTTGGTGTGTGTTGGGCGTATAGTGGCTGAAGCAATCTTTCATTCGTACCTCCCTACCTGTTGAGTGTTTCAATATGGGTATTGGCTCTGATCTTCTCTTTACCATAGGCGATGAAGTACTCCAAATTGCAGAAGATAGTTTGCTGATCTGATTTTTATATTGCTGGTTGAACTTTTCTGCTGGGATGCCCCTTCCCTATCTGCCTTGGGATGCATGCAGCTGGTTTCAGACTTTGAATTTGCAGGTTTGAGGTTCTAAAATGTTGGCTCATGTCATATTAGTCATTTTCCTTTGATTTGGTGTGATTTCGAGTAGATTTGAGTTAGTTATGAGCATTTTGGTGTTTCCAATAGTGGCTGGTCTGCGTGTTATTGACTTTCGAAATAAAGAACAGCAGTAGTTGCTTTATGTTTGAGTTGGTTTTATAGGTAGCTATCATTTGTGATCAGCATTGTTCTTCTATTCTAATCATTTCCCTCTATATTGTAAGGTTGAATAGTAGTACTATCAACCACTTCTAGATTGTAAAGAATATCCCGCTGAAAAGTGGAAGAGACTGGCTTGCCGCCTACATTTGATATTTGTAATTCTGTCCTCCCGCTGCATAAGCGATTGAGTGATTTTTGTTTGTATTGGTCCTCCCGCTGCATAAGCAGTTGAGTTGAGATATGTTGTTTGTGTTCATCCTCCCGCTGAGATATGCGGTAGAGTGATTCGTGCTTGGTTATGTTCTTGTTTCTCCTTGGTTGGTTTATCGCCAGGCTTTCTTGTTTCTATCCCGCTGGAAAGTGGAAGGGGTTGGCTTGCCACCCATTATTGTAATCAGCTCTCGGTGATCAAAAGGTGTAGGGTTCTTTCCAGTTGGTTTGGATTTCATTTCTCTAACCCTAACGGGTGTTGTGCTTCTAATCTTGTTGAAAAAAAATACAAAAATTGTTGGAGATATTACATCCACTTCTTGCTTCATTAGAGATCACTTTAGTTCAGTTGGTTGACTGTTCCCTTCTAGTTTCACCAGAGTGGGATGAGTACTTTCCAAATATTGTAGGGTTATTTGATACATCACACACTCCAAACATTGGGGACATGACGGAGGATATTGCATTCCTCCTTGATGGCAATTTGAGCATTCCTATCATCCCATCTTTAGTGGCTTCAGAGGTTGTTCATCAAGTATCTTCACAGTTGCATTTGCTTTAATTGATTTGGCATCTTTTGATTCAAACAATTGGACAGTTAAGCAGTCTTCCATGGCACACATCATGAGACTATTTCTCCATCTTCTTTCATGGAGTTGCTTGTGCCTTGGCCACTTGATTTGTTTCTTTCTAGGGGGAGGAACGTGATTTTCCACTCTTAGATCTTCATCAACATTCATCCTCAAGCCTTCATCCTCGGCATTGGAGCTTCTTCGTTATGGGGGGGATACATTGTCTTTTCTTTTCTCTCTTATGGAGGGATTGTCGACTGTACTTATGTGACCAATTCAATACTTGGGGGGACATCTTGAGTCCTTCATGCTTGTCACATGTACTTTTTTTCATGCATTGTGTCTATTGCTTTTGGAGAGGGGTTTTTTCCCACGTGGTTTTTCTCCTTTTCTCTGCTTAAAGAGACTTCATTGGTTTGTACATGAGTACCTAATGAGGCCTAGTTGTCGGAACTCATTCATGCATGCATTTTGCATTCAACATTAGCTCTTTAGTTTATCTCTAAGTGTTGGAGTAATTAGGACATTTATCTAATTATTTATTAATTAGGTCCTTTATTATTTTCTCACTTAAGCTAAACGTAGGTGCATTTTATTATCTAGAGTTTGCTTTTCTAGCATGTAATTGAGCTTAATTTAGCTCCTCTTTGCATTTCTTTAGTTCTCCTAATTTTAGCATTAGGGTTTGCACCTAGTGTTTCATTCATCCCAAACCCTAATGTTTCATTCATCCTTTATAAGGATTCATTTATTTATTGTAATTGTGTCTCCAATATTCAATTTTGCAAGAATACAAAATTCTTTGGTTGTTATAGAGCATATAATCTTTGCTTGATCTCTTTTGTGTGATAGGTGTTTTGCTTGCAAATGAAGCTTGGATCTTGTGGTTGATCATCGACTTCTACAAGATTATGGTCCTGTTTTTCAAGTTTGGTCTCTCATTCTTTGGCCCCATAAGACAAAAGATTACTATATTGGGTGATTATTAATATTGGAAGGATTTCTTAATATTTTATTATGGCGTGAAAGTTACTTGATGTTGGCTTATGAAATGGTCGATACTTTCTTGCTAGGCAAAACAATCCATATAAGTATGGCTGATTATGATATGCTACGAGTGAGGAAAATTAGAGGTCCTAGTCATTTATCATAGGTGTAGACTTATCCTATTGATCAATTCTATTTTGGATTGTCACTTGAATTATTGGAGGATCTCAAATTTGATGAAAGTTTAAGGAATCATGGCAATGGTAAAAATACAAGAGACTCTTATTTGAGTCGTAAACTTCATTCTACCCTTAAGAAGCCGATTCAAGGAAAGCTGATGTTTATTTGATTCGTCCAATTCATTGATGAAATAGTATTCATTGGACTGCATATTTTACAACCAAAAAGAGCTAGACATGGTTAGAGTGGCTTGAGCACTGAAAACCATCTTGTTTCATCTTCACTTTATTGCCTAGCATACCTCATCGTGAACATTGGAAGGCAAGGCTGAGTTTCAGAAGAATTGAATAGCAGAAAAAGACAAACAAGTTTTGGAATCATGAGAAAAAGATAAAATAATCCTCTGTGCTAAGGACAAGTTTGAAATCAATCCGAATAGACTTTTCAAGAGAATTGTTTGGTTGGGTAAAGTGATTCGAGGAAGCTGTAAGAAACTAGGAAGGAAAAAGGGAATAAATCATGGAGGCAAGATTCAATTTGTGCACAAAGAATCTCAAGCAATTTTAAGTGGCCACTAAGTCCAAGACCACATTGGGTTATAGAAGTCGTAGAACAAAAGGTGTAAGGATCAAAAATAAAGAAAAGAGGAGTCACCGTGTATACCAATCGAACGTTCTCTACAAGGAAGCAAAGAGAATCATGGAAGTAAACAGCTGGGTGCATCTCGTAGGTATGGTGTGTTAGAGAAATGAGGATGTGATTCGTATGAGCCGTGTATCCTTCCCCTTCTTGGTCATGATCATTCCAAGCAGACTATTAGAAATACATAGCACCTATGTGTTGTTAGTGAGACTCTGTTTTGAGAGCTATTTGTATTTTCTGTTGTGAATAAATATTGATTATTTGCTTGAGGTTGTATTGGATTAATGGATTGTTATCTGCCAATTGTCATCTCTATGCATGGTGTTAACCTAGTTCCTTGGGTGTGGCTATGTTGTGCGGTTAAACTTTTGCAATACAATCTCAGCTTGTTGAATATTCAGAGTGAGATACTTGTAAGTTTAGGATTTATGCTGTTTTAAGTCTCATAAATATAACAAGTCAGAAATCCTTCATCAATGATTAAGCAATTATTGTTACAAATATGCTATTTAGATAGTCATTGATGTCAACTCTCTAGTTTGGAAGCAGTCTAGTTGTGTTCAAAGTAGTCCGGTTGAGCATAGATAGTGTATGTGTGAACAAATGTTGTGCGGATGTTTGGAGTCTATCTAAAGATGTTCCGAATGGCAAATAGTGTAAGCATGTTGTGTTTCCAGAGTATATGTGATGTCAATTTGATCCGGTTATGTTAGATGAGTGTTCCAAAGGATGAGTGCAAAGTTTATGCAATTTCAGGATGTTGCAAAGGAATGCATCCTCATCTTGCTAGTGCTCTAAGGATGTTATGGATCATTGGATCATGTTCCTAGAATGGTATGTTTCTTTTGTGGTGGTCCACTTATCTCATTTTAGTCCATATTAGGAATTTGTGTACAATGCTTTATCTTGAGAAGATGTTTTATGCGAGCAGTTGCATGTGGCGAGTATAGAATTCTTTTTGGAGGTGTATGGAAGGTGTGCCGACTTGGTGTAAGTCTCTACATGTCTCTTTTGCCTTTTGCATGAGTTGTATAGAATTCATTTTGGGCCGATGGTAAATGTACACGTTACATCTTTTCTAGGCCGACTTTATGAAAAATATTGATAAGTCGGTTGGTATATAAGACAAGTTAGTTGGGTTATGAAGTGTGTTGTATGGTGTAATGGATGTAAGACATATGATGCAAGTTTGAAGCGATACAGAGGTTTGGATGTGTTATAGTGTAGGAATGAAGATTGGATCAGATGAGTGTTAATCAGTGAATTGTTACACGCATATTGATTGATATGTTTCTCTTGCACTTTAATCTTTCAACTTTATTGTATCTGGACAAATGATTTGTATCTTGCGTTGAAGAGATGATCTTCAGTTGTGCAAGTCTCTCTTTTGTATCTTGCCCTAAGTTTGTCCGCCTTAGCCTGCAAGTCCAGAACAGTGAGATCCCTAGTCTATGACCAAAATCTTTGTAAACATTTAATACATATATTGTGAGTTTGATTCTCACTGTGGTTTTTTCCAGTTTGGGTTTTCCACGTAAAAATCTTGGTGTTCTTGTGTGGATGCATTTGCTGTTTCAATTATTTACTTTCATGCACATGCAATGAATGGATGGTATGATTTATGTGTTTCAATCTGCTCAAGTTTTAGCATATGCTGATTGAGCCCCCCTCTCAGCATTTGGTAGTGTTCAACAGTTATCATTCATATATATAACCTGCAATGCATTACTTCCTTCCTGCTGTTCGTTGGCTCTCTAGACTGGCATTATACAAATTTATGAACCTCAGATTTATACAAACTTGGTTGCTGTTATGCATTACTTCATCTGCTGTTGCAATTAAGGAATACTCGTGTTTCAGTTGTTTGAAATGGAAAGATTTTAATGATTATCATTCAATCTATGCATGACATCAAAATCCTTTCCTTACCACTGCAAGCTCGAAAACGATACATTCAGCTATCAAGTAAAACTGTTTGGCAAAAATTACAGAGTGAAAGCGTGCAAAAATTGGGTTCAAAATAGGGTGGACATTACAGTACATTCTTATGGTCTGATCACAGCACATTTATGGGCTTTTGGAGGCCTTACTATTTCATGTGATGTCCATATGATGGTGTTTATTGACCACATATGCTAGCTGTCCTTATTGATAGCAGGTCATATCACTTTCCACCAAATTGTACTCCACTTCGGGTTGTACAGTACATAGCTTTGTGCTTTGTTGTACAGTACATAGCTTTGTTGTACAGATTTGGTAACAACAGTTTATTTCAGTAATAGTTTGGCTTCTAATTTTAACATTTTCTCAGTTTTTCTAACTTTTTTCAGTTTCCAGGTTTCAATTCAGTGATTTCCAGTTTCAACAGATAAGGGTCAGTATAACTTGTGATACCATTTCGGAGACTAATTCAACTGGTTTATATTTTTAATATTTGCTGCTGTATTTCCAATAATTTATTAAACTCCATATCAGTCTCCTGTTTACTAACTCTTGTAAACTGGATGGTTACCACCAGTAGTTTGATTATTATTGTTAAAGATTTTGGATGGTTCTCCATCAGATCCAAATCATTATTCTAAGAAGATGCTAGATATTTCACCACTGGATCCCTTTATTTGTGTAGCTTATCTGCCAATTTGCTGTCATTTAGAATCAGATGATATAGTCTGTCATTTTGGCATTGATGCATTTGCACTTGTTATCTACTAGTATGGCATGATCAGAATTTGCATATTGTTATTTGTCATTTTGGCATTGATCAATTTTGTCAAATGATAGTGTTTGCAAATTGGCTGGCTAGCCATCAATAAGTTGTCTTGTAATGATTAAATTACCTCATTCTATTGTCCAGATGCTCTCATCTTGCCCACATCTAGATTTGGGTGATTAGAAAGAGCTAGGATTCAAGTTGACTGTTAAAATTTTGGTGGAATTTAACTAACTTCTGAACTAAGAACATTATACTATGGTTAGTTTAGCTCAATGTTTAGGTATAGTTTAGATCTTAAGAAGTTTTTCCTCATAATTTGAAGAGAGGTTTATCCTCACATTTTTCGATTTAGTATTGTCTTCAAAAAGACATTAAAATGCTAATATGTTTATTTCTATTATAATGATTAGATTTCTTTAGTGCATAGTGTTTAGTTTATTTTCATATTGTGTTTTCATCTCATCCTAGTGCTTCTCTATAGTATTTGAATGCACTTTTTTAGCCCCCTTGACCTCGTTTTTTTCATGTGTAGACACTACTATAATTTATCTCTTTAATCCAATTCACCTTCAATTGGTGTGGTATCCAAGACCAAAAACTGATTTAATTTAGCGTCAAGGGAATGTAATAAAACACTATGCTTTAGATATAATACAATTCTATGATGGTTCAAGGATTCTTCCACGTTAGTGTGCAAATGGGTGAAAAGTTTGAAGGTATATTTACCCTATCATTAGGAGGATTCACAATAATACATGGTAACAGCGTACTTTATTTCAACATGGTCACATCATATGCAGATTAGGCTTGCAAAGATGACCTCCTCCTCTATAAGCATCCATTTAGTGAAGGGATTTATTATTCTTCAATAGTTATTCTTTCATGATTTTTAATTCGAGTACCCTCAATCATTGAGGCTGTAACACTGTGAAGACCATCTCCTTGTGACCACCTCGAAGTGGCTTTTACTATGTCTAATAAAGTAGCTTCTGATAAAGTGCCTACATGATGAAACTCTTAAATTTTCATTCATCATCCAATTATGTCTATATGTTCAATTTCCCAATTTTCTGGATGGTTTTTGGACATTTGTACTGAGTTATTTAGGGTTTATCCAAAGTGATCTTGATGTTACCTTACACTTTGAGACAAATATTGTTTGGGTTTCAAAACAAAGAAATGATACTCATTTGGAATTGTTTTCTGGTTGCTACTACAATCTCATGGATTTATTTTGGCAGACCAAGGCTTCGCTGAATAAAAACAATGAGACAACATAACTACATTTCAAAGTCAACATTTTACTTTTTATCTTGTTTCTTTAGTTTTATCCAAAAGTGTTTTCCATATTTATCTCTAGTTATTCTGAATCCAAAATCAAAATGTTTATGATCTTATTCATGCAACTTCTTGAGAGAACATAACTCTATTATTCAAACTTCATGATATAAGACTCTTGGCAATGACTCTTCCATCTAAATGTGATAGTGGAATTTCATCAATTAGAACATCGGCAATCGCAAATATTGACTTCATAATTTTTTCATGTCCCTCAGTTGAAGTTACAGCCATAGTGACTTAGACTTTCCTTAAATACTATTCTCCAAGATTTAATCTAAAAGAGCTTCTGTACGATACTAAGGAACTAATGGTTTCATGTTTTTTTCATGTAAACCTTGCTATTTTTAACATGATTGTAATACAAAATTCACCAACCATGTTTTTAGCGTTCAATTATGGTTAAACATAAGTACCATATTCAAAATCTCATTGATGAAGTGGCTATGTAAGTGATAACCACATTGCCAACTCAACTTTTAGAAAATAATGAAACAAAAAATAAGTGAAAAATACAAATGTAATATATTTTCTTTGATTTAAAACATTGTAAACGAATGTTAATGAAGACACAGTTAAATCACAGTGAGTCGCTAGTTAGGGGATTGATCTTCCCACATGCTCCCAAAAGTTCAAGATGAACCACCAGACATATATCCGGATCCCTTTAATAACATCTTTCCTGTCCTGAAACCAAGTTCATATGAAAATCTCATTATATTAATTTTTGGACATCTAATTATGCGAATTTAATGAGGACACTAAACTCATGATATTGTGATAAATTGCATGGTCATATGAATATAACAAGGATTGACATAATTGATGATGAATTAAATTTTAAATTGTGGAAAATTTAAGTTGCAGTCTGAATTCACATATATGTGATATCTCAGATTGAATATCAGATTTATGAAAATTCAGAATGCACTTCAAATTTTCAACGCTTAATTTATGATTGGTTACTATTTTGGAAATTGGAGTTTTTCTGATTAATACTTTGTCACTATATTACTTCCGGGTATTTTAATAGGATACTGTAAGCTTACCATCAGTTATGTTTTCTGAACAGATATCACTTGTTACGGGAACGTTCCTTATGCTGAATAATGCTGTGGTATCCTCCATCTCTACTTATGATATAATCAAATTTGGCTTGCTTGAAAAACTGTTCATCTTATCAGAACATATGTATCTAATAGAAAATGTTTTCGTATGACTTAATTTGGTATGTAAAACAAGTACTTAATACTGAATGTACTCTGACCACTTTCTGAGTTTGAGTATATCTTTTGTTTTGGCAGCCTCAAGATCAAAGAGGAGCAGCAAATGGACTTGCCATGACTGCAATGTCTCTTTTCAAAACCTTAGGCCCAGCAGGTGGAGGTTCACTGTAAGTATAAGAACAGGAACAATTATTCACATATACAGCATCGATATAACTAATAACTGCCAAAGACAGATTCTATTCGAATTTTTGTTTTGGAAATTTGCCTTAGCTTTGGCTATTGTCTCACAGAAGTGCATTTCATGGCTATAGAAGTATATTCCTATTCAGTTAAGAGAAGACTTGGAAAGCTTGTGACTTGCAAAACAAAAAGGAAAGTGCTACAATAGAAAGCTATTTGAAATTAGAATAATAGAGTTTGAACATATTTCAAATTTGAGATAATAAAACTAGAGAACATATACAAAAGACTGGATCTTGAGAACAGATTCACTATTTACAACCATTTTTGCCATTATTTTGCATCTGAATCACATTAGTGTCGTAACATACTGAAACGAATAAAACATAAATGCAACATGCTAAAACAAATAAAACAATTAACTTGAACATTGCAAATTATCATATAAAGGAAGAGAATATTTTTTTCATTTTTGAGATGAACAATATCTGAAAGTAATTACAATGATCTAAACCAACATAAACGGAAGATATGAAAGTAACTAAACATTGCATTAAATGAAGGAGAGAGGGTTTAGAGATTACATTTCATCTGATGCTAACATTCTGAACTTTGTAACTTTAACAACATACCAATGAGGAGGGAAAGTATTATCAAGGCTCATAACTCTAACAATATACTAGTGAGGAGGGAAAGTATCATCAGGGCGTTTTTCCGCCCAACCATGGACTTATTAGTCCCCCGTGCCATATCCGACTGGATTGGTCCGACCCTTCGCAAGGAGGTAACAGGAAGTCGAACTCATGCCATCTGAGACTTGGTGTTTAGGACCTACACGAACTAGTCAGTATACACTAAGTGTAACTCCCAACTAGTATGACACTCCTAACTAGAGATGTATCTGGTTCTAATAATCTAACGGTAGCTTGCAATATGCAGCACCACCTTGGCCAAGGTTTAAACACTGCAAGCACGATTAGATGTGTTGTCAACGATCACCACCCTTCTCGGCATAGGTTTAGGGTCAAGTAGGTTCAACTGAACTCATTTAGGTACCATGACCAAACAATTGTTTAATATTCTTTTGTTATCAGCACTAATAATCTTAAAAGTTACTGTTAAATTTCTTCTCATTCATGATTTTGAAAGATCTGTAATGATACAACTAAATCCCTGGGATGGGAAAGTAAGGGGCATAAAAGCCGGCAGTTGTACAATCAACCCTTAAGTATGGAATGTAAACCACGACTGACATGTCTCTGTTGTCCTAGCATCATGAGAGTATTCTTCCAATGGTGATGCTATCTGCATCGAGGTACATCGGTGCCCTTCTACCCACTACCTTCCTAGACTAGGGTATTAGTTTTATCATTATCAAGGAATGGTAATCTCAATCAGATAATTTATCCTTATTGCTGTTTTGACTATTCAGACTTAGACAAATCTGAAATAGCTCAATAAAGAGGTAAATTCTTCATATTACAAGTCTCTTGGACCTGTACATCCTCTATACTAAGGCATAATGTTTTTATATGTCTTCAATCAGCTTTATTCCTACAATTTTTCGGTTATAACCCAAACTCATATACACATACAAGTATATGTTAAAGTGTATATATATATATAGATAGATAGATAGATATAGATATATAGATATATATAAATATACATTCACTTAAAATGTTATAAACCCTCATGCTATTTACAGCTAGAAGGTAATTCTTGTCTTACTCATTTTCAGATATAAACTCAACCAACCTTGTTGTTCTTAATCCCAATACATATTAATTACTGATAGAAGAGTTGTTCACAGCTGTGACTTAACACAATAGGTTATAGTGTTTGTTCATGGGTTTTACTTTAATTCTTCTTAATCATAAAATATCAAGCCCTAAGTCTATTGTTTCCTGTCTGTAAAGAATGCACTCTCAACTATACATTTCAAGACGTTTAAACATGTGTATACTTTTCCAATTCTGAAATTTATACTGTATATGCACAGCCCGTGTATTAATAATTAAGACAAATAAATACATACTTCTTCATATATATAAAGCTTGGTTTGCAGACACAAATGATCATTGAAACAAGACAAGGAGGGGTTTCTTTTTTTGTCATTAACCCTTGAAACTCTACTAATTTCATCAAAACATAAAAAAAATGCAGATTACATGATTATAGTTTCTTCCTTTCCAAATAAGGTTACTTAGATACCAATTAGAGAGCATAATTTATTCCTTTCAGTTTAGAGGAAGCACATGACCTGTATAATGAAGAAAAACGTCTAAGAATGTGTTCCAGCACCCCCTCTTAGCAAACCTTCTACTCTTGAAAACTTAGAGCAGAAAAATGGTAAATTGCGGGGCAGAATATGACAAATTGCAGAGCCGAAAATGGTAAAAACACAGCAAAATCCCTTCTTTTTCGTGGATGAAAATGGTAAGAATGAATCGTTTTTTTCCCCCAAATCTGCTTATGTGTTACCAAGCACATTTTCATTCCTTCCATTGCCCTAAAACCAGGAAGATTTTCCCAAATCCGTCCCCAAGAGTCACACGAAAATCCTTCACTCTTCTTCACGTTATTTTCCTGAAGGTTTTCTTCTTTTGAAGACTCCAAGGCTCAAGCCAAAAGAATGTTCGAGGCTTTCTTTCCATATTTTCGAAGCTTCTTATTCCATATCAAAAATAATGAAATGTTGATAGTATGTTAAGTCCCTTTATCTCAATTTGCCCGATAAAGAAATATAACGTGCTCATCAAATAATAATATATAATGTGCATAGCATTAAGAAAGAGGGTTGTAAATGTTTTGTTTAATGCTTTTATTTCTTCATGCCACTTATACCTCTAGCAACTAGAGGATGGGGTTTTTAAAAAAAAAATTAAATAAATAACAAGGTTTTTATCATTTCTTTTATATTTAAGGTTACTTAACCTTTTTCAAGACTTTTTGGTATAAAATATTCATATATTAATATATATGAATGTATACGCCTTATGGAGACGTGCCTATGGGAGCACGTATATCATTGTGTATATGTACTCTCATATACACATTATTGCATAAGATATATATATTAATATATAAATATATATATACACAATTAAACATGGGACACGCCAAAAATTAAATTAATAATTAATAAAATAATTAATTAAAAATTCCTTAATAATAATAACGAGTTACCTCGAAACGCAATCAATGACCTAGGGTTGTGAACCCTAAAATCTCTGCACGGACCAACTAGGGTTACCTGACGCGATGATTGACGAAGTTTGACAAGGTCAATCATGAGACTACCTAACTCAAGGTTAGGGTTTCAGATGGCATTAGTTCTTTCTTCTCTTTACCTCTCGACTTGATGATACTTTTGCGGAGGGCAACGATCTCTTGCACACACTTGGCCAATTTAACCAGTTAGATCAAAATCTTGTCCTATTCTGACATTTCATAAATCATTGACAAAAGTAAAACATCATGTCATAATGTTAACTATCAAGTCATCAATCTACCAATTATGATTCATCAAATCATCATTTTAAGCACATTTGACATCATTCAATATGCATTAAAAACTAGAGCACATTCATTCAATTTAAACATGAAAAACTAGGGCACATTCATTCAATTTAAACATGAGAATTAGGGTGCGTTAAACATCTTGCTAGTATAGCATAAATACACTAGGGCAAACATATGTCATGGCATAATCACTGCATATTAACAAGTAGGGCACAAGTGGGATGTAACATATCCTTCTTCTTGTGAATCATCCTCCTCAATGATTTTAAGTATCATTTTAAACAAATATGAACATAACATTGTTTATCTAGCATTTAACAAGAAATAAGTTTAACTTTTGAAAACATTAAACAAATGAGGGAAACGCTGATGGATTTCATTATAATCCTCCCAGGTGGCACTATCCTCAGTGTACTAGTCCCACTGAAACAAGACAAGGAGGGGTTTCTTTTTTTTTCATTAACCCTTGAAACTCTACTAATTTCATAGAAACATAAAAAAAAGGCAAATTACATGATTTTAGTTTCTTCCTTTCGAAATAAGGTTACTAAGATAACAAGTAGGGCACAAGTGGGATGTAACATATCCTTCCCCATGTGAATCATCGTCCTTAATGATTTTAAGTATCATTTTAAACAAATATGAACATAACATTGTTTATCCAACATTTAACAAGAAATAAGTTTAACTTTTGAAAACATTAAACAAATGAGGGAAATGCTGATGGATTTCATTACAATCCTCCTAGGTGGCACTATCCTCAGTGTACTAGTCCTCGTCCTCAATGATTTTAAGTATCATTTTAAACAAATATGAACATAACATTGTTTATCTAGCATTTAACAAGAAATAAGTTTAACTTTTGAAAACATTAAACAAATGAGGGAAACGCTGATGGATTTCATTATAATCCTCCCAGGTGGCACTATCTGAGTGTACTAGTCCCACTGAAACAAGACAAGGAGGGGTTTCTTTTTTTTTCATTAACCCTTGAAACTCTATTAATTCCATAGAAACATAAAAAAAATGCAGATTACATGATTATAGTTTCTTCCTTTCCAAATAAGGTTACTA
Organism: Cryptomeria japonica; assembly: GCF_030272615.1. NCBI lineage: Eukaryota > Viridiplantae > Streptophyta > Pinopsida > Cupressales > Cupressaceae > Cryptomeria > Cryptomeria japonica. The sequence goes on from NC_081414.1 coordinate 484,871,623, forward strand.
AGATAACAACTAGGGCACAAGTGGGATGTAACATATCCTTCCCCATGTGAATCATCATCCTCGATTATTTTAAGTATCATTTTAAACTAAGTTACCGGGTTCGCCCTTGGACCCCCCTGGTACCGGTCCTGGTTCCTGGTTCGAGTTCGGTTCGAACTGGGTTCAACCAGGGTTCGAAAAACCCAGAGGTGGTTTGTCCCTGGTCGAACCTAGTCGAACCCAGTCGAACCCGAGCGGCTGGGTGGCCCAAAAAAGCAAAATATATGTAAAGTTTTGTTTTTTTTGAATTCTGCCTTCTAAAAAGTGAAACTTATACCCTAAAAGTGACTTCTAAAACATTATATTCACTCATTTCACCTCATTTGTGTTGCAAACAAAAGTTTTATGAGAACAGGTTGAAGAAAGGGTGAACAAAATGTGGCTTCCAAGATCAAAGAGGAGTTGAAGACTGATTTTTGAAGCTTCAACAAGTGTTGCAGCATCATTTCCATACATTTTCAAGCTTCATGAAACTTGAATTTTTTTTCATTCTTTAGTTTTTGTTTTTGAATATGTTTATATTATTTCTTGCCATAGGAACTAGAATGGCATGTACATCTTCCTCCAATGGCAATGAACAAATAATTACAAAACAAAGAAATGATCCAAATTCTCCCTTATGGAAGTATGTTGATATTATAAAACAACTTCCAAGAGGTGGGAGATTCTGTTGGAGATGCCAAGGATGTGGTATTCAATGTAATAGTTCATATTATCGGGTGGTAGGCCATTTGTGTGGAATAAAAGGAAGAGGCATTAAAAAATGCCTTGGAAAAGATGGTAAACCTATACCAGATGAAACAGTGATGAAATATATTAGGGAGCATGAGGCGGCAGAAGAGAGAGAAGCCCGTAGATTGAACCAAACCGCATCAAAGAAAACAAGGGGAATGCAAGCCCCTTCTAATCCCAATATTGTAGTAGAAGACCACCCCTTCTTTGCCACAAATGAACCTCAAAGTGAACCACCCTTGACACATAAAAGAACAAAGGGGCCTTTAGAAACCGCATTCCAAAATGAGAGTAGAGACAATGCTGACGAAGATATAGTAAGGTGCATTTATGCAAATGGGCTGTCTTTCAATGTTGTTCGCTCCCCATATTGGAAGCAAATGATAAAAAGTGTTAATGAGGCTCCAAGAGGGTATAAGGGCCCCAGTTATGAGAAGGTACGTGGAACATTATTGGAGAAAGAGGTGAAGAGGGTTGAAGATGCATTGAAACCCATAAGGGATTCATGGGTTGAGACAAGTGTAACGATTGTTTCAGATGGGTGGAAAGATGCTAAAAACCGTCCCTTGATCAATGTCATAGCGGTGTCCCCTAAAGGGGCAATGTTTTTGAAAGCCGTGGATTGTGAGGGCCAAATAAAAGACGGCCAATTTATTGCAGAAATTCTCATCTCCGCCATTGAGTCAGTGGGATCCCGTAATGTTGTCCAAGTCATAACGGACAATGCATAAAATTGTAGAGCTGCTGGTTTGTTGGCTGAGCAAAGCTATGGTCACATCTTTTGGACACCTTGTGCGGTACATTCACTCAATCTTATGCTACGAAGGATTGGGCAAAAAATAAAATGGATTGGAGATGTGTATGCAGAGGTTGAGGACATCCAGATGTTCATCACAAACCACCACATGTCTCAAGGGATTTTTAGAACCTATTCGAATTTGGAGTTATTGAAGGTAATTGAAATAGTAATTTAATTTTACATTTTCTGATTTTTTTAATTTTCAATGTTCATAATATCATTGTGTAAGCTATATTGTGTATTCTTCTTTAAAGTTTGGCTTTATTTTTTAATCATTTGGCATTAATTTGTGTTATAGGTTGCTGAAACCTGTTTTGCATCAAACACAATCGTCTTGAGACAACTTGTGAAAGTTAGAGTGGCACTATGCAATATGGTGATCAACACCAATTGGACTGTATGGAAGCAGAGTAGCATTGAGAGGGCAGAAAAAAATAGGGAGAGAATATTGAACGAGAAATGGTGGGATCTTGTTACATATCTCCTAAGTATCACTGAGCCCATCATGAGCATGATTTGCTATACAGACATGGATAGGCCTTGCATAAGTGAGATTTATGATGGTATTGACTCAATGCTTGAAAAAATAAAGGTCACAATAAATGAAAAAGAGAATGACCCCCAGGAGAAATTCTTCAAAGAACTGAAGCAATTATTGTAGAAAGTTGGAATAAGATGACCACTCCTTTGCATCTTCTTGCCTATGCCTTGACACCTAAGTACTATATCAATCAGTTTCTCGATAAACCAGGAAGGATTCCACCATGGAGAGATCTAGAAGTATCTGATGGGTACAAGGCAGCATTTCTTAGACTATATCTTGATGATTTGCGAGATGTTGTTACAAATGAGTTCATAGAATTCGCAAATGGGAATGGTCTAAGTGTTGATGCACTTCGTCATAGATCCAAGAAGGATGCTCATAGCTGGTGGTACTTCCATGGCACATGCTTCCAACACCTACAACTCCTCACTATAAATTTTTTATCACAAGTAAGTTTGATTAATTAAAATTTTAAATTTACAAGTTTTAGTTTATTTATAGTTTACTTTGTCTTCATAGGTTGCTAGTAATTTTATTTTTATTAATGTATAACTTTAATTGTTTACTTTGTCTTCATAGGTTGCTAGTTCATTTGCTTCAGAAAGAAATTGGAGCACATACTCTTTGATCCACTCAGTAAAACGCAATAGGCTACTATCAAAAAGAGAAGAGAATTTAGTATATGTTCATTCCAACCTACGTCTTCTTTCACACAAACAACGTGACTACACACAAGGGGAAACGAAGATGTGGGATATAGAGTCAGAGCATACTGATTTGGATGCTCCTGCTTCTCAGCTTCTTGCATTGACACTTGATGACTCAGAAATCGAGCCAACTTATAGTGCAAGTGCAAGTGGCATTGGCTCATCTAATGTCAATGTCAATGAGGAGGAGGAGGAGGATGAATTAGATGATCCATTTGATGATTAGACTTTATATTGTTGAAAGTTGAAACAATGATACTTGAATATTTTGTCATTTTGATACTAAACTTGATGTATATGATGCTATGATTACAAGCTTATGTTTGTTTTGTTGTTTATATGATGCTATGTGACATGCAAATTTTAATTCATGCTTATAGGCTTCACAAATATCAAAATATATATATATATAAATTTACATGTTTTTGTACTAACGAACCCAAACCCCTTTTCAAAATTTTGCCATACCGGCGTACCAGGTTCTTTGAACCCGAACCGGTGCCCTTACCCAAACCGGTAACTTAGATTTTAAACAAATATGAACATGACATTGTTTATCCAGCATTTAACAAAAAATAAGTTTCACTATTGAAAACATTAAACAAATGAAAAACTAGAGCACATTCATTCAATTTAAACATGAAAAACTCGGGCACGTTCATTAAATTTAAACATGAGAACTAGGGCACGCTAAAAATCTTGCAAGTATAGCATAAATACATTAGGGCAAACATATATCATGGTGTAATCACTGCATATTAACAACTAGGGCACAAGTGGGATGTAACATATCCTTCCCCTTGAGAATCATAGTCCTTGATGATTTTAAGTATCATTTTAAACAAATATGAACATAACATTGTTTATCCCGCATTTAACAAGAAATAAGTTTAACTGTTGAAAACATTAAACAAATGAGGGAAACGTTGATGGATTTCATTATAATCCTCCCAGGTGGCATTGTCCTCAATGTATTGGTTCCACTGGACCTTGCATTGAGTAACTTCTCTGTTATACCTCGAGCACCCTGATTGGCTCGATCATGACCACCCCTAGGTCCTGTACCTACAAGGAGTTCCAGTCAATCATATGTGCAAAATCAGAAACATACTTCTTCAAATAGGAAACATGAAATAAATCATGCAACCGGGCAAGAGCTGGTGGTAGAGCAATTCTGTAAGTGACTGGGTTAATGATTTCCAACACTTCAAAAGGTCCCACATATCGTGGAGCTAGTTTGGAGGACTTTCCAAATTTTATGCTACTTTTGTTTGGTTTTACCCGTAGAAGCACTTTCTATCCCACTACAAACTGTCTGGGAGTACGCTTTGCATTTGCATAGCTTTTTAGCCGATCGTTAGCTTCTGCTAACCTTTTTCTGATCAGTTTAACTTGCTTCTCCATTTCTGAAAGCATTTTTGGACCGAGGGTTATCCTATCTTCCAGCTTATCCCAGCTGATAGGAGTTCTACACCTCCTTCCATATAGTGCTTCGAAGGGCACCATCTTAATGGATGACTAGTAGGAATTGTTATAGGCAACTTCAACCTACGGAAGATAATCTTCCCATTTGTACTGCTGATCCATGCAGTACATTCTTAAGAGATCCTCTAAAACCTGGTTGACTCTTTCTATCTGACCATCTGTTTCAGGGTGATAAGACGAGCTAATGTTCAACTGAGCTCCTGAGGCTGCAAATAGAGTTTGCCAAAATTTGGATGTCATTCTAGCATCTCTATCTGAGTTCATTTTCTCTACTACTCCTTGTAACCGAAATATCTCTTGTACAAATTTATAGGCTATGGTAGGTGCTCCATCTGACAAGTTGCCTGGAATGAAGTGAGACACTTTGGTTAATCTATCCACCACTACTAGAATGGCATTATGTTTGTTCCTGGACATAGGCAAACCCTGCACAAATTTCATGTTGATTATCTGCCATTTCCAGTTAGGTACTGCATTGGGTTGTAACGACCCTGCTGGTTGTTGATGTTCAGTCTTAACTTGCTGACATTCAAAACAGCTGGCCACAAACCTTGTGGCATCCTTTTTCATTCCTTTCCAAAAATATAAAGGTTTGATGTCAGCAAGTAGTTTAGTTACTCCTGAGTGTCCGGAGTAAGGTGCAGAGTGTACTTCCTTCAACACTAATTTTCTCAACTCGGTGGACTCGGGTATATACATCCTACCTTGGTATCTTAATAGTCCATCTGTTTCAATTTGGAAATCTTCATACCTTGGATCCTGGGGATCTAATCGTAGAGCTTCTTTTACTTGCTGGTAAAATCTATCCTCTCCTGACAGCTATAGAACATGGTTTTTGAAATCTATATGCACTACAGTGATGGCACTGATATGGTGTCTACGACTCAATACATCTACCACTCGGTTTTCGTTACCCTTTATGTAGTTGATCTCACAATCGTAATCCGAGATTAGTTCTAACCATCGTCTCTGTTGCGCATTGAGATTGGGTTGAGTGAAAATATATTTCAACCCTTGGTGATCTAACCGCAGCTTGAATGGTTTGCCTAGCAAATAGTGACGCCACATTTGCAAAGCATGCACTATTGTTGCGAGCTCTAGATCATGCGGTGCATAGTTTTGCTCATAATTTTTAAGCTTCCTAGACTCATATGCAATTACTTGTCTCTTCTACATCAGGACTCTGCCCAGTCCTTCCCCTGAAGCATCAGTCACTACCAAGAATTTGTCTTCTGGATCTGACACTTTTAGAATTAGTGTCGTGGTCAGTTTCTCTTTAAGGATTTCAAAAGCTGTCTAACATTTTTCAGACCACTCAAATCTTTTACCCTTCCTCTGCAATGATGTGATGGCATGTGCTATGCGTGAAAAGTTCATTACGAACTTCCTGTAATACCCAACTAACCCCATGAAGCTTCTGACTTCATGCACATTCCTTGGAGTTGGCCTCTCAGAAATGGCTTTAATCTTTGCCAGATCTATTGCTATCCCCTTGGCTGAAATTATATGCCCTAGGCATTGTACTTCCCTTTGAAAGAAGCTACACTTGGATAATTTCCCATACAACTTGTTTTCCCGCAAACATTGTAAAACAATCTGCAAGTGATGTAGGTGTTCTTCTTCATTCTTGGAATATATTAAAATATCATCAAAGAACACCAAGACAAATTTGTCAAGGCAGTTGTGGAATACGCAGTTCATGAAAGTAGTCGGGGCATTAGTGAGTCCAAATGGTAGAACAGTGAACTTGTAATGCCCATAACGAGTTCTGAAAGCGGTTTTATGGATATCCTCATCCTTCAACCTCAACTGATGGTACCCTGATCGCAAATCAATCTTGGAGAAGACCGCCGCTCCACGCATTTGATCAAATAAATCATCAATGCAAGGTAGAGGATATTTGTTTTGGATTGTCAACTTATTCAACATCCTATAATCTATGCAAAGTCAGAGAGTCCCATCTTTCTTTTTGACAAAGATTACTGGTACCCCCCCTAGTGACACACTAGGTCTTATTAACCCTTTGTCCAGAAGTTCCTGAAGCTGAGCCTTTAACTCCATCAACTCGACAGTCGTCATACGGTAAGGAGCTTTGGATACTGGAGCTGCCCCTGGTATGAATTCGATGGAGAAATCGAATATCCTTTTTGGTGGTAAACCAGGCAGCTCTTCTAGAAATACATCCTAATAATCTCGAAGGTAAGGGTATTTCTCTTCGAAAGGCTCTTCCGGTTTCTCACTCTCACTAAACTCTTCTGCATGATGATCACAATTCTCATACATCATCATGTCATGTTGATATTTGACATCCTTTGATTCATTGGTTTCTTCCATTTTAACTGCAAACACCTGACACCCTTTCTTTTCGCTTCGCCTCAAATGCATGGCAGAAAGTTGCCGCAATCTGATTTCCCATTGGATTCCTTGCAAAAATACCTTATTGCCATAATCATCCTGACACTCAACTATCTTGTCAAAGCAACTGACCTTAGCCCTGTGCTGCCCCAACCACTTCATACTTAAAATGACATCATACGTGCCTAACAGTGCTACAAACAAGTCAACTTCGGTGGTGAAGTTTGGAAAATCTATTCTTACCCCAAACAGGCATTGCTCTACCCGAGCTCTTGACTGGTTGGCATATTCTACAGTCCAGGAGTCAACCATATAGTCAGCTCTCCTAGGAGACTTACTAAGCAGCTTAGGTGAAATAAAATTTTCAGTGGCTTTTGTATCAATGAGTATAGTAATAGGAATACCATATAAATTACCTACAGTCTCCACCGGTGTGAACTGATACTCAGCTTGACGGTTATCAACCGCTGCATGAATTCTCTGTTGGAACATTGCCTGTTGAGGTGGTAGTGGGTTTCTTTGTTGTTGCCCTCTGTTGTGACATATTCACACATCGCCCCATTGCAAATGGGGACCCTTGCTTTTTGCCTTCTGGGGTGTGTTTTCTAGGTCTTTTAGGGTTTTGTCTTTTAGCCTTTGCTTTTCAAGTGTCGCTAGGGGGATCCCTAGGATGGCAGGCTCTGCTTGAGCCAAGGTTGAGTCTTTGGGGCCCCGGAATTAGGGTTTCTTTGAAAGTCTTCCTTAGGGCATGGTTTTGATCTTGTTGCTAATTGTGTCTTGCTTGGTGAGTGAATATCATTCTGGAAGGTCTAAGCTAGGTCAAGTTGGTGAGTGGTGAAGTCTGGAATGTCATCCTGATCTTCAAATGCCCTGAAATTTGGCTAAGTCTGGAATGTCCTGATCCTGAAATTTGACTAAGTCTGGAAAACTTAAGAATCCTCCAAAAACTAGATTTTGCAATATAACTCCTGGAGGTCCGAAACCACTCTCAAACATCATGACAGTATATATGGAATATACTTAAATGTTATATTCCATAAAATGATCTTGACGAAGAGACCAAAATGTCAAATTTCGCTCCTGACCCTTCCAAAGGGTCCAAAGCGAATTTCGCTCCTGACCCTTCCAAAGGGTCTAGAGCGAAATCCTAGAGACATCCTGTCCCTGGCCATGATTTTGAGCGAATTTTCCCTTTTAGGCCTTTCGGGGATCAAGCAAATGTTGTCAAGTTGAGAGATAGATCCAATTGAGGGATTCAAGGGGAGACAAAGTGAGAAGAAAGGAATTGAGTGAGGGAAGACAAGCTAGGAATGAATTTCGCTCCTGACCCTTCCAAAGGGTCCAGGGCGAAATTCATAAAATGTTCTTTTTCCTTCAAGATTGAGCTAAGCCAAGATGGTGATCGAGGCAATTTGGACCTAAAGATGGCCATAGGCATGTATTTCAATAGGTTTTGAGTCCAAGAGGTAATGATTTTGAGCTAAAGAGTGGATTTCGCTCCTGACCCTTCCAAAGGTTCCAGAGCGAAATTCCCAAAATCACCTAGTTTGCCCATGAGGAAGGTCAAGTTGTGGATTCCTAGCCTTTGGTGAGGAGAAAGATAGCGTATGCTTGCCTTGGAAGGCATTTTGGAGTAGAGACATGGTGGAATTTGTCCAAAAATGCAAAATTCACTCCTGACCCTTCCAGAGGGTCCAGGGCGAAATTCTTATAGGGCCTGTCCTTGGAAAGAGTCTTGAACCAACTTAATTTTGATGTCTTCTTGTTGATGATTTAAGGTATAAAATGCTATGTTGAAATGAATTTATTATGTGTCCTTAATCATCTTTTTGTTCGTCTTGCAGTTAAAAGGGGACCAAGGCAAGACAAGGACGACCTTCTCCAGCCCAACATCATCAAGGACGACCTTCTCCGGTCCAGCATCATTAGGGACGACCTCTTCCAGTCCAGCATTTCAAGGAAAGGTACACCATCCATCTTGCACATCAAAGACAAAGGAGGTTAAAGCAAGGGTTCGTTGAAGAAGCAGACAGTTCCAGAAGAGTTAATTAAAGATAGCTTCTCTGCATCATCAAATTGAGCATCTACCAAGTTACAAGTGTCAGACAAGGTGGCATCCTAGTCATCACTCATCCAGTCGGATTGGTCCAACTCAGCGTGTCCAAATTCAATGTACCTGACTCATGGGAGATGGCACAAACTTCGATGTACCTACCCCAGTTCTCCATTGGTTGAATATTCCAGAGAAGACATGTGTCCAAACAATTTAATTGTTTCATTGGCCAGAATTGAGTTTGTTGTAACAAATCCTAATCAGGGTTTTCATTGTAAGATCTCAGCCATTGATTTCAAGTTGATCTAAGCCATTGATTTGTATTGAGGGCGCTATATAAGCCCTAGTTCCTCATTTGTAAAGGCTAATGGTTAGTTAATAGACAATAGTTAGTCAATAGTAGTTAGAAGATGAATAGTTAGCTAATAGTGAATAGTCAGTCAATAGAATAGCAATTAGAGTAGAATAGAAAGAGAAGGCAAGGATTGTTGCCAAGATGTTGTAAAAGACTTGTAAACTTCATTGAAGAAATGGTGAAATCTATGGGTCGATTCAACAATTTGCATGGTCTTTATACTTCTCAGATTTGATTTCATGTTATTAGATGAGTGGAAGAAATGTGTTTGATTGATGGTGAAATTCGTATATCCATACTACTAGCAGTTTGTTTGATTGCAGACTTGCCTTGTGTAGTCAACTGGAATCATTCAGTTTAAGCTTAACTTCAATTGTCGCTTCTTCACTGATATGCATCAGCCTGATGGTGTCTATGCCTGTAGTGATGATCTAAACATCATAAAGTTTTCCTCCGAAGATCGCACTAACCTTGTGGAGATGATCCTGGGATGTCAAAACAAGACTTAGTTAGAATTTCATCAAAGTTATTCATTGCTCCTACATTCTTAGTGTCCGAATTAAATCCTTTCCTCACCCTCATCCTTTTCCTTTTTTTTTTAAATCTAGACTAGTGAAATCCTGTGTTCCAGCAATATTCAAAGCAAATCAAACGTTCAATCATCAAGTGTAAGTCCCCTTGTGATTCCAGCAAAATCACATCGTACCGCAGAGAGCTTATCCACGAGTAGAGATCCTACATACAAGAACCTTGGAGTTGCCTCGACTGATCCTTCAGCGAGATCTTCAGCAGTCGGGAAACTTTGCTCAAGAGAGGATAAGGTACCTTTAGGTATTTTATTCTGTGTTTGGTCATGTACAAAATACACATCAACACCCTCCTTGTTGTTTGGTTTGGCACTGGTTGGCATAATGATCGCCACCACAATTAAAGCAACCTCTTGGTGGTCCTTTTTTTTCTGATTTGTTGTTGTTTCCCCCATTGTCCCTTCTGGGTTTGTCAAAGCCTTTCCGATCTCCTCGGTTATTTTGTTGACCTCCTTTGTACACTTTGTTGTTTTTATTGTTAAATCCATATTTATCTCCCTTCTTTTTAAAGGTTTGATAAGATTGTACCCAATTGCTCTTTTTCATGTTTCTATCTCTTATGGAATCATCCTTCTGAAGTTTTTTCTCTTGCCTAACAACCTTTTCATAGGCTTCATCCATAGTAGTAGGAGCTAGGACATCTACTGATCCTCCTATACGGTTATTTAAACCCATGATGAACTTCCTGATCTTATATTTCTCATCAACTTGGAAGTGAGGTACATACTTTAGGAGAGGAGTGATTTTTTCCCAATATGCATGAACATAAAGCTCCCCTTGCTTTAAGTTTTGAAAGTCTGTTAGTTTTTGCTCAAAAAATAACTGCGGAAGCCACCTTTGCCTAAATACCTCTACAAACTTACTCCAAATTATGTTATCTGATTTCAGATCAAGTTCGGTCTTTTTGTTCTCCCACCAACCAGCAACTTCTCCGATTAGTTGGTAGGCTCCCCAAACAGCCTTCATGTTCTCGGTGTAATCTTTGATTTCGAAGTATTTTTCCATGCCCGTAAGCCAGGCTTTGGCGACATCTCCTCCTTCAAACCCATCATATTGTGGAGGTTTAACTTTCTTCATATCATCAGATATGACTCCCATAATCTGTTTATGCTTATGGTTCTGGGTATGGGTTTGTGTCCCGTGGAACCCACTTTGACGAGTGTGCTCATGCTCAGTATGCTTGTCTCTGAGACTCATTTCAACACTTGGGGTTTTTGTGTGACCACTTGTTCTCTGCTCCAAGACTTGGAGCCTATTTTGGGTGTTTTCAACTATCCGGATGAGTTTATCTAACTTATCCATTGAAGTTTCCGGACCTTCGGATTCTCCCCCACCTTCTTGGTGATGAGACATGTTATAGTTTCCTATTTAACCTGTTATTTCAGAATATGAAGTTTTAGTTTTCTATCTAATTTCATCAATTAAAGCATGAAATTGAAACATGAATTTTACAATCCAACTATCCACATATATATATATATATATATATATCATGTAAATTGTTATCTGAAATTGTTGTCAAAGCAGTAAGGGAGTTTTGTTTTTCAATATATATAATGTAATTGTATCAAGAGTTACTCTCAAAAATAGTTCAGTCTTGCAGTCTTTCATTATGTACAAAATAAAGCTCCCTCTAAGAGCTACTATCTAATTCTGTAATGGGCTCTTCCTGCCCCTCAAGATCGGAAAAAGGTACCAATCGGAAACCCGCTCGAGGTATCCGAACTTTTTTCGGTTCCTCGAGCTCAAGATGGATGACAACAGTGTTAAATTTCATCTCCTCAGTTATGGTCTTAACCGGTTTAGGTGCTTTGTTGGCTAATATTTTGGTTCGTACCTATTGTGACCTAATTCACACATCGCCCCATCTCAGATGGGGACCCCCAATTTTTCGCTTTTTAGGGTTTTGTCCTAGCTCTACAGTTTCATAAGTCCATTTTCGGAGAGAGTTTTGAGTTTGAGTTTCTGAGGTCATCCCTAGCCGAGTAGAGAAATCATGTATAAGTGTTGTCAATGTGCTTAGAAGGTCTAAAGGTCAAAGATCACAATTACTTTGGGTCATTTTTGACAACTTTCTATTTTTAGATATTTTTTGTTATGTTTTTTGCTTTTTTTTGCTTTTTTGAAAGTCGCATATGGGTTTTGTTCCTTCGGTCATTTCATCTCTACCCATGTCGGAATTTGAAAATCTCGTCTCTAGGTATAAAAAGCAGGGCTTTGAAATTTTTGCTTTTTTCTGAGATTAGGGTTTTGTTCCTCAGGTCATTTTAGTCCTGCCCATGTCTTCAGATTCGAGAAATTTTACCTCCAAGTGTAAAAAGCAAGCTTTTGCTTTTTCTGTTTTTTTCTGGAATTAGGGTTTTGATCCTCAAGCCATATCACTGCTACCCATGTTCTCAGAATTTGAAAATTTGGTCTCTAAGGGTAAAAAGCAAGTGGAAACCCTAATTAGGGTTTTTTTTCAGATAAACGTGGCAAGTCAAAAATGGACATGGCGAGTCAAAGATAGATACGATAGTTTGAATAAGTGCAAAAAAATGGTTGTCCAGATAAAATTCGCCCAAGGGAGGAATGGCAGAGCAAGTATGTCTAGGAAGATGACAGACAAAGCATGAAGTTCGTCGAAGCATACATGGCAAGAGACCTTCCAAGTCCGCCCAAGGCAAGAAGCAAAGTTGTCTGACACTTGCTAAACTCCTACTTCTAGTTAGCTAACTCATAGCGAGGATCAAGCAAACTCCTACCTTTGGTTAAGGTCAAGCAAACGAAGTTGGCATCATGTCTTCCAAGTCCGCCCCAAGGCAACCTATCCAAGGCATGAGAAAGTCCACCCTAAGCACAAGGCAACATGTCCTAGCTTCAGCAAAGTCCGCCCTACATTGGCACATGGAAATTGGCACAAGGTTGACAAAGTCCACCAAGGCATAAGAATAACATGTCTAACATCTTTGCAAGTCCGCCTTCTCTAGGGGGTGTTTGGCAAGTATGGATGGCACAAAGACATCAAAGTCCGCCCTTGGCTAGTGGAGTGTGAAGTCCACCAATCAAAAGACAAAGGCGAATCATAAGTTGGCAAGGCACATTCCAAGTCCGCCCTCTAGAGAAGGATAAAAGCAAAATAAAACATGATCAAAATAAGATGGTTAAGCTTCTTCAAACTCCGCCATGGCACAAGATGATCAAAATCCGCCCAAGGCAATTGTTCGAGCTCCTTCCAAGTCTTCCCTTGGCAAGGTGAAGAGGTGTCCAAGTCTATTCAAAGTCGGCCTAGGGTGGATGATAAAACATGGCATAAGGAAGACAAAGTCCGCCTAGCATTGGAAAGACATAAAATAAAGCTAAATTTGCTAAGTCCATGGAAAGTTGAAGGAAAATTTAAAGGCAAGAAGGATTAAAATAAACACAAGACATGTCCACAACCAAGTTGGCATATAGACTTCGAAGTTCGCCCTTGGAAAGCAAAACAAGTTTGGAAGAAGGTTAGCCAAGTCTGCCAGGGAATGAAGCACAAGCAAGAATGTCCAAGGGAATGCAAAGTCCTCCCTTGGCTAAAGACATTCAAAGTTCGCCTTGGCTAAGCATCATCCAAGTCCGCCATTCAAGAAGATGAAAGCATGGCAAGGTGTCTTCAAAGTCCGCCTAGGAGGATGGCAAACAAACTTCAAAGTCCACCTATGTATGAAGTTAACAAGGCACATACAAAGCAAGAATGTCCAAAGACATGCCAAGTCCGCCTTGGCAAAGAACTTTCCAATGTCCGCCTAAAGCATAAAGAAATTTGTCCAAAGGTTGGTAAAGTCCGTCAAGGCTCATATGAGAAAAGCAAAGCAAAGTAAGCAAGACTCCAAGTTCACCTAGCTTGGAGAGCATAAAATAAAGCAAGGATAGCATGAGAATTGCTAAGTTGACATAGACATGAATGAATAAAGCAAGCTATCCTCCAAAACATGAAAAGGAAAGATTAAAACACTTAACATGTCCAATGCTATCTAAAGTCCGCCCATGATGGAATAAAGCAAAGTTAAAATAAAATTGGCATGATAGCTTCAAAGTCCACCTAGGTTGGATGGAGAAAAGCAAAACATCAATTGACAAAGCACATCTAAAGTTCGCCTTGGCTAGTAAAACATAAAGTCTACCTTGAAAAATTGTCCAAGATAGTGTGAAGTTTGCCCCCTTCTTGACATGACAAGACAACTTCGCCTAGGCAAGGAGGATGGAAAATAAAAGGTGAAATTTGCCCAACATGTCAATAATGTGCCATGGCATGACTTCTTCCAAGTATACACAAGGGAGGAAAGCAAGAGATTTTAGCAAATAAAACACAAGCAAAGGATAAAAGAATATTATTGTCCAAACATCTTGGAAATTTGATCAAATACAAGAAAAAAAAAATCACACAGGCGTTCCAAAATTGTCTAGGCATAAATGGAATATGTGAAGATGCCTAATCCAGACGTGAAAATTCGCCCAAGACTTGGAGAATAGACATTAAAATCAACTTGCCATGATGAAGAAAGAAAAATGGCTAGAGGAAAAATAGTTTTGACAAAAAATTGCACACAAAATCAAGGGTCCATCAACTAACGGGTTGGAAAATAAAATTCGACACATGAATATTTTTAATTATTTTCCAACACTTTCAAAAAATTCAAGAATTTAATTCAAAAATTTTGGAAATTAAAAGAAAGTTCTAGAAGATTCCTTAATTAAGGATGAATTTGAGAGAGAAATAAAACTTTCCATTTTGGAAAGATTTAAAACATTAAAACACAAAGAAAATTTAAAAAATTAAAAAAAAAAACATAAAAAAAACAAAGAAGAAGCTTCTAAGTTTTAAAACCTTAAACTCTATATATTCTCAACCAATCACTTTCAAATTCATTATTCAGGTTGAGAATTTGGAGAGCAATTGAGAAGAATTTCTCTCTCTCAGATTTTTGAGGAAATTGATTTTTGAAGAGGAATTTTGAAGAAGTGATTTTTTTCTAAGTGTTGAAGTCAAGAAATTAAGTGTTTTTTTCTTATTTAAAGACAGATTTTCAGAATTAAAGGTGAATTTCAGTCACAAAGATCAATTTCTGAGACATAAAATTTGAAATTGACCGAGTACTTCTATTATTTTGTCTTATTTCTCTCAATTTTATCAATTTCTTGGCCAAACCCTTCACTTTTAGTTTGCTTTTTCGCAGAGATTTAACCTTTCTACAGGCTAAAAGTGAAATTTTCAGATAAAAGATAAAAAATCAGACTTAAGATCTTGAAAATAATATTGAATTTTTGTATGTTATGCAGGTTAAGAAGTTCTCAGACAACTTGAAGCATATCAGACAGGATGGTCCTGCTTGAAGTTCTCAGACAACTTGAAACATATCAAAGCTTCAAAAGAATAAGGCAGAAGGCAGCAATTACCTTTCCATTTTTATTGGAAATATGGAGGAATCTTGTCCGACAGTACAAGCAGCAGAAAGTGTCAGGCTAGAAATGCAGTGGTATCCCTTTACCTTCTACTGATTGAGAGCTAATTTCGATCCTCTTGGCAATATTGGATCAGTGAATGGAGAAAGATTCAAACATAGAGAAGACATAGAAGATTTTTGGGCAAATGTTGCAGATGAGTTTGACATGAGGAAAAGATTATGTTCCAGACTGCCAGTAAGCTTGATCAGAACGACTGAGCCTTTTCTTGTGTTTGATCAGCTGGAAGATAATGCAAACTATATTCAGCCCGACTTTGATGAGTATGCACCTCTTCCTCCTATCAAATGTTCAGAGCCAGAGCATGCAGACTTGACCACTTTGATGCGGCTAGTTATAAAATATTCTAGGTGGTGGGTTGATCAGTAGTGTCATAGATTAAAACGAGGAAATATAATCTTAACTTATGACGATGGGTGAAGCAGAAAGATATTCTTCAAATGAGGAAGCAACTCAAAGTGCCAAATCAATTGAAGGTGCTAAAAACAAGGGGAAGGCAATTGTGAATGAAGGACCAGCACAGAAGAAGCAGAGGATAGAACTGTCTTGTTCTGCTACATCCGCAAACATAGATATATTGGCCATTGATCAGTCGTTGGCAGAGATGGAAATTCCCTCCCCAATCCATGAGGAGAATGTAGAATTAGTCCATCAAGAAGATGAACAACCACTGTCTCCTACTGGCACAGAGATCCTAGAATCAGACAATGAAATGGATGTTGAGGAAGGTGAATTTCAAGAAGGAATAATTTCTGCCCTTCAGGATATCATGTGTGGAAAGGCCAATCAAGAAATGGAAGGCATTGAGCAGCCCATTGTTCCTGATTGGCTGAAGTAAAGGTTGAAAATAAACACACAAGTAGTAGAAGAACAAGAAGAAGATGGCATGGCTGATTTCTTAGCTAGGTTAGAGAAAACTACAGTAAAGAAGTCAGCCAGAAGGTTTTCCACCATCCAGAGAGATGAAACAGGATGCAAGACTGTACAGATTGTAGTGCCAAAGGTAGACAAGGCAAAGGGAGATATTGGTCCCCAAGAGTATGAGATTACCACCTATGACTTTGGTCCAAGCACGAAGACACAAGTAAAAAAAGATCTGGACAATTCATTTGCTTCCATGAAGGCAATGCTGGACAAAGAAATAGAAAAGAAGAAAGAATATAAGAGAGAAGTTGAGCACTTAAGAGAATATATTCAGCATTTGACTACTAAGCCACTTGATCAAGCAAGTCCAGAAGCTCTCTCACTCTTGAATTCACCAAAGGTGGTCAAAGGTTGTAAGGAAGAAGCAGTGACAGCCAAAGAGACCAAAGATTGGATGGAAAGTACAAGAAAAGAAGCAGCCATGTTTACAGAAGGAATATCATCAGCATATGAACAAACCTCTTCTTTGCTTTCCAGGATTGAGAACATGGCAGAAGTGTGGGTTGACTTCCAGGATATTCAAGATAGAATTATCCTGTGCCTTAGAGAGTTGAAAGGAGTCCCACCACAAGAATTGGTGAATGGAAAAACAATTGAAGCAAGGGTACTAATGACTTCAACAATTGGCAATGGATGCTGGTTTCACGAAATGAAGTCTTAGAAAAGGTAAAGGTTGATGTTGATAGAATAGAAGTACAGATAAAGGCAATTTAGGACAAGATTTTCCTTATAGTTGCATAAATACTTGGGAAAGAAACTATCCGAGAAAGGGATATGCAGTTGGAGAATTTGAAGGTCAGAACACAAGACATCTTCTTTGCCATCATAGGACCAATCTTGAAGAGTAATTTGGCTGAGGCATCGAACCTCTTATCCATCAGAGATGCTTTTCATAAGCAAGAACTAGACTGGGAAATCACTTTTGCTCTATGTGCAGATGACTTGGAAGGATTGGAATTCAGGATCGACATGTTGCCACGTGACAATGAAGTTGACCAGATTGTGTCCAGGTTCATCGAATATCAAAAGAAGGGGTGCAATCCTAAAAGATAGCATCTTGTGCCACTTGTCTCATTTGCAGTTGATCTTGGATCTTATTTTGGGAAACTTTGATTAGGGTTAGGTTGTCTTGATTTGGACTGTTGATCTTAGATTGATCTCGGCCATTCTTTTGTTTTCAGAAACTCTATGTAAACTCATTCTCTCATTTCATTTCAGTGTGGAGAGATTTATGAAATTGTTGCTTAGAGCTATTTGAGTAATAAAAGTTCATGATCAATATTGTCCTGAAATCTTTTTATTGCTAAATGATTGCATGGTTGCATATTCCCTTCAACACTTGGAATAAATTTGCTCAAGTTATTTGCTTTGAAGTTGTTAGATGAATGAAGGATTGATAAGTTTAGATTGGTGAAATTTTGCTCATACTTTTGTTGGATGGATGATTTTCATTCAATGTGTAAAGTTAGCCTGATCTTTTGATGTGGATGCTTAACTTCTACTTTGAGTAATATTGTTCAACTGTTGGTATTATTCATAAGTGTGAAAATTTTAAGCACAACCCTAGAAGATTGTACCCACTTTGCGTAGTCGTCCCAGTGTGGCAAAACAAAGTGTACTTACCAATTTCACCTAGTCTTTACCGTCTCTTGATCTCATAGGAATGTGTGAAAATTTTAAGCACAACCCTAGAAGATTGTACCCACTTTGCGTAGTCGTCCCAGTGTGGCGAAACAAAGTGTACTTACCAATTTCACCTAGTCTTTACCGTCTCTTGATCTCATAGGAATAGCTTAGAAGTAGTTAGAATTCCTAAACCCTCATACTTTTTATCTTTTTTTGAAGTCCTAAATCAAAAAATCAAAAAACAAAGAGCAGTCATTGATAAATCCACTTAAGTCTGGCTTGTGAATGATACCAGTTGATAAGCGTAAGTCCCCCTTGAGATTTTCAGCATTCACTACCCAAGAAGCTATCCCACTAAGGTCGCTTGTTCACACATATAGACCTTGGAGTTGCCTTGTGGTCTTCTCACAATCTTGGCATAAGTAGTGATTTTGTTCAGGAGAGGATAGAGTATCCTTTCGGTATTTTATTCTAATGTTCGGTAGATGATAAAACGTGCACCAATAGTACCATTGCCTTCCTGGCAGCAGTCCAAGGTTGTCTTTCCTTGACAATCCTTTTCATGGCATCTGCTAAGGTTTCGTCGTCAGATGGCATCGAGCAGTATGAATAATCATACTTTCGGTTTATTACCTTCCACAGCTGGAGGTAGACTAGATCACGCACTTGTGTATGTTTTTGTTGTGTGAAACATCCTCAACAATGCCAAAATATTTTTGTTTCAGTTCTCTATCCTAAGTTTTTTGTTGTAGTGAGCCCTAGGTTTAGTGTCGAACCCGGTGCTCTGATACCATATGTAACATACTGAAACGAATAAAACATAAATGCACCATGCTGAAATGAATAAAACAGGTAACATGAACATTGCAAATTATCATATAAAGGAAGAGAATTTATTTATTTATTTTTAGATGAACAATATCTTGAAGTAATTACAATGATCTAAACCAACATAAACGGAAGATATGAAAGTAACTAAACATTGCATTGAATGAAGGAGAGAGGGTTTAGAGATTACATTTCATCTGATGCTTACATTCTAAACTAAATAACTTTAACAACATACCAGTGAGGAGGGAAAGTATCATCAGGGCGCTTTTTTGCCCAACCACGGACTTATTAATCCCCCATGCCATATCCGACTGGATTGGCCTGACCCTTCGCATGGAGGTAACGGGAAGTGGAACTCATGCCATCTGAGACCTAGTGTTTAGGACCTACACGAACTAGTCGGTCATACACTAAGGGTAACTCCCAACTAGTATGACACTCCTGACTAGAGGTGTATCTAGTTCTAATGATCTGACGGTAGCTTGCAATATGCAGCACCACCTTGGCTGTTGTCAATGATCACCACCCTTCTCAGCATACGTCTAGGGACAAGTAGGTTCAACTAAACTCATTTAGGTACTATGACCAAACAATTGTTTAATATTCTTTTGTTATCAGCACTAATACTCTTAAAAGTTACTGTTAAATTTCTTCTCATTCATGATTGCAAAGATTTGTAATGATACAACTAAATCCCTGGGATGAGAAAGTAAGGGGCATCATGAGGGTATTCTTCTAATGGTTATGCTATCTGCATCAAGGTACAATGGTGCCCTTCTACCCGCTACCTTCCTAGACTAGGGTATTTGTTTTATCATAATCAAAGAATGGTAATTTCAATTAGATAATTTATCCTTATTGCTGTTTTGACTATTCAGACTTAGACAAATTTGAAATAGCTCGATAAAGAGGTAAATTCTTCATATTACAAGTCTCTTAGACCTGTACATCCTCTATACTGAGGCACAATGTTTTTATATGTCTTCAATCGGCTTTATTCTACAATTTTTCGGTTATAACCCAAACTCATATATATATTCACTTAAAATGTTATAAACCCTCATGCTATTTACATCTAGAAGGTAATTCTTGTCTTACTCATTTTCAGATATAAACTCAACTAGCCTTGTTGTTCTTAATCCCAACATATTAATTACTGACATAAGAGTTGTTCACAGTTGTGACTTATAACACAATAGGTTATAGTGTTTGTTCATGGGTTTGACTTTAATTCTTCTTAATCATAAAATATCAAGCCCCGAGTCTATTTTTTCCCGTCTATCAAGAATGCACTCTCAACTATACATTTCAAGGCGCTTAAACATGTGTATACTTTTCTAATTGAAAATTTTAATTCTCAGCCCTCTATGCATACACAGTTATACTGTATATGCACAACCTTACTGTGTATATACAGTATGACTATGTATTAATAATTGAGACAAATAAATACATACTTCTTCATATATATAAAGCTTAGTTTGTAGACACAAATGATCACTGAAACAAGAGAAGGAGGGGTTTCTTTTTTTTTCATTAACCCTTGAAGCTCCTCTAATTTTATTGAAACATAAAAAAAATGCAAATTATATGATTATAGTTTCTTCCTTTCCAAATAAGGTTACAAAGATAACAATTAGAGAGCATAATATATTCCTTTCAGTTTAGTGGAAGCACATGACCTGTATAATGAAGAAAAACATCTGAGAATGTGTTCCAACACCCCTTATCTTAGCAAACCCTCTACTCTTGAAAACATAGAGCAAAAAAATGGTAAATCGCAAGGCAGAATATGACAAATTGCAGAGCCAAAAATGGTAAAAACACAAAGCAGAATCCCTTCTTTTTCGCGGATGGAAATGGTAAGAAGGAATCGTTCTTTTCCCCTAAATCTGCTTATGTATTACCAAGCACGTTTTCATTCCTTCCATTGCCCTAAACCAGGCAGATTTTCTGAAATCCGCCCCCAAGAGTCACGCAAAAATCCTTCACTCTTCATCACGTTATTTTTTAGAAGGTTTTCTTCTTTGTGAAGACTCCAAGGCTCACACCAAAAGAATGTTTGAGGCTTTCTTTTCATATTTTCGAAGCTTCTTATTCCATATCAAAAATAATGAAATGTTGATAATATGTTAAGTCTCTTTATCTCAATTTGCCTGATAAAGAAATATAACTTGCTCATCAAATATTAATATATAATGTGCACAGCGTTAAGAAAGAGGGGTGTAAATGTTTTGTTTAATACTTTTATTTCTTCATGCCACTTATACCTTTAGTGACTAGAGGATGGGTTTTTTTTTTACAATTAAATAAATAACAAGGTTTTTATCGTTTCTTTAATTTTTAAGGTTACTTAACCTTTTTCAAGACTTTCTGGGATAAAATACTCATATATTTATATATATGAATGTATACACCTTATGCAGACGTGTCTATGGGAGCACGTATATCGTTGTGTATAGGTCCTCTCCTATACACATTATTTCATAAGATATATATTAATATATATATACACAATTAAACATGAGACACAGCGAAAATTAAATTAATTAAAAATTCCTTAATAATAATAATAACGAGTTACCTTAAAACTCAATCAATAACCTAGGGTTGTGAACCCTAAAATTTTTGCATGGACCAACTAGGGTTACCTGACGTGACGACTGACGAAGTTTGACAAGGTCAATCATGAGACTACCTGACTTTGGGTTAGGGTTTCAGATGGCATTAGTTCTTTCTTCTCTTTACCTCCTGACCTGATGATACTTTCCCTCCCTTCGCGGAGGACGACGATCTCCTACACACACTTGGCCAATTTAACCAGTTAGATCAAAATCTTGTCCTATTCTGACATTTCATAAATCAATGACAAAAGTAAAACATCATGTCATAATGTTAACTATCAAGTCATCAATTTACCAATTATGATTCATCAAATCATCATTTTAAGCATAGTTGACATCATTCAATATGCATGAAAAACTGCACATTTATTCAATTTAAACATGAAAAACTAGGGCACATTCATTCAATTTAAACTAGCTTGCCAGTTTGGTTTCGGACACCAATTCGGGTTCGAAGAACCAGTATGCCGGTAGGTCAAAATTTTGAAAAGGGGTTTGGGTTCGTTAGTACAAAAACATGTAAATTATATATATTTTCATATTTGTGCAGCCTATAAGCATGAATTAAGATTAGCATGTCGCATAGCATCATATAAACAACAAAACAAACATAAACTTGTAATCATAGCATCATGATCATACCATAATAGCATCATATACATCAAGTTTAATATCAAAATGACAAAATATTCAAGTATCATTGTTTCAACTTTCAACAATATAAAGTTTAATCATCAAATGGATCAGCTAATTCATCCTCCTCCTCCTCCTCCTCATCCTCCTCATCATTGACATTGACATTAGATGAGCCAACGCCACTTGCATTTGCACTATAAGTTTGCTTTTCCTCCAAGTCATCAACTGTCAATGCAAGAAGCTGAGAAGCGGGAGCATCCAAATCAGTATGCTCTGGCTCTATATCCCACATCTTCGTTTCCCCTTGTGTGTAGTCACATTGTTTGTGTGAAAGAAGACGTAGGTTGGAATGCACATATACTAAATTCTCTTCTCTTTTTGATAGCAACCTATTGCGCTTTACTGAGTGGATGAAAGAGTATGTGCTCCAATTTCTTTCTAAAGCAGATGAACTAGCAACCTATGAAGACAAAGTAAACAGTTAAAGTTATACATTAATAAAATTAAAATTAAAAATTACTAGCAACCTATGAAAACAAAGTAAATTATAAATAAACTTGTGATAAATTTTAATTAATTAAACTTGTGATAAAAAATTTACAGTGAAGGGTTGTAGGTGTTGGAAGCATGCACCATGGAATTACCACCAGCTATGAGCATCCTTCTTGGATCTATGATGAAGTGCCTCAACACTTAGACCATTCCCATTTGCGAATTCTATGAACTCATTTGTAACAATATCTTGCAAATCATCATCAGGATATAGTCTAAGAAATGCTGCCTTGTACCCATCAGATACTTCTAGATCTCTCCATGGTGGAATCCTTCCTGGTTTATCAAGAAACTAATTGCTCTAGTACTTTGGTGTTAAGGCATAGGCAAGAAGATGCAAAGGAGTGGTCATCTTATTCCACCTTTCTACAATAATTGCTTTCACTTCTTTGAAGAATTTCTCCTCGGGGTCATTCTCTTTTGCATTTATAGTGAACTTTATTTTTTTAAGCATTGAGTCAATGCCATCATAAATCTCACTAATTCAAGGCCTATCCATGTTGGTATAGCGAATCATACTCATAATGGGCTCAGTGATACTTAGGAGATATGTAACAAGATCCCACCATTTCACATTCAATATTCTCTGCCTAATTTTTTCTGCCCTCTCACTGCTATTCTGCTTCCATACAGTCCAATTGTTGTTGATCACCGTATTGCATTGTGCCACTCTTAACTTTCACAAGTCATCTTAAGACGATTGTGTTTGATGCAAAAAGGGTCTCAGCAACCTATAACACAAATTAATGCCAAAATGATTAAAAAATAAAGCCAAACTTTAAAGAAGAATACACAATATAGCTTACACAATGATATTATGAACATTGAAATTAAAAAAATCAGAAAATGTAAAATTAAATTACTATTTCACTTACCTTCAATAACTCCAAATTCGAAAAGGATCTAAAAATCCCTTGAGACATGTGGTGGTTTGTGATGAACATCTGGTTGTCCTCATCCTCTGCATACACATCTTTGATCCATTTTATTTTAGTCCCAATCCTTTGTAGCATAAGATTGAGTGAATGGACCGCACAAGGTGTCCAAAAGATGTGATCATAGCATTCCTCAACCAACAAACCAACAGCTCTACAATTTCTGGCATTGTCCGTTATGACTTGGACAACATTGCGGGGTCCCACTGACTCGATGGCGGAGATGAGAATTTGTGCAATAAATTGGCCATCGTTTACTTGGCCCTCACAATCCATAGCTTTCAAAAATATTGCCCCTTTATGGGACACCGCTATGACATTGATCAAGGGACGATTTTTAGTATCTTTCCACCCATCTAAAACAATTGTTACACCTGTCTCAGCCCATAAATCCCTTATGGGTTTCAATGCATCTTCAACCCTCTTCACCTCTTTGTCCAATAATGTTCCACGTACCTTCTCATAGCTTGGGCCCTTATACCCTCTTGGAGCTTCATTAAAACTTTTTATCATTTGCTTCCAATATGGGGAGCGAACAACATTGAAAGGCAACCCATTTGCACAAATGCACCTTTCTATATCTTAGTCAGCAATGTCTCTACTCTCATTTTGAAATGCGGTTTCTAAAGGCACCTTTGTTCTTTTGCGTGTCAAGGGTGGTTCATTTTCAAGTTCATTTGTGGAAAAGAAGGGGTGGTCTTGTACTACAACATCAGGATTAGATGGGGCTTGCATTCCACTTGTTTTCTTTGTTGCGGTTTGATTCAATCTGCGGGCTTCTCTCTCTTCTGCCTCCTCATGCTCCCTAAAATATTTCATCACTGTCTCATCTGGTATTGGTTTACCATCTTTTCCAGGGCATTTTTTGATGCCTCTTCTTTTTATTCCACACAAATGGCCTACCACCCGATAATATGAACTATTACGTTCAATTCCACATCCTTGGCATCTCCAACGGAATCCCCCACCTCCTAGAAGTGGGCTTAAAATGTCAACATACTTCCATAAGGGAGAATTCGGATCATTTCTTTGTTTTGTAATTGTTTGTTCATTGCCAACGGAGGAATAGGTAGATGCCATTCTAGTTCCTATGGCAAGAAATAACATAAACATATTCAAAAACAAAAACAAAATAATGAAAAACAATTAATGTTTCATGTTTGACAATTTGTGAAACAAAAATAGTTGGAAAAAAATGTTAAAAAACCTACCTCTTGTAGCCAATGGGAACTTGCAAGTGTATGGAAATGATGCTACAACATTTGTTGAAGCTTCAAAAATCAGTCTTCAACTCCTCCTATTTGATCTTGGAAGCCAAACTTTGTTCACCCTTTCTTCAACTTACTGTCAAAAAACTTTTGTTTGCAACACAAATGAGGAGAAATGAGCCAAGATTATGTGTAATGTCCCCATTTTGCGAGCATCAGAGTTTGTAAGAATTAGCCTATCATTTGACCCTCGTAGGCTAATAATTATTGATAGAGGGCCTCGTGTGGCAGTTACTTGGTGATTAGAGACATTACTCTTCAGCTGGATTCAGGTTTTGGCCTTTGCACAAGTTTTTTTGACTCAGATTGGCACACCTACTATTTATAGTAAGTTACTATTTTGGGAGAGTCAGGGTTCCTATTAATAGAAAGACACCTGAGCAGAGCTTATTGGCAGTGTCGACCTTGATTGGGCCTTTGCAGCTATTTCTAGACTCAGTTCCACATACTTACTATTTATAGTAAGTCACTATTCAGGGTTTCTATTTTTAGACAGGCATCCAATCACATGGAGAACAGGGAGAGTCGACTCCTGGCTCAGACGGTTTAGCAATCAGACAAGTACATCAAGAGATATTAAAGTTTAAGTGACTTAAGTGATTTATTTAATATTTTAATATTATTATAAAGTTCTAAAGTAACTTTATAATAATAAAGTCACTTTAATATAATAAAGTGCGTTAAGTGAATAATTTAATGTGGGAATAAATCTTTTATCCCACATTGGCCAGGAAGGTGTTTGAGCTCTCTTAAGGAAAGAATAAAAGGAAAGGCAAGAGTTCATTCTCGGCATCCAGTTGATGAATAGTATTTTGATTGATTTTTATTGTGGAGCCTAGGGCTTTCGCAATTTTCTTCTTTGATCATAGGAAACGAAAACTTCCTATTGATAGCAATTTTGAAGGTGTGAAATAACATCTGAATTATTGCAGTTGTGGGAAAGAATACTTCAGTTCTTTCATTTGTGCAAATTGGTGAAGTTTTCTACAAGGGTTTGAAGTTTATTGTTGAAGAACATTTATAGTTGGTTGTGAATCATCCTTCTTTGGCACATGGAATTATATCATTCTTGTTGGGAGAGATTATCAACAAGTTATTCAAGGTTTTAAGAGCAGATTGCAAGTTATTTCATCCACTGCTACAGTGCCGTGAACAGTGCGCAGGAACAGTAACTCGTGAATAGTGAAACGCTACAGTGATACGTGAATAGTGAAATGCTACAGTATATTGCATCTTAGTTGAGTCTACTCAAGGGTTCTTCAAGGGTTTTAAGTGCTGCTCATTTCCAGATTAGTTGCTGCTGTCATGACATTGGAATTTGGGCAGAATTTATAATTGTTGGAGGCCGTACTATAGCAGCAGCAGCCACACATGTTGCTTCACAATTTACATGGTATTTGAGTTGCTACATTACCCACAACGTAGGCGCTTCATTGGATCAGGTTCTCTTGCATTTAATTTTAGTATTTAATAGACATTCGAAGTTGGTTGTATGCTGCCATTGTACTCAGACCTGGGTATTTTGTTTCATATCATATTCAGCTGTCAGCCAAGAGTCTTGGCCCTTTCATATCTGTGGTAATTGGGACATCAATAAAAAGGAGTTGCATATGATATATTTGTAGTATTTATTTCAGTTTGCAAGATAACTATTTGTCTTAATGTCCCTAGCTGAAAGTCAACATTTCATAATAGGAATTGCATGGCAAATGTTCGATAAAATGCTTATGGCTGTAGCTCTCATTTCCATACTCTAGTTTGCAGCATATGTTATTTGCACTTTCTTTATTCCTTGGTGAAACATCATTGAAAACTCAAGCAAAACCCAAACACTGAAAACATTGAAAAATCAAACAAAGGCAGAAAATTGTGGTTGGTTAGAGTCCACCAGGTGTGGGTTCTTACATTATGTTTTAGAAGTCACTTTTAGGGTATAGAATTGACTTTTTACATGGTGGATTTCAAAAAAAAATTAAATTTTGCATAAAAAAATCCATTTTGGGCCATCCGGGTTCAACTTGGTTAGATCTTGGTCCACCCGAGTTCAAACCCCCTCTGGAAAATTCGAACCCTGGTCGAACCATGGCCGGACCAGACCCGGACTGTACTAGACCCAAACCAGGGGGGTGTGGAGGCGAACCCGATAAGCTAGAATTTAAACATGCGAACTAGGGCACGTTAAATATCTTGCAAGTATAGCATAAATTCACTAGGGCACGTTAAACATCTTGCAAGTATAGCATAAATACACTAGGGCAAACATATATCATTGCATAATCATTGCATATTAAGAACTAGGGCACAAGTGGGATGTAACAAGTGTTATTTTTAGCTCACTTCTTGAGATTACAATGCAGAATGTGCTTATATGACATTTTAAAGAAAATGAAAGAAAATCTTTATATATGTGAATTGTGATTAATAAATGGATATAAATTTGCTAATTAACAGATATAGCACAAGCACTAACCTCTAGTAAGAAAACATCGAATAGTAATCTGGATTTTGTACATTGTATGAAACGTTAGAGGTTTGGAAAATCATTTTCTCATTAGTAAAGAAATGGTTACTAAATTGTAATCATCAGAAATACTGATATAACAAATAGGAATGTGAATGCTGACAAGCTAGGGAGAAATTTCTAAGATAATGATAGTAAAACACATCAGTTATATTCAAATGCAAGTAGGAAATCATCAGACGTCTAGGTAGAAAATTATTTTCTATAGGATCAAAGAACTAGTTGAATTAAGACAGTATTTGACAAAAATTATGAAGTACAAACCAAAGTTTTAAAACTCGGACTCGGCAAACCAAAAATTTGGACTCAAACTTGGACTCGTGAAAGACTCGCGAAAGACTCGGCAAAAAAAAAACCGTAGTTTTACAAAAAAAACATAAAGAAATTAATGCATTTAGAGAACATAAGAGTCATAATTGAAACATTACACATGTCATATGATCTACAAACACGCAATATTTGAAATTTCATCATTCATACTCATAGTTTCAACTCTAAAATGTATAATAGCAGCACAAGTTTATAAATGTTTACAAAATTACATATAATGATATGTCCAACTCCAAATGTGAAAAACAACAATGAACAAACTAAAGAGAAGACTACATCTTCCTCTTTGTATTTCTCCTAATATAGCTCAATTTTTCTGTTTTTATCTTCTTTCCTCTCCTTCAAACCCTACAAACCTGTTATAACCAAGCAAAAATGCCAAATGAGGGGAAAAAATTAAAAAAACTGATTTTTATTGCTTGAATGGTGTGTTTTTCTGAGCTACGCGAGTCCATATGAAAGACTCGCGGGTCCGAGCAAAAGACTCGCGAGTCTTTCATATGGACTCGTGGCTCCCATGGAGGCGAGTCCTTGGCAAGTCGACTCACGGCTCCCATGGACTCGCGAGTCCGTGGCGAGTCCACGAGTCTTAAAACTATGGTACAAACAGAGTTAATTGTATGCATACGTGTCCATATAACATGTATGGGAGAGTGGAAATTGAGAATCACCTAGAAGGAATCCTCTTAAAAAGGAGAACATGTGTAAATCTTGTTAGTGGATGGAATTGTATATTTTAATTTTTGACATATTATTTTCACATTTATAGTGTACTTTGGGATGCACTTACCTTAAGATTTTATAGCTAATCCTGTTTTGAAATGTCTCAATCTAAGCATTCCATTTCACAAGTGAAATGTATTGTATCATATCCTGAAGCACAAATATCTTCATTTCTACCAGTTGACACTTTTATAAAAAACTCAATTCCATTTGTTTTCGATGTACCAAAAGTATTTGAATGCATTTGATTTTGGTGGGATAATGACTTAGTAAATCACGATAGGTGAGTGAGGGGTGTGGATTCAAGTATTGCTAATAATCCATAACAAAAATCTGACTATTTCTTTGGACATATTTGTTGTAGCTTTGCATGGGCACAAAAGCGTCAAAATTCATCTTTCCTTCCAGGTACACATTGGCTACACTTAATTTCTTTGATGTTTGAATATGATAAAATTGATAATATTAATTCAAGGAGATCTTTAAGTTTGTGGTCCAGTGTCTCTATTCCATCAGTTATTTGAGACTCTTAAGGTTGATAGGGTCTTTGTTTTCAATTCTTTATGAGGTTTCTTAAGTTGTTGCACAGTTCCTTAACAAACCATTTCAAAGCAAGTTTCGGTAGTTTATTTTTTCCAATCTTCCTCTACAACAATCTTCAAAACGTGTTTCCAAAAATATGAATATGGACTGAAGCAGCACTTGTGCATCTTTTATCAAATTGAATAAAATCATTTTCTATGGAACACCTGTTTTTTTTGGCATCATCTCTGGATTTTGGAGTCCTTAATTGTTTCCTCTTGTAGACATGCAAGTAGTTTTCTTTGAAAGATGATCTTGCCTCAAATCATCCCTTATTTCATCAGTAGAACTACAGTGTTTTTTCTCACAAGGGAACATCTCCATTCACATATTACTATATTAGTGAAGGTCTGCACACCTTTGCTCAACTGTAAATGAGTGTGCATTCTGTTACAGTCTCAAGATGCAAAAACAAAAGCAATTGCAACATTCAGCTAGCACACCTGCCAAACCTCTCCACTAGAAAAATAGTTGTGATGATCACAATCCTTCCAAAGATACCTCACTCTAAGGAAGACAGCATATAAGAACATTGTCTGTCTGCAGCTAGTAGCGAATCATAGATGGCTCCAATCCTATACCATAGAAATTTGCACTTGATGTCCGTGAGCTCTAACAACAAATTGTGCCATTAGAACACCAAAACGTAATTATATGTCTGCAGACACAGGCTCATTTAGACTACCTCCAGTTGGAATTTATGTATTAACCTCTTTATAGTTCCTGATATATACCAAAACCAAGTGTGAAAATAAAATATGTACAAAGCATGTTCGTCTGGCTATGATGTAGCAGTTAGATGCAGCACAGATCACAATGACGACCCAGTTTCAAAATCCTATCAGCATACCCCATATCCTTAACTTTATGGATGTATATCCAATTTGAAGAAGTTTAGATATATTGCTATGTTAGTTTGAAACTACCTTAAAAAAATTCCTTTTGTAATATATGAATTGATTGGAATAAGAATAGAAAAAATAGCCATATAATAAAAGTTCAGCTACTAAATTATGACTTCAAATTTCTTTCCTTGTTATGGTTGATGGATTCAAGCACATTTGTTTGTCCTTGGAATGTTAGAGTTCTTACACATTTTTTAAACGGAGAAACTTTGTTGCAAATGTCAGGTAATCATATGGTCTTCTTTCTCTTAAACGCTATCCTTGTGATAGTAGTTATTTTGACATTTGAGCCTTTTCTACCGCAATCGACTGATAGACCACACCAAGAGGACCAAAAAGACTCCAATACTGAGCAGCAAGAACAAAGGAAGGAGCAAGAGCCACCGTTTTCTTCTTGATCTTTTCCTACAAATTTTTTTGTAGTCTGCATTTGAAAAGACAGTAAATGTTTCCTTTTAATCAGTATTTGTCATTTTAATATTTTTCTCCATCAATATTACTTTTGAAACATTGGATGTTACTAAATGTTATGAAGAAAGAAATTTGCCATTAGTAGCACTTTGATCATTGATTTTAATAAGGTGTAAATTAAAGGCTTTTGTATCATGTGTTTAATGCACAGCCCCAAAACGGATTCAGGTATTGTAAATTATGTTTTCGCGTAAAGTAAATCAAATAGAGACAGTTTGTAGGATATGAATTTGTCTAAGATGAATTAAATCAATTGCTGGAATACTAGATGCTTCTTGTTGCAAATTTTAGAGAACATTTTCAATATCATGAATGGTCTCACATCCTCAAAAAAAATTTAATACTGTGTTCCAAACTTGGTGCCATTTTGCTTTTGCCGAAGACTAATATTTAACTTTGTCTAAAATGTTTAAAGGGTATGACATGTTTCTTGTCTAAAACTAATGTTTTTGATAAAAAAAGAAGCGTTAATTAGAGTGCTGACCCTTTACATTGCCATAGGCTATCAACAGCACTTCCACAGCACTAGAACAGTTTCAAAATATCAAAAACTAAAGATCAACAAGAGTTTCAACAGCAAAAACCAAACAAAAAGACCAGAGAAAAAACAAAGACCAGCAGCCGAAGACCTAGGGGCCAATTTACGGACCCCAGGCATGTCTATGACCTTTTCCCAATCATCAGAAAGGACCCTGTAGAGTTCACTGGCCGCCTGTTTGTCAGCTTCATCCTCAGCAGTCCTTTCGCCCAGGAGGGAGAGCATCAGTGCAGAGCTGTGGAGCACCTGGAGGCAGAATATGTTAATGTTGACAATCTGTTCCTCATATCCAGCCTTCCTTTAATTTCATTGATTTCCTCCTTCAGTTTCAGATATGTCAAGTTTTGTAAAAATGTGGCAATCATAAGATAGGTTGAGGAATTTTTATACCACCACCCGAAACCTCATATTATCTTTTTTGGCTCTATACATAATAATTAATATGTTAAGCACTTGTAAGGTTAAATCTTGAACTAAATTGTGTACAAACAGATAAACGATAATTTTGTGCCTTGTTCAGAGATCAATTGGCGCTCACCTTGATATCTATTATAGGGCTTTTCTTACAAGTAAAATAGAAAATTGGAGTTCCAACTCTGGATATATGTTAGATGGTTCCAACTTCGACCCATTTGAATCTAAACCTTGTTGTCCATATGCTGGTTCAAATCGAATGCAAGACCAGCTGGGTACAGATTAATAGTAATTTGAATAGTTATTTACTGTCATCTAAGCCACTATACTGCGTACAAAAGTGAGTTGGAAATAAATCATGCACCGATCAAATAATCAAAGGTATTAACGGTTTTGGTTCTGTTCAATAATTTCCAAATCATCCCACAGATTTTTTTAATTGCAACTTTATTTCCAAATGTGTGGTCCCCTGATTTGTTCTTGTAAAGAATGAGGTAAATCAAAGTAAGAAGGGTGCTTGGTTTAGGAGCAAGCCGTTTTGTAGGCCTCTATATGGTGCCCAGTTCAAATCTCACATAAAAAAGAGAACAAGCTAAGCATATTCTAAATTGAAAGATGTTTTTCTATTTTTGCACATTTTATATGATCAATTTAATTTTTTTCACTAATATGTAGAAAATGAAAGTGGGGTAGGAAGCAGTTATAAAGTTGGGTAAATGCAAAAGATAGAGTAACAAAGTTAGGTGGATGAAATTGAGGTAGGAAATGAATGATGAATGAAAGATTTAAATAATGTTCACAAGGCCAAAGCAGCATATGGAGCACATAATGCCTCTTAGAAACAGGGCACCAAAGTCTTATGAAGTTTGTAATCTTTTGAGATCAGATTTTCAGTAGTGAATTTTGATCAAGAAGTTTACAGTTTCACCCAGCATCGTCTCTGCACAACAAGGTGCTTAAATAGTCAATTTTAAGGTGTTTTCATAATTGGTATAGATGTCACTATACAACTAAGCACTCCATGACAGTTCCATTTTGTCTCCACCACTCTCTTGTTACAAAAAAGACTCTTTTCCCACTTCTCTTTAGGTATCAATCATTCGTTAGTTTCACATCTAAAATGATGTGAACTAGTCCTTGATTTGGCTATCAACATTTTTGTTTTTCATTTAATACCCACTCCTATGTAGAGTTTTTCCTCGTGTTCCAATGTGGGGTTAAATTTGTAATGCCCCCCACCTTGAAATAGAATTTAATAAGAAAATTAAAATACAAAAAGAAAAAAGAAAAATTAATTTAAAATATAAAAGAATATAATTAAATATAAATAAAATTTAATTAAGTTAATGAATGTTCAAAATACATGAAATGAATAGTTGTGACTCCCTCAAACATGAGATATAAAACGGAGAAGGGAACCTCATTTGAGGGGGGAATATTGAAGGGAATCAGAAGTGAAAATCTGATTTAAATAAGAAGTTTAGATTTGATAAGACAACCATGAGGAAGCATGACCCTTTAAATGGATGTTTCTTTTCCAAGAGATGTGTCTCCTCAATAAAATATGATTGTATAAAAGGATATGGAATGAAGGGAGGAAGAAAACACACAAGCAAAATCGTTTCAGATCAAACTTCTAATCATCCAACAGCAAATACATCAAAGGAATTAATTTTTAGATGAGGCTTAAAGCAACAGTTTGATATTATTTTCAGATTTGCCCTTCTCAACACTCTATACTCTCACAACTATTGGTAGTATATACATGCTTCTTATGCATAATAGATAATTCCTAAGTGTATGATTATATGATAGAATATAAGATATGCATACTATTTGAAATCCACCTTGTGAGAGGAAGGGTTTGAGGTGTAAGAAAAGGGTGGTGAGCGAACTCGTAAGTAGGCCATCCTAGAAGGACCAATGCAGCCTGGGATAAGAGGGCACTTATAGAGTCAAGTAATCCCTTACAAGCTCCCTCCAACCCCACAAGATGGCAACCGTCTTCTGGAAGATGAGACATGAATGGAGAAAGCGGGTACAAGCTGCCAAGCAAGCAAGAGGGTTGTGGTAGACATACACTCTTAGGCTTGGTGTATAAATGGCTTTGGGTGGACCCATCATGTCTCTTCCTCTAAACCTTGATATGCTTGCATTATTGATAATCTATGAATATGATGTATCTACCTAGCCCTAATGTTATATATTATTTGGCAAGACGTAACCCTAACCCTAATTTGTTGCAATTGTGATTTTAGGGCAAATTAGGAAGGGGACTCTACAAAATTCTTTGATATAGTAAGTTTTTGTTTGCCCAATTCGTTTTGTTGATATGTTCCTATTTTTTTCTCACGAACATTTTTATTTCTTCATTAGTATTTAGACATTCCTACATAATTAACATCACACTCCTTCATCAGTTTTTTTTTTCTAGTTAGCTTTTCCTCCATGAACCAATGATCCAATTCTCCATATTTTGAATCTTCTTGATGTAACTTACGAGATTGACCATTATTGATGCTTCCAAAGGGAAAGTGCCTATTTTAGCCAATAAAATCTCATACAAAACAAAAGTCTTAATTTTGTGACTGTTATGATTAGATGTTTTTTATTCCTTCTATTTGCCTCCATTTTTTATCTAACATGTTATTGCCCCAAATGTCACATCTATAGAGAATCATTGAAGTAATAAACAAGATAAAAAGTGTTCTATTGGTTTTCCAATCCCATACTTTCACATTCCTACATCTATTTTGCAAGGAGTATAACACTTTCCAACCTCCTTGGATTAGTTTTTCTTTGCATGTTTCCCAATTGAGGGGTAAATGCATGGAAATGAGTGACTCAAGAAATATTGATCTTGAATGAGAAATCAAACATAATTATGCTCAAAATTTCAAGATGTGACAAGAATAAAAGTCATGATGCTCTAAATCTATTTTTTAAACTACTATTTTTTTTTAAATGGTGGATATTAAGGGGTTCAAATAGGGGCAACACATAAAGTTCTCTTGCTTCTATTACAAAAAAAAATAACAGTGTTGGGTGTGATACCCCTAAAATGTTCACTTTTTTTTAGTATTTCAAAAATCGCTTCTGTAAAAAATTAATTAACATGTAATTTATGCTCAATTTTTCTACTGATTTTTTAGCAAGTACATGTTTTTTTTTTACTAATTTTCAAAGTGAACACATTCTGAAAAACAAAAAATTGAGTGTGTGGCCCTAAATTTATTGCAAACTAATCAAAAATTGATTTTGTTTACTATGTATAAAATAAAGTCTAGTTTCTACAAATGTATTTTGTTCCAAATTTCAATGAATGAATAAAAAATGAAACCAAAAAACCATACGTAGGTTTTTGACAAAAGTGAAAACATTAACAAAAGAAAGTAAAGATCAAAATCTTAACATAATTCCAATTTTAAAAAATTACATAGTTAGAAAGTTAAGAGAGAGTTCAACATTATTGTGTTGTTTATTTTGACTTGACATTGAAAGATGTGCAAATGTGATGGAGAGGACACTCAACATGGTATTATTGTTGTAGAATTTGCAAACAACATGCCTATGGGTGTTGACATGCAAGTTCAACCTTTTGGGTTGGATGCTCAAGAAAAATTGAATCCCAAGGGTTGGAATAATGTGAGTGTGTTCTTTATAACACACTTGAATTTTTTTTTTCTCTCCTTCCCTCTCTAGCACTCTCTATCGCCCCTCCCTCTATCTCTCTACCTACCTTTCCCTCCTTCTACCTCTCTCTCTCTCTCTCTCTCTCTCTCTCTCTCTCTCTCTCTCTCTCTACTCACCTCTCCCTCTCTACTCACCTCTCCCTCTCTGCTATCCTACCTCTCTCTCTTTACTTAACTCTCCCTCCCTTCTCTATTTCTCTCTCTATTGGTATTATCAAAGCAAGTTACAACGCACTTGCATTATAACACACTCACATTGGGACCAAATAGTGGCCACCCCCATCTTTCTGCACTTACCCTGAGCTTGTTGTGGAATTCAAGCTCAAGGTGTTTGTACTCATCCACTACTTCCAATAGGTTGTCTTAAAAAGAAAGTTAATATGCTTCTTTTTTCTTTACAATGTGAAGATCATTTGGTTTTACTAGTGGTCATCTACTTCTCAACCTCCTAACAAAAGGTTTCAAGTGTTTTCTTAGACTATGAGTTGTTTTAGCAATTAATATGGGATCATCCACATATAAGAGTAATGTTATTATGTAATTAAGCAATTGAACTCCCTCCCTACTAACCTTGTTATCAACTTTTCTAACTCACCAATGTATAACTTAAAAAAAGTTGGGGAAAGCAAGAAACCTTGTTTGATGTCAATATCATTGCTAAAACACTTTAGCATTCCATCATTGGGTCTGATTTTACCTTTGGTTTGTTCATAAAGCCTATGGACTGTTGCTTTAAACGCATGTATAACTCCTAGTTCTTCCATCCTATTACATAGTTTGTTGCAAAGTATCATGTTGAATGCTATTTTTAAAGTCTACAAAGCAGTAAAAAGCCTCATCACCTTGGGTGTTCCATATTTTTTCAATCAAGAACTTAAGGGTAATACCATGATTAATAGTGGAATGTTTCAATAAAAATCTATCCCATCCTTTAGCTCTTTCTACATCTTTTTGTGCCCAACTACTAATTTTATGTTCAACCATGCTTCAAAAAGAACTTACAAGGAGGGGATCAACAAAAAATAGTGCAATAATTTGATAGATTATTGGTATCATTGCTTTTGTAGAGGGGTAACAACACTAGTCTTCCAATATGTTGAGAAGCCTTCTTAAATGACATAATAGAGGATGCACTTGATACGAGATGCAAGGACCTTTATGCTCCATTTTAAACGTTTTTCTTGTAGCCCAACTACCAACCATTTTATGCCTTGATTGATATCTCCAATGATGAAAAGTTTAATAGTTGCATTGTTTATCGAGGGTCTATGTTCGTCCTAGTCATGCTTGTATAGAAACTTTGCATTTTCAAGCCATTCATGAATTTGATATTGTTATATATTTGATTGCTCTTTTGTTGTAGTCTTTTCTAAATCAATTGGGGTTTTGTTTTCCAAGGGCATCATCTTTTCACTTCTTGTGTCTGCATACTTTTATTTTTTTACATTGTAACAACTATTCATACTCTTTCTTACTTTCTTTGTCCAATCCACATTCACATCAATATCTTTTTGCTATCTCGCACTCATAGTTGAACCAAGAATTTGTTGGAAATATATTTTTTGTTTTTATTGTGGATCTTGCCCTTTTACACCTTTCTAAAGCCTTTTGTATTAGGGGAATCAACATATTCTTTCTTATAGGATGTTTCTCTATGTAAGTTTCCTTATTCTCATACTCCCTAAAAAGTTGTTCGAATACAACTTTCAAAACCTTTTGGTTTTCTTAAGTCATGAAAATTCTACCTTATGCTTTCTTTTGGTTGAGGTGACCTCGTTCCCCCTATTGCTTGTTTATGTGGATGTCTAGCTTTACATATATTGGATCTTGTGGTCTAATTCATCTCTATTGGGTATCTCCAACTGATAACTCCATTAGCTTCAAGGTATAATTATGTGAGCAAGTAACATAGTCCACTACACTTTGATCGTTGTAGGTTTACAAGTGATGTTGCTCGAATTCAGCCATCTCCTCATACTAATGCATATGACCACATTTTATAAACCACATAGACCCAATAATTCTAACTTGTAGTGAGCAACCTCGCCCTTATTATCATGTGAGGCTCTTTCTCAATGTTGATTTCTCTCTCCCCCAAACCATGACATGTCAGCTATCTCTTTGTATTTGCCTTTTAGATTGAGGGTTTGTGTGTTTGTTCTCCTAGAACTAAAGTTACATGTTATTATTATTTTCCCCATGGCATAAAAGATATAAATATCTTTTTTAAGCAATGCATAAGGGTCTTCATGATCTCAATTCCTTCTCTTATATAAGTAGCATGAAGATAGCCTTATTCTTATTTGATTTTCTATTATTTTTAGTCATATGTGTTGCTTGTTTGGATCTTATTTCTCCACTTTTATAGTTTTGCACCATGTTTCTTTGATTAGAAGCACAACTCCACCATGCCCTTTGCCATTGTTGGTCCTTTCATTCCATACATAAGCTTTTCTATACCCTTCAAATTTTGGGACTTTACATACATCATGTTTATAGTCTCTGTAAGACACCAAGTCCTCATCGAGATATATTTGTGTACCTAGTATAAGGAATCTTTTTTTCTTTAATATCATGCTCTTCTCTTCAATGTTCCCCAAGATAACTCTGAGGTCCCTATTCTTGCCATCTCTTATCGATTTTCCAATCACATTTGCCTAATGAATGAATCTTGACCATTCTAATTGATCTTTAAAAAAGTATCTTGTTAGCTCTTTTATGATTTTTTCCTTGGCATAAGATTTTATTCCTTTGATGATAATATTCACAACCCTCTCACTTCTATTCTTTTCTTCTCTATTTTTCCTCTAACTTCTTCTTCTATGAGTTCCCTCTATATGTTTAATATGTCATTTATTGAAACCTATATCATCATTGGGGATAGATTGCTTCAACCATTATGTAATCATGCTACCACATTGGGCCATATGTATGAATTTCATGTACCTATATAGGTGTTTTTATCTATGAAGGTCATGTCACCATCTTCATTTTCCTATATGATATCATCTCCAATTCATGTGCTTAGTGCAAGTATGATTTAATATGTTCTACATGCATGATACATGATGCATCTATTTTGTGTAACCTTGTAATCTGTTGTACAATGCCCATTATCGTTTAGAGGGTGAGCAGAGATCTGACAAGCATTGAATTGACACTCTTAATGGCTTAACCGCCTTCTCCTTCCATTAAAAGGGCTGAGCTGAATAATACCATCTATAGGTATGTTGTGTTAAAACTTGTTTTCCTTTTCCGTAAATGAGCCCATTCAAGTTACTGCATTGTCCTTTACAGTTAATTATATATTGCGTTGTTGCACCACATATCTTCTTAGCTATTATCCACTACACATTTACTACCACATGTATTCCGTGACATATAAGACAAACGCTTAAGATATCATTTACGGTCAAATCTGCATCGAAATTAGTTGATATTGAGATGTTCGTATTGAATTGTGGTCCCCATCAACATGTTGGTATCATACGCAGGTTGTACCTTTAAAAAAAGAAAAACTTGGTGTATATTTTGTCTGAGTTATTATAATAATTTTTAAAGATGGAGAGCAATTCAAGTTGGACAGAACAAAATTTCAAAAATTTCAATGGTGAAATTTAGATTTGGAATAGAATTTGTATTTTTAGGAGAAAATACTGTTATAGTGGTTTTATTCAATTAATTTGTGGGATTCAATTTTTTTTTTTCAAAATGTGATAGAAGACAATTCAACACTTCAAATTTTTGTGAAGGAATTAAAGTTATCCTTATTTCTATAATTTTCAATTGTATATATATTATACCATAATCTGCTCAACTCATTTATGTTATCTAAATTTGATTAATTATTTATTCATATTATCTTAAGTAAAGAAGAAGTGTTTTAACCTCTAGAATTCCATTTTTTTCCTATTCACACATTAATCTAATAAAAAATACAAAATTTGGAGATTAGAATTCATTCTATCTAAAATATATTAAAAACTAAAATAATTCTACCAGTCAAAATAATAGAAATAATTTTAATAAAAATATATATAACGTGAAAAGATGTGCTTTAAAAATTTGGGTGCTATTATCAATTATTTATCATTTTAACTTGTAACGCAATGTGATTAAATTAGGTTGTATGGAAAATAAAATTACAAGATTACATTTTGTTAGATCCACTCCTTGGAACTTGAGACGTATGAATATTTTTTTTAGATACTCTTCTTATTATGTGATGATAGGATAGTTCTTTTATCTTTCCAAGATTCACTTGGCTCTATCCAAACATTTATGGCTTAGCACTCTTTTAAGAGATGTTCAATCTTCACAAACAAATTTCAATATACAAGTCTTTTAAGCATACACCAAGTTAAAAAAAAATCCACATCTTGCCCTCTCACACCATTAGAAGGAAGAGTTCATCTAGCCAAATTCCACTATTATGTAATTGACTTGTGAGGCATCATCACACCTATCAAGTATTAAAAGTATTTATCTAATGCATTGACGAGGTTATTTTTTAGGAGGTTTTTTTTTCATAATGTAAAACTATCGTCTCTTTGATTCTTCATTATTCTCCATTTTATTGTGTTGGATTTAACAAATTATTTTTTCACTTCTTAAAATTCAATTTACTTTGTCCATTTTTAAGATGCACATTTGCATTCTTCTTCTTCTTATATATTTACAAGGGTGAAAAGTGCATGCCTACTACTTTCCACATTTATTTTGGACTCATTTTGATCCTTTTCTCATAGTGCAAGAGTTTAATGTCTAAATAGCATGCTTTTTGTGCAAGAGTTAGAATTCATCATATATCTTATTTGATTCTAAGTTCAAATCCCCCATTGTTAAGAACCTAACCCTCGAATATGTTGTTTCTAATCTTGTTTCATAAATATAGGTGACCCTAAACTTAATTGAAAACTACAAGTGTATAATTCAACCCACTTTTCCAAATCTAAATGAAGGGCCAAAGTTGAGTTACCATCAACTCACCATTGACTGCCGAATCAAGCATGAAATTTTCAAATTTATGTGTTAGGGTGTGTTGACACCTCAACATACTTTAGTTATTCCTAACTGGGGACCCAACTTATGACTTGAAAATCGACCTTTTTTTTTATGTGTGTTGTCCTCATTTTTTGTCATGCAAAAATGTGAGCAACCCCCTTGAATTTTTCTTAAAATTCATCTTTTAAGTCTGTGCAAGTCAATCCACTTGCAGTCACCTCCATGAGATTCAATTTGCCCTCCCATCGTTATCCAAGCTCATCCATAAGCATCTTCAACTCAGTCCAAGTTGTTTCATAATGAAATCCTTCCCAAGTTGTGGTGTGAGCATTAGTTTTCAAGGCTTGAAGACTATGGAATCTTTGTTGAAGATGTTCTTACCCTTTTGAATTTTCATCATAGTGTTGCAGATTCTTGTTCGATGTCAGAGGAGTTGGCATCACCTCCAAACAAGAAGATGAAATATAAATGCGACAAATACCAGAATGTGATTGCTCCCACTCGGGTGGTCTTTCTCATTGATGAGATCCGTTACACAAAGATTGGACACGTTGATATGTCTGAATTCTTGGAAAGAGAAGAAGGTTCACCTACACACGGGATGCAGTTGCTCCTAAGAAGCCATATTCATTTGGTTTCATCTTTCCTGGTGGCTGCCCTAGAACCTGAGTTTGTGCTCGCATGCTCGTCTCACTTTGATAAGGAGACTAGAACAATGGGAACATCAGCAGAGACTATTGATAAGATCTCTAGAGTCCCTGTGACTCATGTATGCAGATATCACGATGAAAAGTGCCCTTGATCATTACAATCAGAGAAGGTCATATTGTATCGGGCATATCAATGCTAAGTGGTTGAAGACTCTCAGGACTTGCTTTTCAAGATGGCCTAAGCTTTATCATTGTGACTTCATTGAAGAAGTTGGAGATATGATCACCCTTCTCAGCAGGATTATGGGTTTGAAACACTCTAACGTGTTTGAGATCTAGATGTACAAATAT
Organism: Cryptomeria japonica; assembly: GCF_030272615.1. Classification (NCBI taxonomy): domain Eukaryota; kingdom Viridiplantae; phylum Streptophyta; class Pinopsida; order Cupressales; family Cupressaceae; genus Cryptomeria; species Cryptomeria japonica. The sequence continues at coordinate 484,912,334 of NC_081414.1, forward strand.
ATCATGATCATGCAGAATGGGCAATCTCACATTTTCTGGGGAGAGATCATCAATGACAACCTGTGTGAGCAGTTGTCGCAAGTTCCTAATACCCTCACCTTCTATATGAATTCATATCTGGTGTATATTGCAGCGTCGCTCATATAGTTTCTTGGTCTTTCCACTAAGGGTGACAGATCGTTGGGGCCTGTATGGAAATATTATGATCACTTGACTCTTAGGCCCAGAAGAATTCATTATAGAAGAGTGCAAGATGCGTTCTTTGGACACTTCATGTGTCTCTTTGATAAGACCCTCAAGAACAGAAGAGTCTTTGAGGCAGGCTGGAAGGAGGTGAATGAGTATGGTTGCTTGTTTCTGTAGTTCCCAACTTTCACCTACATGAGAGTTGGATTCTTTGAAGGTCAAACTTACATGCTACCAAGGTACCCTACAAACAAAATCATTATCATGGAGTTGGCAAGACAGCTGAGGGAAATTCATGCAGTACAACTTATCAATCATAAGTTGGGTATCAATATTTCTTCACACAATCCATTTCATATTGGTCGGTACTCTTTGAACACTTCAATGAGAGCCAAGTCAATGGAAACTGAACTTCAGGAGATCAAGTTGAATAATTTCATAGCAAGGAAGGATTTTGATTACTGAGGGATGAAGGACAAAATCAAGAGAGTCTTCACTCATGTCCATCATTTGGAAGATATCTGGGTTGATCTTCACACTGAAGAAGAAATCAGAAGGATGGATTATAGTCAGCTCACCTTGGAGCATATTGTTGATCTTGATTTGAACCGGATTCCAAAAGGCATGGTAGATGATGGAAAGATCCTTGATTCGGAGTTCATAGAACAAGGAGTTGATGAAGCTCCTCTTCCTTCCCCTCAATGGTTAAAGAAGGAATGTGACTCTATCTTTGATAGATTTTAGCCTATTCTCACAAATACCAATGCTTGGCTGAAAAAAATAATGTCAAGACTATCAAGATCAAAGGTGGAGCAGAAATTGATTCAGGTGGACCCATTGGACGAAGATGTGAGGTCAGGATTAAGTCTAAAGAAGGTGCCTCTTCTTCCAACACAAGAATCTAGTTGAGAGTCAGCAGGGCTTTGGTTATCCCTCTTCCCGAAGTGTCACTAAAAGGGAAGGAGAAACCAGAAGTGCAAAATACAGGTTATTGATGCCGACAATGATACTCGTGAGGAGAATCCAACATGATCATCTCCTTTTGTAAGATTGAAGTCTCCTCATACAGGCCTTCCCCAATTGTCATTGGATGTACCTATGTCCCCAATTGATATGGATGTAGATTATTTCTCCACCGTTCATGTGGAACCAAGTACATTTCCCTATACTAGTATAGAAGTACCTGTTGAGACTTCTCACAGTGGCTCGGAGAATGTCTTTGATATAAATCCCTCATATGCCATCATGTCTAGTGTTTCTCTTCCTAAGATCGATACTTTTGTATCAAGTTTTGATAAGTTCATGACAGAGGCAAGTCATGATTTGTCATTCGAGAAAACACTCATTGTTGTTCAGATAGAAGCCCCTCCTCGAGTCACAATTATGGTACAGGTAGAGCCTGTTTCTTCAAAAACCACAGTTGTTGTCTCTGATATGAACTCATTAGAACTTTCCCCATGCCTGAGTACAATCACACCCAAGAGGAAGAAGCAGAAGATCTCTCCTAATATCTTTGATTTTCGACAAGTTGCGAAACTTAAGCCCAAAGCTACTAAGAAGGCAAAGACAATTTTGCGGGTGGTAGTGGACAAGAATAGAATGGAATATGTAGAAGTAGCAGAGCCACTAGTTGAGAAGTCGCCAAAAGAGATGCAATTGTTAGATTATAGGCTCACTAGGATAGAACTTGGGAAACAGACACATTCTAGTCTCAAGCATGATGCCCAAGATTTTGTCTCTTCTCTAGTCCAAAGCTACGACAAGCTGCTTGCAAAGAAGGATGAGCTTAAAGAGAAAATTTTGCAGCTCATCACAATGATCCAAAAGATTGCAAACTCTTCAGAGCAGGTTGATCCATTGACCTCCTCTACCTCTGAAGAATCTATCAAACAACTAGAGAAGGTTGCTCGAAAAGCCAAGGCATTGGATTCCTGGGTAGATCAACTAATTGATCAGACTACCCAAGTGGTGAAGAAAGCATTGCACGTACTGAGTAATGTAAGAGTAGCAAAGGTAAAACTGAACCAGACCTTGGAAAATTTTAACCTGAGTCTAATTTCACTTGAAATTGACTTGAAGATCTGGCATGAGATGGATCAAGTCAAAGGTGACTCACAATAATGGTTCCCACTTTTTTGCAACTTTTGACACTAAGATGAACATTTTTAAAATAATCTTCAACTTCCGACAACTATAACTTTTAAACTATTAAGAATTTGAAGATGATGTAAATTAGTGATTTGTAGCATTTTGTCTATAGATTTTAAATATATTTTTTTCAAATTTTTTTGAAGATTTTTTTTTTAAAATTTCCATCTCCCTCGAAAAGTAGTTTTTTTACAGCAAACTACATTTTTAAGAGTGATGTGCCTCCCGAAATGCATAATTTTTTTTCTATAAATGATAAAAACTCAATTTTTTCGGATTTTTGTTTGTAACATCAATATCCAGGGCTTGTTGTTGGTTTGATAGTGATATGTTGAATATTTTTCATTTTATTAAGTTTTGAAGTCCGACTAGTTATAATTCAGACATAGGTTTAGGTTTGAACACATAACTTGTTCTATATATATTGAAATTCAATTTTACTTATTTTTGTTAGAAATAAGACATCAATACTTGGGGTATAGATATTTTTCAAAAAAAATTTGAATTAGTTTCCTATTTTTTCCAATGCGTTGAACAGAGAAGTTCATGTTCGATGAAAAATCAATATTCCATAAAATTAAAAAAAACAAGAACATAATAAATTCACAATTTAATAAAATTATACTCGTTCGAAAGCTTGCTCTGAGCACTACCATCTTATATTTTTGGGTTATCAAGATTCTTTCATTTGAGCCTTGAACCAGAGGTTTGAAGGCAAAAAAAAATCAGAATTCTAAAGAATTTGAGGAGAGATCTCAAAAAAGGCGGTTCGAGCGAAGGGAAGTTGGGTTCGATCAAACCCCCCTTCTCTATAACCCCATAGGCAAAATAATGGTGTTTATTTTCATGTAGCGGTCGGGTTTGAACGAACCCTACCTTTTGTAACTATCGACGTTCATTCGAACCTTGGCCGACCCAAATTTCTTTTTTGAACCCATGAATTGAATTAATACTTGATAAATTAGAACTTTTAACTTGTTTTGAAACTTGGATAAATTATTAAATACATTAAAGTGTTTGAATTTTATATATATATATATATATATATAAAATTAGGATGTATTTAACTAATGTACATGTTAAATAATAGTACATGCATGTCATATGTAAAGTAAATTGGGACATGTGGATGAGTTGAAAATGTGTTAAGGGGATGTATGCACTTGATTAGGATGTATATTTTAATTCTAAATGCACATGCATAATTTTTAAGTTGTTAAAATATTTTAGCATGTATGTTTTAAGCAAATTAGGATGTACATGTATTCATTTAATTTTAAAAATGCATTTGTATGAGATTTGATATTAAATTAGGATGTATGTGTCTAAATTTGAATAGGTCGTAAGGGGGTCGCATGTACAATTAGGATGTATAGAATCTAATTCTAAATGCATGTATGCATAATTTGTAAGTTGTTAAAATAATTTAGCATGTACGTAAAGTAAATTAGGACATGTATTTATTTAATTAAAAATGTTTTCTAATGAAATTTGATATTAAATTAGGACATGTTTGTGTAAATTTGAATAGGTCAAGAAAGGGGGTCACACGTGTAAATTTGAATATTAAATTAGGACACATGTAAATTTTATATTAAATTCTAGGACATGTGTATAATAATTGAAGAGCAATCTGAACCACTTGGTGTGGTGTGAAATATTTAGTACACCTAGAAGTACATGTGTTTGAACCTACATGTATGAATTTTTAATTTTTAATACTTTAGAGTGTTCACTTCTACTTAACTTGTTCCAGATGAAACTTCTAGAATTTAAATTATTGAATATGTTCATTAACTTGAGTTTGTTTATTTGATATGAACAATTGTGATTTTTATATTGTTCATGGCTTGCATAATGGAATGGATATATTGTTCAAAAATTTAGTTAAATTCAATGCATATCTACATATACATGTTACATGTAGTAAAATTTAAAATTTAAATAAACATATCAATCTTTTTTTAATCTATCTACATGTACACAAATTCAATCACAAATGTATAAATTTGAAAGTTTTAGAGTTCTTAAAAACATTTTTTAAATTGAACATTTACACCAATTCAATCTAGATGATCTTATATAATTTATAATTTAAAAAGAATAATCAAACTTGCATACATACACATGTGATAGATAATAAGTTACATATAATCAAACACATCAAACTTAAATAAATATTTAAAGTATATATATCAAACATGCAAATATGATCAAACACAAACTATATATATAAAGTGTGCAAGTAATCTAACATGTGCATGATCATATATAATGTGAATACAAATGATGTGATATATAATCCAGGATCAAATGTACAAACTGTATAAAGTATAATCTAACCATACATGCATGATATATATAATCCAGGATCAAACACAAACTGTAAAGTATAATCTAACATACATGCATGAAATATATAATCTGATAAAAAATAAATTGTATAAAATATAATTGAAACTTCATGTGCATGAATATATAATATGAAAGTCTGAAATGTACATATATAAAAAGATAAACAAATGAGCTATAAAGTCTAGCAAATCAACATGCATCATGTCGGCCACGAGCAGAGCCACCCTCTGAGAGAGAGTCCCGATGAGAGTCTGGATGTCCAATAGACCCCTACAAAAGTAGAATTTATTAAAATATTAAATATAGATCTCTACACATATACATATTTGCATATTTTTAAATATAATCAAATCCGACTAGTTAAATTTAAATTAAAATATAAATTATAACGCACATGTACATGTACATGTACATGTACATATATAGAAAAATTCATAACTAACCTATCCACTAGCAGCCTATAGCATCGAAAGAATCTCTCCTATGCACACGCTCAGAGCTCAAGCTAGGAGTGACATGATCTAACTATTATACATACATACATGTATTTTAGGATTAGTCTGATCAATTTAAATGATTCAAGTTAACTTCTATTATTTAGTAAGTGATATATAGAAATTGTACATTACAACATATACATCTTTTAAAAATATACTAATCATCTGGATCTGAAGCCACCCCGTGACTAGAAGATGCATGATTTGTGGATGATCTTGAACATGGTCAGCTCATCATATATCTGCTCAGCCTATTAGATGATATGGTGGTTGTTGTTAATGCAATCTCTCCAATCCTATCAATTGCTTCTCTCTGAGAAGCAATCACAACGTGATCCGCTATGGGGGTGAGGGTTGGGACTACTGCTGGAAATCTCTCGCCAACAAGGTCTCTGTGTCTAGGTGGAGCTCTATCACACCTATGATATGCATCTCTGTCAGCAATCATGTCCCTCTGTTGTCCACCAACTATATTGTGACTCGAGCTAGTCACTCCATCGAGCTAGTGACTCCAAATATGTTGGAATATCAAGGTAGTTGGGTTTCATCTGACAATGAATGTCAACAAATACCTATTGTGCAAAGTATAACGGTATCTAGTCATTATTAGGATAACGATCATGGACAACTAAGAAGCATGGGTAAATGAACGATGCAACCTGTGGATCAATACATCTCGTAACCTAATATCCTCTCACCTTACTCTTCTCTTGATACTATGGAAAACATCTCTCCTGATGGTCTCCCTTGAGGCCACCCTCACCACATCAGCAAAAGAATGACGACCCCTCACCTCACTCCTCAACTGTCTATAAATATCAGCTATAACCTCTGGTGAAAATGAGGTGTGAGTAACTAGGCGGTCCCTCAATGTCTGCAAACTACGAAAAATGGATTCGCATGTACTCTTGTACACGCCATCAGTCTGTGGGTCATCTAATATGACCCTCAATCTTTGTAACTCACGATCACTGTATTGAAAGATGGTAGCAATATCAGGCAATGGGGGATCCTGTTGTGGAGGATCTATATGATTATGTGGCTCCAGGAGCCTGTGCAGGTGGATCCTGATCAGGTACATGATCATGGCCCGGATCTCGGGACACCATTTATCTAGGTAGGTCATAAAGTTACAATAAATACGTAAGCACACACACATGAAGTGCATTCAATTTAAAACATTAAAAATTAAAATGTACACATGTGAAGTCCTCGCATAATTCATATATATATATATATATATATATATATATATATATATATATATATATATATATATACATGAAGTTCTCGCATAATTCAAATTTTTAAATAAATAATTTTAAAGCTCGAGCGAGAGGGGGATCATTAAAAATATATAAATTTTTCTATATAGATCGCATTAAAACATTAATGAGAGAGAGAGAGAGAGGGAGATCATTTTGATGACAGAGAGAGAGAGAGAGAGAGAGAGAGAGAGAGAGAGAGAGAGAGAGAGAGAGAGAGAGAGAGAGAGAGAGATGTACTAAATTAAAACACATATAAATTTATCTATATAGATCGCATACATACATTCTAAATTATTAAAACATTAATGAGAGAGAGATCATTAAAGATATCTACATACATACTAAATTAAAACATATATAAATTTATTTATATAGATCGCATACATACATTTTAAATTATTAAAACATTAATGAGAGAGATAGGGAGATTATTTTCATGACAAAGAGATCTAGATAACATTAATTTTAGAGAGAGAGAGAGAGAGAGAGAGAGAGAGAGAAGGGGGGGGGGAGATCATTAAATATATATACATGTGTACTAAATTAAAACAAATTTTTTTAAAATTAAAACACATGTTGAGCAAATTAAGGTAAGAGAGGTCGAAAGAATAAGAATGATTTGCTTTGGAGAGTAATACTTTGATGTATGTATATATACTAATTCAAACACATGTTGAGCTCAAATTAAGGGACTTGATCTAGAGAAAAAGACTAAATCGTGCAATGTGATACTTGTATGTGGTCAGATTGGGTCTGAACCGGGTACATTATAAACATTCTAGGATGTTATAAGGGGTCACAAGTGGTCCTAAGGGGTCATGCGTACATGTTAGAGCACATGTGTGACCCCTTACGACCACATATTCAATCCCTTAGGACACTACATGTGATCCTAAGGGGTACATGTTGTATACACTAGGATGTTATAAGGGGTCATGTAAGTGGTCCTAAGGGGTCATGCATGTGTTAGAACACATGTGTGACCCCTTATGACCATATATTCAACCCCGTAAAGGACACTACATGTGATCCTAAGGGGTACATGTTGTGTACACTAGGATTTTATAAGGGGTCATATGCGGTTCTAAGGGGTCACACATGTGTTATGTTAGAACACATGCGTGACCCCTTATGACCACATATTCAACCCCTTAAAGGACACTAAATGTGATCCTAAGGGGTACGTGTTGTGTACACTAGGATTTTATAAGGGGTCATATGTGGTTCTAAGGGGTCACGCATGTGTTAGAACACATGCATGACCCCTTAGGACCACATATGACCCCATATGTGTTCCTAAGGGGTATGTCATATGTACGTGCTAGGATGTTATATAAGGGGTCATATGTGGTCCTAAGGGGTCACGCAGAACACATGTGTGACCCCTTAGAACTGCATATGACCCCATATGTGTTCCTAAGGGGCATGTTGTATGTACGTGCTAGGATGTTATATAAGGGGTCATATGTGGTCCTAAGGGGTCACGCATGTGTTAACACATGCGTGACCCCTTAGGACCACATATTCAACCCCTTAGGACATTGTACATGTGATCTTAAGGGACCTTATGTCATACACACTAGGATTTTATAAGGGGTCATATGTGGTTCTAAGGGGTCATGCATGTGTTAGAACACATGCGTGACCCCTTAGAACCACATATAACACATGTGTGACCCCTTAGGACCACATATTCTTGACCCCTTAGGACACTAATGTATGTGATCTTAAGGGACCAACACATGTGTGACCCCTTAGGACCACATATTCAACCCCTTAGGACACTGTACATGTGATCTTAAGGGACCGTATGCCATACACACTAGGATTTTATAAGGGGTCATATGTGGTTCTAAGGGGTCACGCATGTGTTAGAACACATGATTGACCCCTTAGAACCACATATAACACATGTGTGACCCCTTAGGACCACATATTCTTGACCCCATGTATGTGATCTTAAGGGACCGTATGTCGTACACACTATGATTTTATAAGGGGTTATATGCGGTTGTAAGGGGTCACGCATGTGTTCTAAGGATGCTATAAGGGGTCATATGTGGTCCTAAGGGGTCACACATGTGTTAGAACACATGCGTGACCCCTTAGGACCACATATTCAATCCCTTAGGACACTAATGTATGTGATCTTAAGGGACCGTATGTCGTACACACTATGATTTTATAAGGGGTCATATGTGGTTCTAAGGGGTCACACATGTGTTAGAACACATGCGTGACCCCTTAGGACCACATATGAGGTCCCCTTAGGACACTATGTGATCCTAAGGGGTATGTCGTATTTACACTAGGATGTTATAAGGGGTCATATGTGGTCCTAAGGGGTCATGCATGTGTTAGAGCACATGTGTGACCCCTTGGGACCACATATGAGGTCCCCTTATGTCCTAAGGGGTATGTCGTATGTACACTAGGATGTTATAAGGGGTCATATGTGGTCCTAAGGGATCACACATGCGTTAGAACACATGTGTGACCCCTTAGGACCACATATTCAACCCTTTAGGACCACATATGAGGTCCCCTTAGTATACTATGTGATCCTAAGGGGTATGTTGTATATACACTAGGATGTTATAAGGGGTCATATGTGGTCCTAAGGGGTCACGCATGTGTTCTAACACATGCATGACCCCTTAGGACCACATATTCAACCCCTTAGGACACTGTACATGTGATCTTAAGGGACCGTATGTCGTACACACTAGGATGTTATAAGGGGTCATATGTGGTCCTAAGGGGTCACGCATGTGTTAGAACGCACATGTGTGACCCCTTAGGACCACATATGACCCCTTAGGACACTATGTGATCCTAAGGGGTACATGAATTGTATACACTAGGATGTTATAAGGGTTCATACGTGGTCCTCTGGGGTCACGCATGTGTTAGGACCACACATTCAACCCCTTAGGACACTATGTATGTGATCTTAAGAGACTGTATGTCGTACAAACTAGGATTTTATAAGGGGTCATATGCGGTTCTAAGGGGTCACACATGTGTTAGAACACACATGTGTGACCCCTTATGATCACATATGACCCCTTCTAGGACACTATGTGATCCTAAGGGGTACATGTTGTATACAATAGGATGTTATAAGGGGTCATATGTGGTCCTAATGGGTCACACATACGTGACCCCTTAGGACCACATATGACCCCTTAGGACACTATGTGATGGACTAAGGGGTATGTCATTCACACTAGGATTTTATAAGGGGTCATATGCGGTTCTAAGGGGTCACACATATGTTAGAACACATGTGTGTGATCCTAAGGGGTATGTTGTACACACTAGGATGTTATAAAGGGTCGTATGTGGTCCTAAGGGGTCACACATTTGTTAACACATGTGTGACCCCTCAAGACACTATGTGATGACTAAGGGGTATGTCGTACACACTAGGATTTTATAAGAGGTCATATGCGGTCCTAAGGGGTCACACATGTGTTAGAACACGTGTGACCCCTTAGGACCGCATATGACCCCTTAGGGTCCACTATGTGATTCTCTATGATCCTAATGGGACATATAGTGTTGTTAAGGGCATATGTGGTCTTAAGGGGTCATGTTGTGTGTGTAATAGGATGTGAAAAGGGGTCATAGAGGTTTTATTTTGTCTAATTTGTTTAAATTTGTTATCTAAGTTTAATAATGTTTTTTTAAATTTAAATTTATTATTTAATTTTTCTAACGTTTTAATTTATTATATTTAGTTTTGTAACATTTTTCTAAGTTTTAATTTACTACCTTAGTTTTCTAAGTTTTTCATAACATTTTTTTTTAAAGTTGAAAAAAAATACATATACAGTTATTTAATTTAAAAAACAAATTGACATTAAATTAAGTTTTCTAACATTTTTCTAAGTTTTAATTTTGCTAATGTTTTTCTAAAAAATTTCAAACGTTTTTCTAAGTTTTAAAATTTTGGTATATATATGTTTTCTAAGTTTTTGATAACGTTTTTCTAAAATGTTGAAAAACAATAAATATACAATTATTTAATTAAAAAAAAAAATTAACAAACAATTTATTTATTAATTTTAAAATAAATTTAATAAAAATAAATAAACATTATTAAACAAAAAAAAGGTTATTTTGTGCACCTGAAATAATGTAGGTTGAAAACTGAAAGGTGAGAAGCGATGACTGCTGCTGATAGGGCACGATGACATAATGTTGACGTAGGGTTTGCTCTAACCCCCTCTGGACACATAAAACTCCAAACTTGAAAATGACAGTTAAACTGTCATTTTCAGTTTTTATAGCCATTTTTAAATAAATAATTTGTAAATGGGTTTAATCGAACGGGGGGTTTGATCGAACCCCCATACCTGTCTAGGGTTCGATCGAACCCTAGGGGGTGGTTCACTCGAACACCCCCGGTTCGTTCAAACCCCTCCCCTCCCCCCCCAAAAAGAATAAAAATAAATAAAATAATTTCCCCACCTCCGCCAATTTCCTTCATTGGCAAAAGTGCGAACCATTATTGTGAGTTTACCCTCAAACTAGAAATTTTATGCAACAATACGGTGATTCTGAATAGGGGAAGATACATAGAATTTGAAGAACTAGTGACAAACAAGTCACTGGTCATCAAGTATCTCATCAAAGATGTCCAAGCCACCCTTGAGATAAGTGATGAAGCTAACCAGGATATCATCTCCATTTTTGACAAAGTATCTCCCAAAATCATGTCTTGATGGAGAGCTACTCGCTGAAAATATGATTCTTAATGACTCAGTGTCGAGCCTTTGTCGGGAGTTAGAGTCAGAGCAGTTTGTTGTAGCTTCGATTCATAAGTTCGCAAATTGCCATGTGTTTTTTGATAAAATGAAAACCACTCTCGAAGAACACAGAGAGGTAGCCAGTAAGGTGTTTTGATGTCATCATCAAAAATATTCCAGTTGCCAGAAATACAGCCGACCCAGATCCTGATGAGTTGCAGAGATCTATTAGCAATTTCTAGTCTTCAAAATTAGGAATGTAAAGGAATAAAAAGTGTCTCATGAAACTTACTCTTTGTTTTATGTATTTTGTTTGACAAGTTACATGTAAAGACAAATTTTGTGATTGCAAGTGTCACTTTCACTTGCATTCTTGTAAAATGTAATTACATGTAAGGTAATTACAAGTTGAGCTACATTAGGACTGAAGTTGGAATAAGTCATGTTGGTTGAGAAAATTTCTCAAGTTAGTTAGGATCTTCCCACCTTTTTCTCAAAGCCCCTCTCCTATATATACACGAGGGTGCTTTATATATTTTTATCTTTTTTGGCAAGCAAGTAAACTCTGCAGAATTTTGCACTTGTAAGACTTTGAGCTTGGAAGTTCTAAATTATTTATTCTCAAGTAATATCAAAGAGTTGGAATTTCAGACTTTAATTTGAAGCCATACTTTGTGTCCTTTGTGTTCTTTTGTGTCATATTGGAGCATTTCTTTGTACTTATTTGAGGTTGTGTAGGGTTGTTAAGAAGAGCTTCACTCCACAATATCTGCAAACTTTGTGCTACAAATATCTAAGATGGAATTAGTTTAGTTTGTTGCTAGATGCTAAGAAAAGTTGCAAGAATTTGTGCTTATAGTAATTCCCATCTAAAGTAATTGAAGGTGCATCATACTTGCAGACTTTGCACTGCTATATGTTGTACGTTGTTTTTGCATCATACTTATAGACTTTGTGTTGTTATATGTTGTAGATTGTCCTCATTACATCATTCTGAAAAGGTTAGATAGAAAATTAGGAACTCAAGACTTTGCGCTTGCTTGTTGTTTTATCATCCCAAAGGATGTGACAAAAGTCTTTGTGCTTTCAGGAAACTTCATTTCCTCTCTTGGTTTCATTTTAAATTGTTTTAATTATTAACTCATAATTGTTGCTTCTTTTATGTGAAGAGGAAAGAGCACAATCTTTTCTGAAATAAGAGAAAAGGTTGATGTCCCATCCATTTTATAGATTAAATTATCATTAGTTAAGTGTTAGAAAAGGGGTAGCCTTCCCTAAATTAGGAGAGTTTATACTCACATGCTATGGTTGAAACCACAATTTTGCACATCCTCGCGGGTGTACAAACCAACAACATGGTTCTTGAGTGTGTTGAGATTCTTATTTTAGATAAAGGGTCAACCTTGGTTTTTATTGTCTTCTTTTTAAACTTATATTTTGATCCTTATACCTCTTATTCTAGTTAAATAGTTTATATTTTAATGTTAGGTCCAATATGGAAAGCTAATGTACTGAGAGGGGAGGGGTGAATCAGTACTTCAAAACATTTCTTCAACAATATCTTTACTGTTATGCATAAACCAAATAATGTAGTAACATAATATAAAACTAAAACAAATAGATAACAATCATACATGATTCACTCCATAACATATATATTTTGGTTACGCAGAAACTCTTGATTAGAGAGAAAAACTGTGGTGAGGATGGCACCCACAACTTCACTACTGCAATAATAAAGGGTGCTCGATTAGAGCTACATGTTTAGCTATTTTTGATAGCTTACCCTATTAGGAGTAACAAGATCTGTTAGATCTACCTTGCTAAAGGATTTTACAACACTTCATCTAAATGCTGCACCTGGTTAGAGGCTTTACAATTTATAGACTTGATTAGAGTCTTTTACCCTATTAAAGGTTTCTCTTTCAATTTCACAATATTAAAATAAAATCATTACAAATATCTGCAACTTTACATCTGAAATGTTATAGCAGATTCTATGTGCTCAGAATAGATTACCTTGCTTATAGCATACCTCGGTAACCCATATAGTAACTCGGTAAACCCTTCTGTTTACTCTGTTCTTCAACTGTTCTCTAAAAACCTTCTCGGTGACCTCTATGTCTCTGTAACAGTCTTCTTACACCCATGCACACACCTTTAACTCTTAACTCATGCTCTATATATAGATCTCTTATGACAGTGATCTAATTCATTGCTTTGATCTTACAAACATGATTTATTGAATGAATAATCATGTAAACTATTTCATTGGTTAGATAACCTCAAAATCATACACAATCTTTAAGTGCAATTTCCAATGTGATAACGGTTAGATGTGCCTCGATCTTGTAACACGTTTTCGTATGCATGTCCAGGTTCAATGAATCTAGTAACACGTTTCACTCGGTGTAAATCAACTTGGTGTGTCATCTTTGATGCTCAGTAGACATGAAATGATACTCGGTAGACAGCTCGATGTATACTGCGTTCTGTGACTGCTTTCTTCTGTAACCGACTAGACTGTACATACCAACTGAATATTTTGGTAATAGATAACCGACTAGAGTATATAGTATAAATTTGACATAAAACTAATGACAATCTGATAAGTAGTAACAGTTAATTGTAGATGCCTAAAATTGTTCTAGCCTAATTAAATAAATAGCTATTTTATCCTAAGCCTTTTATTTATTAAATAGATTTTAATATATTTAATTAATTCACTAATCCTCTTCGAACCTTTCCCTAATTTAAATAAATATTTTGATTTATTTAAATTATTCTTTCCCTATATTAAATAAATATTTTGTTTATTTAATTGGTTCCACCTCTTCTATTAATTAAATAATTTTTTAATTATTTATTTGATTCATTATATTTTTCCCTCCATGACACTTGGCATTCATCCTTTAATTTACCTTTAACTACCTCTCTAATATTTTTCTATTCCTTTACCTACCCTCTAATTTGAGCCGACCATTAAAGAGACCTTTTCCTTTCTCTTTCTATAAGGTGAAAGTGACTAAGTACCTACACTTTGTCGAATTGCATACTCAACCACATTCATTCTCTATTGAGCTCTTGTGCACACCTAAAATCTAAGAGAGAAAAATATCAAGCAAGATCAATGGAGATAAGAGGACATTGAAAACAAGCCCTTGGAGCTTCCTAATGGTATAATCTTCCTTTATTTTATGTTTTTGCATGATCTTAGGTTCTTCATTGGTTTTGTGATAGATGTTATTGTAGGAATAGGGTGTTAGTTGTTGAATCCTTTAGGTTTTACAATAATTTTGATTTCCAAATCTAGCATAAACACTAACCATTTCACTATTTTTTCCTTATTTTTCATTAACTAATTAGTGCTTTCCTAGTTTTATTCCCTAGGTTTGGCTAACTCTTATTTGAATACCAAATCTAAAATTGTCCCTAGTTTTGAGTTTATTTAGGTTATTTTTAATATGTCAAGAAGTCCATGTCTCAAAGAGTTATTAATTTGTTCTCATCTAGTTTCACACTTTCTAGATTTGAAGTTTGTTAAGACCATTCAATAAATTTGAGAGTTTTAATAATTATGAAAGGCCTAAGTGATATTTCTTATTTTCCTCTCTTGAAACCTTTTTAGATCCAAAATCATTTTATTCCCTCATTTATTTTTTTATTAAGGGTCAAATAGGTTTGAGGGGTACTGAAACCACATACAACAGGTTTTGAAGGGACTCGAAACCCTCTGGAATAAAAAAGAACAATACCTAAACACCAAACGTTGCTAAGAGATACACCAAAGAGTACCAACCAACTAATAGCCAAACATCGACAACTAGGCATCAAAGAACTGGCTGAGACACCCACAAGTCCTACGCCATCACACAAGAAGGGGTTTTGCAAGGCTCTAATAACCTGAAACATGGGTTCTAGTAAGGCTCCCAAAACCATCATCTGTAGTAACAAGAGGATATTACATATGAAATACATTGAAATAGTGGGTTTTGAAAAGGCTCCCATAACCTTTAGCAAGTTTTGAGGGGACCCAAAACCTTGAACATAGGGGGTAAGTGCACAAAGATGGTGGTCAAAAAGGGGGTATAAGTGGACATTTTTTTTCATAAATCAGGTGACCCTGAACTTGGAGGCATAATTTGAAAGTCATCCACTCAAGATATGAAGATAATCAAAGAACAAATATTGTAGTACTCTAAATTTAGTTTCCAAACTACTAAACTTTTTCAAAATTGGATAAGATTAAGGGGGTCAAATCCTTTGTGCACAAAAAACAGACCCTGATTTTTTCTGAAAAACATAGCATAGTGTCTGACATGTGCATCAAAAAAGTCATAGTTAGATTTAGTATTTTGACAAATCCTTTGGCAGAAAGATAGTTAAGAGTGAGCTCTAGAAGTTGTGTATTTTTAAAAAAAAATTTCTTGAGTATTTTTTTTTATGATTTTTCCAATCGAGCACATCCTGAAAATTAGGTACCTGTTTGTGTGCAAAGCATAACTTGCACTTAAAATATCAAAAATACAATTTTATTTTTTTTAAATTGTAAATAATCAAGTGCACTACAATAATATATAAAGTTTTTTAAATTTGGATAAGTAAATCAAAAGTTATTAAAAAAAATGGTACACATATGTCTGTGAGAACTATGGAGACACTGGTAAAATAAATTCAATAATAATATGTTATTGGTGTTCAAATTTAAAAAATAAATATATGGTTAGAAAACTCAGAAGATGGGTGAAAATATGGTGGCAATTTTAGATATACCCACTTGATGAAGTGTAAACCTGATGATGACAAAGTCGAGAAACCAAGTTGATAAAATAAAACAGATCAAAAAGGAGGGAAATGGAGGGAAATCAAACTTCCAACCCGTAGCTTTGTCATTCAGGCCTATTTCCAAGCCTAAACAATCAAAAGCACATATGAGGTACCTATGGTATAAGATGCGCGTACTCATTGTCTTTACTATAAACAACTTGTACGTTGTAATAAAGCTGAAACAGTGGGTACGCGCTACTTTTGTTTAAAATATGGGAGTGTGTATAATATGTATAATATGATATTATATATGTAATATGTGTATATACATATAATATATAATATATATACATATATATATATATATATATATTATATATATATGTAATATATAATATATTAAGTATATATATACACACATATGTGTGTGTATGTGTATTGTCTCCCTCTCTCCCTCTCTCCCCCTCTCTCTCCCTCTCTCTCTCTCTCTATCTCTCTCTCTCTCTCTCTCCCTCTCTCTTCCTCTCCATCTCTCTCTCTCTCTCTCTCTCCCTCTACCTATCTCTCCCTCTCTCCCCTTCTCCCTTCCTCCATACCCCATCCCTCTCTCTCTTCTTCTCTCCCTCCCCACTCTTTCTCTCTCCCTACCCCCTTTATCTCCCTTACTTTATATTGTTGTATTGCAATTAGGTTTTCCATGTAGTGGTCACCATTTGGATGAATAGTAGACCTAATAATCCCAAGGTCCACTGTTTGAGCTCGAGAGGCTATGATTTCCTTGATAGACATAGCATTTGACTCAATGTACAAAACCCATTGTACATCTCTCTCTCTCTCTCTCTCTCCCCTTCTCCCTTCCTCCATACCCTATCCCTCTCTCTCTTCTTCTCTCCCTCCCCACTCTTTCTCTCTCCCTCTCTCTGTTGGCATTATACAATCAGATGAGAATAGTTGATGTTGTCATTGATGCAACCAACTGGTAACATGGTTCACAGGTTACATCGACAACAAACATCATCTACCAGCACCGACAGGCACTACAAGTTATTCACACCGACATCCAGTCTACACCGGCACTCTAAGCCGACATGATGTATTGTAGAGACTCATATATGTATGAGATCTTGTAGGTCATTTTTTAAGTAAGAAAATGTGTATATGTAATGAATGTAAGCGATATATGAGAGAGAATAACTGTATATGCATTATGATGTAATTATTTTATGAGTGAATAAGAGCAGAGCAGAGCGAAGAAAGGTTTATGGCAGAGGTATCTGACAGAGCTTAAATCGGTACTGAATCCAGCATTGCAGATGCTATTTTGAGCAGTACATTATCATTGGATTTAACCATCCAATTGTGTAGTCAGTGGGACTCCATTTTTGTATTGAGCAATGAGCTCTAGGCTGTTGGCCATCCTGCATGTGCAGGCCCCTATTGTATAAGTAATATTTATTCATATTGGCCAGTGAGTAAATATTGTGGGTCACAAATCCCACTGAGGTTTTTCCCCTAGCAGGTTTCCTCCCCAAAAATATTTGTGTTATGGTGTGCATTGATGGTTATACTTATGTTTCTCTTTACTAAATTATTATTTTCTTACCAATATATTAATTTGGGTTATAAAATTGCAAACAAGTTTAAATTACTTGTTTACCGGTTAGACATTGATTCACCCTCCCCTCCCCCCCCTCTCAGTGTCTTTGGGACTGATCAAGTATCTAACACTCTCCCCCTCTCCCCCTCTCCCTCTCTCTCTCTCCCTCTCCCCCCCCCCTCTCTCTCTCTCTCTCCCTCTCCCTCTCCCCCCTCTCCCTTTTCCTTCACATTTTCTTTACTACAAATAGCGTGTACGGGGTACTAAGCCTATTAGTTTGCTGCCTTGCCATAACATTTTTAAGGTGTGGGAGCGCATACACGGTAATTATAATTTCTAAACACGTACAAGGTCAAAAAAATACCGTTGGGCTTGCCAAAATTTTAGGGACTAACAACGTGTACACGGTTATTAATATACCCCGTACGCGGTACTTAGACATTGTTTTATTTGCCCAAGAGCCTCAACGGCCTCAAAAGAAGTTTTTGAGGTCTTTGAAGGCCCCACTACAACTGTGTCTACACTTCTATCATTGTTTTATACATAGAAGTAAGTGAATTTTTTGTTTTTGCATGATTTCAAATGATTGAATTGTTTTTCTCATTAGTTTTGTCAATATTATTGTGATTGTTTAATATTTTTGATTCAAAAAAATAATGATAAGATGCATATTTATGGTTATTTGATTCTTTATGAACTTTTGTTTACATATATATGTACTATGATTCTATTTAGGACAACCGTTATCAACCATGGGAAAGAACGAGCAAGGAATGATGGAACAACGAGAGGCTGAAAAGGAAAGACAAAGGCAGAGTATGAAGAAATTATGTGTCATAAGAACAATGGGACAAGAAGGTATGTCATCCTCAACATCTCAATTTGATTTACCAAATGAACATAATGCACCAAATGCAATTGAATAAGAGACATTCGATTTACCGTATGAACCTAATGCAATTGAAGAAGAGACCACATTGAATAATCAATTAAATGATGAATATACACTTGCTCTATTTGAAGAATTGAATGTACACAATGCACCGATGTTAACACCTCCTAGAATCATTCATAGGAAACCAAAGTATTTAATTGACATTGATAGGAATATATTGAAGCCAATGCCCGATAAAATGAATGAAGGAATTTGTAGGAGAATGGTTAAAAGAATATGGAAAAACTAATTGAAAACTTAAATCAAACCGCAAGATGTCAATTAATTGTTCAAATGATTAAAAATTTGAATTCTAGAGAGACAATAAAAATATTAGGCCTAAGATCATCTAAAACTAACAGCGAAAGAGCTATTGTAAGAAATATATTTGATGCATATCAAGGTATTGGTTCAAAATCGTGTACTAAAGATTCTAATGTTACTCGACATGTCATTACATCAACCATAATGAGCAAGAAAATAAAAAAATATCGTTTGATAAGAAAAACAAGTAAGTCATTAAACGTTAGTAGAACAACATTAAGTAAAGCATTATAGAGGCGAGAAAAAATAGAGGAACCTAACAATAATTCTCTTTGGGTATTCTCGGGTAGACTACCACACAAAGGCAAGGTTGTTGTTGATGCACGAAGAACATTAATTGAAAAAATTTGGCATGACAACACAAGAGTTTCTCCCAACCAAAGAGATGTTGTTAGAAGGCGAATCGGGTCTACAAATCGTGAGCCATATGCCAAACACTATTTGGATATGACTTAAACAAAATTTTATGAAAGATTCCTTGAAAAGTTTCCTCAAATAAGAATTTCTCAAAGATTTTTTTAAATGGCAAAACCTTTTTATATTAAGATTAGTCATGTAAGCACCACGTGTTGTTGTAGGATGCATATTGAATTTTTCATGCACTATGATATTTTTTCGTCAAATTTGTTCTACTTTGCACACTAACGATGTTTTGCAGGAATGCAATATACAAACACCTCCTAAGTCGGTAAGAGAATTTATTTCAAGTGTGCTATGTAATAGACATGATGGTTGCATTTATTATAAGATGCCTTGTTTGGAAGGTTCTTGTGCTATATGTGGTGGTTTGCAATGTTTACCAAGATGTGCACATTTAGAGAGCACACATGAAATTGGTAGGAAACTGGTTTCTTTTGGAAAATGCAAGAGAGTCACATATGGATTTAAAGATGGAAAAGATTTGAAGAGATGTGAGTTAGTGAAAAATGATATATGTGTAGTTGAATTTATGAAAACGTTTCAAGAGAAACTAGTTTATGAGTACATAATGCATACACATAGAGCTCGATGGTTAGATGAGCAATTCAAGTTATGTAAGGACACATTTCTTCTTGGCACCATTATCTCTATTGTTGATTTTTCTGAAAATTATACACTACAACTTCAAAATGAAGTGCAATCTATGTATTATCATTCTACACAAGTTTCTATTTTTGTACACATAACATTCATGCATGCAGATGATAGCACAAAGGAGGATAGAAAGATTGTAAGAAATTATCACTTCTACATAAGTGATGATCGTACTCATTCATCGAAGTTTGTACAAGGATTCTTTAAAGTTTTCTATGATAATTTGAAGTAAAGAAACTGTAAAGTGGAAAATTGGATCCTAGTGACTCCCCACCTAGGAGAGAGAAAGGAAGCCACTAGGATGATTTTCACTTGGGAGGAACTTTACATTCAAAAGAGGGGCTTGAATCCACTGGATCCAAATCAGAGGGAAACAAGGATGTGAATTCTGAGTGGATTGCAAGCGGTTGAAGTGTGATTTATCCTCTTTTGTAAATGAAAAAGTTGACTTGTTGACTATGTGGAAAAGAGAGAGGAAATGAGTGAAATGTGAGGCTACCAGTTCGGGATCACGTTGTAACTTCGGATCTGAGCTAATTAGACCGATACGGATCTGCCCTAAAAATTTGGAGAAAAGTCGTCAGAACTGTGGCAGGAATGTACATGGTCCTCCACAAAATCCATGAAACGAAAATGGTTCTTTCGTATCTGCAAATGAAGCTCAAACCTCCAATTACAGCTACGCAGCTACAACCTACACACAAAAAAGAGAGGGAAAATGGTTGTGGATAGGGGTTTGCCTTAGTCAAACCTCGGTTGAGGAATCAACCTTGAAAGAAAGTAATTGCAAATGCTTGAATGTAAACAATGGAGATGTATACCTTATAGATCTGTAACTTGTTGATGATGATTGCTTTGCTTCTTGAATGTAACCACAAATATTGTATGAAATGGCATGTAACATGACAAAACCCTAACACACACATGCTTGCAAATGAATGTTGTAATGTTTCTCAAATGGATGAATGAAGAAGACTTGAATGCTTGAATGCTTGATGATGACCTTGAAATCTTGTATCTTCTCCTTATGCCTTTTATCCCTTATCATCCATTCATCTGTCCCTGAATGAGGGTATTGAATTTATTTTTATACATGCCTCAAGGATTAATTTTCAACCATCGAAGGCCGACAAAGAGGAATTGCAAACCCCGAAGACAAATTGTGCATAGGAGACCAGGCAGACCTGACATAGGGCCGCCCTAAGGGGTGGGGACAAGGGCACCACGCCCCTGTCCTGCCCTATTTTGGGGCTTGGACAAGGTCTAGAGAAAATACAAGACATGAAGGAGGAAGGGTGAAGGGGTCATAATGCAAAAATAGGTCTCAGTTAGGGAAGAAGATGTTGTCGTTGAGGTGAGGACCCAAAATGTGGTTAAAATTATAGGGGTCACAATTTTATGACACTACAGAAACATACAATACAACCAACAATTAATATGGTCAGATAATTGCACCAGACAATTCAAGAATGCAAGGATGTTTTATTGGTTGACAAGGATGCATATGACAAGCGGTGTACAACATTTTTGGAATTTCACTGTACAACATTTTTGGAATTTCACTGAGGCTGGACATGGTAAGGGAGAGCACGATGGTGCGGGAGCATGTGTAAAAAGAGCCCTAGCTAGAGAAGAATTGAAGTATGAAGGTGGTGTTGAAATGATAGATGCAGAAACAATTGTGCGATGGTGTAACTCTACGATGGGTCCAGGTAATCTAGGTATGTCAATGGTTCGTAGATATTTTTGGTTGATCGCTGAATCTAATATTGAAAACTATCTAGGTTATTGTACAGTTGCAGGATCGAGTGATATGCACTCATTTATGAGTTCAAATGCAAGTTCACTAGTAATTTATATGAGACAGATGGTATGTTTTTTCTCTTCATGCATGTATTGTTTGTGGGAAGAATGTGAATCACAAGAGTGGGTTGACAAATGGTCTTGTAGACCATTGGTTCCCATTGATACATATCAAATTCCCAAAGCACTACAATTAAGCCAGATGGAGAGATCCGTGGATTTTGACCATGTATCTGACCTAGTGGATTCAGGTGATTTTTTGAGTTAATTTTTTTGCAAGTATTCTTTTTGGTTCATTTTGTTGTACATCACACTTTTTTTTTGGTATTAATTATCAATTTATAAAATGTAGGTCATGTGTATGCAGTTGTTGCATAAGAGAAAAATGAAGAAGGAATGGATTACTATTTGTGTCATTGTGTTGAGCCTAAAAAAAAATTGACAACCACAATCATTGACAGAGAGGGTATTGAGTACCCAATAGGGTCTGTTGTCGTGATAGGAACATGGCTTATGAGATACCCTATCAATAATTATGATGTTTGGTTGTTCGAGGACTTTGAAACACACAGACATATTCTTCATTTCTCTAACCTTGTTGTTGCAACAAATATTCATTTGATGAAGTATTGTGGCAGACCTCATAACAAGATTTTATGGAAAGTTTGTGAATATGACCACGAGGCAATACTTGACACAATATGGGTTAGAGACGACCTTGAAGGCTCACTTGATTTATTCTACAGTTCAGAGTAGAATGATTTTGATAATTTTGTATATATCGTCGACAAATTGTTCTATATTAGTTTTTTGTATATATAAATTCCCATGAGCTGATTTGTACATGTTTAGGGGCATAATTTTGTATATTTAAATGGCAATGAGCTTATTTGTACATATTTAGATGCCAAATTTTGTGTATTAAAATGGCGTTGAGCTTAATCACACATATTGTAATGCCAAATTTTGTATAAAAGCCCATGAGATGATTTGTAAGATATTTTTTTGTATATTCAAATAGCCAAGAGCTGATTTGACCATATTTAGAGGCAATTATTTGAATAATATGTGACAATGTTTTGTGACTATTTTTTGTGTCTATGTTTTGTGACTATGTTTTGAGATTATGTGATGTGATAAGGTCAATCATGACCATTATTGACAAGGTCAATCATGAGCATTCTTGATTCTTGTATAATCATGGATATTTATTTGAGTCATTATCGGGTCATAGATTGAGTCTAGATACAATTTGAGTAAAAATCATCAATATTGTCAAAAATGTTGTCAAAAAAGTTGTCAAAAAAATTGTCAAGCAACTTGTACATCGCGTCGGTAGGTGTAAAGCGGAAAATCGCGATCGAACCCTAGTTGCACTCCCCTCTTCCAACTCCAAGGAGAGAGAAGGGAGATTCACTAGGATTGATGGTTTTCACTTAGGGGAGAGACTTTACATTCAAAAGAGGGGTTGAAACCCACAAGATCCAATCCCACACAATGCAAGATTGGATGCTAAATGTGTTTCAAGGGTTAAGAAAGCAAGGCTACCCTCTTTTGTAAAGAATGTTGATAGAAGAATTAAGCTAAGCATGCATAGAAAGTGACAAAGATTCACTTATAAACTGAGATAGGGATATAGGATGAAGCTGCGGACCTGGAATTAGCAGTAAAATGTTGATACGGCGCTGTCCTGCAAATTTGAGCAAAAGTTGTCAGGACGATGGCGCCCGAGCGCCACGGTCCTCTGAAAAATCCGCGAAATGAAGGGGGATCTGTTCGTCTCTGCACAAGGATTCGAGATCTTCAATTTCAGCCGCGTACCTGCAACCTACACACAGAAAAGCGAAGACGATTGGGGGGTTAAGGATTAGGGGTTTGCCTTTAGGTCAAACCCCGGTTTTGGAATTAACCAAGAAATGAGAAATTGTTGTAAGTGTAATGTAAAACAAGTACTAATACCTTGTTGTAAGGATGTTTGTATCCTTATATGCGAAGGTATAGATGTTGTTGTTTGTTGTATGTTGTATGTTGTAGCATGTAATGTGTTGTAAGTGATCTCCTCTTCAATGGTTGAATCCTTGTCTTGAATGCAACACTTAGCCTTGAATGGAGACTTAGAATGATCAATTGCTTGAAGGAATGCTTGAATGCTTGAATGCTTGAGTATAGTTTCCACGCTTGTACACATATGTCCTCCTTACCCAAATGGGAGAGGCAAATGTAGTTTATATACTTGTCAATTAGGGCTGATAGACTGATTTTCCCGACCTTAGGCCGACCAGGAAAGATAATTTTCCAATTTGCAAACATAAAGACTCGAAGTCCAAAAGAGACCGGGCCCAAAATAGGACCCAGGGACCAGGGCGTTGGGCGCTCTGGTCCCACCTCCCGGGACAGCAGGGTGCAAAGGAGGTTCAGGCCAGGGTGCAAGAAAATGCAGTTTTCAGTGTCATAATCAGGTTTCGGGGTCTCCATTCAGGTTCAGTGTTGCGTCACCATCGTGAAGACCGAAATGCAGTCGAAATTGCAAGTGTCACAATTTTAGGACGCTACATTTAGCCCCCACTTTAGCGGGAGTATGAGCGTACGCTCATACTTCCGGTAAAGTACAAGGAAACAACATTGAAAGACTTTCACCACGTCAAGGAGGCAAGACACACCAAGCCCCCAGTGGACTAAGGATCTTACGACTTCGATTAACAAAGTAAAAGGGAAGATCATGAGGGAGAACCATGACTGTCAGTAGTAAGGTTCCCTCACTATGAGTCATGCAAGAAAGATATCAAAAATTTTCAAAGCAAGGCTAAATTTGCCAAGAAATTTTCAAGTATCTTGAAAAGATATGAACGGGATGTATGCCCCCCTACGTTAAAGCGATTGCACACGCCTCACCGGGGGTGATTTCTTTAAGGTAGTGATACATATAAGAATGAGAAGGCAAAGGAGCACGTTATCACAAGGATTTAGCCCCCAAGTGTGAGATAAGCCCAAGGATAATAGACACAAAACACAAAGCACAAGGTGACTTCGCTTTCCTCGGGGTCAGTATGCTGTATGATTATTCATGTATATAATATGTATGTATGCATAATTGTTCTTCATTCCCCAATCAAGGAAGATCACCTAGAAGAAGGGAACACATGTGTCTTTTGAGTCAACATGAGAGAGATCGAGAGATCTCAATGCTTTGCATCGTCCTCAAGTAGACAACACTAAGGACAACAAATAGAAGAATGAGAATAACATATAGAAGAAGTAACAAAAGAGAGGGGGAGAGAATCTGCTATGCTAATGAAACTAGTCTAGCACGTCATCTACCCCCCGATCTTGCTGATCAATGTTTCAGGAAGGTAGGGAACACGCTAGAGGAGGAACATCCAACACAGCAGATGGAGCTATCACAAGATCCAAACAAGGGCTATATTCATGTTCCAAGCCACATTGTTCTTGTCTAGGAGCTAGGATAAGTGTTTTAGAAAATTCATTAGATAAATGGTTATCAATGTCAACAAGCTCATATTCACTATCAGAATGAACAGGAGTAACATTTGCATCATGAATAACATTTTCATCTATATCATCATCAAGATTTATAAAAATAGGATCTTTAACTCGCACAGGATCAAGACCATCATGCATCTTATGTTTAGGAGATTTCGGCTCAATCGTCGGCTGAGGAGAAAATGGAATAATGCTTGTTGAAGGTGTTTTTGGAGATTGCGAAGTTTGAGAAGCAGCTGCTTGAGCTCTAAGACGACGCTTTCGTCGGCATTCACGTGCAGAACGATTTCATCTAGTCTTAGTAGGAAGTTGAGAAGAATGAGGAGGAGGAATGTTCTCATCCTTAGCACTTGGGTGTTTAGGTTGTGGTCTCTTAGGTTGGATAATAGGAGAAGAAGAAGGTCTCTTCTCTCTATAAAAAGAAGGAGGAGGAACTGCTCCATATAAGGGAGGAA
Source organism: Cryptomeria japonica (assembly GCF_030272615.1). Taxonomy (NCBI): domain Eukaryota; kingdom Viridiplantae; phylum Streptophyta; class Pinopsida; order Cupressales; family Cupressaceae; genus Cryptomeria; species Cryptomeria japonica. The sequence goes on from NC_081414.1 coordinate 484,937,997, forward strand.
TATTTGGTTTAGGAAGGAGACCAAGTCCATCATGACGAGGAGGTATAGGTCTACTCTTAGGAGGTTTATTAGGCATAGACATAGTCACATCCATGGGGATGGGTTGGGAATCTTCTTGAGGAAAGACATTAGTTTTATCTTTCAAAGGAAGAACTTCCTTCTCAAGAATGATAGGAATGTCAAGTTTGGGTGTTCTAGGTTCACTTAGAGATAGGATCATGTCTTTTTTCCACTTTTGATAAGATCTGAAAAGATGATCACTTCGCGGAGGAAGAGATTGGAATTGTTTAGGCCAAAAGTAATCAATAGAAACGCTAGAATTTCTTTCAGCTGGTTTAAAGAGACTATGATTGACAATAACAACTTCACCATTATGGGGAAATTTCAAACACTTGTGAATAGGAGAAGCAATAGCTTTCATGGAAGATAGCCAAGGATAGCCAAGCTTCACACGAAATTGTTCGGAAGATGGAATAATAGCAAAGTTCACATCAAGGGATTTGTTACGGACCTCAATAGGTAATGTAATAGAACCAATTGCAGGAGAAGAGAATGCATCAAATAATTTCACAATCACATCTGTTTTGTCATAGATCACTTGATTCAATTGCAAAGTAAAAAGGAATTCTTCAGTAATGACATTAACCATGCACGAAGAATCAATAAGCACTCCACGGCAAGGTGTATTCTTGACTTTTGCAACTATATATAAAGGACCATCAGGTGCCCTGATAGTTTCACTAGAATCAAATGTGATGGAAGGTTCTTTAGGGTTTTCTTGCTGCTCTACAAAGTTAATCACATTTAGAGTCATAGACACAAGATCATCAGGTGAGACAGAGGAATCAATAGTATCAATCGCATTAGAGGTATGAGAAGGCAATGGATCAGTGAAAATCTGAAGATTTTGGTTAGGAGGAGCTACAGATGTGTTGCCTTTATCATTCACTCCAGAAACAGAGATAGTATTATTATCAATCAAATCTTGAATTTTACCCTTTAAAGAAAAACATTTTTCAGTATCATGCCCAGGCTGACGATGAAATTGACAAAAAGATTTGTTATCAAAATAAGGTGAAGTAATCTTTGCAGGATCAATTTGCCTTATAGGAGGAAGAGTAAGCACATTTTGTTCCAATAACTTATTCATAATACTATGCAATGATTCATTCAAAGGAGTAAACTTTCTTTCTTTCTTGAAAAACTTAGAAATAGGAGGCACACCTGATGCTGCATTCACATTGTTGTTGATGATGTTTTCATTGAATTTGATGGAATCTCTGTTCGGTTTAAACTTTCCAAATGGTTGTTGACTGCTATCCCCCTTATCACTCGAAGCCATAGGATGTGATTGTTCCATTTGACTCACAGTCAGTTGATAATTGTGAAGAGTTGCACACAACTGTTGGAAAGAAGTAAACTCAGAAAACAGAAGTTTTTCTCTAATGTCTTTTTGTAAATTAGAAATAAAGATTCTTTGAATATCATTGTCAGGCACTGGAAAGGAAATTTGAGCATACAAATGCTTATATCTACCAATGAAATCAGTCACTTTTTCTTTAACACCTTGTTTACAATGCATTAAATCAATCAAAGTAACTTTAGGACTTATATTGTTTTGAAATTGTTGAATGAAAGCATTTGCAAGTTGTTTGAAAGAAGTAATAGAATAGGAAGGCAACGAGCAATACCATTGTAGGGCTTTGTCTCTTAGTGTTCTAGTAAACAGTTTTGCAAGCAACCTTTGGTCATAAGCAAAATCAGTACATATTGTTTGAAAGGTCTTAACATGTGTTAGAGGATCACCCTTACCATTATAAAGCTCCAAATGTGGAATTTCAACATGTTTAGGGGGAATAGCTCGAACAATATCAAGAGAAAGTGGGCTCGCAACATCAAATGTGGGCACACTAAACTTAGATTGATTCATAGAGGCAATTTGTTGCTGTAAAGAAGAGACAGTTTGTGCAAGATTGTTAATGGTCACTTCAGTCGAAGAGTTCATATTAGACGTGTTAGATTGTGATGGAGGTGTTATGTTATTGAAAGAAGGTAGAGAGTAAGGTGGTGGGACACTATGATAGTTAGTCATAGGAGATGATTGGACAGGAGGAACACTACAAGGAGGAATGGAAGGGTTAAATGAATTGCCCCCTTGCGTCATGTTCATTTGTGGAGATATAAGAGGAACACTCACTGAAGGAATGAATGAAGAAGTCGGATTGAATGAAGGAAGAGGGTTAATTGAAGAAGAGGGATTGCCCCCATGACTAGTGATCATAGGAGGAATATCTTGTGTTGAAGTAGTCATTATGTTTGATGTAAAAGTAGGTATACTAGCAATAGGAGTCGTCAAAGGAATAGAATGATTGTTTTGAGTAGGAGGTTGTGTATAACCTAAGGTTTCGGCACAACTTTTCATAGGCATCACATTCGAATCCACAATGTGTGCAATACCACGCAAAATATCAATTCCATTCTTATCACTTTGAAGCATATGTTTTAGACCCTCAATTAAAGGAAGAGCTTGACTATCAGGGTATTCTTGAGACATCCACTGTCGAAAATCGTCAAATTGGTTATCCAATTTTGAAAGTTGTTCTACAGAAACCTCATGGAGAGCTTCTTCATCATTAAGAGGATTAGAGGAATTACCCATGTCCTCGTTAAAAAGACCATTCAAATTAGGTTCCATCTCCTCAGTAATTAAACCTTGGAAGGACTTAATTCTAAGGCTTCGTCTAACGGGAATAGTGTAAGTAGGGCTTATTGTTGTAAAACTCATGCACTAAAGAAAGAGAGAAGATTTTGAATTTTAGAGGTAGCAAATTTCAGTAAAACCAGCCAATCTTCCAGATTTAAGTTGTTAAATACAATCAGGACAATCTCCCGAAATTTCGGAAAAAATGTCTGGGACCGTGGCGCTCAGGGTGCACACGGTCCTCGCAACTTTTTTTGAAATTTGCAGGGATGAAAGTTATGATAATTTTACAGCTAACCTGAAAAAATTGAGTGATTTTACGATCTGTAGATAGGCCAAATTAAAGTTGCAATTTCAAAATTGAACCCTACCAAGATTGTCGAAAAATGCAAAATTTGAATTTTGAAAAAGAGAGGGAAACTGAAATTTTGAATTTTATGATTTTAGAGGGAATACCCAAAAGCAATGCAAGTTTTGAAATTTGAAAGTTGACTCAATTTCACGCAAAATTCAATTTTGAAAGCGGAAATCAAAAGTTGTTGTAATTAAGCACTTAATTTCAAAAGTCCCAAATTGCAAAAATTTGAATAAAGCACTGAAATTTCGAATGAATGATAACACACTTTTCAGATTTAGGACTGTAAGAAACACAATTTTGACACAAATTTCAATTTCAACAATTTTTGAATGATTAGAAGCCTCAATCCAAGCAATCACTAGACCAACTTTGACTGTAATTTTGAAAGTGTTAAAATTGATAAAATCAGCCAAAATTCTGGATTTTAGCAGGAAAATACAGTAAGATCTCGCTCCCGAAATTTCGGAAAAAATGTCGGGGCCGATGGCGCTCGGAGTGCACACGGTCCTCGCAACTTTTTTCCAAATTTTCAGGGATGAAAGATATTGTGATTTTATTGCAGAATCCAAAGTTACAGCTGATTTGGAGATGTTTTGATCAGTGAAATTGTCGGAGAAAGGTTGAATCAAGAGGGTTTCAAAAATTAGGGTTTTGACACTTAACCACTTAATTTTCAAAATCAAAGCACAAATATGAATTGACAATTTGTAATAGAAGGGCAGATCTGAAACAAGCATTTAACAATTAAACATTTCACAAGTTTAATTACTTAAAAAGAAAATTTAGGGTTTTTATGCAATTAACCTCTAAAATTTTGCAAAAGATCAAACATGGAAATGTAATCAAGGAATCCAATTTTCAGATCTAACTATGAATAATCAGAAAGGATGTTCACGTCAGGTTCACCAAAATGTAAAGCGGAAAATCGCGATCGAACCCTAGTTGCACTCCCCTCTTCCAACTCCAAGGAGAGAGAAGGGAGATTCACTATGATTGATGGTTTTCACTTAGGGGAGAGACTTTACATTCAAAAGAGGGGTTGAAACCCACAAGATCCAATCCCACACAATGCAAGATTGGATGCTAAATGTGTTTCAAGGGTTAAGAAAGCAAGGCTACCCTCTTTTGTAAAGAATGTTGATAGAAGAATTAAGCTAAGCATGCATAGAAAGTGACAAAGATTCGCTTATAAACTGAGATAGGGATATAGGATGAAGCTGCGGACCTGGAATTAGCAGTAAAATGTTGATACGGCGCTGTCCTGCAAATTTGAGCAAAAGTTGTCGGGACGATGGTGCCCGAGCGCCACGGTCCTCCGAAAAATCCGCGAAACGAAGGGGGATCTGTTCGTCTCTGCACAAGGATTCGAGATCTTCAATTTCAGCTGCGTACCTGCAACCTACACACAGAAAAGCGAAGACGATTGGGGGGTTAAGGATTAGGGGTTTGCCTTTAGGTCAAACCCCGGTTTTGGAATTAACCAAGAAATGAGAAATTGCTATAAATGTAATGTAAAACAAGTACTAATACCTTGTTGTAAGGATGTTTGTATCCTTATATGCGAAGGTATAGATGTTGTTGTTTGTTGTATGTTGTATGTTGTAGCATGTAATGTGTTGTAAGTGATCTCCTCTTCAATGGTTGAATCCTTGTCTTGAATGCAACACTTAGCCTTGAATGGAGACTTAGAATGATCAATTGCTTGAAGGAATGCTTGAATGCTTGAATGCTTGAGTATAGTTTCCACGCTTGTACACATATGTCCTCCTTACCCAAATGGGAGAGGCAAATGTAGTTTATATACTTGTCAATTAGGGCTGATAGACTGATTTTCCCGACCTTAGGCCGACCAGGAAAGATAATTTTCCAATTTGCAAACATAAAGACCCGAAGTCCAAAAGAGACCGGGCCCAAAATAGGACCCAGGGACCAGGGCGCTGGGCGCTCTGGTCCCACCTCCCGGGACAGCAGGGTGCAAAGGAGGTTCAAGCCAGGGTGCAAGAAAATGCAGTTTTCAGTGTCATAATCAGGTTTCGGGGCCTCCATTCAGGTTTCGTGTTGCGTCGCCATCGTGAAGACCGAAATGCAGTCGAAATTGCAAGTGTCGCAATTTTAGGACGCTACAGTAGGGTATAACTCTCGAAGTTCCGGCGCTATGGGATGCATGAGAGGAGCATGCCTAGCATAAATGTTCCCACCAAGATGCACTCGTGATGTCATTTTGTGCACAAGACGAACCGAATCAATTCTAGCCTATCTTGCAACTTTGCATTGCATGCAACTGATGGTTTTTGCAGTAGGCGAAAAAATGCTACCAATTGAAAATGGCTCTAAGTCATCAAAAACTGAGATAGGCAATTGTAGAGGAGTCTCACGTGACCCCACAGGTTCAAACGGATCGATCACATGTGTCCTAGATTGGAAGAAACAGTCTGTCAAAGTTTGACAATTTTTTGGATTCGAGGCACTTGAGAGATCGCACCAGTAGGGTATGACTCTTGACGTTGTGACACTTTGGGATGCACAAGAGGAGAATTCCTAGTGTAAACCTGCCCACCAGGATGTGCTCGTGGCATCAATTTGTGCATAGAACGAACTGAATCAATTCTAGCCCATCTTGCAACTTTGCATTGCATGCAACTGATGATTTTTGCAGCAGAAGAAAAAATGCTACCAATTGAAAATGGCTCCGAGTCGTCAAAAAATGAGATAGGCCATTGTAGAGGAGCCTCACATGACCCCACGGTTTCAAAAAAATTGATCATATGTGTCCTGGATTGGAAGAAACATCCATCAAAGTTTGATAATTTTTTAGACGCAAGGCACTTGAGAGATCACACCGGTAGGGTATGACTCTCGACGTTTCGACACTTTGGGATGCATGAGAGTGGAATGGCTAGCATAAACCTGCCCAGCTAGATGCATTCGTGACGTCGGTTTGTGTACAAGACAAACCGAATCAATTCTAGCCTATCTTACAACTTTGCATTGCATACAATTGATAGTTTTTGTAGCAGGCAAAAAATGCTACCAATTGAAAATGGCTATGAGTCATTGAAAACCAAGATAGGCCATTGTAGAGGAGCCTCACGCAACCCCACAGGTTTAAATGGATCAATCATATGTATTTTGGATTGGAAGAAATTGTTCGTCAAAGTTTGATATTTTTTGGACTCAGGGCACTTGAGAGATCGCGTTGGTAGGGTATGACTCTCGATATTTTGACACTTTGGGATGCATGAGAGGAGAATGCATAGCATAAACCTACCCACCCGGATGCATTCGTGATGTCGGTTTGTGCACACGAAGAACCAAATCAATTCTAGCCTATCTTGCAACTTTGCATTGCATGCAACTGACGGTTTTTGCAGCAAGCAAAAAATGCTACCAATTGAAAATGACTCTAAGTCATCAAAAACCGAGATAGGCCATTGTAGAGGATCCTCACGCGACCCTACAAGTTCAAACAAATTGATCATATGTATCTTGGATTGGAGGAAACAGTCCGTCAAAGTTTGATAATTTTTTGGACTCAAGGCACTTGAGAGATCGCGTCGGTAGGGTATGGCTCTCGACATTCCAATGCTTTGGGATGCATGAGAGGAGCATGCCTAGCATAAAACTTCCCACCCAGACGTGCTCATGACGTCGGTTTGTGTACACGATGAACCAAATCAATTCTAGCCTATCTTGCAACTTTGCATTGCACACAACTAACGGTTTTTGCAGCAGGCGAAAAAATGCTACCAATTGAAAATAGCTCTGAGTCATCAAAAACTGAGATAATCCATTGTAGAGGAGCCTCACGTGACCCCATAGGTTCAAACGGATCGATCATATGTGTCCTGGATTGGATAAACAGTTCGTCAAAGTTTGACATTTTTTTGGACACAAGGCACTTGAGAGATCGCGCTAGTAGGGTATGACTCTCAACGTTCTGATACTTTGGGATGCACGAGAGAAGCATGCTTAGCATAAAATTTCTCACCCTGACATGCTCGTGATGTTGATTTGTGTGCAGGACGAACCAAATCAATTCTAGCCTATCTTGCAACTTTGCATTGCATGGAATTGACGGTTTTTGCAATAAGCGAAAATATGCTACCAATTGAAAATGGCTCCAAGTCATCAGAAACCAAGATAGGCCATTGTAGAGGATCCTCACGCAACCCCACAGGCTCAAATGGATCGATCATATGTCCTCGATTGGAAGAAATAGTCTGTGAAAGTTTGACAATTTTTGGACTTAGGGCACTTGAGAGATCACGTCGGTAGGGTATGACTCTTAACGTTTTGACGCTTTGGGATGAATGAGAGGAGTATGCCTAGAATAAACCTACCCACCCAGACACATTCGTGACATCGGTTTGTGCACACGACAAACTGAATCAATTCTAGCCTATCTTGCAACTTTGACAACTTTGACAACAACTGAGCAACTTTTACATCTTTAATCCAAATAAAGCCAAACTTTGACAACTTTGACAACTTTGACGACAATTAAGAAACTTTGACAACAATTGAATAACTTTTACATCTTTGATCCAAATGACCCCAAACACGAGAACCAAAATTTGACCATTGCGAGCATGAGGGTGCTCTCGTACCACACACAAATTGTTGTTTATATTCATATTGTCAATTTTTGTTGTTTATATTCATATTGTTGATTACATAGGAAAATATTTATTTAAATTTATAAAAGGGAAGCCATTAAATACAATGAATACACAATAATGAATTGAATACAAGGAGTTTTGTAGGGTAATGCAACATTTTAGAAATTTTATCAAATCATATTTCACGATTGCAATGTTATATATCATATATTTTTGTTGTTTATATTCATATTGTTGATTACATAGGCAAATGATCAATTAACTTTATAAAAGGGCAGCCGTGAAATACAATGAATACACAATAATGAACTCAGTACACATTTATTGGATCAAATATCAACATTTATATATATCAAAAAAAGGCATGTGTACCAAGCCAATACAAGTATTACAAAAATGTGGCATATGTCTTGTCCAATTCGATATACAATAAAAATGTAGAATATAACTACATGTATTGGTCATTCTATGACCACAACTAACATTATATGATCCTAAACTTGTGGTGGATCATCAAAATCGAGCCTCTTCGATGCAGTACGCAGCTCTGTAGATGGCTGCAAAACCACAATTCAAAAGCCAAGTTAGAATTCTTTTGTAGAAAATAGTTCGCAATTAACAACATAATTATGAATTTAACTATAATTTCTTTGCAATTGAAATATAGATTACCTCATCGGTTGATCTTGGATCTAATGTCTTCGCTCTCCTCTTCTTGTCAGTATTAGGAGTTTTCTTGAAGACAAACTTAAAAGGATCTACGTTATGGCCGAACCGTGAAGGGGTCTATTGTAGATTAAATGTACAATTAATATAATGTACTAATATAAATACATCAAAAACACTTAAAATCTATAATATAGAGAACAATGACGTACCGGTGCCTGAAATGCTTCTTCAATGGACTGAGGATGGTTCACCATCGATGGAGAAACTGTTGCTATTACCTATACAAAAAATGATCAAAGATTAAATACAATTAATATAATCACAAGTATTATAGGTTAAAAATAATTAATGTAATATATCAAACAAAAGTGTACCGAATCCTGAGATGCTTCTCCAGTGCACGGAGGAGGGCTCGCCATTGATGAAGCAGCTATGGATATTTCTTACAAGAAAAAATTATAAGATTATAATTTATCACATGTACACGTGCATATAATCATGAAATCAAGAAACTAAAGTAGAGACATATCTCTGCCCTCTCTCGATTCACGGTCGAATCAGGTGCATTCAACAAATCCACATAGCTCAATGGCCAATGTACATGTAAAATAGACAAAAAACACTAATCAATCTGCAAATCCCAACTAAGACAATTTCAACATTTTCAAACAATTGTACAACTAAAAATGTGTTCAATTACCTTCTTCCCACATTTTGGCGTCTTCGAGGAATTATTTTGCTTAGGACGAGGCCTAGACACAGAGGGCGTACCCTAAAAAACAAAATTAACATGAGATATTAGTACAGATAATATATTAACCATAATTTTAAAAATCTAAAATGAAATGACTTGCATATTCCATCAAAACAATACATAAAAAAAGGGTGTACAAAATATGATACTGTATAGCCTTGGAGGCCAAAATCGATCGCTAAGAGTGTGATGTCATCAATATGGGACATTTGGTCCCCTGTCAACACCTACAAACCAAAAATTGGACCAAGCATTAAAGATAGTATATCTTGTATTTTTTTTTAATTCAAAGTGTACTATTCTATTTTAACATGTTACAAAATTTATACCTCAGGCGTCGAAGTTGCAGTTGTAGTAATTGCGGGAGGAGTATGGGATGTCATTGTTGCATCCTGAAATGCATATTATTTGTATCAATTTAAATTGATGTATAAATGAAAATTCATTTATTTAATTACAAATTTAAAGTGACGGATAAATAAAATGCTATGAATTCAAATCAACACACCTATATCTATGGTTGATGGTCAAACAACATGTCCATCTACTCCACTGTCAGCACCACATCCTCAGTCATGTGGGTCTGACATCTACTCCTGCAAATCATGCACGAATGAGATGTGGATCCATCTACAGTGATTGCGTCATCCGTCCCTGAGCATATCCCCGAGCAACTGACACACATGTGTTGAATGGGCTCTCTGTTGCCACCTAGAGCAACTAATGGCTCATCATCCAATACAAGAGGGTGTGCTAATTGTCTCCCATGCTGGATGATGGAACCCTTCAATGATGTGGTCGCCTGAAGAGTTTGTAGCTCCATCGAATCTTTCAGCTCTACTGGGATAGCTTGATGCACCTTGGGTTTGGGTGCTAGGGGGTGGCGACTCTCTGGGGCTAATCGCCTACGGGCTCTAGGTCTATCTTGGGCAGAGCCACCACCTCTACCATGGAACTCTCTCATGTCAAAATATTTTGGTCGCACATTGAGGACAAACTCATAGTATACTTTTCTCAAAAAATACAATGGCACCTCATAATTATTACAAGGTGGATCATCAAAGACCATCCACCACCTCTGCCAAAAAAATTTCTTCATCTGCACATTTTTACACCAATGTACAGGAAACCTCTTTGCATTAAGAGGTAATGACTAACCAGTTGTAGGATCAACAAAAAGGGCACATATTTGTTGTTTACTAATATTTTTGTTTTTCACTCCCTCATATGATAACCCACTAGCATAGTATTGACAACATATATCCCTAAAGTTTCCCCATTTTGTAATTTGTGTGAAATGGTTACGACACCACTAGCTAATGTTTCTAGGCTAGTGGCGAGGGATTTATGATGCTCAAGCTTAGATGTTTTCAATTTATTAATCAGTCTATTTATTTTAGATGTGTTTTTTCCTAACTGATTAATCAATTGCTCATGTGTTTCAGGTGTATGGTCAAAAGGAGGAACTGGAGGTGTATCTTGTGGGTTTTGTCCAAGGTTTTCAAGAGGTGCATCTTGTTGTTGTTGTTGTTGTAGATTATCAGAATTTGGTTTTTGAAACAAAAAATAAAAAAACCTTATCAAAATAAACGAAATTAAATTCAAAACGTAAAACAAACTGAATAAACGAGAAAGAAAGACAAAAATTAAGAAAAATTAACCTTGATCCATAGCGTTTGGTGGAGAAATGTGGCAGCTTGTTCGCGGTTTCGTGGAGAAAATAGAGGAAAAAACATCATGGTCGCGGGGAAAATAAGACCCAGTCATTTTTTTAAAAACTTTTTCTGACAAGTACTGCGTACGCGGTTTTTTAGGACTTAAAACAGCATACGCACTCACTTTCCTAAAAACACTGTGTACATAGTATCTTTCTTTAGGCTCGGGAAGAACGGACCTTAGCGCGTACGCAGTGATTTTAAATTTTAATACCGCGTACGCATTACTTGTTTTTTCATGTTTTTTTAGGTGGTATCCACTTTTTTTACCACCATCTTTGTGCACATACCTTAGGGTTTTGATAGAAACCCTGGACCAACAATAGCCCCCTTGTATCAGCATTGAACCTCTCCCATACAAACAATATCCACCTCCATAGGACAAAGACCTACCTCAATAGGATAGGTAGGAAAGGATGCCAACTGAAGAAGAACCAAACCCTCAGCCCAACCCACAAAAATGGTCTCCACCTCCATAGAATACCACTCCACCTCAATAGTAAACTCATGAGGAAAAGCTAGGGAAATCACAAAGATAACCCTCACCAAAAAAATTATAATAGCATAACAAAGGGTACTCTTGACATCAACAAAAATTGACTTCTCTTCCACAACCATAGAAGAAACCCTTAACCAAAAATATCACAAAGATAAAGAAGGTGCCCCTAAATGCTTTGGCACAACACACAAAAGCTTGAAATTAAAACAAAATCTCTCCAAATAACATATTTGCAACATTTATCCACGAAATGGGAGAGAAGAACCCAAGTCTATAGCTCCAAAGGAAACAAAAATAGGAAATAAATATCCTGCCAGAAACAAAACTAGATCTTTGAAAATAAACATTACTAGCATGATGAGCCACTTAAAAACTCACTAGCATCGACATTCTGGGAAAGCCAATTCCCCCAAACAAAATCAAAGAAGCCACCCATATACTGGACCAACCCACTAGATGCAGCCACTCCGGTAAAAGAACCACCAGCCAAAAAACCAGAGGGAAACAAGACATCAACCTCTTCCAACACACTGTCAACCTCCACACTAGCAAAGAGAGTTGTCAAACTAGGGGATCTCACAATGACACATGAAGAAAAGCCCTCAATGCCAAAGAAAACAAAAAGGCTCATTTTGCAAACAAGCCTGCCAAACCCTTTCGCACTCCCCCCACTCTAGCTCATGATTTTAGAAAATAGGGAGAAAAAGACAAGGACAGGGTTGCCAAGGGTAGAAATTTTCTCCCAATGCAAGGCCAAAGAGGCCAAAATAACAACTTCATTGAGCACCACCTCCAAACCAAGTAGTTGCTCACCACACTAGTGATCATCAACATCCAACAACACCAGGACAAAGACAACAACAAAGCACTGAAAGGTAGGGAGATTCAAAACAACTAGACTACTAACCAATCATGGAAAGAGCACCAACCAAATAGTAGTAGCACCCAACTCTTCACAAGACATGAGAGTCGCACTGCAACTCAACCCACCATTGTCTGAATCTGTCTCAAACTCTCCAACTCTTTCTACAACACTATCACCTCCTCCCGAAACCCTAACGCCTACCGTACCACCACTCTCATGCTCCATCCTTTGAATATGATTAATTCCCTCATCCATTAACTTTTTATGTCGAAATCATTGTGCTTTTAGTGAGCCTTTCATTTTCTAATTTTGCACCCACAATTAGTTTCACCTTGGTTGTAATGTTTTTTATGTTCGATTTTTCCTTTGACCTACTTTACTCTACACCCAAGGTTTTTTTTATAACATAAGGTTTACTTTGATAACTCCCATTATGAAATTATTCTAATTATGTCACTATGCTTCCCAATTTATTAATATAAAAGTATATTGCAAAGCCTAGGAAATAGGTAGACTAGTTCTTAATAATTGTCATATTTATTATTTGCTAGTGAACACATATATTTCATGTTTTCTCAACTCCTCACTGTTGGTAGTTATTGTCATTGATGACTAAGTGTTGTTGTTTACGTCAACCCTCAGCTTATGTGGTGGAGATTGTTGGAGTTGTTGTCATTGATAACTAGGTTTTGTTATTGATGGAAATATATGATGTTGATATAGTGTTGTGGATTCATATGAATGTGTAGATGGTCGATGATTAAAGATACTCTTTTTTATTGATGTCCACCTTCTTGGTGTTGATGTATATACCTAGTATGATGTTGTTGGTGATGTGTTATGATGGTGATAGAAAGTGATGGTGGTTGCAAAGATGGTATCATGATGATATCATATTGAGATGCGAATTAGAAGTACTAAGATGAGGTTTAGAAGCATGGTGATTAAGTGGGTATATTTTTATGGGTATCGATGAACTAGTACTTGCTACAAGTTGTTGTGATGCCTTTCTTGTTGCTCTTGAGTGAGAAAATAGTGATACAAAATATTTTGGCCTCTGAAAGTTGATGAAGTATGTGAATGCAAGAAAGTGTGTTGAAGACTATTTGGAAGAATGATTCACATTCCTCTATATTTGCAGATGTACTCTTGCGGTTTTAGATATAATGTGTATGCTCTAGGTGCCAACACCAAGTAATTGATTAAATTGTAAAATAATGAAAAACTAAATAAATAATACTTGGGGTAGATTCTAGAAAAAGTACATGGAGATTTGAAAAAAAATATGAAATATTATTTCAACACCACATGAATCATGAAAATTAGAGATATAAGAAAAAAATTGTGACACTCGAAGTGAAAACATCTTGATCTAACTCCAAATGCCAATAAAAATACCAAGAGCATAATTTAGAAAAATCAGTAGCACCACTAGAATTGTCTCAAAACTGGTTTTCCAATGGTATATGGTTTTCGAAAATCCAAGTTTTTATGCTCAATTTCATCAAACTACTCCTTTAGACAAGCAAAAAAACTATAAAAATACTTTTCACTAGTTGAAAACAATGTTCATGGCCTAAAAATACTATTCACTTCCTAAAAACATTATTCTTCTGAAACACCATCTGTGGCCTAAAAGCATTCTTCATGTCTCAAATTCGCACTAAACGCTATTCATGACTAGAAAATATTGTTCATGTCTAAAAACACTATTCACAATATAAATATTGTTCATTTTTGGAAACTTTATTCATAGGGTTGTAAGACCTCAAAAAAGTTGCTCTAAAAGCTCCTAAGTCCAAATTTGGCATTCTTGATATGGATCTAGGGGTTTTGGCATCATTTGAGTGTGATGGTGAGATACTTTTAATGTCGAGATGCACAATTTTTTTCTTAAGGCCAGATCTCTCAAAAATTGAATAAAAAGTTATAAATCTTATGCTTTAATACCATGTTGGAGATAACGGTGATCCCCACAACTCCTATAAATATTTTACAAGTGTATACATGCCACAAATAGAGAGAAATGAAAGATTTTCTCAACAACCTCAGAATTACATTGATGCAATAACCTAAGTAATTTGATTACAATGAAAGATGAATCCTTGTGAAAAAGATAAAGAAACCCTAGGTGAGGGTTAGATTAGATAGTGGAAAGTGTTGTCATCCTATGCAACAAGACAAAACGACATTAAAATAGCTCAATCTAATAATAGAGACACCGCTCCTAATTTTAGCATAAGTGAATAATGTAAAATAAGCTTAATAATTAATTAGTGATTAATCAATTATTAGGTGATTACATGTTTACTTAGAAAACTAAGAACTCATGTTGCTTAGACAATATCTAGTCTAGAGCATGTTCTATTGCATACACTAGACTATAAACAACACTAGTATAAGGAACATCATACATATCCTATAAATTTATCAATGTTCTTAGCGCATTGCTCAAATAAAGTCCTACCAACTATAGATAAAATAATAGTGTGTGGGTTGTAGTCCTACATAACAAATCGTTACAAAGTGGTCTCAACATACTTACTTTGACTAAGCTAATTATTTTCGCAAACATAATCTCTACTTATTTTCGTTCCTAAAATAAAATTTCAACCTATAAACCTTTCATGTCAAGCATACCAAAATGTTAATTTTTTAGTTCTTTAATCATCCCCTTTGTTGTTCCCAATAAATAACATGCCATCAACATACAAAATAGCACGATTAATAATCTATCATCAATAAATGTAAAACAAACACAATGATTTGCCAACCCCTTAACAAACACAAGGTTCGAAGTAAAACCATCAAAATTCTTATTCCACTTTCTCAAATATTATTTCAAATCCACAATTACTATTTTAATTTGTAAACCAAACTTTCCCCTCTTACAATAAGACCGTCAAATTATTCTTCATCAAGATCCTCATGCAAAAAGATAATTTTAAGATCTATTTTCTCTAAGTTTCAAAATCACAAGTGGTAGCAATATAAAGAAGGAATCTAATGTAGGTTAAGTACAAGAGAAAAATTCACCAAAATCAACTCCCTTTATCTAGGAGTATTATTTTGGCACGAGTCTTTCTTTATACATTCCAACTTACCATATACTATGGATTTCTTCTTAAATACTCACTTGCACCTAATGAGATATCTTCCATAAGGAAAAATCGTTATATCTCAATCGTGACATTTATTCAAGGCCACCATTGCCTATGCATGGCCTTCATCCAAGCCTAGTGCTCTTTTGAAGAAAGAAATCATGTAATAGATTTAGGTTCATCATCACTATAAGATAAACAAAATACACAATATAAATTCAATGGCTATACTAGAACTAATTTATATTTCTTTATGTATCAAATATAGTAATACATATTATCAACACTAAATATATATAGTTCTCGATATGTTAGATTCGGTTATTCAATTACTCTAGACCAAGGTGATATCAAAGAGGTGATAAATAAATGCAATGAATGCCACAAACACCTTCATGATTTAGCAATAAAGATGAAGTTGAAGGTAAAAACTCGACCACAAAAAGATGATCATCATGGTTAAACACAAGTCAATTTTAAGTTGGGTTGTTATGTTTAAATATAAGGACAATGATATTAATTTCCTTAGAATATTTATTTATGAGCTCAATTTACACATTTATGAAAGGATTTGTTTTACTTTTTTATATTTATGAAGTCCCAAACTAGATAGTGAAGGATTGATGAGGGAAATGGAGATATTTTCTAGTAGATTATAAAGTGGATGAATTGTAAAAGGACTTTTGCCAACTTTGGCATAAATAATAAGAATAAGAAGATTGTGCCTTTTTTAGTTTTGGAGAAAAAGTAAAGCTACAACTTTAAACTTTGTGTCTCATTTTTTTCTTGATTTAACATATTTCTTATGTTGGATATAGTTGTTTATTTTTCTCAATATGTTCTTGCAACATATAAATTTGATTGTTGGTCTTTATTTACAAATTTTAAATTTATTCTTAGTGTGAAATTAATTAGATTATGTATTTCATTAATTAATTTCATATTTCTTTTTAACATTCCAATTTTAAAATACTTTCTTTATAAATTTTGCTACAACCATCTAAAATCCTTTAGATGTAAACCTATAATTTCTAGTTTTGACTTCAGTAAAATGATTTCATCATATTGAGGAAGTATTTTTACTTCAACAATGGTTGATAATTGACAGGTGCCAATTTTTTCACCAATTTTTTTTACAATTGAATTTTGTATATATTTTTTGTTTATTCTTATCACTGATCTAATAGGAGATAACCAAAAAAATTAAATAGTAGAAAAAATCACCAAGGGAAAGGTGATTCTTCTCTATGTTTGAAAAGAGAAGCTCTCTCGTATGATAGGATGTTTGGGGTTTTGTGCACTTTTAAATTAGAAGTGGCATACATAATTAGATGGAAGGAAAAGTTTAAATCTCACATACAACATTGATATTAAATGAAGTTTTGATAGTTTATAATTTCCACAATAAATAAAGTGAACAAATAAAAGAGAGATCTCATGTGAGACTTAAGAATAATAAAAAATCTATAAAGAACACAAAAGACAAAATCTTAGAAATATTTTATATTTCTAAAAAGGAGGGTACAAAGTTTTATTTTCATACCATTATACAATCTTACGTAAAATATAACAAAATCGTCCCCTAAAAAAAAAATTACAACCCTTTAAAAAATGAATAACTATCATTGAAAGTTTCTCATAAAATAGAGTAACTTTTTACATTATAATATATATTCACATTTAAAAGTGACTTTATCATATAATATAATATAATAATCTTATAAATTATTCTATATTCATAAAAGAATTTTATGAGAATGATATTAAAGTATAATAATGTATTTTTTAAAATATATTAGATTTTATGTCATTTCGATTATATTATTTGGTGTGATTTAATGATTGATTGCTATGTATTTATTTAATCGAGAAAAAAATTAGTGGCGAATATTTTGTATCGGACATTTCAAAAATGATGAATAAGTTGGATTGATTGAGGTGGCCGAACCGCCCCAACTTTATAAAGTTTTGGTCAAATGCATTTCAATTCGCCTTCATTTTCATTAATTATTTGTAACAATTTAAAGATTTTGCCAATAGAGTCTACGTTTTCACAATGATCTATTTAATGTTTTCGCCTGAATTTTTGGAATGTGCCTTAATGCATCGACGTAATTCGCCAATATCAATCAATAGTTCAATTTGCATGAGGACCCAATTCGCCCAACATTTTCGAAAGAGTGTCTTAATTCTCCCCAATATTCACCAATACCATTAATCGTTCAATGTTGTGGGAGGATTGATTTAGCCAGTTCTATTATAAGTATATCCCAATGGATGGTCCATAATCGCCTACTAAATTACAACGTATATGCTTTGTTGATGTTTCATTCACCCTATATTTCCATAAGACCTGTTAGAATTAAGTGGGATTCACCAAATTTTTGTATATCATTTAAAATTCTCACAATATTTGCCAAATATGGATTGGTATAAGATTGTATGAAAGATCAAATTTATTTTTACACAATTTGGTTAGTTCGGAGCTCTCAATTCGGATCAATGACCAAGTTACAGATAGGAACAACCAATGATGCATTGTTGTCTACTAGTGCTTTGTGCTACCCTCTGAGAATCTAAAGGTAAGTGATCATTTATTTGAAGTGTTATAATATTATTCATCTTGATCTATTCGAAATTTTAGATCATTCTTATTGAGTAGGAAGACCTTGGACATCTAGATCATTTTTAGGCCCTAGGGGCAATGAATCTTATAATCTATTATTGCTTCTTAAACAAGTAGATAGGTTTTTGCAGCCTTTATTTCAATGGAGAAGTCAAAACAGGAAGAAGGGTAAGACTCTTAAATGTGGTGAAGGCTATGAGAGGTCAACAAAACATAGAACCTTAAATTTGTACTTTAGCAATGTTTGTGGTCAAAAATATGATCGTGAAGGTACATCATCACAATTACCACATTCACAACTTACATTGAATATTGAAGAAGGTGGCGAATGCGATATCTCATATGGCAATGAACAAGAAGAAGATCTGGTAGATACCCAAGGTAGCGGGAATGCGATAATCGACCTGGTTGACAATGTTGTAGATGATGATGATGCACGAACTTAGGGGAAAAGGAAATCCAAATAAAAATATGGGTCGAGAATGGGATATGGCAAGGCAATTTCAATTTAATTGGTTGTCAGAGTATCCATTCATTGAACCAATGGAGAATCCAAACAAAGTTGACCCTGCAATAGAATGCAGGTGTAAGATTTGTATTTGGAAATATAAAAAGGAGAAGAGGTTGCAGTTGAAGTTTGACACCATTGAAAAGCATATCGACAAAGTTTACGAAAAGAAAATCATAGATGGAATTGAAAAATCAGTGATAAGATGAAAAACAAAGGAGCAATGTTAGTTTGTTAAGTTAGCCTTAGAACATGATGCACTTTTGAAAGACAAGCAAAGCTCACTGAATCTAGAGGTTCTCTTGAATCTATTTTTGGAAAAGCAATGGCAGTAGCACAACTGGGAAAAATTGTTCAAGTTAAGTATTTTTTTCATATTTTGACCAAAGGGCATCCTATGACAGACTACCCATAAATTAGTACTTTATTATACTTTTTGGGTTTCCTAACTTTCCTAACAATCATTGGTTAGTAA
Source organism: Cryptomeria japonica (assembly GCF_030272615.1). Taxonomy (NCBI): domain Eukaryota; kingdom Viridiplantae; phylum Streptophyta; class Pinopsida; order Cupressales; family Cupressaceae; genus Cryptomeria; species Cryptomeria japonica. The sequence goes on from NC_081414.1 coordinate 484,956,887, forward strand.
ACAGTGGTTGGGAATGGGCAAGCTGTCTTGCTAAGGTTGAAATACAAGATATAAAGGAAACAATTAGAGAGTAAAACTTTATTGCATTGTCTTTGGATGAAGTTACGATAATAGATAATATGGCTTGGGTATGCATGCCTTCTTATACCATAAAGAATCATGTTTTCCAACCTCATCTACTATGTTTTTAAATTGAAGGAGAGTGTGACAAGGAAAACTCTATTTCAACTAGTTAAGAATTCTTTAATTCAATATGAAGGTATGGATGACCTGACAATTGCAAAAAAATTGGTATGTGTAGGAGTGGATGGAGGTTGAGTAATGCGAGGTCATAAGAATAGTCTTTGCATAAAGCTACAAACTTCATGTTCACCCTAAATGACTGACATTCACTGCATGGCCCACAAAATGAATCTAGCTTTTAAAATTGTGAACAAGTATCCTGTAGTAAAAAATGTTGAATATTTAATTAGAGAGCTCTACTCATACTTCTGTCGAAGTCCCAAATGGTTTTTGGAATTTTAAAATTTTGCTGATGGAATAACCAATGGGGACAAGCTTCTTAAGGATGTTGATACCAGATGGATCTCCTTGCATGGTCTAGTGCATCGAGTTTATTCAGAATATCGATCCTTGATTGGAGTAATGTATGAACATCACCACACAGTAGACAACGATCCTGACCTTTTTGTAGGTTATGCGATATAGAGACAATCCTAACTTTAGCAGGTCTTCTCCCCATGCTACAGGAAATGAACCATCTTGTGAAAAAATCCCAAGAAAGAGCTATGTATGTTGCAAAATACGCTAAGCTACGTAAAATGACATGCATGACCCTTGATAATCTCTCTCAATCTAAACAAACATTTCTAGATGTAAAATTTGCTAGCTGGTAGACATTGACAAATTTGAACAATCCTAACAATTTTTTTCAATTTAATGCAAACAGGGAGCTATGTTTCAGTGTACGTGGATTTGAGATACTAATGCACCACCTTGCCATGATCATGGAACCAAGAAAGCGCTCTAAGAATTAAGAAGTAAGTGTCACAAGGGAATATTTTAGCAAGATTGTTGATTCTATGACTGCTAGTCTAAAGAAAATCACCTCTTTTATTTCCTTAGAAATTAGAAAATGATTCCCTCATGATAAGTTACTTGAAGCCATGTCTATTGTGTTTCCTCAATATTGGGAACTCAATAATCCAGCTGATTATTGACAAAGGATAATGACTTTGATAAACCATTTTTGCAAATCTATAGAAATCAATGGACAAACTATAGAAGGAATTTTAAATGAAACAATTCTTAGAGAGAAATCAACCCATTTTGCATTAACTATGAGGCATCATTTTGAAGATTCAAAAGAAGAAGAGAACCCCTTGGAAGAGATATCAGTAACCAACGTTTGGACAAAGATAGGTCAGAGCACACAATTGGCTGATTCATTATCAAAGTTTCTCAAACTTGTTGATTTATGTCAAAACATGATATTGGGTTCAGTGGAGGATGAGAGAGTTTTGAGTGCTTTGGAGTTCTTATTATAAATGATAAGGAACAAACTAGACAAGAATTTGGAAAATTACTTACGGTTGTATACATCGAGGTATGATGTATGAAGTTTTCCTTATGAAAGGGCACTGGGAATCTGGAAGTCCAAAACTAAAAGAAGAGGGTTGGGAAACACTACAGACCAAGTGGGACAATTGAAAGTGACATAATGAATGCCAGTGACACATGTACTACTAATTTTGAGATGCAGTTAAGCGAAGGTATGCAGAGTGAAGAAAACATAGACAATAATCAAGGAAACTCTCAATTTGATGATCAAGATGATGAGATGATCTGGCAAATTTAAGAGATTTAGCACTAGCAGTTACTAGGTATTTATTAAACTTTTGGTTGCATATTGCAAAATGTATTTCATCTATCACATTACAAAATCCTAATTGTGCTTGATGATATTTTATGTGTCTACCAATGTCATTTTATTGATATGCAATTGCATTTTTCAAATTTATATTTACAATTTAATAAATTAACGCACTACTATTTTTCAGTGTTCAAGAATAAGGTTGCATTAGTAATTATTTATTTGATAATTTTGATTCAACATTCGAGTATCAAAAAAGTGTAGTGTTGCATTAGTAATTACATCATGACCATGGAGACTGTTAATTGTATTAGTATCAAAAAATATGATTAATATTTGATATTGACCATAGCATGAGATGAATTTTCCAATTGCAACTTACTAATTGTTCTCTACATAGAATCCCTTTGAATAGAGTAAGGAATTATAATATTCTACTTTAGAAGAAGTTGAAACCCATTCAAACTCAACAACACAGTGTGGACATATGAACCAAAAAATCCTCAATTTCATTGATTCATATAAGATTTTGGATAACAACTGTGGACTTTTTGTATATTATTCACCCTTGGTGAATTAGTATATCTGTTTCTATTGGAATTTTGTAGTATATGTATAAGTTGAAGAAGGAGAGGAAAAAATAGCGCCTTGAGTATACTCTTATAGAAAAATTGAGGATGCAAGAAGCTTCGGGCCTTTTACAATATCAAAACCTAAGCAACCGCCTGACATATTCAAAAGTGAGAAACCAAGAATTTGAAATTTGAAAAGTTGAAAACTAAGGAAAAGAGAGGAAAAAGGATAAAAAGTGATCAAATCCATGCCTCTTGAACTACTGAAGCCTCTTGACGTGTTCTTGGTAGCCTCTGTTTTCAATTTCTGTTTTTGCCAAATACAAATTTCAAAATTCAAAATTTCAAAATTTTGAAGAACTTTAAAATAGAGAATAAGAAGATTAGGAATCATCAAATCCATGTTGTTTGATCTCGTCCTTTGAGGTGTTGTTGGTACTCTTTGTCTTCTATTTCTGATCTAACTGTCTCCATTTTGGTCATCCCACTAACAAGCCTTGACAATGCATCCATGTATGACCCCAAGTTTTTCAGGAACCGTGCATCATCTACAATAACATCTACAAATATTTGGTTTTGTATGGTTCTAAGGTCGTCCTTCCACTTTGATCTAGATCTAAGGACCTTTCCACCTTCTACTCTGCTTCTTTCTCTATCAAACAATGTAGGCATGTGACTTGTTACTAGACATTGAAAACTTTTGAGCTCGTCTCCAATTCTTTGTGCATACATTTTATGGATGATGAAGATATTATTGAACACCTCAAACTTTTCGTTGAAACTCATAGTAATGATATGCAACTAGTCTTGAGGAACTCCGATTGATAAAAGCTTCAATACTGCAATTATCTTGCTCATATAGGATAATGAGCATGTTATGAAACATTACCATCTTAAATTCTCCTAAGAAGGTATCAGTAATTATTTGTGCTCATCCCAAGCTATATCTGCATGCTCCAAAATCTCATTGATTATTTACTCAAGCAATGATTTAGCCATGTCCACCCTTACTCTTACTCATACTTTTACTTGTGAAGTGTTTGCCCTTAATATATCAACTTCATTATTCAACCTTGTTAAATCCAACCTGGCTTGGGCCAAATCATTCCTTAATCATATCACCTCCTGAGATAAATACTCAATCATGCTAGGAGGCTTATATGTAGGTCCTGCATACAACTTCTCTTGCAATGTTGTCGCCTTTTCTCTTAGAATGACCACTTCCTCCTTTGTCTTCAAAGCTACCTTGTGTAAAAACTTTTCCACATTCAAATTTAGGCCTATTGCATCTGTGATGGAAGTATCAGATACTCTCTTAACAAGCAGACTTCCAAATAACTGGTCAACTTTCTGACTCATTCTAGGTCTCTTTGTAACTCTAAGAAGGCACAATATTACCAGTTGATCAAGGTGATCATTGAAGATCACTCCAAAGAGCACGTTTTCTCTTTGTTCAGGATCCATTGCCTCCAAATAAATATCATGCCTCCTTATAAGCTCATAAAAAATAATAGTAGATGAGATATCCCATCCTTCCAAAAGAATTACTCCACTCCTCTTCACAAACTCCCTCCCCACCTCAAGGGTCATAGTGTTGCCAATTGACACTCAATTGGTTGGTTTCAATATGTTGTCACTGATGGAAACATGGCAACATGTTCCGGCTTCATATTTTTAGTTGTGTATCGGCAGACACTTCACCGGCATTGGAACCTGCAGGTTGGAAGGAATTTTTTGGTTATCGACATTACAGGCCGACATGACTTCATCAGGTTATAAGTATCAGAGGCCGACATCATTTGGGAGATCTGACATCGGTAATTGTTTTTGTTATTCATGTGTTTATGTTATTGAGCCGACATGTATATTCATATTGTAGTTGTCTTTGTAAGCCGACATAAGGCATGATAGATTGTAAAAGGGTATATAGGTCAGTTGATTAGATCATTTTGTAGTATGTATATATAGGAAAGGATAGGGATATGTAAGGTTATGAAATGTAATGGAGATGCAAAATATATAAGACAGATCATGTATGTGAGGATATTTATGTAAGAGGGTATTTCGGTAAGGGTTTAGAGTTTCAAACCAGGACATACAGAGCTTAACTGAAACTGTATTCAACATAGAAAATGCTATCATTGCAATTCAATCATTTCTCCAGATTGTAGTCTGGATTTGTATGTAGTCAGTGAGGCTCCTTTTGTGATTGAGCAATGTGCTCTAGGCTGTAAGCCTTCTTGCAAGTGCAAGCCCCTATATTTTGTAATATCTCTTCATATGGCCAGTGGATTGATATTGTGGGTCACAAATCCCACTGTGGTTTTTCCTCTTTGAGGTTTTCCACGTATAATTCTATGTGTTATGGTATTAATTTGTGTGATTGGCTTATTGGTTTCTTTACTTCTTTCAATTCTATATGTACCGGTATACCAGTTGGTGAATGCATGTTTTAATAAGGTTAAAATTGATCGTTCTAGTAGAACACTGATTCACCCCCCCCCCCTTCTCAGTGTTCTTGGATTCCAACAATTGGTAACAGAGTCTTGTGCCTCGGAGGAAGTTTAACACCTTGAGGAAGATCCTGAATCAGGAATCCATGGATATGAGTTTGGAGAAGCAACTTGAGGATTAGCACTATCACTGATAGAGATATCAAATTTGAAAACATGGTCATTGGTTACAAGGTAACTCAATCAAACCGGCTGAATTATGTTTCTAGCTCCTGCATTTATGCAACGCATAAAATGATGAGGGAGAATGAGAAGTTAGATCTATGTGGCTGGATGTTGAATGAATTGTTGATTAACCTAGGAAAGATCAAAGGAGAAAAGAAAGGAACATTCTGGTATGGAAACCTAAGTGTCTATTTAATGTTGTTTTTCATTAATGAGACTCCCAGTTTTGCGAAGAGACAATGGGCATTTGATATCCCGATAGGGAGGCAACTAAAACAATCAATTGCTACATTGGGTAGTCAGAGAGATGACAAAGTGTGGGGTTACTTTAAAGCATTTTAGAAGGCTATGAATTCTAGGGAGAGGGTTCCAAAGAACATTGTTGAGAAGTACTCAACCGAGATATGCTTCATGGTTAAGAAAGATGAAACTTTGATGGAAGCTATAAAGCCCTGGAAGATTTGGATTGAGGAAATGGGCTATGAAGTTGATGCTCAGATTCTAGATGCTTATGCATAGTTGCTAATTGATGCACCTATTGATGAAAATGTAAAAACCTTTGGTGCTACTAAGCAGAAAAAGCAAGAGGTTGAAATTGAGTTCAACCGGAAGAAGAGGGAGAAGCAGCAGGGCAAGGCAAGCAAGTTTTTGGAACAAGTTTCATAGGACATCAAGGCATTAATTGATGATGTTCCTGAGAAAGGGAGAAAAAAGAAAGAGCCAGAAATATTCATTGAGCCAATTGCAGCAGAATCTAGATTTGATGATGACACACCTTAGCATTCAAGAGGGTATTAAGGAAGAAAACTAAAGAGACTAAGGTAGAAGCAAAGAAGAAACCAATTAGGAAAGTTACTATCAGGGTACCGGCACAGAAACAAGCTCCAAAGGAAACACCTTCAACCCCATCCAGTAGTGGAAGAAGAAAGAAGAAGGATGACACCGATCTTGCGCTTGTATCTAGTAATGTAACTACTATTCCACCCAAGACTTGTGCAGAATTAGTAGATGAAATCACTAAAGATGGTATGTTGAAGAATGTACAATTTTATTATGAGCATTTAGATGATGTTGAACAGAGAGAAGTAGAGGAACCAGTTTTGTTGTATTTGGATATTTTTAAGAAAGCCTTATTAGAAATTGAAAACCAAATATCGACATAGTTATATGACATTTTGGATGCTAGAAGACTGCCAGCAATGGAAGAGGACAAGCATATAAAGATTCAGGAGTTGTTATCTGTTTGTGTTTCTATTAGTCCAGAGGAGATGGACAAGACACTTGAGGTTGCAGATAGGAAGATCTTTCACATCAAACATAGAATAGTAAGTCTTATGTTAGGTTGGGTTGATGAGATAGTCAAGGAGACCCACAAGGCATGGGTTAAATTATTTTCAAAAAACTGTGGTTTTTTATACATCACCGGAACCTAAGATAGATACTACAGATATCCCGGTTGAAGGGAAAGGTAAAGGTATTGTGGGTACTTCACCCTCAATTTTGAAAATTTTTAAGATATTAGATATAGAGCCTCCGATAGAAACTAATGTACAGGCAAATATTGAGATACCGACATAATCAAGGAGTGTAAAGGTTGCAAGTGTACAAGTTACTAATTTTGAGGACAACAGTCCTCTGTATTAGAATGTACAGAATGAGGACATAGTTCCTAAGAAGGAATCAATAGTTACTGAGACTGCACCAAGTGGTGAAGCCACCGATGCAAGTGAGGAAGCTATAAAAGTTAAACCATCAAAGGAGAAGAAAGGGGAATCTGACAGGGAACCAATAGTGATTTCATCATTGTTTTCAATTGACACCTCACAAGTTGAAAAGAAAAGCATAACTGAGATGAGCTCTACTAAACTCATGATGATGGTTGCACAAAAAATGATGAAGGAGGGATCTATGGACAAAGGGGTTATTGATAAGTCTATCATTGCTTTGCATAGACTTGTCCCGGAGTGCAAATTTGACAATGAAACAAGCCCATCTGACAAGCTTAAAACAATCACAGAGCACATTTCAAAGGACTTTCAGTATTTTATAACAAATATCAAATTGACAAACACTTGAGAGGTTTACACGGGCAAAGAGAGCTACATTTGATCAAATGATTGAGTCGGAGAGGCAGGAGATTAATGACAAGTTGAAGTTGATAGATAACTCTTTAAGGCAGTGTACTAATATTTATAGTATGTTGTAACATAGGTTTACTCACAGCTGGAACAGATAAAAGGATTAAGGATATTTAGGAGGAGATTGTAGGTATAGTCAATTCTTTTGATGGTTCACATTCATTGACTACATCTATTGATGGTCATATTTTGGTTTTGGAAGCCCAAGTTTTACCTCTTAAGAGAGAAAAAGATAAAATCATAAGGAGAGCCAGAGGTCTTAGAGGATTGGTGAGTCCCCGGTTGGATTCATTAAGTGTACATAAGAAGGAGTGTATAGATATGGTTGGTAAGCCCACACCAGCAGAACTTAATGAGAAAGAGTCATTTACCCATATGCTAAATGGACTTGTATCTATTTCCGACACTTTCAAATCATTTTGGGATAATTATCTAGAGCTTTTGGAGAAGGCCTATCCAGAAATTTTCAAATATATTCAACTCCAGTAAAGTATTTTGGGACAATCATTGTACAGTCTTTCATTATTCATCCCCGTTTTTGATATTTTTGGCATTGATGTCAAAGGGGGAGTATATGTGAAAAATATTTAGGATATTTGGAGATATGGAGTATTTTTTATTATGATCATAAATGGATATTCAGCTCAGGGGGAGCAGGCTCAGGATGAAACCGATAGATGGAAACCATGATCATTTTTCATATAAGTGTTGCCATCAATGCCAAAGGGGGAGATTGTTGGAAATTGACACTCAATTGGTTGGTTTCAATATGTTGTCATTGATGACAACATGGCAACATGTTCTGGCTTCATATTTTTAGTTGTGTACCGACAGACACTTCACTAACACCAGCACCGACACCGACAGGTTGGAAGGAATTCTTTGGTTACAGGCATTGCAGGCCGACATGACTTCATCAGGTTATAAGTATTGGAGGCCGACATCATTTGGGAGATCCGACATTGGCAATTGTTTTTTATATTCATGTGTTTATGTTATTGATCTGACATGTATATTCATATTGTAATTGTCTTCGTAAGTTGACAAAAGGCATGATGGATTGTAAATAGATATATAGGTCAGTTGATTAGATCATTTTGCAGTATGTATATATAGGCAAGGATATGGATATGTAAGTTATGGAATGTAAGGGAGATGAGAAATATATAAGAGAGATCATGTATGTGAGGATATTTATGTAAGAGGGTATTCTGGTAAGGGTGTAGAGTTTCAGACTGGAATAGACAGAGCTTAACTGGAACTCTGTTCAAGCATAGAAGATGTTATCATTGCAATTCAAATATTTCTCTGGATTGTAGTCTGGATTTGTATGTAGTTAGTGAGGCTCCTTTAGTGATTGAGCAGTGTGCTCTATGCTGTAAGCCTTCCTGCAAGTGCAGGCCCCTATATTTTGTAATATCTCTTCATATGGCCAGTGGATTGATATTGTGGGCCACAAATCCTACCGTGGTATTTCCTCTTTGAGGTTTTCCACGTATAATTCTCTATGTTATGGTATTCCTTTGTGTGACTAGCTTATTGGTTGCTATACTTCTTTCAATTCTATATGTACCGGTATACCAGTTGGTGAATGCATGATTTAATAAAGTTAAAATTGATCATTCTGGTAGAACATTGATTCACCCCCTCCCCTCTCAGTGTTCTTGGATTCGAACACATAGTTTGCAATTGTTGATTTTCCACCTTTAATATTTTATCCCTCAACTTCACTCTTTCATTACACTCAAGCCTATCAAAATAAATACTCCTTTTTCTCTCTATTTCATTTGTCAAATTTCTTACTACAAAATGTCTAAACTCTCTGGTATTCACAAATTGATCATCACTCATGAATTGTTCATAGGCATTTAGCCTTACATCCTCACTGAGATCACCCCCAAGCTTAAATGCATCAAGCACCCACTCCTTACGAGGATCCTAAACTGTGACACCCAATCTTTTGTCAAACCTATGAGGGGGAAAAGGCTCATCTCCTTGGAATTCAAAACCCTCATAAGACTAAAATGGAGTTTCTCTCCCCGGGGATAACATGTGTAGAGGGGTTACAACTCTTGGGATTTTTGGAATTTGAGTAATAGGGTCACCCGAGGATGATGCAGCCATAGGCTTTTTCATAGCTGCCTCTATAAGCAATCTCTGTGAAGAGGAGGGGTTAGAAGACATAGGAACAGTAGTGGATGTCAGAGGGGGGTTGTCATAACTTGGTTGAGGGTAGGCATGACCAATATGGAATCCAAATGACTAGGGAGATTTTGGCTTTTCCTCCTCTACTCTCTAAACCATTGGCATAACTTCCAATTTAGGCCTCTCATGAGACAAAGGAATTCTATCAACATTGGGATAAGCACCAAAGATGGCCTTTACTTTGACTTCTGGAACTATTAACATTTGCCATGATGGAGAATATGTACTATCCTCCCTTTTTTTTTTGTGCTCCATGTATTGAATTTTGCATCAAGTTTCATTCCTCTTTAAAACATCATTGTAGTCCTTAGAATTTCTAATGATATCTTCCTCATCATCCCATTCATGTTTTGGTACCTTTTCTTTCCCAAGCTTCTTGATAAACCACTCAAAGTCATAAAACTTGTACTTGACTTGGGGTAATCTATACTTATTCAATATGGAATCAAGAATTTTGTATGCTTTCTTATTCAGGAAATGATACATCCCAATCACAACTTGTGATGGGATCAATGATCCCTTCTTGTGATATCCACCAACCATAGACTTGTCAGCTTCAACTAGTTGATGCCTAATCTCTAACAAGGAAACCCTATCTTGAAGAGAAATAGGTATCTTTTGAGGAGTAACAGGGCTACCAAATACCCTAATGACTATGTGGTCTTTGAAGTAGAACCATGATCCCCAATTGTGAGGGATATCCAATCCAGGCTTAAGGTCCTTGGGTCTTAAAAATTCTTTGGCTCTTTGGCTTAGAACCCACCTAACCTCCTTCTGCAAAATACAAGTTTTCTAACAAAATAATTTTAAAAAACTAAGTAATTAGACTCATTCATATGAGAGTCCCAAATGTAAGTCCATTCTTGGACTGGGAGTTGTTCTCCTCTAATTACGGGTGTGATCTACAAGTTTGGATGCCGAACCTTGAGGCCCTTATACATAAATATATGCATTAGCAAAGAGTAGTACCTAAAAATTGATGGTTTTCCAGTCTTGAAATCATAGAGGACATTATGAAGGCCCTCAGCCACCATGGAAGAAAATTCAAATGGCCTATCAATATCCCTACTTTGGATATCCATACATATCACAAGCATCCAATTAGGAATCAGATCTCTTGCATCTGCAACACATAATTGGCAAAGGGCATGGTAAGTGTCTGTGAAATAACTAGCAAATAAATCAACATTATAGGGGGCAGTTTGTTGTGGAGTCAACCTTCTATCACCCCCCTTTAAATCCTTGGAAGCCTAAATGAAGCCAACATCCTCCTATACAAGTTTTCATTGCTCTTATATTCTGCATCCAACTCCTTTGGATCAATGGCCCAATCCATCTTGGGATTAAGCATGAAAACCTCATTGACAATATCCCTTGTGATTCCAGTGAGCCTACCACCCTCACCTGCCACAATATCTCTAGTGTTTGGCTTGTAGTTTGCAACAATGGCAATGATCAATTGAATGTTAACATATATATTTGGGACCACCAGTCGACCCAAATTGTAATTCCATATGTTTGAAACTGGAACCTTTTCCTTCTTCTTGTTATAACCTTTTATCCATAAGCTAAAACCCCATTGTGGAATTAGTGCATCCCTAATTCCTACCGAGTGATCAATGATAAATTGATTTGGCCTAGACCCTGGCTTTGACCTCTTTTGTGTTTTAGTTGAGCCAAGGAGTTGAGCAATTAGATCTTCTAAAAACTCTTTTCCCAGGCTGGAAGATTTTGCCATTGTTGGGGTTAGGGTTTTCCCAAGCTTGTCGAGACAATAATTTATAACTTCAGAATTCAAGCTCAGATTTCAACTTGAATGCTCAAGGACTTATACACAATCAAGGGAACACACAGAATGCAATGGGTATGGTATAGAAAATGCAGGGAGAATATCATGACAAACCTTATCACATGAACCCTAATTGTGATAGCAATAAATTACAGAGAATTTCAAAACATATCCAAAGCATGGTTAATGTAAAATTGACCAACTATTACAATTCATATTTGAATGTTGGGGCCATACAACAAGATCCTGGATAGTCAGTGATGAATGAGAACTCAACAATGTGTAGAAACTTTATTATTTTGTATTCACCATTGCCTTTGAAGCTTTCTCGACACTGCAAAATTAGCTTGGTCACACATCTCCATTTAGTCGTGCAATCATGCATGAATCGAAGCCATCAGTAGGATTCCCAGTCATAGTCATAAATTAGAATTTGGTTAGAGGAATCAGCAAGAGTGTTACAACAAGCAGTGGATCAATGTATGCAATAACCCTATCACAAAATCCTATCAATGATATCAAAGGAATTTCAGAATTTGGAATACAGTTAGAGAAATGGAAATGTGAAATTGGTCTTATTATTTTACTTTTTAATCCCTTTATAAATCTCCTCGGCATTGTGGGATTAGCTTGATCGTGCATCTTTATTCAATCGCACAGTCATGCGAGCATCCCATCCATTGATTTGCTTTGAAGATACTACCTCTTAATTCTCCTAGATGGTGAGAAAGTGGGACCCTCATCCTTTCTCCTGTTAGTTAAATGAGAGGGGGGGTGAATCAGATAAACTCATAATTTAATGTTCTAATCAAATTCAACCTTAGTAGAACTTACTTGATATGCAACTATGACCGTAAATCATTCAAACTCATAAACTGATAAACTTGAAACATCAAAACACATTTAACACCAGATTTAATGTGGAAACCCTAATAGGGAAAAACCATTATGGGATTTCGGACCCACAAAGAAAATATACTCTTCTAGAGTATGCTCAATTAAAAGCCAATCCTGTTAAAGATTACATAAACACATTGCTAGATGTGACCCGGTCAAGGGATTCCCCTCAGATCTATTAGAATCTTGCACTTTGTTAGAAGTGACCTTGTCAAAGGATTTCAAACACTCAATTAGAATGTTACCTTGCTAGAGGATTTATAAATAAGACTGTTAGGTCCACTCGGTTAACAGATTTCCTATCACTTACAAAAATAAATAACAGTAATAAAATATATCTGCAACTTCACATCTGAAATGTTATAGCAGACTCTATGTGCTCAAAATAATCTTGTCATAAGACTTATCTTCCTCCTTGTTGGGCTTCTCACTCGGTTCTTCAATCAGATCTTCAATCTTCTATACTCGGTAATCACCTCTGCAGCATCATTGCTCTTCTATTTGCCCACATCTTTGTTCATCAACTTTTCTTTATTTATAAGCAATTCCTAACCGCTTAATCTCCTTAATCACATTTCCCATGATTAATCTTATCCATCAGATCTTCAAACTTGACTAGGTTCATTGAATCCTTCGAACTAAAAAACATTTTATCTTGCCTTGAAACTTGTATTCCTTCCTTGGTACTTGTGCTCAGTCATGACCGTTCAATCTGTGTTGTAGATCTAACTCTTGAATTTTCATTGCCGTTGATCCTTAACAAACTTCTTGCATGACATCCTAATCTTCTATAAATCTCCAGCTCATTGGCATCCTTCATTTAATAATGTATTTATTCATCCAATGCATTCTGTTACTGCTCGGTTGATACTCGATTAATTTTGAACTTTGCTCAGTAGACATTATGTATTTGTCTCGGTTACTGTCTTGGTAGCTTTGCTTGTTGACTACGCTCGATGACTTCTTTCTTCTTTAACCGACACCGATAACCTTGGAGTATACCGACTAGCTCCCTGCTCGGTAAAATAGAATAGTTTCAAACCTTTACTCATTCTATTGCAAGAAATCTTTTCTCCTTCTTATTCAGTCTTCGAATACACATATATAGGATATCAAAACAATCAAAATATCATAATCTCATCACTGTCTAACTCGGTAATAATTGCCCATTGAATAACTTATTACTCCCCTTCATTTTCACATTCTTTATGTGTCACTTACCGACATCTTTATACTCATCAAAACATACTCTTTAAGATATGGCAACATCATATTGAATCAGAAAATCAATTGCTTGACATCAATGACAAAATAATATTATTAAGACAATAATCATCCCTTATCAATTATACCATCAATCTTCAACAACCTTCTCAATATCATCATACCAAAAAACTTATTGTAATGCCAACATCTCCATGGCATAAACATCCAAGTGTCTATATCTTTATTGGTCCAGGCATTCACTATCATCATCTATACAGATCCCACATGCCACATCCGCATTGAAGTTGCAAAATCAACCTTTGGACACAACTTCCATCAATCGTGCAATCATGCAAGCATCTTGTCCGTTGATCTCATACAATTTGTCCACTCAATATAGCACATAAGGTGTGAGAACACCGAGCCCACGCTTCTACCATGTCATCATGTCTACCATCTGTCACTTGCTTATTTGTGCAAACATATACAATCATCGTGAGTAGGTCCCATCTACCACGTAAGCGGTGGGGTTGTAGAGTTAATACAAGTGAGCAATTTCAGTCAATCACGTGATGATATGAGTCATTGATATTTCCAAAGGTAAAATTGAGTTAAAGCCACAACAAAACATTCATAGAATCATAAAACAAAGATAGAATAGAGTTAATTCAAGCCACGACAAAACATTCATAGAATCATAAAACATAGATAGAATAGAGTTAATTCAAGTCACAAAACATTCATAGAATCATAAAACATAGTTAATTCAAGTCACGACAAAAACATTCATAGAATCATAAAACAAAGATAAAACAAAGTTAATTCAAGCCACGACAAAACATTCATAGAATCATAAAACATAGATAGAATAGAGTTAATTCAAGTCACAAAACATTCATAGAATCATAAAACATAGTTAATTCAAGTCACGACAAAAACATTCATAGAATCATAAAACAAAGATAAAACAGAGTTGATTCAAGCCATGACAAATTACAATATTCTTGGAATTACAAACAAAGTAAATCAAAAAGCCTCAATGTATTTGGGAATACAAATTATACAATACATATTATGAAATCATTGTATGATCTTTTGTAGCATGTTCCACTCTCCATCTGATGGAACTCTAAATTGTTCTAACATATAGTAAGTGACTTACAAATTTTTCAGCAATTCATAGTTGGAAGTGGAAATTGACATCAATGTTTCATGCAAAGTTGCATTCAAGGTTATCAACGGTTTGGTCATGGCCAGAAAGTTAGCCTCATTTTTGTCCTTAGGAAACAAGTCCAAATCAAGCTTCATTTTCTCCTCCATCGTGTTTTTGAATGCAACATCTCCAATGTATTGTTGTGTTGTATCAAAACTCATTGGCAAACCAAGTTTTGTCAATAACTGCACCTTTACATGCAACTTCTTCATCTTTTTTGGAGCCTTATCCAAACATTCCTATGATTTCCATAGTTTCTTACATTTTTGAATGACAGATGAAGCCTTTACTGAGGAATCAATGCAGTCGTGAATTCCCTTGGATGCCAATATTTGTCATTATATTTGTAGACTGTTTGCAAAATTTGATTTGTAACTTTCTCTCTTGAGTTCAACTTTTTGTTCTGAGAAAAGTATTCAATCAACTTCACATAATGTATGTTGAGAGTTCCAATCAATTCAAACAACTGACACAATTGGTCAACCTTGTACATTATTTGCTCCCAAATCTTTTTTTTTATAAACCTCATTTTTTGTTTCCAAAATCCTCTCAATTTGAATTTGAGAGAGTTAATATCATTGTATGCCTTATGTGGCTCTTGTGTCAGTCTTTCATTGTTTTTTCTTTCTTCCTCTACTTGTTCTTCTCACCGATTTTCTTTTTCCTTGTCTCCATTCAATTGGTCTTGTAAATTTTTTGTTGAGGCATCGATGTTCTCTAGATTTTTGTATAATTGTACTGAAGAGGCTCTTTCACTTTCAAATTTTTCGATGCTTTCAGGTAAGCTTTTCTTTAGTTCATTCAGTTCCACCTCTGATTGTTTGTTCTCTACACTTGTAGATGTAGAGGCATATTTTTTTCATCATTTTATGTAATCCATTGCTATTGTTCTCTACAGGTTTCCTCTTTGCTTTCTCATTCTCTAGGTCTCTTTGTAACTTTTCTATTTGTCTCTCTAGCTTATTTCTCTCTCTCTCTCTCTCTCTCTCTCTCTCTCTCTCTCTCTCTCTCTCTCTCTCTCTCTCTCTCTCTCTCTCTCTCTCTCTCTCTCTCTCTCTCTCTCTCTCTCTCTCTCAGGTGAACTCACAATATTGGTTCCCACTTTTTGACCAAATTTGACACTTAGATCAACATTCTGAAAAAAACCTTCACTTTCCGACACTTATAACTTTTAAACCATTAAGAATTTGAAGATGATGTAACTAGTGATTTGTAGCATCTTGTTTGTAGATTCTAAATATATAGTTTTTTTTAATTCTTTTTGAATAATTTTTCTTTTATTTTTCCATCTCCCTCAAAATGTAGTTTTTTTACAGCAAATGTCATTTTTTAAGAGATATGTACATCTTGAAATCCATAACTTTTTTTATACAAATGATAAAAACTTAATTCTTTTGAATTTTGGTTTGTAACATCAATACCTAGGGTATCCAGTTATTTTGATAGTGATATGTTGAATATTTTTCATTTTATTAAGTTTTGAAGTATGACTAATTATAATTTAGATTTAGGTGTATGTTTGAACACATAACTTGTTCTATATATAAAAAAAATTATTATTTTTTGTTAGAAATAAGACATCAATACCTAGTGCATAGATATTTTTCAGATTTTTTTTGAATTAGTTTGCTATTTTTCTCAATGCATTGAACAAAGAATTTCATGTTCAATGACAATCCTACATTCATAAGAAATAAAATAAAAATATATTAATGAAATTAAATATATTAAAAATTATACTATTTGGAAAGCTTATAACAAGGACTAAATACTTAAAAAAACAAAATTCTAAATGAATTCATTTGGCCCCCCAAAAGTTAATGTAAAATTGGTTTTTTATCAGCATTTGATAGATGCAAAGGAGACTCTATTGCAAGTATGATTTAGAAGTAGAGAGGTTCTATCTAATAAATTTTGATCTAACTATCTTCAATTAATTACTTTAAATGGGACCTCTTAAAGCTTAAATCATTATATTTTCTAAAAAATGTATGATTTTAGTAAAACTCAGTGTGTACCAAAAAGTGGGAACCAACATTGTGAGTTCACCCTCTCCCTTACTTGAGCAATGATGTGTACACCACTTCGTTCTTATTAATAAGAAAAATAGGTTTTCAGGACCAGAAACCTTTAACATGGGAGATTAAAAATGATCATCATAGAGTATCCAGACCATATAAAAATGGCTTACAAAATGACTGGCAATAAAGCCAGTAAATAGAAAGGACAACAAAATATAGAAATAGCAAAACAACAGAAACCAAGAAAACACTGCACATTTATAGAGTCTTCAGGAGGTCCTCCACCTTAATCACCAATTGTTCGTAGTTGGCCGCAACAACTTTGAGTTCATCCAGGTCCTTATTTGGCTTCTTCTCCTTCTTTTTACCTCCGGTTCTTGTTCTGGGTCCTTGAACATCTCTTGTGCCTTCAGTGTCAGGGTCAATTTCCAGGATGTCCTTCTCCTCATCCAATTTGTTGATGAGGGTTTTGGTATTGCCAACAGAGACCTTCAGAATGTTTAAGCTTTTCTCTGCGATACTTTTGAGACATTCCTCAATTTCACTGACTTTACTGACAGTTTCCACCATTGTTTGATCCATAGCATTAGCATTTGCTTTCCTCTCAATCAAGTCTTTCTCAATTTGCTCAAATCTGGGGTTGAAGGAGTCTCTTATATTTTCAGCTTTAGCAATAGTTTTGGTCAAATCCTCCATATAATCTGCCATAGTCTTCCCTTCGCTAGTGCTGATAGTTTCCAGAATCTGGATTTTGTGACTAAGCTTCTTGTTGTCCTCCACAACTTTCTTGTAACTGGTGATTAACCTTTCCATGGTGTCCATAAAACCTTTCTGACCCTCAAGGGGAGGGTTTGAGGAGGGACATATCTTACCAGAGTTTTCTTGTTCCTTATTTGGGGTGTCACCAATAGTGGCTTTATCTTCAGCCCTATGTACTTCCCCAGCAGTCACCTCCTCCAAGTTCTGGTCAGCTTCCAAAATCTTTTTCTGCTTTTGTTCCTCCAGCTCCTTCACATTCTCTTCCTTTCTCTTTTGTTTGTTTATGGTCTGAATGTGGACTTTAGTTTTCTTTTCAATGAATCTTGGGGTTTCTCCTTCTCAGAATCTTCAGAGACCTTAGAGGAGGAGGAGGAGCTAATTTGGAGAATTTTGCCTTTAGATTTATTGCCCTTCAAGGAAGAAGGCCTGGTTTTCAAATGTTTCCTCTTCTTACCTACTTCAGTTTTCAAGTCATCCATACTCTCCTTTGACTCGCTCGTTGAATCACTGTCACAACCCTCATCCAAAGAAAAAACAGAGTTCGAACCTTCCTCCTCAGACTCAGAAGTAGAGGGACGAGGGCGGGTTATTTGGTTAGCCTCTAGGTGGTCATAAATTAGAACCATTAAGCCTTGATGCATGGCAGTGTCACCCTTAGGGCTCTCTTTATGGGCCTTAATGGTGGCATTCATTGAACATAACATAAAATATGAAATGTTAACTTTCTCGTCATGCCTAAAATGATTCAACAAAACAAAATGGTAGCCATACACTTTAGTGAATCTACCATCCAAAGTAATATAGCGCATTATGACAAAAATGACCTCCCTCCATGGCTTAACAAAAGCCCTAGGAGGATAGTAAGTTTTACTTAGCTTCACCAAGCATTTTTTCTCCTTTTCAGTTTCAGGATATCTTTCAATGGCCTCCTTGCTCACTTTTCTGTCTCTGTAGTAGTTGCTTCCTTCCCTTCAGAGACCCATGGCTTGAGCAATGAGGTCTTCATCTATGAAGACAGACTAGTCTCCCATATTCAGAGTGCCCTTTATTCAGTTTTTACAAAAGAAATTAGTGACTGTGGCGTCCCGTCCATGGAGCCTCTCCATAAATTTTGAAAACCCGCCCTTCTACAAAATGTTCCAGACTGCCTCCTTTTGCTTCCACTCCTTACAATTGCTAGGTTCATAGCGGCGTCTATTTCCTCCCATATTTTCGCTATTCAGAGCTGAATGTCAAAACTTGCAGAGAGCTTTAGACAGAGAGTTTCTCGAAGCTACCAAATTTACTCAAAAAGCGTGGGAAGTGATTGATTGAGTGTTATAATAAATGGTGCTGACAATATTATAATTGTTCGAAGCACTCCTTTTAATCTGTTTCATTATTATTGTGTCCATTTATGATATTTGGGGTACTATTATATCGGTCCTTAAAAATGATTAATCTGACATCCTCTAGGAGGCCTTGTTCTCCCTTTCAAGTAATCATTTCATCTTGATTGACCACCACATTGGCTGCCCAGCCAGCAGAACCATTAGCTTCACGGTAGATATGAGATATGTAACTTTTCTCAAAAATGTTAATGAGGCCTCTAACAGCCTATATAATGTTATTGATAGATCATGAGGGCTTAGAGGTCCCCTTGAGGCATTTGATG
The DNA here is from genome assembly GCF_030272615.1 of Cryptomeria japonica. NCBI lineage: Eukaryota > Viridiplantae > Streptophyta > Pinopsida > Cupressales > Cupressaceae > Cryptomeria > Cryptomeria japonica. Next base: position 484,975,892 of record NC_081414.1, read on the forward strand.
TTGTTAGAGTCCCCTTCAATCCATATTTAGGGGCAATTCCATCTTTTTGCAAGGAGAATACCTTGGAGTGTTGCCATTGCTTCTGCCTTGTGATCTGTTTGGATTCCTATTGGTACAACATTCATTTCCTTGCATATACCTTTATCATCTCTAGGAATAGCTCCACATCCCGCAGGGCCCGGATTACCTTTTGCAGCACCATCAAAATTGACTTTGGACCAACCATGAGGGGGAGTTTGCCATCTTGCTTCTAATCTTTTGTTTTTCTTGGGGTCAACTGCTAGCATTCTTCAAACTCTAGGAACTTAAAATATGAGATTCCAATGGGTTGGTCGAAAAGTAGGGACCCCCAATGATCCCAATGTTCTCCACAATCGCCCATTGTATTTTCTAGAACACAATATCCTGAGTAAGAGAAGTGTCCCTACAAATATGATTGTTTCTTTCTTTCCATAATCCCCACAGAATGTGAGGGAGTGATAGCTGCCACAGAGATCTCAAAAAGGAGTTAGACCAATGGTAATTAAAGGAGCAGAACAACTCACTGATAGTGTTAGGAAACACCCAATCAATGCAAAAACTCTTAAGAAATCTTTCCTGGATTGAAGCAGAATAGGAACAATGGATGGCCAGATGGTCCACAAAGTCTTCCTCCTTAAGAAATAGAGCACATTTATTAGGAAAGGCAAATCGCCTACCCTTGAGGTTATCTAAGGTCAAGATTTTATTTTGAAGAATAGTCCAATAGAAAAAGTTGAATTTGGGGGTCAGACCCTTTATCCAAGCTTTAGACCAGAAAGGATTTTCAGAAGGGGCGGGGGAGAGAACACAATACATTGAAGAGATAGTAATATTACCTTTGGGTTGATATTTCCAAATGAGGGAGTCTTCCTCTTTATTCAACCAGGCCGAAGATAGATGGTTTTTAAGCTTAATAAGGCTTGGGTGGATACTTTCAATGTTCTGCCATTTATTACCTATCCAATACCCTTCAACTAAAGGACCAAATGTTCTAATACAAGAGGGGGCATAAGAGGCCCATTCTAGGATATCAGTCAAAGGTTTATCAAAAAGCCAGGGGTCTCCCTAGAATTTAACTTTCCTACCATTACTAACTTTCCAAATAACCCCTTTAGCAATACTATCTCTGCACTTAGAGGCATGATTCCAGATATGGGACCCATTCATACTGATTTTAGAATTGATAAAAGAGGAAAGAGAGGAGGACAGAAGAGAGTACTTACTTCACCAGATTTTACACCATTCACTATCTGAGTGGAACATTCTCCAAACCTGTTTAGACAGGGGAGCTTTATTTAGGGTCCCGATTCTTCTCAGGCCCAGACCTCCTTTACTTTTTGGTCTGCATACCTGATCCCAAGCCACAAGAGACATTTGTTTCTTATCCTCAACCCCTGACCATAGAAATTTTCTTAATTGCATCAACACACTTAACTAGAATTCTGAAAAGGATTAGGGCATAGATAGGTATGCTTTGAAGAGAAGCTTTTAGAAGTTGAAGCTTGCCAGCCTGACTTAAAAGGGCTCCTTTCCAACCAGCTAGTTTTTAATGAAATTTGTCCACTAGAGAGCCCCAAAAAGCATCAGGAGGTGCAATGCCCAAGGGGAGACCAAGATAAGTGGCAGGAAGATCAACAATCTGACATTCCAGGATTCTGTTGATTCTTTGTTTTCTTCTCTCTGGTGTGTTGATGAAGAAAACTTATCTTTTGACCCAATTAATGAGCTGACCAGATGCAAAGGTAAACTTACAAAGAGTGTCCTTCAGGGTTCTAGCTTCTGAGATACTTGATTCCCCCATGACAATGGTATCGTCCACAAACTGTTGGTGAGAGCAGATAAGATCAGCTGAAGAAGGTTGAAGTCCCTTAAAAGATCCTTGCATAACCATGTTTTCCATAGACCTACCAAAACATTCATCCATAATAATGAAGAGGATAGGGGAAATGGGATCCCCTTGCCTCAGTCCTCTAGACGCTTGGAAGAAGGGGGATGGGGAACCATTGACAAGAACAACAAAAGAGACTGAGGTAATAAGCTGATTGAAGAGGTCAACACATTTGATGGAAAAATCATAAGCCACAAGAACCTTCACAAGAAAAGACCAGTCAACCCGGTCATAGGCCTTAGAAAGATCAAGCTTGAGGATGAGACCCTATTTCTTAGCCCTAACAAGAGAATGAATATTCTCATGGATAGTAATAATGGAGTCAAGAATTTGTCTTCCTGGGACAAAACCATTTTGTTGATAATTAATCAAAGAAGGAAGGACAGTCAGGATTCTGGTGGTAAGAACCTTGGAGATAATCTTATAAAAAGAATTGCATAAGCTAATTGGCCTGAACTTGTCCATGGAATCAGCACCTTGGGTTTTGGGAATAAGTGGAATGAAAGTGCCATTAATTTCTTTCAAAAGTCTTCTAGCCCCCAAAAATTCCTTGACCCCATTGGAAACATCTTTCCCGACAATATCCTAGAAATCTTGGAAAAAGAACATGGGGGAGCCATCTGGACCGGGGGCTTTGTTACCATCAAAAGAAAAAACAGGATTTTTGATTTCCAAGATCGAAGGAATTTAAGAAAGAGAGGAATTCATCTGCTCATCAATGAGAAAAGGAATATTTTGAAGAAAAGAAGATTGAGCATCAACGTCCAACCTGTGATCCCTCCTTAGAAGTTCTGAAAAGTACCTTTTAGCCTCATTCCTTATCTCTTCCTCCTTGACTAGCTACCCATTGTCCACTACCAATTTTGTAATCCTATTTTCCTCTTTATGGTTGATCATTGACATATGAAAAAATCTTGTTTTCCTATCTCCTTCCTTTAGCCAATGCATCTTGATCTCTGCTTCCAGAAATTTTCCTCTTTAGCAATGATTTCATGGTATTTTTTAAGGGTCTCATTTTCTTCAGCAATAGACACAGTACTGAAACCACCTTCTAAATTTGGACCTGTATTTTCTTAAGGTCATCCTGGACACTACCTTTGGCCTCAAAAATGTTCCCAAAGCTAGATTTATTCCAGAGTTATATTGTCCTTAACACTTTTGAGTTTCTTTACAACTCTATACATAGCAATTCCCTCAACTTGGATACTCCACCATTTCTGAATATTACGAGTGATATCAAGGTGATGAGTCCACATTTTTTCAAATCTAAAAGGAAAATTTCTTCTTCTATTAATTGGGTCAGCAATGAAGGTGATGGGAAAATGATCTTACCCAACCCGGATGTGGGCAGACATGGAGCAGAAGTAATGTCTATACTAGTCATCAGAAATAAGTTCCCTGTCAAGGCGAACTTGGATAAGATCATTACCAGTTCTCCTATTAGTCCATGTGTAATTGCATCCCTGTATCTCTACATCGTTGAGAGCCTGTGTATTTATAAAGTCCATAAGGGCCAACCTACTTTCCAACTGAGAGGGGCTTCCACCAAATTTTTCCTCCTCTCTCAAAGGAGTATTAAAGTCTCCCATGACCAGCTAGCTAAGATTCTTGAAGTTGTCCCTAATTTCTATGTTTTTTCCAAAAGGAGTTTCTAGCTTTCAAGGTGTTGGGTGCATAAATGTTGGTGAGGACCCATGATGTTCCATCTTTTAAATGCTCAAATATAATGCAAGAGAAAAAAAAATCTTGAATAAGAACATGGCCTTTGACACTATTAAGGTTCCAAATGGTAGCTATGCCTCCTGAAGCACCTTCCGAGCTACCACCACCAATACTCCCATTTTTAAAAAACTTCAAAGATTCAACTTTTTCTCTACTCATTTTGGTCTCTTGAATTAGAAAAACATCAGGTTTACTATCCCTTATCATATTCCTAATAATATCGTGTTTATGAGGATTATTAAGTCCCCTAATATTCCAAGAGATAATCTTCATAGTTACTTACCGATTCCTAACTCCTTAAGAGTCTTCTGAGTCCCATCTACAATGTTCTTACTGGCCTCCTTATCTCTGACTTTATGGTTAGAAGGTCAACCTGGGGAAGAGGAGATATACCCGACATCTACTTGAGCTATTCTGTTGGATTTCCTTAGTTGAGAATTTGAGGGAGTGGATCCTTTCTTGTTCCTGTATTTTGGTATTTTCCAGTCAGCTTCTTTCCCGAGAACCGCTTCTGGATTACTGAGGATTCTGGATATTTCATCTTCATTGCCCCAATTAGGGAATCTAGAATCATGTGAAGCACTATTTACTATTTTTGAGTTTTGATCTGAATCTGAAAGGTTCATACCCAGTATTGCACGTTTTTGGGCTTCTTGCATTTCAAAGCTTATCATGAGCAGGGAAGAGCCATTCTTTTCTTCTTGGGAGCCAGAGATCTCCCCTTCCTCAGGTTTTTCCTCTTTCTTTTGTGTTTCCTTACCAGCATAAGTATCAGCGATTACCACTTCAGTTGTGTCTTTTGAAGATTCGGTCTGTTCTTTCAATTCCTCTATTCGGATCTGCTCTGTCACAGGGTTGTTTACTTTGGTTGACTCATTTTTCAATACCTCTTGGGTTGGGGGATTGGAGACAGAAGTTGAGGACACTTCCTTATTTTCCCCCAAGGGTTCAAAATAGTTGTTGTCAATAAAGTCAGCTTCCTTATTTTCTGAGTTTTTAACATGCCATACCTTTTTTTCTGGAACCTTTTTACTTTCAACTGGGGGTTTAGTCTGCTTGAGCTCTCCTTTAGGCTTGATAGGACAAGATTTTTCCTAGTGACCTACTTTCTTGCAATGGAAGTAGGTAAAGGGGATAGATTCATATTCTATTTGTTGTTGCCATTTCCCCAACTTTGACACTATATCTATATGTTCCGACATGTCTGCATCATGGGCTATCCCTACACATGTGGGAAATACCCTATTCATTGCAAGTTTTTTCTCTACAGTTGTAGTACTTGCAACCTTCATCATTAGCTTCCTTATTTTCTTTATTTATTTTGCTCTCTTTCTAAATTTATCAATGAAATTATTGTTACTAAAATCTGGGGTTGCTGATGTAAATTAATTTTTTGGATGGTGAAATAGCACTTGCAGTGATGTAGGCACCTCCACCTATGCCTGTGGCTCTAACTATTTCATTGTGAGGTCTAGAAAAAGATGCAAAACTCATTCCTAATCCTGTCCCACTCTGACTTATAGTTGGGGTTATCAGACTCGTTTAAGGGCTAGGGGCTTGTTCCAAAGCTAGAAACAATACCTTCATGGTGGAACTTGATGTAGTTGGAGTTATACTCGTCATTGTTAACATAAGCTTTTGCTTCTTCAGCATACCTTGATCACTAGGATTCTATATATTATCTTCTATTGTTGGCCTCTTCTAAGTGTCTTTTTGTCCTTGCACTTGTTGACCACAACAACTACTAGTACTCATACCACTCCCACCAATGGTAGTAGCACTTGATTCTCCACCATGATCTAGTTGTGATTGAATCTGAGTGTCAGGATTTGAAGATATAACAAAAAGAGGTTTAGGTGTGTAATTATCACCTTTCCTTGTTCATTCAAATCCAATTCCTCGATGATATGCACCTTTTCTTGGTAACTCTACCTCTAGTGGCGTACAAGGGCCTTGTCCTTTAGACCCCAAACCACCACCTTGATAACCCAATTTTTCCATTATGGTTGCCCCTGAAGAATATTTTTCTAACATGGTCTCACTCAAAATAGATGTTTTTGTAGATTTTGTAACAGTTGTTGGAGTTTGACTTGAGGGTATATCATTATCACTAGCATGCTCTCTATCATTATCACTATCATTATATGCTTCAGAGGGATTCTCTATATTCCACAATTTTCTAAACTCAGAATCCTTTGGGTAATCTTCAAAATCTGCAAGTCTTTGGTTCACCTAGATTCTTCCTCATAGACAAAAAATCTTTGATTTTGTTTTGTGTCTAAATTTTCTCTGCACAAGCCTTTGATAGAGATTATGGGATACTTTTTCTAGTAGATGGAACATCATATCTTTTGTAAAAATTGTTGGACCTCCTGGTTTGGATCTCTTGCTCTATTGTTCTCTGTTGGTGCAATGCCATAATTTGTGCTAACAATTCTTCTAGAGAAATACTTTTCTCAGCAGCAGTTTCCTCCATCACTTTTTTGACCTCATCCCAAGAATCCTTGTTTTTCAACATTTTTAACAAGGGTTTACTTTCATGTTGGATTTTACTTGCGGAGTTCTCTTTTGCCACAACCATTGCTTTAATGATGTTGCATGGATCATACTGCCAGTAACTATCAACGTCAAGATTAAAAAATTTCAATGTTTCATATACCACACTGAATGCTTTTCTCTCAAATGTGTACCCTCCACATGAAAAAGGTAATGAAGGAAATATTGTCTTCTTTTGCTAACCATAAAAGTAGAGCTTATCTGTACTCTCCATATGTTGTAAATATTCCAATGCAAAAACCTTCTCTATCAGATGTATTGGAAGTTTGTAGGGTTCTACTCCTAATCCATAAAACCTTAACACGGTATATTCTTCAATGAGGTACCAGTTTGCCAGTTGTATTTCAAGTCCCAGTTGAATGCAATCTCTACAAGAATCAGACAATCTAGGTATTGGAGTGTTTTTAATTTCATAATACATTGGAGCCAAGAAGAAGTCTACAAAATGGTTGTAGTTCCCTCTCTTATCATGCATCCTTATCTTAGTGGTCCATTCATATATTGGACACACTATTCTTGCCTCATCATCCTTATACACCTGAATCTGGAGCTTGTTGGACTCGAATGTTCCACTATATTTCACTAGAAGATGATGGCACAGGTATGTTATAAACCTAAATTTCTTAGAGGAACCTCTTTAATCTTTACAAATTGTTCATGCATGGATTGAACAACGTGCTCAACAAAATTATATCTAATAAGATGATTAACACAATGGATATTAAATACCATTTCAAGGAGGCTTGCACCCACTTCCATATCATTTTCCAATCCCGGGAAAAATGTTAGCATGGCAAATAGTATCCTAAACCCATGGCACAAAAATATCTCCTTTATAAGGAGGCTTATAATTTTGACCCAATTGTTTACCATCCATTGTTATCGCTTTGAGATAATTATTTCTCCCCTCTTCATCAATTGCTTCATAATCATAGGCAAGCTTTTCTAGGTCAATGTGGATGTTTGAGTGTCCAAAATCTCCTACTCCCAACAAAATTTTAAATTCTTCCTCAGTAATGGATAAAATTTCCCTTTGAGCATTTTTATTAACAATTGCTCATCTATTTTCATCATAATTTTGGGCGTAGACCATGACAATTTCCGAGCAATGGAAAACCTCAAGTAGCATCATGTGTCCCAATCCAACATCCCACACTGCAGTTTTATTTAAGTTTTGGCCTAATATTTTATTATACACAATCTTTTGTACCTTGTCGGGCATGCCCCCTATGACCTTATTCTCACATGAAAATCTAAGTTGTGTGGTTAGCATACCATGGATTAAGTGACCATAAATATCATGGAATTAATCAGTGAAACCTGGGGTTTTAACCAGTTGGGCATAGTCTAATTGTTGTATCTCTTTAGCTTTCCCCATCACTGGTATCTTGGTATGGTAGTGATGGTAGACAAGCTTTAAAATGTAAACCTGCAACGCTCGGTCCCCTAATTCTACAATCTAAAATGCAAGATTGAAAAAAATAAAAAACGTGGGATGTCGGTGTTCTATATTTCTCTCATGAACTTGACTGAAAATTTTAATTTGAAACAATGAATAAACAGACTGGTGCGGACAGACTTTGTTGCATGCTAGAATTTGGATTCTAATTTCAGAATCTTCCTAGTTAACTAGTTACTCCAAAGTCCAATCTCCCTTAACTTCAAGAGATTCCTCAAAGGGAAAAATTGTGGTTAAAATTCGTTTCTTTTCCTTTCTTTTTTTTTTAAAAACAATCATAATTTCATTCATTCATTTATTAAAACCTTTTATTCCTGATAGTGCTCACACGTGTCTCTATTTTGGGGACTTTTTGAAGAAACTTGTGTCCTTCACAACTTCAGCCTGAAATAGAGCTTATGTCATTGATCTGTAATCATCCAATGGTTATTAAATTGATTAAAATTAATTAAGTATAGACTTATAGTTAATTAAATATATAAGTTATAATAATTAATTAGACAATGCTCACACGTGCCTCTATTCCAAAGACTTTTTGAAGAAACCTGTCTTGTGTCCTTCGGAACTTTGGCCCGAGATAGAGCTTATGTCATTGACCTGCGATCATCCAATGGTCATTAAATTGATTGATTAATTAAGTATAGACTTATAGTTAATTGCTTATATAATTTAGTATAGTTAATTAAACAGTGCGTACATGTGTCTCTATTCCACAATCTGCAAAGATTTTATTGTTGACTGGTTGTAGCAAGTAGTCATTTTTTTAGTTACAACTTGAGTCTCCTTCATTGTCATCATAACCGACCCTTTTTGTTAGCCACCCAGTTGCTCTAATTTTTCAAGCTTTTACCCCATCATGAACTTTCTTTGAGATCAATAGTCCAAATCACTGTGCAACTACGCAGTTAGATCAAGATGCTTGTTCACCTTAACTCTGTAGCCCCACCTGCACACATGGCACATGGGTCCTATTGATGTCAGGCTCTTCCTAAGTGGACCAATAAGATTCTGCATGTTGGAGGTCAAAGGACACATCAAAAAGGGTTGGCCCAATCTATCCTCCTCGTAAGCCACAGTATTGAGTGTTCACCTCCTATTTATCCAACAGTCCAAATCATTGCATAGTTGCATGATTAATCAAAATCGCTCACTAAAACTAACTCTGCAACTCCACCAGCACGAGCCCTACCAACAATGATGACATACACTTGAACCACTAAATGAATGACATGTTGAAAGCCACGTAACATGGATAGGACATGGGTCCAACATGTTTGTCTCCTAAGTGTGATAATGTGTAGTTGTCTTTTGTAAGATCAATGGCCAGGATCTTCACATTTATGCGGAGCTAGCTAGAAGTGTGCGATGAAGCTGACTCCACAGTGTTGAAGGTTTTTATAAACTATGGAAAATAAAAAATATTAAAATTAAGGACATTAAACCGGTACACGTGCCTGCAGTAAATACATCCATTTTCAATTTCTCGTTGCAATCCACAAATTTTAAATTTTTATTATAAATTTATATTAGCTTCATTACAGTTATGTTTTTTCATTTACCATGCTCTGAATTCTGAAATACTTTGTATGCTTTCTGTAATCTGAATTTACCATTGTAAGGGTTTATGCTCTAGGTTTTTTTGTGCGGGCTATAGTTGCATTTGTTACATTAATCATTGCTTTCTCTATGTGTCTTTCAATTTCATGAGCCTAATTGATCATCTATAGTAACAGAGTTGCAGAGATTTGTTTTAAGTTTTATTGTGAAACCCTAGCTATTACCTGTATCTGTTTATAAAAACCCTAACTCTGATAATTGCCAACTATAAAATTTTATATCAATTTTAATTTTAATTTTAATATTATATCAATTTTAATCTCATGCTTCTAATTAGATAGTCTTTTTTTATAAGTAAATCATTAGTTAAGGCCGACACCCATTATATTAAATCAAAAAAAGGTTTAACAGTGCAATAGGGAAAAAGCCAACAAACAAACACAAAACTGAAACTCATCTTATACAGATACAGTTCTATGTCTTATTTAAAACATGACTCATCATTTTAATCTCATGCTTCTAATTAGATAGTTGTTTTTCTTTATAAGTAAATCACTGGGTAAGGCCAAAACCCATTATATTAAATCAAAAAAAGGTTTAATAGTGTAGTAGGGCAAAAGCCAATAACAAACGCAATTGCAAAATTGAAACCCATTTTATATAGATAAAGTTCTATGATTGATTTAAAACATGACTCATATATGCCTAAGTATCGACTATGCACAGTGTAACTATCTAATCAACTATCAAAATGGCCCCATTCTGGGTAACCATGAAACCTCTGAGTGCCCCTAACCATGGATAATTGCCAGTCCATGCATGCCCTCCAGCCTCATTCTCTCTTTCCTTCTCTAGTTTCCTCTACCTACTACATCTGGCTTGTTGCACCGCCCAACAATCCTAGTGAAGTTGGCATGGACCTCGGTCCTAGCAATATCCTCCACATCATGATTGTCGTTTGGAATCAATTATTCTCCTCGGCCAAACACTAGTAAAATCACCATCTCAGCTGAATCTTCATGTGTAGATTCCTCTTCATCCAGAAACCCCTTTGTGGTCAAATAATCCCAATGCCCGTTTACCTCTTCAAGGTTTTTTATTCCAACCACGAACAAAAGGAAACTGATACTCCGGTCAACTTTATTCCAATGGGCTTGCAACACCTTTGGTTGCAATGTGGTCATAGTTGGATATCTATGCACTTGGCTCAAGTAGTATTGATGTGGGAGGGTAATGCGGAAATTCACATCCAAGTTATCCAATGCTGCATCAATTTCACCCAAAAATGAGTGTCTGAACACCAGTTGGGTAAGATTCTTTAACCATTCCTTTAAAACACCCATATATAAAAGCATGGATAGGAAGAAAGTGGGGATATCAGAACTTACCCTATATCTGGGATGAGACCATAGGAATTCCCTTCATAGGATTGTCTTTACATCATGATGAATATACTCATGATTGTTCTCCAAGACCCCGACCAACCATTTGTCAGTGATTTTACCCAAGAAAGCCATTTGTGGTTTTAATGCTTTGAGGAAAATAGGTGTATCCATTATGCCCAATTTAAATGCAACGATATTAGAGATGAGAATGAAAGGCGTCTTTGTCACGATTTAAGAGTGGTTATGGGTATGGCACTTAAAACCACTCCACATTTATTGGCATTAATGTTTCAACAAAGCACCCTTAACATTCCCACATGTGAGACTCGAGTAGTCGATGTGTTAACTAGAATTACTCCCAAGTTCTCTTGAATCTTGGGGGGCTCGTGCCAACTGATGATCGTACGAATATTAGATAGTTGTTATATTTGCAATTTTGCATGAATAAATAGTATTTTAATTAAATTTATATTATGTTTCTTAAAAGTATATCTTATTATTCAACATAAAATAGAGTGAAGTTTAAAATTTAAAATAAAATCTCATATGACATATCACTTGATCAATAATATTCATATAAATTATTTGAACAAAAAAAAATTCATAGGTTAATAGTTGGGTAGGGCCAGCACTCATTATATTAAGACATGATTAAAGATATACACCAGTATTGGGCTTGAAGCCAAAAATATCCCCTCCCAGTAGTGTTTCCAATGATCACATTACAACCTTGGAATTCCTTTTATAAGAGTAAGGAATGCAACAAGCTTTGGGTTGTTTACAACCACAATGAAGGATAAAATTCTATGAAAATTCAACTACTTGAGTCGCACCACTCACATTGCTGATAACTTTACGGGTGTAATATTGTAATTATAAACACTAGAGGAGGAGCTCCATACATGAATATTGTAATCAGAACAGGGGTCTGTGTTTAGTTATCAATTTTAACTAAATAGGCTCTTTGCTAGAGCCGAATCTCTCCTGTCCTCATTGTTCTCCTTCCTACTACCTCTTGCTCTTAGGCTTCAGAAAATGAGGGGGAAAAGGTAGGTAGACAAGGAAAGGCCATTTGTAGTTGCAGATGGCCTTTCAAAATCCCTTTAGCTACCTCCTGCAATTTCAAAGTCCCTTTAGCTACAAAGCAATCTGTTGTGCTGCTATAAACACAACCTTCTTGAAACATTCTCCACCTGGTGTCATTAAACCTATATCTTATGAACACACAAGAAACATCTACATATGGGCATTCCATTCCTAATACTATTCTTGAACAAGTGTAGAAAGAAATATTTATTATACTCCTTGATCAACACAACTGCTACCGATTTATGAAAAACCTTGAAGCTCTAAATTTAGAAGTTATAAATATTCCTTTTCACCTTTTTGCCTTTCCAAAGAATCAGAACTTACCCGTCATAATCATTTTTAACTGCCATATCAATTTTTTATTTTTTATTCAAGAGCAAGCTAGCATTCGTACCCATGATGGCATGTAACTCTTCATGCCACCTAATGAAAGGATCAAAACTCATCAGTTTGTTATAATCATTTAACCACCAATTCAATATTTTCTTCAAGAATAAGCTAACATTTGTACCTATGCAACTCTTCATCCAACTGACAAGCATAAAGTCCTCTAACACATGGAGTTTTTTTTATGCAGAAAGATCACTCAGAATCTAAGATCAAGATTTCATATGTGCTAAAAAGTATGTTTCTAATTCTAATGGATATGCAATACACTTGCTATATGGGTTATTTTCCAAAAAAAAACAATGAAAGATGGGCCTTAATTATTCTACATTTAATTATATTTTAATTTTGATATATTTCTGAAACAAAAGAAATTGCACTTTGATTTTGATGTATTTCTAAAACATATCTCGAATAGCCTCAACAGACTAGTGCTTATGTCCAAGGCACAGAGTCGAATCTGAGATCAAGAATGCAAACCCAAGTAGCATATCATTTTAAAATGGTGAACCACTCGAGCATTAATGCCTAACGTTAACACAACTTCATGTGTAGTTACACAAATCATTCTTATAGATCCATTACATTACTTGAGACTTACAGTAACTTGCAAATAGACTGTAATTCCTTCCTTGAAGAAAACCCACATACACACTACACAGTCAAACATTGACAATGATATTGCCAAGACAAATCAAAATATCCTTAATATTATGATTCAACATTCATGTAACATCTGAAAGTACAAATGAAGATAATCTTAGCAACAATAATAAATATAGTAGTCTATTCATGAACTAATTGAAAAACTATTGAGAGAAAGTGTACATTCTTTCACCACGAAACCACCCTACACACTAGACAAGACAAAGCCCTATTTCTAGTTCTACTCTCCCCGGGGATGACAAAATTACAGAATCCTTCTTTACGGCCTTGGTATTCCTTTTATAATCATACAGAATGCAACAAGCTACCGGTCGTTTACAAGAATGTGTAACATGTATTGCATGTATAGGATTTCATAAAACCACCAGGCCAGTATACATGAAAGCTTTAGTGTCGAGACACATGAAGATTCCATGAAGGCCAACTACCTTATGAGCCATGCTACTATTGCACATTTGTGGTTATTGATGTAGAGAATACCGGGATACAAGATTCTCATTGCATTTCCTAGTAGAGGAAAACTTTGAGAGTTTTGATCAAGCAAGGATACTTGACTCCAAAACCGCATCTCTTGTGTCTTCACCCAACTTTCTCTCTACATTCTACCCATTATAAGGGGGAAATAGTTGTTGGAAAAGAGATCAAAATTATTTTCAACTACAACTGAAGCCTGTAGTTGCCCTCAAGTCTTTTAATAACCCTCTGGTTATCTTTAGCTATTTTAATAACCCTTTGGCTACAAGGTATGACATCAATCTTCTTTACTTCATATCATCTGCAAACCTTCAGCCATATCTCCTTATGCCAGAATTCAGTTGCACCTTCTATGCACTTCATTTAAAAACCTCTACAAGCAAGGCAATAACATTTCCTAAAAATTTATCTCTATAAATATGTCTATCTTCTACATTCTGAAATTTTTATTTTTCTAAAATTTTCACGCAATAGAAAAAGATTCACCAACAAATTTTTATTTTTTTCCCAAAAAGAATGAAAAATTCACCTTAATTTTCATACAATTCTTACGCAATTGAAATAAATTTGCCAATGAAATTTAATATTTTTTCTTTATTAAAAAAAAATAGTTTCCCTCAAAAAATAAAAAAATTGTCAGGATTTTACACCTTTACCCAAGGGGGGGTTTCTTAAACTTATCCCTATATTCAATCTAAATCTTCATTATCATCATTTCAACATATTCTCAATCTTGAATCATTATACAATTATGTAATCATATAATTATATATTATCTCTTGGATGGAAAGGTTTGCATGGATGCGAATAAAGATATCATAATACATTGTATCTAGTATGCTAATATAATAAGAACTTATACATCGAAGCAAAGTTTCATGGTGCATGTCACTATATCCATTGACCATTTTTATTTGTAGTGCATTCGCTTGACTGATAATGATTGGTTTATGTTAAGCTATAAGCAATAAATGAGGAACAACCAACTTCAATTATTTTTCAAAGCAAAGTGTCTCTTAATTTACTTATATGTTTGATAATCACATATTATTTTTTAAATTCCCTAAAATAAATAGATTAATATTGGAACGCTTCTCCACCAACTATTACACAAAATAATGATATTTCATATGTTCATATTTAGATGAGGTTTATTATCAAATAGTTGGTGAGCCTTCTCTATGAATGAATATTTTTGGAGACATTTTGTTAAATAATTTGTGGGTATAACAATATGTTAATATTCCTTGAGACATTTTTTAAAAATGTGTATTCATGAATAATATTTTCTTCGACATTAGATATATAGGGTTGTTGGAGTGAGTGCAAGAATATTATTTGAAAAAATCAACTCTAAACTATGATTTTATAAACATACGTGTACCTTATTCCACAAACCTCATTTTGGCACATGTTATGAGGATGCTAGCAACACAACTACTAATTGCATTCTCTTAAATATTTCTAAATAAAATTCAGTTATCCATTTCCTATATCTTGGAATCAACATAAATAATGAAACCATAATTCTTAGAGACATTATATCACAAGGTCCATGGTTTTTTGTGTATAAAGGAAATGTACAATTATAACATCTAATTGAATCTATTGTTAAATGTGCCTTGAGTAATGTTTGTAACTTATTAAAAGGATCTCACCTTAGGATATGCCAAGAGGATGTGAGCAGAGATTGTGGATTCTAGTATTACAACTATCATTTGAATATTTTTAATAGTCATTAAGACACTCTCAATAAATTCATTTTTTATCATCGCCTACCTTGCAAGCTCCTAAAGAATACATAAAATTTATAATTTGAATAGCAAATGTTGAGGTTTATTGACTCCCAATTTCTTGTAGATAACAATAGAAAGACGCACGCACACACACACACACACACACACACACACACAATTTTTATTTACTTTGATGTTGGTTGTTTGTTTTCTTTGACATGCTTAAAAGTACACGTGTAACACATTTCCCATTCATTTTTAATTCACTTTGATCCTTTATCCCCATTGCAACATTTAGTGTCCAAATGACATAATTTTATGCAAGAGTTGCATGCACCATGTATTTTATTTGATTAGGTATCCTTATCTCCTAGTGGTCTAGAACAACTCCCAAATTTATTGTTTCTAGTCTTTGTTAAAAACCACAAATGTGGCTCTAAACTTAATTTAGAATAATATGTGTGGGATTGATCCACTTTTCTAAATCCAAAATTATTCATGGGCCCAAGTCGGGGATAGAATTGATCCACTTTTATAAATCCCAAATTAAGCATAGGCCCAAGCCAACTTGCCTCCAGCTTGTTGTTGACTGTAATGCCTGCCAAAATACCCTAGAGAAATAATCTAAATTCTACTAACAAAGGGAGATAAAAAAAATTTAAAACATCCATTACATTATTCCAACATTAACATACATCAATACAACATTATCTAATTGCAAAAACACATATATCAACATGTAAAACATCATAAATCTATATTACGCAAGTGGATTAAATCTTTCTAACATCAACATATTCTCAAATATACTCTTGCAACACATCTATTCCCTAGGGTATCTTAACGTCACTACTTAACAACATTCTAACATAAAATTTATCTATCTAGAAGATCATATTCTATAATCCTCTAACCATTTACTTCATGCATCTAAAACAACATTATCACATCTTCATATTTCTTTTACATAGTAATCTCTTAAGAAAGCATTATGGGTTACATTTACCCATTCATTCCCAATAAACTCCTAATTACTCAAATAAGTATCAATGCAACTTTTATATTCCTTTCATCATTTATTCTAATCCATAACATGAATACAAATGCAACCCAAATACATCTAACTATTCTATTTCACTTTCACATAGATTTCATAAGCTCATATTACATAATAATCATCCTATACATCAAGGAAATATGAAAGTATTCTTCCTAATCTATACATCATGTCTTATTTCAATTACATATAAATACCTATTACCAAGGTGCATAATCTCTTTACATAATCAAATCATCATGATACAATATCTTATTTCCATGAACATAGAAATCAGCTCCGAAGTACAATCTCATAAAGAATCCAATCCACACATGCAACTCCAAGGAAAGTATCCCAATAGAAGAAGGCAATTAACCACCCGACCATGTGGAACAATCAAGGAACCACCCCTCGTACGAGGAGATGACAAAGGTTATAACTCACACTCGTGACCTAAGCTGACACCTATCAACCAAAGGATACATCAAGACTCAACAAGACTCCAACAAGAGATCACAACACAAAAATGCAACTCAAGGCTGAAATCAACAATAGACCCCCGAGAGGCAAAATCAATAAAGAAAGGAATATGGACAATGGAAACATGTAGGGAAAGAGTGTCATTACATGTTATCATCACAACAGAAGGGGCCAACCCTCACCCTGATAGACATGTGGAATCATCTCAACCTTGGAGCCATTCAAGGGAGATTGATTTACCGCTACAACAGTCTTCCCAAGCTCATCCTAAGCGCACGTGCTTCTAGGGATATGAGGAGGGGAACAAAATCAATTATTATCTTGTTTAGTGAATTCCTAAATACCCAAACCCAATAATCAATTGTTTAAGTTATCACTTGCAATTGCAATAAACTCTTCATGTGGTTCCAACAAGTCTAGACCCCCTCCTAGAGGCCTAATGCTCAAGACCCTGGTCCACGCATGCAAGAGTCCACTCTCCCTACCATGGACCATTACCATAGGGTGAAAATACATATCAAATGAACACATAACATCATCATGAAGGCCCAAATAATATAAAATAACAATCACCACAAACTGAGCAAAATGGACTCATGAATCAAACTCAAAGGAGGCCTTCACAAATGCAACATCCAAGATAAGCCAATCATGAATGCAAACTATAAAAGAGATCCAAATAGCATCAAATACTCAACAAAGAAGCATAACACATCCCACTGGAGTCATATAGTCAATCCCTCAATAGTGAGGCATTCTCCCTCTCGCTAGAGCATCCAATCGCATAGGAAACACCTCAATGGTAAGGCATGAATCCTCTTACTAGAGAACATGAAACATCATAAGAGATCAAAATACATCATTAAAAACTCTTAGAATGTTAATACATACTACACAAGCCTCTGGAGTAATCACACAATCCAAAATTGCACTCAAATAGGCTAAAAACTGACTTTCAAAGACCCTTGAGACAACTCAGTGCCCCTGGTATGTATGCTAGTGTTTTTGGTATTTACCATGGCATTTTTGGTTCATACCATAGCGTTTCTGGTCTCTGGGATGACGTATTTGGTTAATTGGCTTTCATCTACAAATCAGGACCCCCTGCACTCGGCATGTTTCTCAATGCCCTTGGTAGGTACAATGGCACTTCTAGGGTGCAGGTTGGTGCCCCTGGTATGTAGGGTAGTGCCCCTGGTATAATTGGCAGCATTCCTAGTTTTTTTCATAGCGTTTCTAGAAGAAATGAAGAAAAATACACAATATCAGGTCTTAAGGCTTAGAAGGTGGTGCAGGGGCACTAGGACATGTTTCTACTTCATTTTGACATGTGTCTACATCATTTTAATTCATGGTTATGCTTAGGATTAGAATGTGCAATGTGTGTGTTTGATTGATTAGATCTAGGCAGTGTAATAAGCCTTAGGGCCCCAAGGTGTGTCAACTTGGTCAAAGGCCTTGTATGGGAATTTTATGGTTTTGATGTTTAGGGGTCTCCAATGTGTGGTATGTTCATTTCTTGACCTTTGGTGTGAAGGCAAGACCGAATTGTAGAAAGTTGTCAAAAGTTGCAAAGTTACATTATTGTCTTAAGCAACTTTTCTTGCAAGATTTTGAAATATGGTTATCCCAATGGTAAGTTGATTGATTGTATGCATTAGAGGTATTTGGAGGAGTTCCTTAGCATAATATAAGGTTATAGGAATGATGGCTACTGGTTAGAGATGATTTTTGAATGAATTTCTTGCCTTCAAAGTAAACGGTTATTGTGATTTCTTACATTCTTCTTGAGTTTTTTGTTCTTACATAATTCCCTGTGAATAGTGGGGATGAATTAAACATTTGGAAAGTTGTAACAGAGGTTCACTATCCATTAGGAGTTGATATTAGGTATTGAAGCCTTCGGGATTGGGAGAAACTGATTTTCTATCCCATTGGCCTGACAAAACCCTCAAAACCAGGGTTTGGATGCAAACAATGACACAAATCAACATCTCTCTATCGGATAGATCTGAAACTTGGGAGGATGTTGACTTGACATGTATAATAGATGTTCCATGTAGTTTTGGAGATAGGAAGTGTCATTTCTCTTTCTTAAGATGATGCCCTTGGCTTGACATTGCTCATGTGGCAAGCTCGTGTAGTAGGAAAAGAGGGTGGAAACCTTGAACAACAAATTGAAGGATGGTAAAACATGGTATGAGAAGGACCCTTGAACAAGTGCAGACCCTTTTCAAGTGTTATCCTTTCATTCCTTTGTGTCTGGTGAAGATTTTGAGAGCTTAAACCCCAATACCGGCTAAAAGAGGCTAAATAGGGTAAGTAAGGTTTGACCATCCGTACTCAAAACCCAGATGTAGAAGTTTGGAATCTTATAGAATGCCCAAAAGGGCATTCAAATATCATTTTTTTTCAGGGGGTTGTTCAGGTAGGTTGTGAGACAAATCAAGAAAAGTCCGAATGGAGGGCTAATTTCTTGTAGCCCTATTTCCTAGGTCCAAAAGGGGAAAAGATACAAAGGGCTAGTAAAAACCCATCTAAGGGGTCAAGATCAGTGAAAATGCTATATAACACATGTGTAAACACTCACATAGGTTAGATTCCACCTTTTGAGTAAAGATCTTGTTGCTTGGGGGTTTGGGGTTGTTAGGTGTCCTTGGTTGAAGGGTTGGAACCTTAGGGGTAGGATACTCCTTGTCAGTTGTGAGTTGTCCTGACTGAAGAAATCCTTGGGAAGGATCTAGTGAAAGCTCTAGAAACCTTGATAAGGTTAAAGACATTGGTCCATTGGATAGTACCAATTGGAGACCCTTTTGAGTAAAAACCAAGAAAGTGATATAACATCCCAAACCCTCTACATCATATTGGTATCAGAACTATACCAAGGGTGGAATAGTGTATGTCAGACTCAGGATTTGGAGTAGAGGCTAATACAATTACTCCTAAGGCAATGAACCCAGAGGCCATCAAGAAGATGGTAGAGTAGTTGCTTGAAGAGAAACTCAAAGAGATCGGACAATCCAAGGGAAAGGACAAAACTTGTGATGATCAATCAGAAGAGGAGAATGAGGAGCAGGAGGCCATCCCTCAGAATATGGCACCTGATCAAAAGATGTTCTAGGATGTCCTAAAATCAGTAAACGTGGATAATGTGGAAAGTCTACCTATATATAGTAGTAACCTGAATGGAGAAGAGGTGCTTGAATGGATAGAAGCCCTCAATAACCACTTTGAGTACAAAGAGGTCCCAAAGGAGAAAAGAGTGAATTTGGAAAAGTCTAGACTCAAGGGGACCGCCTTGTTGTGGTGGACAGTGTTGCAGGAAGAAAGGGTGAACATACGGAAGAAGAAGATATCCTCTTGGGAGAGGACGAAGAACAAAATCAAATACCAATTCCTACCAATAGCCTATGAGGTTCAGATATATAAGAAGTTGCAAAATCTTAGACAGAGGGAGTTGGATGTGAATACATATATCGAAGAATTTCACAAGCTAAGTCTTAGGTCCAAGAAGCCTAAAGACGAGGTGGAGAAGGTGGCTAGATACCTAAATGGGTTAAGGCAAAATATCCAGGATGAGATCTGCATCATGGCTCTAGACAATATGCATAAATGCTTCCAATTGGAAATGAGGGTGGAAGATAAGATAAAGAGGAGAGGAGAACAAAATAATAGAGGAAGAGGTGGTAGAAATTTCAGAGGTAGAGGTGCCTTTGGAGGAAGGAATACTCCTTTTAAAAATGGTGATTCTAACTAGCAAGAGTCCAATGGAGATTTCAATAATAAGAATGGAGGCTTTAGAGGAGGAAGAATACCTTTTGGTAGGGGTAGGAAAGGAAACCAAGGTAGAGGACCTGGTGTTTTCAGTGGTAAATGTTACAATTGCAACCAAGTGGGTCACACTATGAGTAGATTCCCGGAGAAAGCTTCTAGCTCAGATGGACCGAAAAGAAGGACTCAACTTCTGCAAGAAGATGATGGACAAAGTGTCAATTCACCCATGGGACATGCAGGTCCTACCCTGGATGGAGAAATCCTTATGCTAAGGAGAACAATGTTGAACATACCCCAATTCAAAGAGCCCCCATAAAGAAAGTCACTCTTCAAAACTACTTGTAAGTCTCATGGTAAGGTTTGCAAAGTGATTGTTGATTCTAGATCCATAGAGAATATTTTTGCTTTAGAAATGGTAGAGAAGTTAAAATTGAAAATATTAACACATGTGAGTCCTTATAGAGTATCATGGCTTAACAAGGGGCAGCATGTAGTAGTGGATGAACAAACTTGGGTAGATTTTGAAGTGGGGGACTATAAGGATAGGATCTTGTGTGATATCCTTCCTATGGATGCTTGTCACCTATTGTTAGGTAGCCCTTGGCAGTATGATGTCAAATCACAGCATGATGGTGAGAAAAATGTGTATTGTCATTACCAAGAATGGTATACAATTTAAGATGGATCATTTACCTAATCAAGGGGAAGAGAAGATTGTTAGTCCACATGTCATGTTACTTAGTGGCAAGGATTTTTTGGAAGTCCTCAAACAAGAAGAGACCCAAGGCTATGCTTTAGTTTTACACCCAAAAGATGAGTCCAAGCAAGGAAATGGTGAGAAAGGAGAGATTCCTAGGGACGTGCAAGCCATGTTGGATAGATATAAGGGAGTTGTGGCCAAAGATATGCCTGATAACTTGCCTCCCATCAAAGAAATCAATCATCAAATTGATCTAATCCCTGGAGTGACCTTGCCTAATAAAGTTGCCTACAAGACGACTCCTAGTCAGAATGAGTTGATAGCAAGACAAGTGCAAGATCTTTTGGATAAGGGGTTGATTAGGAAGAGTTTGAGCCCATGTGTTGTACCCATTGTGTTAGCACTAAAAAAGGATGGAACATGGAGGATGTGCATAGATGCTAGAGCCATCAACAAGATCCCAATTAGGTATCGGTTTCCTATGCCTAGGATTGAAGAACTAATGGACTATCTTGGAGGGTCATGCTACTTTTCAAAGATTTATTTAAAGTAAAGTTACCATCAGATCAGAATCAGACCCGGTGATGAGTGGAAGACATGTAAATTTCTTATGCCAATAGCTAACAAGATGAGAGGCGGGGGGGGTGAATCATACAAACTTAATCTTCCATAAAATCAACAGATTCAACCTCGGTAACTTATACTTCAGCAATATACCCAAAAACTGCTAAACATGCTAACTCATAAACACATAATCATCATAACACATATAACACCAGATTTAACATGGAAACTCAAATAGGGAAAAGCCACTATGGGATTTCGGACCCACTAAGAAATATACTCTTCTAGAGTATGCTCGGTTAAAAGAAAATCATGTTAAAGATTACAAACACATTGCTAGATGTGACCCGGTTAAGGGATTTCCCTCAGATCTGTTAGGATCTTCACTTTGTTACAAGTGACCTTGTCAAAGGATTTCAAACACTCATTTAGAATGTTACCTTGCTAGAGGGTTTACAAATAATACTATTAAGTCCACTCGGTTAAGAGATTTTTTGTCACTTACAAAATAACAATAATAAAAATATATCTGCAACTTCACATCTAAAATGCTAAAGCAGATTCTATTTTGCTCAAAACAATCTTGTCATAGGACTTATCTTGTCCCTTTGTTGGGCTCCCTACTCTATTATTCAAATAGGTCTTCAATTTTTTATGCTCGGTAATCACTATGTAGCATCCATGTGCTTACACTTGCCTGCATACATTGTTTATCAACAATCCCTTATTTATAAACAATTTGCTAACCATTGAATCTCCTTGATCACATATCCCATGATCAATCTTAGCCATCAGATCTTCAATCTTGACTAGGTTCAATGTATCCTTCGATCTAAAAATGTTTTAGCTCACCTTGGAACTTGCATACCTTCCTAGGAACTTGTGCTAGGTTATTGTGGTTCAATCTGCGTTGTAGATCTTCCTCCTGATTTTCCATTGTCATAGATTCTTAACAAACTTCATGCACGACATACCAATCATTTATTCATCTCCAGCTCATCAGCATTCTTCCTTAAATAATGCTTCTATCCATCCAATGCAATATGTCATAACTCAGTTGCAACTCGGTAAATACTAAACTTTACTCGGTAGACATTCCGCCTTCATTAACCGATATCGATAACCTTAGGGTTTACCGACTAGGTTCTTTGCTCAATGACATGGTATAGTATTAACCTTACAATCAACAACATATGTAGGATATCAAAACAATCTAAACATCATGATCTCATCATTGTCTAACTTGGTAATAGTTGCCCATTGAATAACTTATTTCTCCCCTTATTCATCACATTCTTTCTGTGTCTTTTAACGACATCTTAATTCTCTTCAAATCAATCTTCTCAAGATATGGCAACATCATACTGAATCAAAAAATCAATTTCTTGACATCAATGACAAAATAATGTTATAAAGATAGTTATCATCCTTCTTCAGTTATATCAATAATCTCCAACAACCTTCTCAATATCCTTAATGAAATGCCAACAATATTCTTTCTATTGTAATGTCAACAATCTCCTTTCTATTGTAATGCCAACAGTTAGCACTAAAAAAGGATGGAACATGGAGGATGTGCACAGATGCTAGAGCCATCAACAAGATCCCAATTAGGTATCGGTTTCCTATGCCTAGGATTGAAGAACTAATGGACTATCTTGGAGGGTCATGCTACTTTTCAAAGATTTATTTGAAGTAAAGTTACCATCAGATCAGAATCAGACCTAGTGATGAGTGGAAGACAACCTTTAAAACCAATGAGGGCTTATATGAGTGGATGGTGATGCCATTTGGCCTCGCAAATGCACCTAGTACCTGTATGCACCTCATGAATGAGGTATTGGCAGAATTTATTGGAAAATTTGTTATTGTTTATCTTGATGACATATTGGTGTTCAGCAGGTCCAAGGAGGATCATTTGAAGCATTTGGATCAAGTTTTGACTAAGCTTCATGAGGAGAAATTGGTAATCAATATAGAGAAGTGTAAATTCATGAAAACTGAGTTGGTGTATCTAGGCTTTGTAGTTTCAAATGGATGTTTGAAAATGGATTTTTCTAAGGTTGATGCTATATTGGCCTACACCTAGGATAGTAGGTGATGTTAGGAGCTTTCATGGATTGGCTACTTTTTATAGAAATTTCATCAAGGGATTTGGTCATATTTGTGCTCCCATCCTTAACACTATAAAAGGAGGAATCGAATGCAGGTTTGAATGGACAAAGCAAGCAGTTCAAAGCTTTGAGATTTTGAAGAGGAAGGTATCAGAACTTCCCACCTTGAGACTCCCTAGTTTTCATCATTTTTTTATAGTTGAATGTGATACAAGCAAGCAGGCAATAGGTGCAGTCCTTAGTCAAGAAGGACATTCAGTGGCATTATTTTCAAAGAAGTTGAATGAGGCTAACCAGAGGTATTCAGCCTATGATTTGGAGCTTTATGTCATGGTGCAAGCAATTAAAAAGTGGTGCCATTACCTTCTTCCAAAGGAGGTTATTTTTTATACTGGTAACCATGCATTGAGTTTTCTTAATGGGCAAGAGAAGTTGAACCAAAGGCACATCAAGTGGGTTGAACAACTCCAACCTTACACCTTTACTATCAAGCACAAGAAGGCTGTGACTAATAAGGTTGCAGATGCTTTAAGTAGGAGAACCCTCACTATTCAAGAAATTCAGTTGCAAAGTGTTGGTGTTGATTCTCTCAAGGCCATGTACAAGGAGATCGTGATTTCAAGGATGCATATGATGTATGTACTAAGTTTGTTGACTCTTTTCATGTTGATTTTTTTTATTTTATGTTGCAGGATGGATTTCTCTTGAAGGGGCATCAATTATGCATTTTGCAATGTTATATGAGGGAGAATATCATTAGAGAGAAACACAATGGAAGTCTTGGAGGTCATTTTGGTTTGGACAAAACCTTAGAGAAGGTATCAAGGTTTTATTTTTGGCCCAAGATGCAAGCAGAGGTAAGAATATTTGTGGAGCATTGTCCTATTTGTCAGAGGGAAAAAGGTGTTTCAACCAATGTTGGTTTGTATCAACCTTTACCAATTCCTACTAGGCCTTGGGAAAGCCTTAGTACAGATTTTGTACTTGGATTTCTCAAAACTCCTAGGGGGTTTGATAGTGTCTTTGTAATTGTTGATAGGTTTAGTAAGATGGCTCATTTTGTGCCATGTAAATGCACAAATGATGCATCTCATATTGCAGGTCTGTTTTTCAAAGAAGTTGTAAGGATACATGGATTACCTCTCAATATTGTCACTGATAGAGACTCCAAGTTTGTTGGTCATTTTTGGAGGACTCTCTGAAAGAAATTAGGTACCAATCTGTCATTTTCATCAGCATACCACCCTCAAATTGATGGAAAAACTGAGGTGGTTAATAGATCCCTTGGCAATCTCCTTAGATGCCTTACCAAGCAACATGGACAAAGTTGGGACTTAGTGATTGGACAAGATAAATATGCATACAATGATTTAGTCAATAGGAGCATAGGGAGAATTATATTTGAGGTTGTGTATGGCCTACATCCCAGAGAGATACGTGTACTCAGAGATCTTGGAGGCATGGACACAAGGAGTGCCCAAGGAGAAGACTTTGTTGTCACCATGAAGGAGATTCATGAACAAGTTAAGGATTTACTTCAGCAAAGTACTAGTATATATAAACTCAGAGCAGATGTTAAGAGGAGAGATGTTCAACTCACAGTAGGGGATTTGGTGATGGCTTACCTAAGGAAAGAAAGGTTACCTAAAGGCCAACCCTCTAAACTGCTCATGAAGAAGATAGGTCCCCTCCAGGTGGTTCATAAGTTTGGCAACAATGCATATGAAGTTGAACTTCCAATAGACTTGGTAATATCTCCCATCTTCAATGTATGTGATTTGACAGCCTTCAAAGGATCCTTGACAGATGCAGCACCTGATTCATCTCATGAGGAAGAGGATGTAGAATGGATGAAGGATCTACCGCCTAGCAAGTCATTGGAATTGGAGTGCATTCTTGACTCCAAGGTAATCAAACAAACAAGGAAAGGTGTGTACAAAGACTATCTGGTCAAATGGAAGGGGCTTCCTGAGTTTGAAGCTACTTGGATGAGTGAAAGTGATATCCTCAAGCATGGAACTACAATCAACCGGTTGGCAACTCAAGGGACTTGAGTTTTCTTGTCGAGGGGAGTATGGTGCAGGGGCACTAGGACATGTGTCTACTTCATTTTGACATGTTTCTACATGATTTTAATTCATGGTTATGCTTAGGATTAGAATGTGCAATGCATGTGTTTGAAGGCCTATTGATTAGGTCTAGGCAATGTAATAAGCGTTCTGTTGGCAAATGCACACTCCAATGAGAAATTGTAGGTGATTGAAGGTATTTTCATTGATGGAAACCTTACAATCATGTGATACCGGCAGGAAGACATAAGCACCAGCACCGACGTACAGATCACTGACACCAAAAAGATTGATCACCGAAACCATGGCCGACAGGAATTTGTTTAAATGTACTTTATAATTAATTGTAAAATCTTTTGTAAGCCGACTTGGTGAATTGTAATATAACTCATCTATATGATATCATTGTAGATCATTTAGGAGAGACACAGATAGAGAGATGAAAGGATAAATGCAGACCTAATATGTGAATTGTAAGGCAGATATTGGATAAGGGTTTATGTATATAGCAGAGCTTAAACCGGTACTGAATCTAGCATAGCAGATGCTGATCTGAAGCAGTACATAACATTGGATTAGTATAATCCATTTTATAAGTCAGTGTGACTTCCTTTTGTAATTGAGCAGTGAGCTCTAGGCACTTGGCCTTCCTGCATGTGAAGGCCCCTATTGTAAGCAGTAAGATTCTCTTATTGGCCAGTAAGCGAATATTATGGGTCACAAATCCCACCGAGGTTTTTCCCACCCCGGATTTCTTCGTTAAAATATTGTGTTATGGTGTGTCTCTTATGTTGTGGTTGCTATTCTTATTTACTGCATTATTTTTGGTTTACCGATACACAGTTTTGATATGCTTTTCATGTTATAAGTTAAGAAAATTATTATACCGGTTAGATACTGATTCACCCCCCCCCCTCTTAGTATCTTTGGGAATCCTAACAATTGGTATCAGAGCTTGGTCCTCTATTTTCAAAAGCCTAACAGCTTGAGGCTGATCTTGACATCGATAGAGATAGAAAATTTGAGAAAGCAATTGGAAACAACTCTTTCAGATTATGATGTAGAAAAAGTAAAGAATATCAAACTTGAGGATGATCCAAAGCCTGCACGGGATATCATTTGAGGACTTTAAGAAAATTTCACTATAGCAAGAAATAAAAGAAGAGAACTTTGTGAAAAGATGTAGAATGATGAAGATGAAAAGGAAACTCTTAATGATCTGGTGAACCAACTGAGACAAGATAACTGTACAATGAAGAATGAGATGCAAGATATGACTATGATATTTTGTAAAGAAACTAAAGATAGAAAGAATAATGAAGATGATTTGGCTAGAAGACTAAATTATGCTGGAAATGAAAACACAAGACTCAGTCATGAAAATGATATGTTGAAGACAAATTTGATGCATACACAAAATGGCAGAACTGAACTCATGAGACAAAAAGAAAGGTTGGAGAATGAACTGACTGCTGCAAATCAACACAAGGAGAAATTCAAGAAAAGTTCAGAAGAACTTGTTGACATGTTGAAGAATCAGAAACCTAATGGTGATACAAATGGCCTTGGCTTTGAAATTGGTGAAAGCTCTGGTACTGCAAACAATCGTGATCATAGTAAACTGGTAAGACAACCTAATGCTTACAAATTCAATGGGAAATGCTTTAACTGTAACAAGTATGGTCATAGAGAAAATCAGTGTAGATCTAGAAATTATCAGAACACTAATACACCCACCGGTCAATGTTCTAAATGCAACAAAACTAGTCATTATTTAGAAAACTACAAAATGAATGTAAGATGTTATGTTTGTAGAAGATTTGGACACTTATCTAATCAATGCAAAACACATACCGGCATAGGATATAGGAAAGCTATTCAGAAAAACAATGTGACTTGTTATGCTTGTAACAAGATTAGACATATTACAAAATTTTGTAGAAGCAAGACACCACTGGAAAATAACAAAGGTCCTAGTTTGAAAGGTAAAGAAAAAGTTGAAGAGGTAAAGCAAGAATTCTCAAAACAATGGATCAGAAAGTTAGATCAAAATGTTGATGGGAATACTCCTCCACCAGTAGAATAGAGCATCACTCCACTAGCAGGAGACTCTTCTTCTAACTGAAGGAAAATCCTTTGGGGGTTTAGCACCAAACTGAAAAAAATATGCTAACATACCCTCGGTTGATGGTGAGAAGTTGAAATTACTTCTTTACTGACAGATGAGTTAAGTTGTGACTTAACCGGCAAGAATTAAATGTGGTAGTTGGAGAAAATAACATTATAAAGCAAGTGTTTTGGCTCCTTTTTCATTCACCAAGCATTCAAATCTTTGAGAGCGCGAAAATTCCCGAGCGAAGGCATCCTTAGTGAAGAAGTGAAGAAATTCATCCAAGCACTCATCCTAATGGCAGATTGAGGTAGTTATAACTATGGCTTCCTCATCCATTCCTGAATTTATTGCAAACCCTACTGTGATTGAAGTAATCAAGCGCCCTAGACCCATATTCAAGCTTGTTCCCGAAATAGCAAAGAAAGATGATACCCTAGGTGCATTTTCTCAAATTCCTAAGGGAGTAGTATATGCTGAAGACCCTAGGATATACATACATTGTCATATAAAGGAATTAGGAGATGATGAAATCAAGAACATGTATCAGACTATGATTTGTGATGAATCTGGAAATATCAAACTGGAACATAAGATAGTGGAAACCCTAGGTTTTACTGAAATCCTTAGTGTCCCAGATTTTCCCAAGGATATTATAAGGGTTGTGCTAAGCAAAGTACATGGTAAATTCTTTTGGTTGGATTCAATCCATAAGATCACCAAAGAAGCAGTAAAGGCAGTAACAGGGTTACCTTCCATCGGTAGCAGGCCTGACAAAACTAAAAAGGTCTCCAATGACACAGTAATAGACCTAACTGGCGCAACATTTGACAAAAGGTCTCTAAGGGTAAATGATGTGAAGGATATCAATGTCAGATTTGTCAGTATGATTTTAGGCTACAAGGATACACATGCAAATAGGTTAAACTCGGTATCAAGCCTATGTATCAAAAGTGCATATGATATGGTTAACAACAATGCTAGAATAGATGTGTGTGAATGGCTCAAAGATGAATTAATAGATAATCTGATGAAGATAAAGGGAGATAAGAAAGGAACCTTTAGATTTAGAAATTTACTTGTATGTTTAATGTTGTATATTACTAAACAAGTACCTGGTATTGGTAGGAGAGATTTTGGTTTTGACATACCGGTAGGAAAGCAACTTTTGGATACACTAAACAACATGGGAGATAATAGGGAGAAAAACGTAAATGAACATTTTCAGGCACTAAAAGCTCGAATGAAGACTAGAACAAGACTGTCACAGGCAATTGTGGATAAATATCAAAAGGAAATATGTTATGTAATTAAGATGAAATTTGGATTGAGGCAGTTGTCCCTAGGACTATCTGGCCAACTGAAATGGGCTATGAAATAGATGATAACATCATAGAAACTTATGAAAAATCCCTCCTTGAAGCACCAAAGGAACCCACTGAGAAAGTCTTTGGAAATGCAGAAATAATTGAAAGTGGAATTCAGTCAAGGAAAAGGGTTAAGAAAGTCCAACAAACTATGAAGAAGGAAACCCAACAAGCAAAGGCAATTAAGGAAGATGTTTTGAAACAAGCTGGTATCAAGGAAAGTGAGCTAGAAGGACTTCAACCGAAAGCTCATCTTTCACTGGTTGGAACTTCTTTCGAGAGTGATATACCGACAGTATTCAAAAGGGTGGAAAGGAAAAGAAAACCCTGACTGGTACCCTCACCCACACCCAGGAGAACCAGACAAAAGCAATAGGCAGTGAGGCCTTCAGTAAACAAGTTGACTCCTAAGAAGAAAAAGGTAAAACAAGACATTGCTCCACTAGATAAGCTCCTTAGTGAAATAATAGAGGATGGAAAGTTGAAGAACATTAGCAAACTATACAATACACTTTCTGCTGATGACAGAGAGAGCATAGAAAATAGTGTAATTTTACACTTGGATATTTACAAGAAATTTATGATGGAAATTGTTGATGAAATACTCACTGTTCTTTACAGAAGACTTGAAGCTAGAAGGGTAGCTATTGTTGAGCTGGACAAGAAAATTAAAATTGAAAAATTACTTGCAGTTCACCCAGTGAACTCACCGGAAGAAATTGATCAATTAATCAGTGAGGCCAACCGGACTGTATTCTCAATTGGTCACCGGCATGTAGCACTGATGGCAGGGAGAATGAATGAAATTTCAGAAGAGACTGTGGACCAATGGGACATATTCTTTGTTGAAAAGGAGAAACATGAAGAACTCAAAAGACCCAAAACTATCAGAGTATATCAAAAAGATAGGGATAAGGGGACAAGCAAGGAAGGTGGACCTATGAACCTTAAGATAACTGACAACTTACCCCCACCTCCTTCTGATACTCCACCGGTAGAAACAGTTGACACTCAACCCACTACTGAGAGTATGGAGACTCCTCTAGAGGATACAAATCCTGAGTTTGAAGTTTTGTATACCATGAATATTGATACACAAGAGGTGAATATTGTGGTAGATAAAGAAACCACTAAGGATAAGAAGAAAGATGTGGCTACTGAGCCACCGACTGCAGATGTGGAAATTAATGATAGCATAGAGATAGAGAAACCGACAGAGGACTCTACTGAGAAACAATCAGAGAAACAGGAAATGAATAGTGCAAAGGCAAATACACAAAAACCGGAAGTACATTCAGAGACTACATCTGAGAAACCAACAGTTGAGAGCTCAGAGAAACCATTTGAGGCACTCGAACAGAAATAGGTTGATGTACAAGTTCAAACTAAGACAATGCCACCGACAAAAACTGAAAAACCAAAACCTTTGCTGATAGAAATGCATACCCAAATAGATCCTCCTGAGAAAGAGGAAAGCAAGGTTATTACTACAACCGGCAGCATGGAAATTGTAAAAATGGTTGGACAGACATCTAGTACTTCTATAGCAGAATTTTGGCCTACAAATGTAACAGAGGTCTTATTGGACTCAATAAAGAAAATCACATAGTGTAGTGCACAAGCCTATAAGGCTATTGATGATACAATCCCCATTCTTAAATTGATAGCACCCAAGTGCATTGTGGATAATAAAGATTTTGTAGGTCAACTAGACACATTGTCTAAATACATCACAAGCAACATTTTGATAGTTGATCAAATAAATGAGGACACAGGTAAGGAGAAAATGAATAAAGAGAGAGAAATTCTTTGATGAAACAATAAAGAAGTGCATGGGACACATTGGCACCCTTTTACCGACACTAAACAAAACATTAAGGGAATTTAAGGAAATCTATAGAGATACATGCATGACAAATGTTCTGACAATAGATATAGACAAGGAAATAAATAAGGTACAAAAGGAGATTGACAATATAGCTAATAACCTCATCGGTTCATCTGAACCATTATCAGTTACAGAGCAGAAGATACACGGTTTTGAAGAAAAACTTGAGAAATTTGAAAACGAGAAAGACAAAATAAAAGGGAAGGCAAAAGACCTTAAATGCAAACTCAGCCCCAAATTGGAGTACCTCATCTCTTTGAGTAAAGAGATCTCTGAGGAAATTGTTCAAGGACTGAAGACACTAGAGGAACAAATGCATCACCTCACCAGTACTATTCAAAGGATAGAGGTTGCACTGGAAGACAGTGAAAAGTTCACTGAGAGTCTAAATTTGGTATTAGCAGAACTCTTTAGATTGTAACCCACAGGATACAAGGATCCAGGTAGGAAACACACTCCACTAACAGCAAATGACAACCTTTGTCATTGATGTCAAAGGGAGAGTAGTAAGATGAGAAACATGATCAGAACAAGACATCATCATTACCTTAGGGGGAGCATGGATTTTTGACAACATAGTTTTGGTAAGAAATTATTTTTGGAAAACATTTTTTGACACTTTGATTTTTCTCATGAGTGTTGTCATCAATGCCAAAGGGGGAGATTGTTGGCAAATTCACACTCCAATGAGAAATTGTAGGTGATTGAAGGTATTGTCATTGATGGAAACCTTACAATCATGTGATACCGACAGGCAGAAACAGGCACCGACACCGATAGACTCTACACCGGCATACAGATCACCGGCACCAAAAAGATTGATCACCGACACCATGGCCGACAGGAATTTGTTTAAATGTACTTTATAATTAATTGTAAAATCTTTTGTAAGCTGACTTGGCGAATTGTAATATGACTCATATATGTATGAGATCATTGTAGATCATTTAGGACAAACACAGATAAAGAGATGAAAGGATAAATGCATACCTAATATGCGAATTGTAGGGTAGATATTGGATAAGGGTTTATGTATATAGCAGAGCTTAAACCGGTACTAAATCTAGCATAGCAGATGTTGATCTAAAGCAGTACATAACATTGGATTAGTATAATCCATTTTGTAAGTCAGTGTGACTTCCTTTTGTAATTGAGCAGTGAGCTCTAGGAACTTGGTCTTCCTGCATGTGCAGGCCCCTATTGTAAGCAGTAATATTCTCTTATTGGCCAGTAAGCGAATATTGTGGGTCACAAATGTAGGATTTGAGAAATACAAATCCACAGAACCCAAAAAGAAACCTGCATGCAAGAAACCTGTCACAGAGAAAGAGAGAGAACGAATACAAGGGTTTTGGCTCTGACAAAGAGAAAAGATGTATTATCAGAGAAAAAATGAATCAAGAATATGAATAATACAAGAGATCAATCCTTATAAAGGAGATCAACACCAAAAGGAAAACCTAACCCTAAGGTCTGAGCATTTAATAATTAAATATTAATTATTAAATGACTAATGTATGCATAAAGAGAAATCTTAAGAGGAGAGAAAAGTTAATTAATTACTTTACTCTAACACCCCCCTTAAGATGAGCTACAATGCAGCTACAAACAATGCAGAAGAAAGCAAAGGAACTACAATGCAAAGGAGGGTCCCGGCAACAAGGCCTGATCAGGTACCCGAATACAAGAAAATCTCTATAAAGCGGAGTAAAGGAGAAAACCCAGTGGGAAAAAACTCCTCTCCAAAAAGAGATAAAGAATCATGCTGAAAAGAAAACATGAAGGAAGGAAGGCCTCACTGAGACCCCCCAAGGACAACTTCCTTCACCCCAAGCATTGAGCACAACTGAAGATAGCGCGGAGATGCCAAAGGTTTAGTGAAGATGTCTGCAACCTGCTCCTCTGTAGGAATATACTCCAAGATGAGAGAACCATCCTGAATCAACTGCCTGATGAAGTGCATGTGGATTTCAATATGCTTTGTCCACTGATGCTCCACTGGGTTGCGAGAAATGTGAATGGCACTCTGGTTGTCACACCAAAGAATAGTGGGACAATCTGGAGGAAACCCAAACTCTGTCATCGACTGCCGAAGCCATAAAACCTCCTGACTGGCTAACACTGCTGCTCGGTACTCAGCCTCTGTAGATGATAATGCAATAGCAGACTGCTTCTTGCAAGACCATGTAATAGGACCAGAACCAAGGCAAAAAACGAAGCCAGAAGTAGACTTCCGATCATTGACATCACCAGCCCAATCGGAGTCAGTGAAGCCAATGATATGAGGGGATCCTGAAGAGTAGTGAATGCCGTAATGTGTGGTGCCCCGAATATATCTCAAAATACGTTTGGCTGCTTGCCAATGGCTCTCATGAGGATCATGGGAGAACCGAGAGACAAGGCCAACCGCAAAAGAAAGATCAGGACGAGAATGTGTCAGGTACAACAGACTGCCAACCAACTGCCTATATAAAGTGGGGTCTACTGAAGGAGTAGAGCAAGTGGAAGACAAAACAACACCTGACTGAAATGGAGTGGGGGCAGACTTGCAATCAAGCATGCCAAATTGCTGAAGCATATCAAGAGCATACTTCTCCTGAAAAATGGAAATCCCATCCGAAGACTGAATAACCTGTAGACCCAGAAAGAAGTGCAAGAGACCAAGATCTGTCATCTCAAACTGCTCCATCAAAGCTCTCTGAACACTCTGAATCATGGAGGATGAGCTACCTGTAATGATGAGATCATCTACATATAGCACTAGACTCAAAAGATCACCCTCCTGACGCTGAATATAGACTGTGTGATCAGAATGACAACGTGTGAAGTGCGAGGAAAGCAAGAAGGAGTCCATCTTCTCATACCAAGCCCTGGGGGCTTGTTTGAGACCATATAATGAACGTCAAAGTCTGCAAACCAAAGAAGTGTCCTGCACAAAACCCTGAGGCTGCTCCATATAGATCTCCTCATGTAGGTCTCCATGCAAGAAGGCACTCTTCACATCCATCTGAAACACTGTCCATCCCTGTGAAGCTACAAGTGAAAGTACCAGGCGTATAGAATTCATCTTGGCGACAGGAGCAAAGGTCTCAGAGTAGTCAATACCCTCTACCTGAGAAAACCCCTTCGCAACAAGACGGGCCTTATACTTATCAATAGAACCATCTGCAGCATACTTGGTACGATACACCCACTTGCACCGAACCAACTTTCTTCCCTTAGGAAGAGGACAAAGATCCCAAGTATGATTCTTCATCAAAGAAGAATACTTCTCATCCATGGCCCTATCCCACTCTGGGTGTCCTGTCGCCTCTGAAAACTTTTGAGGATCATCTAAAAGGGTATGACTCAAAAGACTAGAACCATATGTCTGAGAACGAGTGCGACGAGTATCTGAAGGATCACCTACCAAAGAACCAGCTGCATCAACAGTATCACGGGCCCACTTCGGCAAAGATGGAGCAACTGGTGGTGGTGGAGATGGTGGATCATGATCTACATCATCCTCAAGAGATAAGTAATCCTCAAGAGATGAAGAGGAAGGAGTAGGCAATGAGGGAGAAGCTGGTGATGGAGAATCCATCTGAGGATAGCACTCATCAAACTGGACATCCCGCCGAAACAAGACCTCTCTGGAATCAGGATCAAACAACCTGTATGCCTTAACATCCTCACAGTAGCCAACAAATATGAGTGGTCGGCTCTTCCTCTCCATGGCTATCCGCTAAGCATCAGGAATAAATGCCCAAGCCTCACTACCAAAAACTCGGAATGTAGAAACATCAGGCTTGACATGGGTCCAAGCCTCCTCAGGAGTTATATGTCATAATGCCTTATGGGGCATCCGGTTCTGAATATAATTGGCACAATTGACTGCCTCAGCCCAAAATGAAGAACTCATAGCTCGAGACTGTATCATACAATTTGCCATCTCCCGTAAGGTTCTGTTCTTTCTCTCAGCAACACCATTCTGTTGAGGGGTATAAGGAACTGTAAACTGATGCTGTAAAACATGCTCAGTGCAAAAATCTCTGAAAGCCTGATTTACATACTCCCCCCCATTATCTGTGTGTATCCTCCTGATAGAAAGTCTAGATTGCTTCTCCACAAATGTCTTAAACTTCCTGAAAGAGTCAAAGACATCAGACTTGTACTTAAGAAAGTACACCCATGTACATCTGGAGAAGTCATCAATAAAAGTGAGTACATAACGGGCCCCTGAAAAAGAAGGAGTCGGAAAGGACATAAGATCACTGTGTACGAACTCTAGGGCTGCCCTAGCACGAGAGGCTCGACCCTTAGGAAAAGGATCTCGATGATGTTTGCCAAGGACACAACCACGACATACACCATCTGTACAAGAAATTTGTGGAAGCCCAATCACAAGTGCCTGTGTACTCATCTGCTGTAGATATCTGTAATTGACATGACCAAAACGCTCATGCCAAAGCCTGCTCACTGAATCTGCATGTGCTATAAGAGAGGAACCAACAGTGTCTGAACTCTCAAAGCCATCAAAACTATATAAGTGAGATGCAGAATCCACACTTCCAGTAGCCACAACCAAGTCAGGATCATGAAGATCTCGAATAACCACATCATGTGGAGAGAACTCAACTGTCTTACCAGAGCAAGAGTGGCAAATCTGATAAACGGATAGAAGGTTTGTCGAAATGTCAGGAATCAAAAGCACATCCTGAAGACAACCACCATCCAATGAAACAGTACCTGAACCCTGAATGGAAAGTTGTGCTGAGTCACCAACTGCAATATGTCTAGTGCCTGTAGGAGCAAGAGTGGTGACCAAATCCTTTGTGTGTGTCATATGGTGAGAGGCACCAGAATCTAGAATCCAAGTGGACGCTGAGGACAATGCTCGTGCAGAAAGAGCATGACCTTTCCCTATGGGCTGTGAAGGAGGCTGTGGTGCACTAATATTATGCTGCTGCATGGCTTCCTCCAAAGCCTCTAAACGTTTCCAACACCTGGAAACGGGATGTCCTTCCTTGCCACAAAAACTACAAGGATCACCTGATTTCTTCTTATTCTTGGAGGAAGACTCACTAGACTTTGAAGATTTGCCCTGTTTAGAATTGGACTGTGGTTTTGAATCAAACTTAGGTGGTGGCTTGGAGGGATTCTCACTAGCCTCTGAATCTTTCTTAGGCTTCGGTTTCTACTTCTGTTTTCCTTTGGAGGGTTGGGCTACCAATGCTTGGTTCTGTGAACCTGAAAGGGAATCCAACTACTTAAGCTTAGCTTGCTCACGAGTCAGACGATCACAAAAGACCTCAAAAGAAGGCATGACATGGCGAGCACCCAAGGCATCCATGGTGGAATAGAAGGTCGAAGAGAAGATCTGAAATGGACCCCGAAGCTTGGAGAGAATCAGGAAAATGCACTCTGTATCAGTCT
Organism: Cryptomeria japonica; assembly: GCF_030272615.1. NCBI lineage: Eukaryota > Viridiplantae > Streptophyta > Pinopsida > Cupressales > Cupressaceae > Cryptomeria > Cryptomeria japonica. Next base: position 485,012,352 of record NC_081414.1, read on the forward strand.
TAGTCTTACCACAACCCTGCAAGATTGATCTTTGTTGTTTGAACTTCATCAGAAAGTCCTCAATAGAAGGAAACGAATCAAGTACCAAGGAAGTTAACTCTGCCTCAAGCTGCAAAGCTCTGAACTCGTTGACAGTACCAAAAAGTCCTTCAAACTTGATCCAAATGGCTCGAGGAGTGATACAACCCTCAAGATGAAACTGGAGACTGTCGGAAATGTGTAAAGCCATCAATCCCATACCCTGATCCATATTGTTCCTATGCTGCATAATCTCAAAAGGACGTGTCAACTGAGGTTGAACCTCATCCAAATAGGACCATAACCCTTTTGACTGGAGAAGAGTCATCATGCGACCCTTCCAAGTGTGGTAATTATGCGGTGTGAGAGATTCAATAGGTCTGTCTGCCATCTTGTGAATTGTGCCTCAACTGCTCTGAATTTTTAATTATTATTAAGTGGTCTTTCAGAACTAGACAGAAGATGCAGAAGGGGGTTTGATTTTTTTTTGTATTGGTGTTTGTAAATTCTGATTTTCTGATGTAAATAACAAAAAGCAAGAGAAAACACCCCCCCACAATGCAAAAAACTAATCCCCAGTACAAACTGAAAGCCAGAAAATGATAGAAAGCAATAACGGGTTGACACAAAATTTGGAGCACCTGAATATTTTTCTGATGAAATAGACTGTAGAGCTAGAAAGAGCACAGAACCACCTTTCCAACGCCTATTCGCTTTTGAAAAACGGAGTCCGTATGCAAAAGATATGGCTCCTGGAGTGCAAAAAACTTGTTCTGACTTTTACTAGCAAAAAACACTACAAAACGGCAAAATCAGAAAAAAAAAAAGTCCTGCATTAATTAGATCCAGCTTGGAACCAGCTTTCCAACGCCTATTCATTTTCAAAAAACGGAGATCGGACGCCCAAGTTATGCCCGATTTTGTAAAAACAGCTTCAAAAAGAACCCAGATGGGCCCCTAAGTCCTCAAGGGCTTAAAAAAAATTAGCCCCTGGTCCTCTGGGTGACCAAAGGCGAGCGCAGGAGGCAGCGGCGTGGGGGCGGCGCTGGGGCGGCGCGGCTGGCGGCGGGCGACGCACTGGCTGCGGGCGGGCGGCGCTCGGGCGGGGGTTCTCGGTGGGCGGCGCGGCGGGTGGCAGGCGGCGCAGCGGGGGCGCGGCGGGGGTTACCGCCGGGCTACGCGTGCCTCCAAAAGAGGCTGCGCCCGATTTAAACAAAAAACTGCGATTTTTGTTTAATTTTATTTATTTTTATTTTTTTTTGAAATTTTCGCCTCGGTTGTCGTGCCCTAGGGCCGTACGGCCTTGGGGCCAAAAAAAATTTGCCTCTTGGTGCAACTGTGTCCAAATCGGATGAATTTTATATGGAAATAGGGGTTTTTGGGTGCTACGAGCTCAACGGTGAGGTCCGTTTGGGCTCAAAGTGCACCGAAAAAAATACCCCCTATTCCAAAATAAAAAACAGAAGACAAACACAGATCTGATGCAACCAAAACCTGGATCTCAAAATCTTTCAAAAGTCTAAACAAGCTGCAGCAGATCCAGCTCTGATACCATGTAGGATTTGAGAAATACAAATCCACAGAACCCAAAAAGAAACCTGCATGCAAGAAACCTGTCACAGAGAAAGAGAGAGAACGAATACAAGGGTTTTGGCTCTGACAAAGAGAAAAGATGTATTATCAGAGAAAAAATGAATCAAGAATATGAATAATACAAGAGATCAATCCTTATAAAGGAGATCAACACCAAAAGGAAAACCTAACCCTAAGGTCTGAGCATTTAATAATTAAATATTAATTATTAAATGACTAATGTATGCATAAAGAGAAATCTTAAGAGGAGAGAAAAGTTAATTAATTACTTTACTCTAACAACAAATCCCACCGAGGTTTTTCCCACACCGGGTTTCCTCATTAAAATATTGTGTTATGGTATGTCTCTTATGTTGTGGTTGCTATTCTTATTTACTGCATTATTTTTGGTTTACCGGTGCATAGTTTTGATATGCTTTTCATGTTATAAGTTAAGAAAATTATTATACCGGTTAGATACTGATTCACCCCCCTCTCAGTATCTTTGGGAATCCTAACAGCCCCAAGGTGTGTCAACTTTGTCAAAGGCCTTGTATGAGCATTTTATATGTATTTTTGATGTTTAGGGGTCTGCAATGTGTGGTATGTTCATTTCTTGACCTTTGGTGTGAACGCAGGACCAAATTGTAGAAAGTTGTCAAAAGTTGGAAAGTTGCATTATTGTCTTAAGCAACGTTTCTTGCAAGATTTTGAAATATGGTTATCCCAATGGTTAGTTGGTTTATTGTCTGCATTGGAGGTAGTTGGAGGAGTTCATTGGCATGATATAAGCCTAGAGGAATGATGCCTACTGGTTATAGATGATTTTTGAATGAATTTCTTATCTTCAAAGTAAACGATTATTGTGATTTCCTGCATTCTTCTTGAGTTTTATGTTCTTGCATAATTCCATGTGAATGGTGGGCATAAATTAAACATTTGGAAAGTTGTAATAGAGGTTCACCATCCATTTGGAGTTGATATTGTTGGCATTCTATAATTTAATGAGAATAGTTGATGTTGTCATTGATGGCAACCAACTGGCAACCAACCGGCAACAAGTTTTTACACATGCACTGGCATCACAAACATTAGGCATCGACAGGCACCGACACCGACAGGCACTTTCACTGGCATCCAGATTACACCGGAAATGAAGTATACCGGCACTCAGGCCGACATGGGATTAAGTTTTTTCTTATATGAATTGTATTGTAAATATAATTAATTATTTATAAGCCGACTTGGTGTATTGTAATAGACTCGTATATATGGGATCTCATAGGTCATTTTGTATGGTAGAAGATTATTGTATAAAGTGATATAGTGGACAACGAAAGGTTTTGGTTAAGGTATCTGAAAAAGCTTAAACCACTACTGAACCAGGCATTTGAGATGCTATTTTGAGTAGTACATTGTATTGGATTTAATTGTCCATTTTGTAGTCAGTGAGACTCTTTTGAGCAGTGCACTCTAGGCAGTTGGCCTTCCTGTATGTGTAAGCCCCTATTGTAAGTAGTATTTATTCATATTGGTCAGTGAGTAAATATTATGGGTCACAAATCCCACCGAGGTTTTTCCCACACTGGGTTTCCTCGTTAAAATATCTTGTGTTATGGTGTGCATTTATGTTGTCTCTATTATTTCTCTTTACTACACTATTTCTTGCTTACCGGTACATTGATTTGGGTTACAAAGTTATAAATAAGTTTAAATATTCCACTAACTAGTTAGACACTGATTCACCTCCCCCCCTCTCAATGTCTTTGGGACTGTCATTGAATCTAACAATTGGTATTAGAGCCTAGTCCTCTATTTGCAAAAGCCTAACAACTTGAGGAAGATTCTGAAATCGGTACTGATAGAGAATTTGAGAAAACAGTTGGAAGGAGCTCTTGAAGATTTTGATGCAGAAAAATTGATGAATATCAAACTTGAAGATGATCTGAGGACTGCTAAGGAATTCATTAAAGGACTTCAAGAAAACCTGGTTATAGCACAAAATAAGAGAAAATAACTTCATGAACAAATGCAGAAACATGATAATGAAAAGGAAACTCTTAGTAATATTGCAGACAAGCTGAGACAAGATAACACTAATATGAGGAATGAAATGCAAGATATGACTATGAGACTATGTAAGGATATTGAAGATAGGAAGAAGAATGAAGAAGACTTGACTAGGAGACTTAATGATGGAGAAAATGAAAATTTGACACTTAATCATGAAAATGATATGCTAAAGAGAGATCTGATTCACATGCAACATGACAAGGAGGAGCTTACAAGACAAGTTGGAATTCTTGAAAATGAGTTGATCACTGCAAATGAACACAAAGACAAAGTCAAGAAAAGTTCAGAAAGACTTGATGACATGCTGAAAAGACAAAAAACTGATGGAGATACAGTTGGACTTGGATTTGAACATGGAGAAATTTTTGGGACTGCAAACAATCAAGATCACAGTAAACCGGTAAGACAACCTAATGCTTATAAATTTAATGGGAAATGTTTTAATTGCAACAAGTTTGGTCATAGAGAAAAGCAGTGCAGATTTAGAAATAATCAGAATACAAACTTACCCACCGGTCAATGTTCCAATGCAACAAAGTTGGTCATAATTCAGAAAATTGCAGAATGAATGTGAAATTCTATGTTTGTGGTAGATTTGGCATTTATCTAATCAATGCAGAACACAAACCGGTCAAGGATATGGAAAAGCTATTTAGAGGAATAATGTAACTTGTTATGCATGTAACAAGATTGGGCACATTGCAAAATTTTGTAGAAGCAAGACTTTACCGGCGAACAATTAAGGATCTAGTGTGAAGGGAAAAGAAAAGGTAAATGAAATAAAGCAAGAATTTTTAAAACAATGGATTAAGAAGGGAGATCAGAAAGTTGATGAATCTGTCTCTACACTGGTTGAATAGAGTAACCCTCCACCAGTAGGAGATTCTTCATCTAACTAAGGAATAATCCTTAGGGGGTATTGCAGCAAATTGAAAATCATGCATTCTACCCTTGGTTGATGGTAAGAGGACACATTTCTTATTTACTGGCAGATATGTTAAGTTCTCACTTAACCGATGAGCATTTAACATGGTTTTTTAAGATCTTTTTGGTTATATAACACCGCAAAACCCTCATTTCAACTCACCAAGCATTCAAGCATTCAAAAAGCGTGAAATTGAGCAAGGGCAATCTAAAGGTGAAGCAACGAAGTGATTTTTTAGGCATCTAAGTATTTCAAGCTAAGAGATATTTATCTTACGAAATGGCATCTTCATCTTCTGCACCTGAGTTTATTCCAAACCCTACTATGGTAGAAAATGTTAAGCGCCCTAGGCCCGTATTTAAAATCATCCCTAAAATTGCCAAGCAAGATGATTCTATTGGAGCTTTTTCAAAAATTCTGAAGGGAGTCACTTTTGTTGAACACCCTAGAATGTACATTCACCGCAACATAGAAAATCTAGGAACCGATTATTTGGAGAACATGTATAGTGGTGTCATTACTAATGAACAAGGTTTAATTAAACTGGAGCATAAGATAGTTGAAGACTTAGGATTTATTGAGATACTGAACATACCTAAATTTCCTAAGGAGGTAGTCTGTCTAGTTCTGAGTAGAGTTCATGGAGAGTTCATGTGGCTTGAATCTGTTTTTAAAATCTCTAAGGAAGCAATCAAGGCAGTTACTGGTTTACCCTCAACTGGTAGTAGGCCCAACAAAACTAAGAAAATACCTAACAAGGGAGTTATGGAGTTAACTGGAGCTACATCTAACAACAAATCTCTTAGGGTTAGTGACATTACCGATGCCAATGTGAGATATATGACTATGGTACTTGGATATAGAATAACTCATGATAAATTAATAGACAACTTGAAAAAGATTAAGGGTGACAAGAAAGGGACATTTCGTTTTGGCAACCTACTTGTGTGTCTGATGCTTTACTTCACCAAAGAGATACCCGACATTGGTCATAAGGACTTTGGATATGACATCCCTGTAGGCAAACAAATCAAGGAAGCTATCACCAGTATGGACTCTAACAATGACAACATTATAACAGATTACTTCAAAAACTTTCAAACTAAGATGAGAGCTAGAGAAAGGTTACCCCAGAGCATAGTAGACAAGTATGACAAGCAAATCTACTTTGTAATTAAATGTGACGAGACATGGATGGAAGAAGTTAGCCCTAGAACTATTTGGCTTACTGAAATGGGTTATGAATTTGATTTACCCATTCTTGAAACATATGCTAAAACACTACTTGAGGCACCTAGAGAACCATCTGAAGAAATTTTCGGTAATTTTGAAACCATTGAGAGTGTTGTCTCAATGCAAAAGCAGAGAAAAAGGAGAGAAAATTTTATCAGAGATACATCCAAGATGGCAAAAGAAATTAAGAAAAATGTAATGAACATAAGTGGTATATCTATCAGTGATATGAAAGGACTGAAACCAAAAGCTCATGTTTCACTGGTTGTTACTTCTTTGGATACAGACAGTGGGAAAGCAGTAGAGTTCAAAAGAGTTGAAAGAAAGAAGAGGAAACCCTCACCGATACCCTCTCCTTCTCCCAAAAGGACTAGAACTTTGAGGAAGAAGCAGCAGGCAGTTAGAGAACCTAAAAAGAAACTAACGCCAAAGAAGAAACAGACTAAGACACCGGATACCCTGACACTGGAGGAACTAGTAAATGAGATAACACAGGATGGAAATCTTTGTAATGTGAATAAATACTATCATTCTTACAAAGATTCGGACAAGGAAATAATAGAGGCTAGTATAATTTTTCATTTAGATATCTATAAGAAGGTTTTTATTGAAGTTGTAGAGGATATACCAAATGACTTATATTTAAGGTTAGAAGCAAAAAGACTATCAGTGATGGAACTTGATAAGAAGTTGAAAGTTGAAGAATTGTTGGCGGTACAAACCGTAAATTCAAAGGAGGAAATTGATGAATTAATTTCTGAGGCCAACTAGTCAGTATTTATCAGTGGACACCAGCAAGTTAGCCTAATGGCTAGTAGAGTGAAGGAGATTGCTGATGAGACTGCAGACAAATGGGATATCTTTTTTGTTGAAAAGGAAAAGAAAGAGGAAAAGGAAAGACAAAAAATAGATAAACCTTATGCTAAGGTGTACCAAAAGGACAAAGGGAAAAGCAAGATTGGTGGTGTACCTACTATAAAGGTAACAGATAACATCCCTCCACCAGCTCAGGACACCCTCCATTAACTTCAGCATCACTGGTACATATAGAAAATCAACTAGATAAGGCAACTGATGAAGTAACTCATGATGATACTAACTCGGAGTCTGAAATACTTTTCACCATGAATGTGGATACATAGGATATAAACATGGTTGTGGATAAAGAAACTATAGAGGTTAAGGCAGATCATGTTAAGGACAGTAAGATCTTTGAGTTACTGGCACACATTGTTGACTCTCAGAAGACTGAGATGTCGGCACAAGATGAGGAACTGGAGACTGAGAAACCAATAGAGGATAAGATAACTAACATAGAGCAACTGGAATCAGAGAAACCAGCAGTTGAAGAGGTACTTGTACATACTGAGAAACCATCAAAAGCAGAGGTACAAACACTGACAGAAAAACCGGAAGAAAATGTAAGTAAAAAGGAAGCAACTGATGGAAATAAGGAGGAAATAGTGAAGGTAATTGGTCAAACATCTGTTGAGAGGAAATCCATAGCAGAACCAAGCACATCAATGGGAGAATTCAGACCCACTAATATAACAGATGTTCTATTGGATTCTATCAAGATGATAACAGATTGCAATGCCTTAGCATTTAAGGCAATTGATAACACATTACCTATCTTGAAGATGGTTGCACCTACCTGTAAGATAGATCACATTAATGATTCTGTAGGTAAATTGGACACATTGTCCAAATTCATTGCTGAAAATGTCATAACTATAGATAAGGTGAATGAGGATACTATAAAGGAAAGAGTAGATAAATAGAAAGGAGAATTCTTTGAGAAAACCATTAAAAATTGTAATGAGCATATGGATTCATTATTACCGGTACTCAACTCAACAATTTTGGAGTATAAGGAGTTGTATAAAGAAGCATGTAAACCTCACTGTTTGACAGAAGACATTGATGAGGAGATTAAAAAGACACAAAAAGAGATTGATGAAATTGCGGATAACATGATAGGTTCCTTGGGACTTATCTCAGTTTTCGAGCAGGAAATGGCATTTTGTGAGGAGAAGCTAGAGAAACTTGAGAAAGAGAAAGCAAGGATAAGGTTAAAAGCACGGGAACTCAAAAGTAAACTTGGTCCAAAATTGGACAGTCTTATTACTCGGTGGGTTGAGCTATCAAATGCAACAGTTCAAGAAGAACGGTCACTAAAGCAACAAATGCACTATCTAACCGGCATGATCTAGCAAACCGAGACTATTATCTCTGACTGCAACAAATTCATGCAGAGCCTAAATGTAATTTTAGCAGACATCTTTCAGATTGTAACCAACCGGTTACAGGTGATGATGTAGCATTTTTGTATTCTTTGATTATTTTTGACATCCTTTGTCATTGATGTCAGAGGGGGGGTAGTAAGGAGAAAAATAAGGAGTAGTATGGAGAAAATAAATGAGATCACTTTCTCAGGGGGAGCACACTTCTTTTTGGATAGCAATTTTGGATTTTCTCATGAGTGTTGCCATCAATGCCAAAGGGGGAGATTGTTGGCATTCTACACTTTAATGATAATAGTTGATGTTGTCATTGATGGCAACCAACTAGCAACAGGTTTTTACACATGCACCGACATCATAGACATCAGGTACCGGCAGGCACTTTCACTGGCATCCAGATTACACCAGAAATGAAGTATACCGGCACTCAAGCCGACATGGGATAAAGTTTTGCATATATGAATTGTATTGTAAATATAATTAATTATTTGTAAGCTGACTTGGTGTATTGCAATAGACTCATATATATGAGATCTCATAGGTCATTTTGTATGGTAGAAGATTATTGTATAAAGTGATATAGTGGACAACGAAAGGTTTTGGTTAAGGTATCTAACAGAGCTTAAACCGGTACTAAACTAGGCATTTGAGATTCTATTTTGAGCAATACAATGTATTGGATTTAATTATCCATTTTGTAGTTAGTGAGACTCTTTTGAGCAGTGCGCTCCAGGCAGTTGGCCTTCCTGCATGTGCAGGCCCCTATTGTAAGTAGTATTTATTCATATTGGCCAGTGAGTAAATATTGTGGGTCACAAATCCCACAAAGGTTTTTCCCACATCGGGTTTCCTCGTTAAAATATCTTGTGTTATGGTGTGCAATTATGATGTCTCTATTATTTCTCTTTACTACACTATTTATTGCTTATCAGTACATTGATTTGGGTTGCAAAGTTATAAATAAGTTTAAATATTCCACTAACTGGTTAGACACTGATTCACCACCCCCCCCTCTCAGTGTCTTTGGGATTATCATTGAATCTAACAGATTTGAGGTCTTGAAGCCTTCAGGATTGGGAGAAATTGAATTTTCTATCCCACTAGCCTGACAAAACCCTCAAAACTAGGGTTTGGATGCAAAAAGTGACACAAATCAACATCTCTCTATGGGATCGATCTGAAACCTAGGAGGATGTTGATTTGACATGTATACTAGATGTTCTTGTTGTTTTTGGAGACAAGAAGTGTCATTTGTCTTTCCTAAGATGATGCCCTTGGCTTGACATCGCTCATGTGGCAAGCCTGTGCAGTAGGAAAAGAGGGTGGAAACCTTGAACAATAGATTGAAGGATGGTCAAACTTGGTATGAGAAGGACCCTTGAAAAAGTGCAGACCCTTGGAAAGTTTTATCCTTTCATTCCTTTGTGACTGTTGAAGCTTTTGAGAGATTAAACCCCAATATCGACTAGAAGAGGCTAAATAGGGTCAGTAGGGTTTGACCATCTGTACTCAAAGCCCAGATGCAGAAGTTTGGAATCTTGTAGAATGCCCAAAAGGGTATTCGAATATCAAATTTATTCAGGGGGTTGTTCAGGTAGGTTGTAAGACAAATCAAGAAAAGTCCAAATGGAGGGTTAATTGCTTGTAGCCCTATTTCCTAGGTCCAAAAGGGGAAAAGATACAAAGGGATGGTAAACACCCATCTAAGGGATTAAGATTAGTGCAAATGCCATATAAAACATGTGTAAACACTCACATAGGTTAGATTCCACCTTTTGAGTAAAGATCATGTTGCTTGGGGGTTTGGGGTTGTTAGGTGTCCTTGGTTGAAGGGTTGGAACCTTAGGGGTAGGAGACTCCTTGTCAGTTGTGAGTTGTCCTGACTGAAGAGATCCTTGGGAAGGATCTAGGGAAAGATCTATAAACCTTGAGAAGGTTAAAGACATTGGTCCATTGGATGGTACCAACTGGAGACCCTTTTGCATAAAAACCAAGAAAGTGATATAACATCCCAAACCCTCTGCATCAGAAGGGGTCCTAGGAAGACTCAAGGGTCTAAAATAACCCTCATACTACACATAGAAGGTCTGGAACATCCAATTAATGATAGGGACATCAAACATAACAAATACATAGTCACTGCAAAAAGATGCATCAATAAATCTTTCTCCCATAGAGAAAAAACTGAGGTTTAGGGAGCCAAATTGGTCAAGAGAGAACAAGAACAGGTTGCAAACACTGAAGAGAGACTCAAGCAAGCTAGATAGGGTCAAATTGCAACTAATGCAAGAGGATTAATTGTGTATGCACATACACAGTGCAAGCATAGAGAATACCCAGCCATTCAACAAAGATAAGACACCAAAACAAGCTCAATCCAAAGGAGATTTTACAAACTACTCCAGGGAATAAACAAATTCAATTACAAACATGATCCAACACTTTCTTAGAAGAAAACTAAAACAAAGAGAATACACTTAAGCTTCCAGCAAATGTAATTTCTAGAAAAGAGAATCAATGAAATGCAAATCTCCCCAAAACCATACACTAGCAAATAGAAATCAAACTATTGCAAATCGTGAAATCATTTCCCTCTCAGACAATCTTTTCCAGACAATGCAAACAATCTTTTTGAAACTAAAAATGAAGAGTGTCGGCAAATGGAACCAACCTGAAAAAAGATGAAACAAGTTGAAAAATTGAAGGCACGGTCCAATTCCAGCAAAAATCTTCAACAATCTCAATCCCAAACCACATGCAAATCCTTCAATATTTAGATCTTCAAAGCTTCCAAAATTTTGCAACCCCTGTGAATGCACAGGAAACTCGATAAATACAAAATTTAAAACCAAAAACCATATTGCAAGCCGACCAATGAAAATAATACCAAAAACTATATTATTTACCTATCTTGTATAGTTTTGAGGCATATATTAATTCCTTAATATAATTTACCTACCAATTAAAATTCGACCAATCATATACAAGGGTAGGTAATATATATTTGTTTGCAATTACCAACAATATTATCTTTATAAAAAACACATTAAATAATGATTCATGACTTAATATAATCAATTAATAGATTAAAAGCATAAAGCCTTAGAAATAGGAATCCACTTAAAAATATAAAATCAAATCTCAAATAATAATAAATAAATTGATAATGTCAACAAATCAAAGATCAATAATAATTAATAATTAAATAAGGCTCAACAACAATAAATAAATAAATATTCACAATAAAACAATACAAATGAATAATAATTCCATAATGGATAAATCATAAAAAAATAAAATTAAAACAATTAAATCTCATCAATCATAATTAACCATCAATAAATAGATAATTGATTATTAGAAATACACCATGATTAAATCAATTAATCAATTAAATAAATCCTAATTGGATAAATAAAATCTCATAATAAAATCATGACCCCATAGTAATCAAATAAATACTTACAATCTAATAATTAAACAATCACACGCATCACATAAACATAGACTCTAATCCACTCACGCCATGGGAACAAACATAACACAAAACTCTTTCGTTGTGGCGCAACCGACAAGGTACACAGCTTAGACCTAGAGTGTGTAAGGGAAACTATGTCATCTCCAACAACTTGCCATTGGGATAAAGACATGCTCAGACTTATGGAGCCAGGTGGAGTCGATGTCTGGTACCTGCAACCCTGCATCAAAGACCAACACAACATATATGATACACATATATACAAACAGACAAGTGGTAGAGAATCGCGACAACATATTGCGCTCGCAATGAGTGATATGACATCGTCTCTACTCACGAAGACAGTCACACAATATGATAGCAAAACATCGCACATAATCATCATCATGAAGTAGGGTTAGTATCATCATCAGTCACATAATCCATGTAAACAATGATCATATGCAAATCCATGAGTCATATAAATCCATCCATCTAGGAGATACTATATATCAACATCCATAAGAATCATATGTCACATAATAAGTCTTGCATCATCAATCATAAAAGTCTCCAATCATAAAGAGTCATAATGGATACCATGAATCCACATAAAGTCCTAGTATCAAAGATACCATCCAAAATAGCAGAAGAGTCATAAACAACCACCCAAGTAATCACCATAAGTCTAAATAAGTCTATCAGTGCGCAAATCAAAATGCAAGTCTAGGAGGGACACTATATTGACTACCAACTAAAGCATAAAATCTTCAATTTATGCAATAGGATGTTGTATAAAAGGACAGAATCCTAATTTATTTTAGGAATCACAATCTATTATCAATATATAATTTGATTGCAAGAGCATTTAGGACATCAATTGCATTAGTATATAATCATAAAAACTTAAACTACAAAGATCAAGGTCAAAAAGTAAGCTCAAAATCGTAAATACATAATTAAAACTATAAATATAAATATTGAGGTCATATATGATATTGACTTATAAGAAAAAAAAAACATATTTCAATCCATCATCACATAAGAATCTTAAAACTAATTATAAACTCAAGACTATGTCAAATAACACTTACCATAATAAATCACCACTAATCACATCTAAAATAAATACCCTTATCCAGATATATCCATTTATATACATACTTTAATACTATTTTTAATTTTAACTAGATTGTGTTAATTGCTTTAACTTCATTAATTAACCTAAATAATTTAAAAGGATTATTTTAATTATTTCAATATTGTACCTTCCCCATTCTTAACCTACATATATTAGACTTTAACAAAGCTTTATCTAGAGGAGAATTCAGTTTCAATTAGGTTTCTCAACCTGCATATATTAGAGTTTAACAAATCTTTATCCAGAGGAGAATTCAGTTTCAATTTGGTTTCTCACTTGGTATCATGTCACTGCAAATGCTTCAGAATTTATGTTCACCTTTCATTTGTTTCCAAATTTAGTTTAGGTACGTTAGAAAAAAAACAAAAAACAGTGGACGGTCCCAACATGTGTGTACATTATAGCGATATATGTGAAGAAACAGAATCACTAAGTGATTTTTATTCAGTTTACTTGTCGTAACCGTCTTTGTAGGGGAATTTGGACAGTTTCAGTTTCATTGAGAGAGCTATGTACTTACCTACCTGGTCCCTCAAATATTTCAACACTCAATTTGCGCCACTTGAGGCAATACGACCACAAATTGGCTCTAAAGTCTAAACCATTACGCGTTGTGGTAGGGAGGAGGGCCCAAAACTTAGTGCTGTTCTTTTCGGACATGCTATTTTGGTGATGCAAGTTGGGTAGAAAACTTCTCCTTCTCCTTTTCATTTTCATTTTTTAAATCAAATATTTTGTGGATAACAATTTTTGGATAAGGACTGTTAAGAGATGGATAGTCATCTTTAAGACGTCCAAGCGACATTTAGATTGTCTTCAAGATGTTTTGTCATTTTCTATAATCTTGTCAATATAAAAAATCATTTTTTAAAATATAAAACTTAAAAAGGTTAGGGGTTCATAAGTATTCTTTTAATCAATCTTATGCTTAAAAATGTCACACTAACAACCATAAATAAAAAATCAAATTCATTTTGTCATTTTTCATATTGTGAAGAAAAAGATAGAAGGAAAACAATTGCGAGAAAGTAGAGAAAGACAATGAGAAGGCAAGAGCATATCAAAACTGCATCAATAACATAAAAGCGATAAAATTATGAAAAATCACATACACCTTAAGTTTTGTGTGGGTTCAAAGGCTTTGCCTTTTATGCAACAAGGAGTGTGCTAGGGGTGCTACCCCTAAAACGTGCAAGGGGTGTTGCCCCTCAACATCATTGGAGGTGCAACCCCCTACAAGGGCATTGGTCCTCAACCTTGCTCGCTACTTCATATAGTCAATCAAACAAATGTGTTTACTGCTTGATAATTGGAGAAGTCAATGGTTGTGCATAGTGCCTTGCGATTTCAAGATCGACATAGTCTTGAGTATCACTAAACTCCAACCGTTGTTGGGATGTTCTCAAAGAGGCTATACAAGTTAGTGAGGAGGAAACACAAGAGGGGTTAGATAGGGTTTAGATGAGATAATCCCTCATAATGGGGTGGGCTTAAACAACACATATTAAGCCCAAACTTTCTACATGAGTCAATGTTGTAGTTTTTTGTTCCCATTTCCCGTTCATCGCGTCACTGTCACAGTACAACCTGAGTTGGCCTAGTGGTGGAGAACTTGTGCTCTTAAAAGAGAGGTCACAAGTTCAAATCCCACAAGGGAGTAAGGTATGTACGCCTTGTTTGTAGTGCAATTAGGTACCTCCCTCAAGGAGTATGAGGTAGTCCCATATTGCTCTAACCCATATGTAAACCCATACATAGATGGCTGGCATCGTGGACTATAAAAGACCCTTTCCTTTTCCTTTTTTCGTATTGACAGCCTGGACTTTGTACTTTTCACCATCCATACATTAAGCACACAAAATTTGACTTTGACATTTCTTTTGTAGTATTCGTGAAGATAGCTCGTAAGTTTTGCGCAGTATTTTTTTGGGGTTGGTATTTTTAAAAATATATGTTAAAGTTTAAGGGTTATATTCTTAAATAAATAATTTATATAATAGTTAGAATGATTAAATAATGTAATGTAAATGGGTTGGATTATAAATAATTGATATATATTTTAAAGATCTTTATAAAAAATTGTTCATGTATAAAATTAATTATACTAATTATTCACATAATATATTATTTATGTTGTATCATGCATTGAATATAAAATATAGATCTATAAATATAGTATGTAATTTATTATAATAAGCGATATGAACAAATCTTATATAAATAGATTAAAAATGCATTTATTACACATCTTTGGTTATTATATTAGATATTGTTTTGTTTTTTTCAATAAAAGTGGAGAACCACTAATTTTATTAATTATAAATTTATACAATCATGGTTCAAAGAGCACCGGTAGGAAAGAACCAGGCAAAGAAAACCTTCAGTCTTGCTCATAAAAACCCCATTGGGAAAATAATATGACTGATTACATTGAAGAGGAGAAGTGAAATCTCCAAACCAGCCCAACCCATACCAATAAAGCCATATAAGCCAACACCGATACAAAAATGATACCCAGCCCCCCAAAAATTTGTGTACCAGATACAAAATCGCCTAAGAAGAGGCAAAGCAAACAAGCATCAAGAGTGCAAAAACCAATTACTAGGACCCTCTTCTGGAGGGGGCAGCATCACCTCAAACTAGGAAGCAGCCAAAGCTTGATTATCCAGAGAAACCACCTGCAGAGGCTCCACAATACTCGGAAGAGACATAACTGCCTTCATAGAATCAAGGAGGAAATGTAAACCTGAAAAAACATTTACAGCTGCAGCCAAAGTATCCGGAGAAACATGATCTAAAAAGGCTACAAGAGAAAACATCGTGTCATCATATATGTCAGAAATCAAACCACCTCTCAAGAGTGAAAGTAATTCACAATGTTAGGCATTAGATAATAATTCAGACTGAGATAAAAAACCACCATAAGGAAAATCACCAAGCTTAAAACGATAAAAAGACAGAGCACTATCCAAATTAGAAGCAAAATAAAAAGAGGGATGAAAGTATGCATCCAATAATGCTTGAACCAAATAAGAATCCATGAGCATATTCATACACACAGTAATAAAATGAGAAGCCACTTTAGCAAGGAAAATATTAGCATTTTCCTCCAACCACCGCATGCCCACCACCTTACGAATAGCAATAGAAAACTCCGAAGAATGAAATTTAAACAACCTGCCAAGCTTCTCATTGTCGAAGGCATGAGGATCCTGAAAATCACAATTCTTAATAGGCAAAGATATTTTGTAACTAGCAACATCCATCAAAAAACCGTAAGGGAAAACAAGACACAAAGCATAAGGTCGCGAGCATATAAAAGAGAAGAGAAGCATCATTAATAGATAAACTTGTTGCACAAGAAGTCATAAAATCACAAAAGTTTGACAGGAAATGATGCAAGATCATAAGAACACACAAGCCATATCCCAACCCCCATACCAACAAACACACACAAGCCGCCACACCTAAAGAAGGCAATCATTAATGAATGCCTAACAACAGAAAAATCATGCGAACATAGCAGTACGAGAGATGTGATAATAAAACTAGAGAAGATCCCCTCAAGCAATACGGTACCCCAAAGAACACATCAACCCAAAAGCTAAGAACCGGCCAGCACATCCCTTGTAATTATGAACAAGCATGCAAAATTGATGTGATCAAGTAGGCCAAAAAACAGGCCCCATACATCATCCCACCAAAATGCATACATATTAACAATTCCAAGCAAAATGCAAGGTCGAGGGAAAGCTGAAGAGTATGACCCAAAGGAAAAACTTAAGATTTCAAAGGCAAAGAAGGCAGACAACTCTCATCAATATCCTCCAAAGTTTGAATATTCTCATTTAAGGCCTTATTCGCCAAAAAATCTGCAACGAAATTGGCTTCCCTATAGAAATGAGAAATAGAATAAAAATTAAAGAACTTAAGCTGCAACAAAATTGGTCCAACCAATATTGTAAATGCCAAGAATAGCGAGCTCAATTAGTAACAACATAAAATACCACCATAGAATCTCCTTCAATCACAACATCTTTAAAATCCAATGAAATTAGCAAATCTAACCTAATAGAGAGAGCATGAATTTTTGCAACATTATTAGTCACATCTGGGATACACTGACACCTAGCTCTAATAACTTTGGAACTATCATCAGTAACCACCACCCCAATGGCAGACTTTCTCGGGTTGCCACAAGAGGCACCATCAAAATTTAACATACTTGGACCTAGGAGGTGGTAACCAAACTACCTCTTTTCTATTAATTGTAGAAATCATTTTCCTAGAAATAGCCCCCAGAGAAGGAAGTAAATGCAAAGCCGACCAATGCCTCATGATCCAGCTATCCCAAGAGGTGAAAGTATATCTATAACTCAGACCCTTATAAATAAAAGCCAAAGCAGATTCAGAAATGGATTTCTCAATGCAGAAAAGCACAACCGACAAGGAGGAAACCTTCTTCCTAAATATTCTATTGTTCTTCTCCAACCATATCTTCCAAATCAGAATAGAAGGGGCAATGACCCACAGAAAAGCATAAAAAGAAGATGAACATAAAGACGACCAACCCCTAAACTGAGACCGTAAATCCCCACATAATGCAGCAGACCAGTTTAATTTATCAAAAAGTGAGTACCAACATTCTAAAGCAAAAGGACAATGAAGAAAAAGGTGATCAACCGATTCCAAGGAACAACCACACAAAACACAAGGAAACACAACAATGATGCCAAGTCTATCCAATCTCATACCACTAAGGACTCTATCCTAAATAGCTAGCCACGCAAAAGCTCCTGCTTTTGGAAGATACGCAAAATGCCAAAAAAATCTAGAGGGCCATACTTCCCCCTACAATTAACAAATAAATATGTATACCCATCTTTAACTGAATACTCTCCAGACTTAGAATGAACCCAAATTAGCTCATCATCAGAATCAGAAAAGACAATTTGACGTTTATTAACTCCTCAACATATGCAGACTTGATCTCTTGATCAACAGGGAAAGAATCTATTGATTTCCATCTGGCAACTAGCACAAGACCAGATAAATCCAAATAAAAATAATCTGCCACAAAAATTCCCCAAGAAGACTTTAATTGAGACATGAGAATCGACCAATCTCTAAGACTAGTCAAAGCAGAAAAACCATTCCAAACCTCTTCCCAAAATTTAGCTTTTCTACCATTGTGCACAAGCCAAGATAAGCTAGGTAGGATAACAGATCTACATTTAGTCATAAAATTCAAAATTGCAGAACCTTTGGGAAGTGAGGAGGCTATAAAAATAGTCTCCTTGGGGCAATCTCCTAAATATTTAGCAAACAAAATTGAAGCCCACTTAGAAAAATGTTGTTTATATAATTTCCACACTAACTTAGCCCCTAAAGCCAAATTTTGCTTACCTAAATCTCTAACACCAGCACCTCCCTTGTCCTTTGAAGAACAAACCTTATCCCAAGCCAACAAAGGTATTTTAGCCCTATTACTCACATTATCATTCCACAAGAATGACCTCAGAACTGACTGCAAATTAATAACTACTTTTCTAGGAGCCTTTAAGACAGACATCAGATAAATAGGAACCGCATTCAAAATAGCCTTAATAAGCAATAACTTACCCGAGAAAGTAATCCACTTGTGAGTCCAAGAAAGAATCCTTGATGATATGGAAGAAGAGATTATTTCCCAAAAGTTATGTTTTTTAGAACCAGTATAAAAAGGAATCCCTAAATACTTGCAAGGAAAGTGACCAACAATAAATCTCCAATAGTTAACCAACCGCGACTAAACCAAGGGAGAAACATTAAGAAAAAAAACCTTAGATTTAGCACTATTCACCTTCTGACTAGAAAAAGTTGAATAATCTCTTATGATCTTACTAATAACTTTTGCCTTAGCCATAGTGGCATGACCAAACAATAAAGTATCATCAGCAAAAAGACAATGTCAGTGTCTAACAGCCATATTTGGAACACTAATTCCCTTCCAAAGGCCAGTCTCCCTTGCTGCCAAGATAGCTTTGCTAAAGGCTTCAGCTAATATGATAAACGGGAAAGGAGACAAAGGATCTCCTTGCCTAAGGCCTCTAGATGAGGCAAAAAAACCACACGGGGAACCATTCAAAATCACAGAAAACCTAGCAGTAGAAATACATGCATTAATCCACCTTACCCACTTTACCCCAAAACCAAACTTTTTAAGAACAGAAGATAGAGCCTGCTAGCTAACCCTGTCATAAGCTTTCATCATATCTAATTTAAGGATCATAGCAGGAAGAGAAAGATGAGAGATAGAATGCAAAACCTCATGTGCCACAATGGCCCCTTCTACAGTTTCCCTATCAGGGACAAAACCACCCTGCTCACCCGAAATAATCTTGGGGATAAGCTTAGCAAGCCTCATAGAGATTTCCTTAGTAACTATCTTATACAATGTATTACATAAAGCAATTGGGCGAACATCAACAAAAGACTTAGGATTCTTTGTCTTAGGGATGATGGAAATAAGAGTAGTGTTCATCTCTTTCAGAATAGACCTATTGCACCTAGCCTCCTCTAAGACAAGAAGAATCTCATCCCCAAGAAAAGGCCAACACTTTTGAAAGAACGGAGCAGTAAAACCATCGAGACCCGAGGCCTTATCAGGGGCCATAGAGAAAACAATCTCTTTCACCTCTTGACTGGAAAAATGAGCCATAAGCATTTTATATTAGATATTGTTGTTAGATCTAATACCACTAATATTTTTATATTTTTAATCATTATTTTTTAATATTTCTAAATTTTTAATCATTGTTAATGCTAATATAATCTTTCACTGAAAAATAGTGCTCATCTAAACCCTACTAGTATCATAACTATTTTATTTCTTTATCTATGTTAAATTGAGCTATTGTATTTTAAAATAAATTATTTATATCAAAAAATTTAAGATGATTAAATAATGCAATATAAATGTGTGAATTAAAAATAATTGGTATATATAATTATTTTATTATATTAACATATATTAATAGACTTTATATAAATAAGTTCAAATATATTTTATGTACAAAAAAAACATATTTTTTAAGTTTATATTAGTTTGATTAAATAATCTAAATTAAAAATTATTAATATTTTATCAATGAGTTAAATAATTTTATCCTTTGCATTTATTTTTCTAGAGTAGTTGTTATAATAATATGATTCATTAGTCTCAACTATCATTACCTACTATATTGTATTTGTTAACGCTACTTTTTTAATCAAAAACATATATTAATAGATTTTATATAAATAAGTTCAAATGCATTTTATGTACAAAAAATCATATTTTTCTGGTTTTTTTAATCAAAAACAAATTTTAATTGATTTTATATAAATAAGTTCAAATGCATTTTATGTACAGAAAAATCATATGTTTTAAGTTTATATTAATTTGATTAAATAATCTAAATTAAAAAATCTTTTATCAATGAGTTAAATAATTTTATCCTTTACATTTTTTTTCTAGAGTAGTTGTTATAATAATATGATTCATTAGTCTCAACTATCATTACCTACTATATTGTATTTGCATTTAATCATCACATTTGTTTAATAAGCTTATATTTGATGGACTTGTCTCTTACAAACATTAGTTTTCTTTTAAGGTTTATTAACATTATGCAGACTTGTACTGCTGGCACGGTGGATCCCTCTGCATCACTAAAGAATGTTTCCTCATCGGGGGCCTCCTGTAGTGTGCTTCCCTAATTCATCCTTTATAAAAGGTTATGTTAGATGCTTATGGACTTGTTTCTGTTCTTGATACTCCTTGCTTCTTGTTTTACTCTGTATGTTGGTATTCTCTTGATATTAGTGGATTCATTATGATTACGTTGATTACGTTGATTCTATGCTCTGAATTAATTATTGAAGTTAGGTCTATGATGAGCTTCATGATTATTCACTAATTAGGAAATGTGGCTCACGTTTATTTCTTATGATGATTGATTGTGTGCTAACCCTAATTTGGTGTCTACGTTAGATGTGAATGGTGTTGATGTTATTTACTATGCTATGTCTTTTCTATGATGTCCAATGTGGATGTGAAAGGGACGATGTCACATCACTCATATTTGAGTGGGGTGTGACATTGTGATTCTCTTTCACCTGCTTATGTATCTTAAGTTTATGTATATGTTGTGTATAGACATTTGGTGTTATGCAGGATGTAGGTATCAAACATCGACTACACCTAGTCTCACAGGTCTGAGCATGCCTTTAATCCCAACAACAGTTGATCGGAGGTGGCATAAAACCTTACCACATTCTAAACCTAGTTGGTGTCTCGTCAGTTTTAGTGTTTAAGTCTTAGTTGTCTTGTTGGGTTCTATGTGGTCTAAGTTTGATGTATTTTACCTAATTTTTAATTGTTGTTTTAAAGTTGTGGTGATTAATAAATATATTAAATTATTATGTATAGCCTCATGTGTGAGTAATTAATTATTCATGTGGGAATATTGTAAATTGCATATTATTGTATTAATATTATTTTGTGGGTTATAATATTTAGCATTCATAATTATGTGTGAAAAATTATTTATTTATTATCTATTGTGGGAGAAAATATTTGGTAATTGATTTTAAATTATATTATCTGAGCATTTATGTTTATTTATGAATTTAATTGTTTTTTAATAATTGTTGGATATTTTGGAGTTGGATATTGGTAATTATTATTTATTTTTCTTTTCTTCATGTGGATGTGGAGTGATTTTTGTGTTTTGCATGGGAAGTTGCCAATTGAATTCTCATGCAAGAGGAAAAAAGATGTTTTTGGGGTTTTGTGTTTAATGGCTGGAGAAATTTGGAGAGTTTTGGATTTTGGGTTTTTCGAGAAGAGTTTTGATCTTGGATTTTGATGAAGTTTTTTGTCCATGTTTGGATAATTGTGAATTGCTTCTCGAATTCTACATTGTTGTTGTGTTTGTGATGGAGAAAGTTGATTGTTTTGTTGTGGATTGTTCTTCGTGTGAGGTCTGTGTGTATGGAGACATCCTTCCTCTCTATTCCTTTCCCATTATTCTTTTTACCAAGTTGGTGGCGTTCTGATCTCCTTTTTATTTGTGTACTTTTCTTTCAAAAGAGAAAAGATTCATTGCAAAGTGTTTGCATGTTGCCTTTTGAAGTTCAAGAAAGATTTTGGTTTTCGTTATGATTTATTTGATATAAAGATGTTTTTATTTTGCTTGAGCTTCTTAATGTATGTACTTTTGTGGATCTAGTTTTGATCCTAGAGTTTTTCAATACTATTTTTTAGTAGAAAATACCCTTGTTTCTTTTGGGTGCGAACTGGAGTTTGTGTTTAGAGTCATTTCAAAGTTTGTTTGTAGGTATAAGTCATTTTTTGTGTCGAATTTCGCTCTCTATTTCATATGTGCTAAAAGAAGTTTTATATGTGTTATAGTAATTATTGTATGCATCATTTTGTGTCCTAAATGCGCTAGACTATTTTGTAAATGTGCAAATATGTGTTACATATGCACTAAAAGAATATGTGAATGCACAAAAAGAATTTGTAAACGCATTGTAAGAAGTGTCCAATGCACCAAAAGAGATTAAAAAAGGCGTTGTTTCTCTATTTTTCCATTTTTGGTTTACTTTCAAAGTCTATATTGGTTTGGGTCTGATCAAAGGCTTATTTTAGGGTTTGTGATTTGTTGTGGCAATTTTCCAGAGGCTAATTTAATTGCTTATAAGAAATTTTATGTGATATTTCCTTCCTTCTTATGTATTTGATCATTTTGGTGTATTGGTTGGGTAACTTGATGTTGCATGAGATCTATTTGATGAGAAAAATGTTATGATCAGATTTTTTAATGTGGATCAGATTTTGTTATGGATCCAATGCATAAATTTTCATGTGGAATTATGAGATCCTTCCTTATGGACATGGTTGTGATGATTCGTTATGCAATCTATGGATGTTATGATATTGTTGTGGTTCTCTTGTTGTACCCTAGGTTTTTGGATCATATTAGGGGGAGTGGCTCTCAAGTGGATGTCAGGGTCCATAAATGGCTACCACGAAACCTCATTGAGAGTTGGTTAATCAAGTGATAACATTAATATGACTAATTAGGTTGGGTTTTACACAATTAATAAGATAATTGTTGGTGCCCCAAACATGCCTCGTGTGCTCGTATAGATAGAGGATGGGATCTCATGGCCTAGAGTGTTCATTTAGACTCAAGATGAGATTGGGAAGGCCTGAATGGCAAATCAACTTCCTTGCCTTCATGGAAGGATTTTTCGGTTTCACATGTGCATTAAATGGGCACCAAGGTATGGCATTTGGAGAAGGTCAAACTACCAAGAAAACTCATGTTGATGGCATGTGATGACACTCTTCCCTATGTGTTTCCTAGGACCTTAACCTTTGTTTTGGGCAAAAGCCTCTAGTGAGTTTGTGTCTTATGTTGAGCCTATGTTTTATATTGTTTAGACTTCCATTTTGTTTCATCTTTGTGATTATTTGTATTCCCTTGGATATTTAGGTGTAGACCTAGGTCAAGTGTGTGTGTGTGGGGCCTTATGTCATTTTCTGGAGCACAAGGGGGTGGACTTTTTTTGTTCCACATGGTCAAGTGGTTGATTCCTTATTCCATTGGGATTCCTTGTTGGATGTTTGTGTGCATGATGGATGTTACTTCTTTTCTTCAGTTCTAGTGCTTTGGATTTATGATGCGAATGTAATCTCTATTATATGAAAAGATTCATCTATGCCCTTGTATTTGTATATCATTCATGTGATTAGGGTATCATGACATTCTATTTGTAATGGTTGACTTATATATGTAATGTATTCCATGTATGAGAGTTATTATGTAATGCAATGATGTTTCCATATGTTCATTCTATATGGAATTGGTGATGGCTATATTATAGGAATGGATAGATTATATCATGTTGAATGTGTATTAGCTTAGAAGTGGTAGATAAGTTATATCTCATGATTATAATTCTATAGTTTAGATGGTACTTTTCCTATATTGTGTGTAATAGTTTAAATAGGGAAATAACTCATGTATCTTTTTGTTGATGTTTTATTATTAATGATGTTAAGAACCTTAGAGGATATTAGTTAGATGTTAGAGTTTATTTTTGTTGTGCATTGGTGTTATGTAATCATGTAAGTTTAAATGTATGTAATTCCTCAAAGAATAATGTGAAGTTGTATCTTTAATTTTTTCTTGTGCACTTAAGATGGTGTGATCCTTTTAGTTAAATGTATCATTACTTCTTTCCTTTTTCAAAAAAAAAATTATCTCTAAGTTGTTCGTTTAGGCTATTAGCTAGATTAGTTCTCTAGGGTTTTCTTGGTGGGTATTACATCTAGTATCAGATCCCATGTTGCAAACACAAGGATCTCTGGTTAAGGTTGTTGCCCTTAGTCTTGTGTGGTGTGTTATAGTGTTCTTTTCATGTGCTTGTCCTTTGGGATTTATGTTTGGGAGAGGTCATTAGGACCTTAGAGATTTTAGATGTTTATGCTTTGTGCTCTCTCTCTCTCTCTCTCTCTCTCTCTAAAAATCATAATTGTGTGCAATATGTGTATTCATTTCTTGTAATAGTTATATGATGTTATGTGGCCTTTGTTTGCTTTGTAACTTCTAGTGCTTATTCAAATATTAAAGGTTGTTTTAGGTATACAAAGGACTATGTTATAGACTAGGAGGAAATTGAGTGCATTCTCTTATTGATGCTATGTTTATAGGATTAGCTTATTATGTTGGAATAATATTGTGCTTTTCTTATGAATAGTAAGATGAGGTGTTTGTGCTCTACATATGAATATGACAGTATAGATCATGATGTGTATGTGATGAATTTCCATGGAATACAAATTTATGTAGTAGTTGAATGATATCTTTTATTTCCCTTATTCTCACATCTTGATATGAAATATAAGAATGTTAATCAATGGTGTATTTGTACCGAATAGAACTAATGAGTGTGCATTTATACGATCATGTATGTAAGAAAAGGATTATTTGAATAAATCCCACCTTTGAGTAAGGATTCAAGACTTCTAGTTGCATTTGTAATGTTAGGAGACCTCATGAAAGGTTAGATTTTCATGTCTTAGAGTATGTAGTAAGTAGCTACATTGTGCAATAAATATGATATGTCTAAAAAAATTAATCATCCATGTATGATCTTGCATGCATATATTGATTCATTGATGACGTTTTCTTTCCCTTTTCCTTCTTTTTGGATATAGGATTCATAATACTGGGGAGTTTATTTGATATCAAATAGAAGTATTGAATGCTTATTGATGAATATTCTTTTGCGTGAATTAAAAGAAAAGTTTGGTTAGAATAAACTATGTATTGAAGGTCTAAAATTCATGTATTGCATCTATGACCCCATTTTTAAAAAAAACTAGATAATTTAGATAGAACATATTTTGCATGAATAATATAGGAAGTCTTATGAAATATTAGATTAATAGATTATATTGTAGAAAATGAGTTGAATAAGGTAAAGTTGGTGCATTGCATGTATAGTGTGTATAGAAAATTTGAAATCAATCTTCTATGTCTCTATTTGATTTGGAAAGATAAAATTATTTAGCTTCATGAAAGATTTACATGGTTTTGATGAAATGTTCAATTTGATCAAATGAATAGGTTAAGAAATGTTGTTATCTCCTTACCATATTTGAATTTCAAGAATGTGTTTGCTCAATGAATTTTAGTAGGATGGATTAATGATGAATTGAATGAGGCAATAACATGTGAATAATTGACAATTTTCCTTGAGTTGCTAAAAACATTAAGTTTCTAAATGATATGTAAATGAAAATAAAATTGTTACAAGTAAGGCCGTGATATTTAGTTCCATGCCAAAATAGACAAATTGGCTGGTTAGTGATATGTTAGGAAAAATATCATAGATGATAGGAGTAGATGTAATTAAAAATTAATATTAAATTTTTCTTATCAATAAGTAATGAGATGCATCCCTAAAAAGTAGTGATGTTATGTTATGTGTAAGCATTTAAATGACTAAATTTTCTTATGACATTATGAAGGGTATTCTAATCACCTACATGCTATTTATTGTGCATTGTGAGCAATGGTGTATGTTGTAGTATATTATCATGTGATTAATTGAGATTTTGATATCTATTTCTATTTCAATCATAATTGGTGAATGTCATTACCATGTGATGGGATAGCTTAAATGAATATTGGTTATGTATTGAGTGTATTCCTTGTGTGTGTATGAGATAAAATATCTCTCCCTTGCACATGTCTTCTTACGTAAAGAGTAATTGCCCAAATCCTCATGTGTAAGGAAAAAGATTGCATTGCATTAAAGGTGGTAAGGGTTGCAAGTAAGTAGGAACCATGATTGTTATATTAGTATATAAATTTTCTTAAGAAAGATATATATAAATAACTCAATGGTCTAATGTAGGGTGGAAAATGGTTCCTACTTTCTTGGATGTGTTGGTTGATTTGCCTTGAGTTATTTGTGATTTGTATTTAGTGTCGTGCTTTAACATTGGACTTGATAATCTTTCCATTTGGGCTTTCTTTTTTTATGTTTATGGTGGTCATTCTGAATGTTGAGTATTGTGGGCCTTTGTTTCATGTTAAGTGTTGTTTCTATCATGTTCATTTCGAACCTCTGATAGTGAGTCTAAGGAAGGACACCACGGAGAAGTGCACTATCCATGGTGGACAATTAGATAATACTAATGTTGGTTGAGGTAATGAAATATGTTCCCAAGATGAAATGCATTTGTAACTTTCTAAATTATTTGAAATATTAGAGAGAAGAATGTTTGGATTAAAGAAGTTTGTATGCTATGCAGTAGTTAGAGGTTAATAAACTAGATATTCCCTATCTTCAATGAGTACTTATGTATGTTTCATGCATAACTATTTAATAGGGATGGCTACGAATAATTTACTAAGTGAAGAGTGCATTGAGTGCTTGTAACATGTAGTGAGATTCACTCCTCTTTGGTTAAGATTGTGTTGTGCTTCACACTTAGTGTTTTTGGTGTAGAGATTGAGATGTTTTATACGCCATGAATCTTGTTTTCTATTATGAGTATGGAATATGGATTTTGGATATTGTATGATATCTTAATCATATTTGACTTTAAAAAAACTTATTCCGAGAAATATTCCACTCATATAGATCCATGACATGACTTCTTCAGGAAAACAAGGGAGCGTGTATGTGTAAAATGTATATATGTCTTCCTTAATGTGTATATATGGATGTTAAAGAAGTGTTGTCAAGTTTGAAAGTGCGAGTTACTGTGATTAGTGTTTTATGGATACTAACTTGGTGATGAATTTTATAATTTTATCTTGCAAAAAATATTGCTAAATGATGGCCTCTTGAAGAGATTTGAGTGAAATAGTGTGCTTATTGTAGTTAGTAAAAAGTGAAGTATCTTGTTTTATCCCTTAAATAGTGCATTAATTTGAATAACTAAAGAAAGTAAAGGAAAAAATTTGTTGTTGTTATCTTACTTTGAGTTAGGAAAATGATTGGACTAAGATTTTTTATTGGTTGATGAATCCTATAATGAGAAGATTAGGTGTGTTGTTCGTAATTGTCCTTAAGGAAAGGTATAATTCGGTAACATTCAAATAAAGTTTCAAGACTAATGTGTGCATGTTTTTTATCTTATCCTTGCGACTTCTAGGAGTAAGTCAAGTCTTAGGGGGGATGATGTAGTCCTCTTCCTTGATTCATCCTTTATGAAGTGTTATGTTAGATGGTTATGGACTTGTTTGTGCTCTTGATACTTTTTGCTTCTTGTTTCACTTTGTATATTGGTATTCTCTAGATATTAGTGGATTCATTATGATTACTATAATGATTTTGATTATATGCTCTGGATTAATTATTGAAGTTAGTTCTATGATTAGCTTCGTGATTATTCACTAATTAGGAGATTCAGCTCATATTTATTTCTTATGATGATTAATCTTGTGCTAACCCTAATTTGGTGTCTACGTTAGATGTGAATGATGTTGATGTTATTTATTGTGTTATGTCTCTGCTATGATGTCTTACTATTGTGGATGTGAAAGGGATGATGTCACATCACTCATATTTGAGTGGGGTGTGATTTTGTGATTCTCTTTCACCTACTTATGTATCTTATGTTTATGTATATGTTGTGTATAGGTGTTTGGTGTTATGCAGAATGTAGGTATTAGGCATCGACTTCACCTGGTCTCGTAGTTTTGAGTGTGCCTTTAATCCCAATGGCAATTTATTAGAGGTGACATAAGGCCTTACCACATTCAAAACCTAATCGATGTCTCATCAATTTTAGTGTTTAAGTCTTAGTCATCTAGTTGGGTTCTATGTGATCTAAGTTTGATGTATTTTATTTAATTTTTAATTGTTGATATGATGTTATGGTGATTAATAAATATATTATTATGCATAGCCTCATGTGTGAGTAGTTAATTATTCATGTGGGAATATTGTCGGTCTCATATTATTGTATTAATATTATTTTGTGGGTTATAATATTTAGTATTTATAATTATGCATGGGAAATTATTTATTTTATGTATTGTGGGAGACATTATTTGGTAATTGAGTTTAAATTATATTATTTGAGTATTTATGTTTATCTATGAATTCACTTTTTTTTTTATAATTGTTGGATATTTTGGAGTTGGAAATTGGTAATTATTATTTTTTTTTCTTTTTTTTGTGTGGATGTGGGGTGATTTTTGTGTTTTGCGTGGGAAGTTTCCAATTGAATTCTCATGCAAGAGAAAAAAGATGTTTTTGGGGTTTTGTGTTGAATGGTTGGAGAAATTTGGAGACTTTTGTCTTTTGGGCTTTTCAAGAAGAGTTTTGATCTTGGATTTTGATAAAGTTTTATGTGCATTATTGGGGTAATTGTGAATTGATTCTTGAATTCTTCAGTGTTGTTGTGTTTGTGATGGAGGAAGTTGATTGTTTTGTTGTGGATTGTTCTTCTTGCGAGGTTTGTGCATGTGAAGACATCCTTCCTCTCTAATCCTTGTCCATTATTATTTTTACCAAGCTGGCAGCATTTTGATCTCCTTTTTATTTTTATACTTTTCTTTCAAAAGAGAAAAGATTATTTGCGATGTTTGCATGTTGCTCTTTGAAGTTCAAGAAAGATTTGGGTTTTCATTATGATTTCTTTGATATAAAGATGTTTTTGTTTTGCTTGAGTTGCTTAATGTATGTATTTATGTGGATTTAGTTTTGCTCGTAGAGTTTGTTAATATTATTTTTGAGTTGAAAATACCCTTGTTTCTTTTGGGTGTGACCTGGAGTGTGTCTGGAGCCGTTCCAAATTTTGTTTGTGGGTATAAGTCATTTATGTGTCAAATTTTGCTCTATGTTTCATATACGCTATAACAGAAAATAAATGTGCTAAAAGAAGTCTTATATGCACTACAGTAATTAGTGTATGCGCAATTCTATGTCCTAAATGCACTAGACTGTTTTGTAAATACGCAAATATGTGTTACATATTGTAAGGTAAAAAAAAATAGGGTTTCCATCATTAGAGGGAGAAAACCACTAAATTATTCACTAAAGGACTATACATTCAAAAGAGGAAGGGAATCCACTAGATTCAATCACAAATCAGATAAGAACTGAATACTAAATGGATTGAATTAATTTTTTATTTCCTCTTTTGTAATTTGAAATGCTGAAATAAGGTAAACCGCTGAAAAATGAAGGTAAAATTGAGGAAACAGTAAGCTACAAACGTAGGATTTTTGCAAGTGCCTAGATCTGAGCAATATATGCAAATTCAGATCTGATCCTCGAAAAAGCTCCTAAAATGTCGGGACTGTGGTGGTGGTTACCCTGGTCCTCTTACTTTTTTGCACACCAAAAAGGGTTGATTCGTCTCTACAAATAATGCCTATTATGAAGATTACAACTTTGTACCTATTTCTTGCATACAAAAAGAAGGGGAAAAGGGTTGGGAATAGGGGCTTGCCTTAGGTCAAACCCTTGTTTTGAAATTAACCATGAAATTGAAATAAATATAATTGAAATGACTATAATGAAAGATTCTCCTTTTGAGGGAGATGTTGAATTATGACTGAAAATTGAACCTTGTGAAGTTTTGCTTGCCTCCACATGGAATTAGGGTTTATGAAGTCTGCAACAAAGTAGGATGAATAATGTCATTTTCAATGCTTGAATCTTGACTTTATTGTTGCTCCAAGGCTTGAAGGAAGACTGACTAATGCTCAATTTCTCTTTAATGCTTGATTGCTTGATCTTGTGCATTCTTTTTATAATTGATGGATGTCAAGTGAGAGGGGAAAACCTCTTTATATACCTGCCCGTCAGGAAAATTCACTAATTTTCTAATATGAGCCGACACGGAGAGGGGAATCCCGCTCAATTTTGAAATGCCAAAAAGGGCTAAAAGGGGGCCCAATTTAGGGAGGACCATGGCGTGGCGTCATGGTCCCAGTGAGGATCAAGGCGCCATGCCCTGGTCCTACCCTATTTTGGGTTAGGATTAAGGTGCCCAAGGGGGGGGGGGAAACAAGTTTTATGACATTTATGAGGGGTGTGAGCATAATCAGGTCTTTGATTAGGCCAAGGGGTGCAAACACTAAGGTGAAGACCCAAATGCAGTCAAAATTGAAAAGAGGTGCAATTTTAGGACGCCACATTTAGCCCCCACTTTAGCGGGAGTACGAAATCAATCATACTCTCAATATAATACAAAGGGTTCACATTGAAAAAATTTCACCGAGTTGTCAAGGAGGCAAGATACACCAAGCCCCCAGTGGAATTTAGGATCTCACATCTTCAATAATAGGATAAAAGGGACATCATGAGAGAAAGAGAAAGAGAGAACCATGAATACCAACTAGTAAGGTTCCTTACCATGAGACATGAAAAGAAAAATACTAAAAAATTACAAAGAAAAAGAAAAAGTTTGCTAAGTAACTTAAGTATCAAGATATTCAAGAGAGAGAATCATTGAGCAGAGTTCATGCCCCCACGTTAAAGTGATTATGTATGTATTATCAGGAGAAATTGCTTTAAGGTAGGATACACCCAAAAATACAAGCATGTTATCACAATAATAAACCCCCAAGAGAGGAAGAAATCAAAGGATAATGATCACAAAACACAAAACACGAGGTGGTTTCACCTAACTCTAGAGTCAGTATTCTTTTTATGTTAAATAATGTATATCATGTGTATATATATGCATATAATCGTCCTCATCCCCCAAAGAAATGAAACCACCATGGAAGGACACATGTGTCTTTTTTTTTATGAATAGGCATTTCCATTAAAATAAGTATAAGAGAGTACACTATTCACAAAAAAAAAGTGGGAGGAAAGATTCATTCCCCAAGAGTCACACAGGCATAACCTAGAAACAACCAAAAAACATGGGCCTAGCTTGAAAAGATAGAAACATCCAAAAAATCATAAGCGACTAAAGCAGTAGTAGCAGAAGAAAGAGGCGGATCCATGTCATCTTTTTTACACCACACATCAGTGGGGTCAGGGGGTGGGTCAAGAAGAGACCACCCATCCTCAACATCCTCTTCTTTATCATCTTTATCTTCTCTCGCTAGAGAAATTATGAGAGTAAGCCAGGGACACCCTTTAGAATAATTGGGCCAATCAGAAGTCAGCCAACCAGAACCACCAGGAGTTGAAGAAGCACCACCACCTGTAGGCCACCCAGAGGTAGAGCAGCAATGCAAAAATTCTTTCCCTCCACCAGAGTGGCGGCGAGGAGCCTGAGAGCGAGGGAGAGACTAAAAGAGATCTCAATGCATTGCATCATCCTCAAGTAGACAACACTAGAGACAACAGCTAGAATAATTGAGAGACAAACAAAAGGTCAGAAACAAACAAGAGAGGAGAGAGAGTCAATGGTGCTAATGAAGTTAATCAAGCATGGCATTCGCCCCTTGATCTTTCTCATCATTATTTTAGGAAGGTGGACAACACGCAAGAGGAGAGACATTGAGCATAGTAGATGGAGCCATCACAAGTTCCAAACAAGGAGCATGCTCTAATGATGAGTCACTTTGTCTGTTACTAGGAGCTAGGATTAATGCTTTTGAAAATTATTTAGATAAATAATTGTCAATATCAACATATTTATATTCATCATCTGAAATATTAAGATCAACATTTTCATCATTAACAATATTCTCACCTATTTCTTCATCAAGATTAACAAAAATGGGAGCTCTAATAGGAATAGAACTTGAACCATCATTTGTCTTGAGCATTTTGCGTCTTAGAGAATTAGGTTGAACCTCTTGGGTAGGATAAGGTTGAGGAAATATTATTATATCAACATTTGGTGTCTTGGGAGAAGAAATGGTTTGGGAAGGAAGTTCAAGAGCTCTACCATGATGTCTCCGTCAGCGATCTCTCGCACAATGGTGTCGTTTAGTTTTAGTTGAAGATTGTGAAGGTTTAGGTTCATCAAGTGTAGGCTTACTTTTGTCTTTGAAGGAAGGATGCATAGGGGAAGGTGTTTTAGGTTGAACAATAGGAGAGGCCAGTCGCTTCCCTTTGTAAGATGTAGGAGGCATTACTGCACCATGTAGAGGAGGAATAGGAGGTGTGGGAAGGAGACTAGGTCCTTCATGAGGAGGAGGAATAGGTCTATCCTTAGGAGAAATGTATTTATCCTTAGAAGGAGGAATATATTGACGCTTAGGGGGAAGAGCCTTTCTATCCTTGGGAGGAAGAATGGACTAATCCGTAGGAGAAGGAATAGATTTATCCTTAGGAGAAAGAATATCCCTATCATTAGGAGGAAGGATAGTCTTATCCATCAGAAGAGGCATATGATCATCAAGAGGAGGACTTAGTGTTGGATTTCTAGGTTTACTCAAGGATAAAATAATCTCATTTTTTCTATTTTTGACATGATTTAAAAACAACATCACTTTTGGGTTGAAGAGGTTGGAATTGTTCAGACCAAAAATAATCAAGACAAATATATTCATGCCTCACTATAGGCTTGTATATGATATGATTAATATTTATGATTCTATCATCACGAGGAAATTTCAAACACTTGTGAACAGTAAAAGTGATTGTTTTCATGGAAGAGAGCCAAGGATGTCCCAACTTCACACAAATTTGATCAAATGTAGGAATGATAGTAAAAGCAGCATCTAAGCATTTAGTGCCAACATCAATAGGAAGTGTGATAGAACCAATAGCAGGACGAGAGAAGCCATCAAAAACTCTAACTATCACATCAGTTTCCTCATATATCACTTGATGGAATTGCAAAGTATAAAGAAATTCTTCAATTATCACATTAACCATACAAGTTGGATCAATGAGCACTCCTCGAGAAGGTATGCCTTTGATTTTTGCACTGATGTAAAGTGGGCTATTGGGTGCTTCAATAGTCTCGCTAGGATCAAATGTATTGCATAGGTCCTTAGGAGGTTCTGTTTGATCTATAAGATTCACCACATTATTAGACTCAAGGCCAAGGT
Source organism: Cryptomeria japonica (assembly GCF_030272615.1). Lineage (NCBI taxonomy): Eukaryota > Viridiplantae > Streptophyta > Pinopsida > Cupressales > Cupressaceae > Cryptomeria > Cryptomeria japonica. Next base: position 485,045,545 of record NC_081414.1, read on the forward strand.
CATCGAGAGAGAAGGCAAGACGATCAGTCTCAATCACATTAGTGGAATGGGAAGGAAAGGATCAGTGAAAATTTTAAGGTTTTGATTAGGAAGAGCTATGGATTTTTTTCCTTTATCATTCACACCAGCCATAGATATGGTATTGTTATCAATCAAATCTTGAATCTTTCTTCTAAAGGAATAACACTTTTTCAATGCCATGACCGAGTTGACGATGGTATTGGAAAAAGTCTTTGCAATCATAATAATGTGGCAAAGGCTTATTTGTATCAATTGGTTTAATAGGAGAAAGTTTCAACACATTCATTTGTAACAATTGAGACATAATACTTGCAAAGATTCATTAAGAGGAGTGAATTATTTTCTAAAGTATTTGGACAAAGGAGGCAAACCTATTGCGACTGCTACTTGAGTGTCATTTTTGTCATTGAATGTGATGAATCTCTTATTCAGTTATAACTTCATAAAAGGTTGTTGAGCTCTTTCGCATTTATCATTCGAAGCCATTGAAGTGGATTGTTTCAATTGACTCATGGTAAGTTGATAATTGTAAAGTACTAAGTACAACTGTGTAAAGGAAGTTTACTTAGAAAAGAGAAGTTTGTCCCTAATATCTCTTTGCAAATTAGAAATGAATATTCTTTGAATATCTTGATCCGAAACGGGAAAAGGAATTTGACAATATAAATGTTTATATCTACAAATAAAATCAGTTACTTTTTCTTTAACAACTTTCTTACAATGCATCAAATTAGTCAAAGTGATTTTAGGACTGATATTATTATGAAATTGTTGAATGAAAGCATTAGCCAGATGTTGAAAAGAAGTAATAGAATAAGGAAGAAAAGAGAAATACCATTTCAAAGCTTTATCCCTTAGTGTTCTAGCAAACAATTTAGCCAACAATCTTTAGTCATGAGCAAAGTCACTACACAAAGTTTTGGAATGCTTTAACATGAGTCAAGGGATCACCTTTTCCATTATAAAGCTCCAACCAAGGGACTTCCACATGTTTAGGAGGGATAGCACAAACAATTTCATTGGATAATGGGATTGCTACATCAAATGTGAGCACATTATACGTAGATTGATTGGGTAACAAATGGAAGACTCACTTGTGGAGGGATGAAAGAATTATGATTAGAGGAGTTTCCCCCTTGACTAAAACTTGTAGGTATGACATTTTGTGTAGAGGTAGCCATGATGTTGGAGGTAAAAGTGGGAACACGAGCCATAGGGGTAGTCAAGGGAATGGAGTGATTACCTTGACTAGGAGGTTGTGTGTAACCAAGGACTTCAACACAACTCTTCATAGGCATAATATTAGTATCAACAATATAAGAAATATCACGCAAGACATCAACACCAAGTTTATCACTTAGAACCATTCTTTTCAATCCCTCAATCAATGGGAGAGCTTCACTTTCTAGGTATTGTTAACTTCATTGTTGAAGATTTTTAAATTAGTTGTCAATCTTCTCCAATTGGTCAACGGAAACCCTAGTTAGTGATTCATCCACATCATAAGAAATATGAAAAGAATGAGGATAAACGGGGACATTTGTAGAATTGGAAGAACCTCCAACATCCTCATGGAACAAGTTATCCAAATTGGGCTCCATCTCCTCGGTAATTAAATTTTGGGAAGCCTTAATTCTACAACTTCTTCTCACGGGAATATTATAGGTTGGACTACTAGTAGTAAAACTCATGCACTAAGGGAGTGAAATTTGAAATTGAAAATTTGAGATTTGAAATTTGAAATTTGCAAAGTAATTGAATAATGCAAAATTTTAGAAAAAATGATTATTCAATTAAATAAGAAAATTGATTGAAAAGATAAAGAATAATTGTAAAATATCATGCAAACCCCTAGGAAATTGAAATTTAAGATTAGGGCTTTGCTAAGATAACCTCTTAATTTAAATTTAAAATTTAAATTAAGGCTAAAAATAACCTCTTAATTTTAAAATTTTAAATTTTAAATGATCTAAAGGAATTTAAAATTAGGGCCTAGTAAAAAGAACCTCTTAATTTTAGAATTTCAATGTAATGTTGAAATTTGGGAATTGAAATAACCAATTTAAATCTAAAAATTACGGCTCTTTTAATTAACCACTTAATTTTAAAATTTAAATTTAAAATTAGGGCCTTGTAAAAAGAACCTCTTAATTTTAAATTTAAAAATAGATCTAAGATTGAAATTGAAATGATGAATTCAAAATTGGGAAATGCACAAGGTTAATTTAAATTTAAAAATTAGGGCTTTTTTAATCAGCCACTTAATTTTAAAATTTAAATTTGAAATTTGAAATTTGATCCAAGATTGGAAATTTGAATTTGAAGTAACTCTAAAATAATAAATTTAAAATTTAAACAACCCACAAGCTCAATTTTAAAAAATTTAAAAATTAGGGTTTTTGCAATTAACCACTTAATTTTAAATTTGCAAATGAAAAATGAAAAATTGAACTTTGAAATTGAAAAATACTCAAATTTGAAACAATTAATCCAAATTATGCAATTCACAGGCTCAATTTTGAAACTAAAAATTAGAGTTTTAGTGAAATTAACCTGTAATTTTTTTAAATTTGCAAGGAAATCAAACTTGTAAATGAAAATTTGAATTTTAAATTGCATAAACAATCATATCTGAGAACATAAATCAGAAATAAGGGTGTAAGGAGTCGGTTTCACCAAAATGTAAGGTGGAAAAATTTAGGGTTTCCACCATTAGAGGGAGAAAACCACTAAATTCTTCACTTAGGGACCATTACATTCAAAAGAGGAAGGGAGTCCATTAGATTCAATCATAAATCAGATAAGGACTGAATACTAAATGAATTGAATTAATGTAAAACTAAGGAAACAGTAAGCTACAAACTGAGGAAACAAGGTAAAATTGAGGAAACAGTAAGCTACAAACACGAGATTTTCGCATGCACCTGGATCTAAGTGGTATATGCATATTTGAATCTGATCCTTGAAAAAGCTCTCAAAATGTCAAGATTGTGGTGGTGGTCACCCTGGTCCTCCTACTTTTTTGCACATCGAAAAGGGTTGATTCATCTCTACAAATAATGCCTATTCTGAATATTACAACCTCGTACCTATTTCCTGCACACAGAAAGAAGGGGAAAAAGGTTGGAAATAGGGGCTTGCCTTAGATCAAACCCCTTTTTTGGAATTAACCATGAAATTGAAATAAATTTAATTGAAATGACTATAATGAAAGATTCTCCTTTTGAGGGAGATGTTGAGTTATGACTGAAAATTGATTGATGATACCTCCTTGTGAAGTTTTTCTTGCCTCCAAATGGAAATAGGGTTTATGAAGTCTTCCACAAAGTAGGATGAATAATGTCATCTTCAATGCTTGAATCTTGAATTTATTGTTGCTTCAAGTCTTGAAGGAAGACCGATTAATGCTCAGTTGCTCTTGAATTCTTGATTGCTTGATCTCATGTGTGCTTTTGCTAATTGATGGATATCAAATGAGAGGGGAAAAACTCTTTATATACCCACCTGTCGGGAAAAATGACTAATTTTTCGGCATGAGCTGACACGGAGAGGGGAATCCCGCTCAATTTTAAAATGCCAAAATGGGTTTAAATGGGGCCCAATTTAGGGAGGACCACGGCGTGGCACTATGGTCACAATGTGAACCAGGGTGCCATGCCCTAGTCCCACCCTATTTTGGGTTACGATCAAAGTGCCCAAGGGGGGGGAAATCAATTTTTATAAAATTTATGAGGGGTTCAAACATAATTAGGTCTTCAATTAGGCCAAGGGGCGCAAACTCTAAGGTGAAGACCCAAATATGGTCAAATTTGCAAAGGGGTGCAATTTTAGGACACTACACATCTGTGCTAAAACAAGATGTGAATGCGCAAAAAGAATTTTTAAATGTGTCATAAGAAGTGTCAAATGCGCCAAAAGAGATAACAAATGAGTGTCAAGGTCTGGAGTTTGGAGAGGATTAGGCTACCAGGAAAACTCATGTTGATGGCATGTGATGATACTCTTCCTTATGTGTTTCCTAGGACCTTAACCTCCATTTTGTGCATAATCCTCTAGTGAGTTTGTGTCTTATATTGAGCCTATATTTTATGTTGTTTAGTCTTATATTGAGCCTATGTTTTATTTTGTTTAGTCTTATATTTTGTTTTATCTTTGTGATTATTTGTATTCCCTTGGATGTTTACGTGTCAGCTTAGGTCAAGTGTGTGTGGGGCCTTATGTCATTCTCTGGAGCATGGGGAGTGGACCTTTTTGGTTCAACATGGTCGGGTGGTTGATGCCTTCTTCCATTGGGATTCCTTGTTGGATGTTTGAGTGCGTGATGGATGTTACGTCTTCTCTTCAGTTCCAATGTTATGGATTTATGATGTGAATGTAATCTTTGTTATATGAAAAGATTCATCTATGCCATTGTATTTGTATATCATTCATGTGATTGGGGTATCATGACATTCTATTTGTAATGGTTGACTTATATTTGTAATGCATTTCATGTATGAGAGGTATTATGTAATGTACTGATGTTTTCATATGTTCATTCTATATGAAATTGGTGTTGGCTATATTATAGAAATGGATAAATTCTATCATGATGAATGTGTAGTAGCTTAGAAGTGGTAGATAAGTTATATCTCATGATTATAATTCTATAGTTTCAATGGTACTTTTCCTATGTTGTGTGTAATAGTTAAATAGGAAAATAACTCATGTATCTTTTAGTTGATGCTTTATTAGTATGGCAGTAAGAATCTTAGTGATATAAGTCAAATGTTAGAGTTTATTTCCATTATGCATTAGTGTTATGTAATCATGTAAGTTTAAATGTATGTAATTCTGTAAAGAATACTGTGCAGTTGTATCTTTAATTTTCACCTGTGCACTTAAGATGGTGTGATCCTTTTAGTTAAATGTATTGTTACTTCTTTCCTTTTTCAAAAAAAAATATCTAAGTTGTTCGGTTAGGTTGTTAGTTGGCTTAGTTCTCTAGGGTTTTCTTGGCGGGCATTACACCTCCTAAAGCAGTTGTCTCTTTTATGGCGATGATCGATGGATTATGTAGAGGAGGAAGACTAGGAACATGAAAATTGATGTTGGGACTAATCCAAAGATGGGTTGTCCATCGCAAAGACTCTCTCAACAAAAGGAAGCGGCAAGGGAAATCGCCAATGGAAGGCAGAGGACCCTAGAGACATCAACCAAAGGTAAGAAATGAAGATTCTCTTATGGAATATGCAGGTCCTTAATAGTCCCCATAAACAATATGCCCTCAATAATTTTATCTTGGAAAGAAAGATTGATGTTCTTTTACTTCAGGAAACTAAAATGATTGATACGTATTTTATTACCATTGTTGGTAAAATTTGGCCTAGTTCTCAATTTCTCATCACTAATGATAATGAGGCCTCTAGTGGGGTCATTACTATGTGGGACACTCTACATTTTTCTGGCTCTTTTATCTCCTTCTCTTGAATTTTCCTTGCTACCAAGCTATATTCCCACAATGACTCCTGGTTTCTTATCAATGTCTATGCCCCCAACACTAGACTGGGTCATCTCACCCTTTGTAATAACATATCCCTTTTAATCCAAAATGATTTTGATCCTTATTGGATGGTTTTGGGGGATTTCAACTCCCCTTTTTTCCCTTCTAGAAAGTTGGGGGGCTTCTAGATTTTTCTAACATCATGATGGACAAAACTGACTTCATCAACAGGAATGGGCTGCTAGATGTGGATTTGGTTGGACAAAGTTTCACATGGTCTAATAATAGGAAAGGTGAACACCTCAGTTGGGTCAGATTAGATAAATTTTTAATTTCAGGCATTGGGATCTTGGTTTCAATGCCTCCATATATGCCTTGCCCCAGACGATGTTGGACCATAATCCCATACTCCTAGTGCATCCTATTCAAGAAGCTAAGGGTGGTTATCCCTATTGTTATGGAATTATGTGGACTTCTCATCTTGAGTTTAGGGACTGCATCAAAAAATGGTGGAACACTCCTAGCACAAGAGCACCTGTGTTTAGGGTGACTCAAAATTGGATTTGATTCGAAGAAATGTGAAGGGGTGGAGTAAAAACACCTTTGGAAATATCTTTGCCATGAAAAAGGAACTTTTCAACAAATTATTTTCTAAACGAGACCTCCTTGATACCATTCATAGAGAAGAGGAAGCTCTTAGAAGGGAATGGAAGGAAACTTTGAAATAGGAGGAAATTTCTTGGAAGCAGAAATCTAGAGTACAATTGTTGAAATAGGGAGATAGTAATTATGCATTCTTCTGCAGATCAGCTAGTAGGCATAGGAGGATAAAGCTTATTACTTATTTTAGTGTCATAAAATTGTGACCCTAGGAATTTTTGACTGCATTAGGGTCCTCATGCATGCGAACTCAAATCCTCTAGCCTGATCGGAGACCAGAGATTGCTCGGCTTGCGAAAACAACTTCTTCCTTGGCCTCTGCATCACCCCATCCGCACTCTGCCCTGGACAAAGGGGTAGGATAGGGGCATGGCGCCACTTTCCCCCCTTGGATAGGGGTGTGGTACCCTTTTCCTCCTAGGATAAAGGCATGGTGCCTCTGTCCCTGCCCTATTTTGGGGCAGGACCCTTCCTAGGCTTACAGTGTTGGTTGTGCCTCGGGCGGGAAACTCCCCTGATGTCGGCCCGTGACGAAATTCAAATCCACCAACATGTATTTAAGGGAGCATTCTCTCTCTCATTTGCATAATTTCTATAGGTGGAAGCTGGATAAGATTGGAGTATGCACAAGCAATCAAGCATTCAAGCACTCTTTTCTAGCATGTGGAGCATTCTCAAGTCTCCCTTCAAGGCTAGGTGTTGTATTCAAGTCAAGGATTAAACCATTGAAGAGGAGATTGATTTCAACATTCAATTCCACACAAGCACTTCTATCAACATTTCTACTACAAACTCCCTTGAGGTGATTCACAATTCAGTCTTTCATTTACATCTACTTGGAAGTACTTTCTTTCATTACTTGGTTAATTCCAAAACTAGGGTTTGACCTAAAGATAAACCCCCAATCCCAATCCATTTTCCTCTCTTTTCTATGTGTAGGTTACAGGTGCGCAGTTGTACTTTTGGATTCGAGCTTCATTTGCAGAGGTGGAAAAAATCTTTTTGTTTCACGGATTTTTGAGAGGACTGTGTACATTCCCACCATGGTCCAGGCAACTTTTTTTCAAATTCTTAGGGAGACTTTTTCTCAACATTTTACTACCAGATCCAGGTGCACGGCTTCATCCCATATTTTGATCTCAAGTTATAATTGATTCTTTGTCACTTTTGCACTACATAATTCAATCAATTTTCTTTCCAAATCAAACAAGGAAGAGGGGATCAACTTAGCATTCCCAATTCATTCAGAATTCAATCTACCATCTTTGTGTCGAGAGATTGAATCTAGTGAATTATCATCCCCTTCTTCCTAATGTAATGGTGAAAAGTGTTTGAAGGGTAATCAATAGTGAAACTCACATCTCTCTTTGAGGGAAAGGGTAGTTTTCTTCTTGATCTATCATTCACCATTTTCTCACCATTACATTTTGGTGAACCCGACGTCTTGCATGCTTTCCTTTGAACAAAATTGCATATTTTTCATTTACAAGTTTCAATTTTCTGCAAACTTAGTGGTTAATTCATTAAAACCCTAGTTTTTAAAATTAAAATTGAACTTGTGATTTGTAAAAATTGTTTGTGGTTATCTTAGGTCTGAAAATTGTTTTGATTGTCAAATTCAATTTCCTTGTTGTCTTGTTCAATTTTCCATTAAAATTTACAAAATTGAGAGGTTACTTGTTAAAACCCTAATTTTCAAACATCATCTTGAACTTGTGCAAAAATTGGATTTCCAATTAATTTTTTAGATTTCTGATTGTTCTCATATTTGTCTTCAATCCTACAATTCAAATTTTTATTTTTCCCTCTTTTTCCCAAAATTCAAATTTCAAAATTAAGTGGTTAGGTCATCAAACCCTAATTTTTAAAATTAATTGGATTTTGTGTGAATTTCAAATCAATTTCATTTACATTCAGATTTATAAACATTTTCCAAGGTGTCCCTATCCATTAGGTTTGACCTTTTTCAAAATTGCAATTCAATTCCTCTTTTTTTTCAAAACCCTAATAGGGTCTTATTTTCACATTTGCGTCTTCATTTCACCCATCTAGAGATCATAAAATTTGCCAATTTTGGGGGGTTAGCTTTAAAATCATCATAATATCCATCCCTGAACATTTCAAAAAAAATTGGTCAGCATGTGCGTTTCCGCCACGGTCCTTGGTTTTTTTCCCAAAATTTTTGGGAGATTGTTATGACTACATTTAATAGCCTAAATCCAAAAGATTGGCTGATTTTATCGATTTTTTATCCCTCTAGAATCGGAAATACCTTCAAAATTCAACATTTCAACTTTCAAGAAAAAATTTAAAATTAAGAGGGTAATTATAGTCTGCCCTGATTTTAAAAATTCTAATTTTAAAATTAAGTGATATTCCCTTGGCCCTAATTTTAAAATTCCAATTTCCTTTCATTTTGGGAAATTGTGCCATTCCCTTCCTCCAACAAAGTTCAAATTGTGTAACCTTTATTTCCTTACATTTTGCATTTGCTCAATTTTGTAAGCTTTGTTCCACAATTCAAAATTCAAATTTTACCTCTAGTGCATGAGTTTTACCACTATTAGTCCTACCTATCCTATCCTCATTAGACAAAGCATTAGACTTAAGGCTTCCCAAGGTTTAATTATTGAGGAGATGGAGCCTAATTTGGGTGACTTCTTTAATGAGGATCATGCTAATTCTTCCCATCCTAATGATGTGCCTATTCACCCCATTGATGGATCCCATGATGAAAAAGAAACTTTAACTAGGGTTTCTTTAGATCAACTTTCCACATTGGACAATCAATTTGACAGCTTTCAACAATGGATGTCCCAACAATACTCTAATAGTGAAGCTCTTCCATTAATTCAAGGCCTTAAGCGCATGATTCAAAGTGATAAGAATGGAATTGATATATTGTGTGGCATTGCACATATTTTTGATTCTAATGTCATGCCTATCAAGAGTTGTGTCGAAACCCTAGGTTACTCACAACCTTCAACACAAGTCAATTCCTCTATTCCTTTGACTAAGCCTATGAGTAGAATTCCTACTTTCACATCTAACATCATGGCTACTTCAACTCAAAATGTCATTCCTACAACCATAGGTTATGGGGGAAATCCCTCTTCTTCATTTAATCCTCCATCATTACCTATGTCATCCATAAGTATTCCTATTATTCCTCAAACAAACAGTGTGACACAAGGGGGTAATTCCTTCAACAATGTTATCCCTCCTTTAAGTGTCCCTTTTCCTACTCAGTCATCACCAATGCCTACTTATCATAATGTCCCACCACCTTATTCTCAGTCCATACCTTATTTCAATAACATCAGACCCACCTTCTCAATCACCTATATCTAACATCAATTCTTCCACCGAAATGACAATCAACAATCTTGCTCAAACTGTGTCTTCCTTACAACAACAAATTGCTCCCATGAGTCAATCCAAGTTTAGTGTGCCCACCTTTGATGCTGCGAGCCCACTTTCTCTTGATATTTTTAAAGTCGTGCCACCTAAACATGTGGAGATCCATCAATTAGAACTCTATAATGGAAAAGGTGATCATCTTATGCATGTCAAAACATTTCAAACCTTGTGTACTGATTTTGCTTATGATCAAAGATTGCTTGCAAAACTATTTACAAGAACACTAAGAGATAAGTCCTTAAAATGGTATTTCTCTTTGTCATCTTATTCTATCACTTCCTTTCAACAACTAGCAAAATTCATTCATCCAACAATTTCCAAACAACATTGGTCCTAAAATAACTTTGACTGATTTAATGCATTGTAAAAAAGGTGTTAAAGAAAAAGTGATTAATTTCATTGGTAGATATAAGCATTTGTGTGCTCAAATTTCTTTTCATGTACCTAATAATGATATTCAAAGAATTTTCATTTCTAATTTACAAAATTATATCAGTGAAAAGATTATTTTGTCTGAGTTTACTTCCTTTCCGCAGTTGTGCACTACACTCCACAATTATCAACTGGTTGTGAGTCAAATGGAGCAATCCACTCCTATGGCTCTGAGTGATAAGGGGGAGAGTATTCAACAATCATTTGTGAAGTTCAAACCACCAAAAATATTTATCAAGTTCAATGATCCAATCAACAACAACCATGTGAATGCTACAACAGGTGTGCCTTCTATTTCTATTTTTTTCCAAAGAGAAAGATAGTTTACTCCTTTGAATGAATCTTTACATAGTATTGTGTCTCAATTGTTGCACATAAATGTTATCAAACTTCCTCCTATAAAACAAATTGATCTTTTCAAACTTGCATCTCCTTATTTTGATAACAATTCCTTTCGCCAGTTTCATCGTCAACCCGGTCATGATACTGAAAAATGTTTTGCTTTGAAGAATAAGGTTCAAGACTTGATTGATAATAATACTATATTTGTGGCAGGTGTGAATGATAAAGGGAATAAATTAGTTTCTCCTCCTAATCAAAATCTTAAGATTTTCACTGACCCCTTGCCATCTCACACCTCTAACGTTATTGAGATTGTGCCTAATTCTCTCACTTCTAAAGAATTCACCTCTATGGCTCCAAACTTGGTTAATATGGTAGAAACACAAGATTAGCCTAAGGATCCATGTATTACATTTGACCCTAGTGAGACCATTAGAGAACCTGGTGGCTCTTTATACATAGTTGCAAAGGTTAAGGATATCCCTTGCCGTGGTGCCCTGATTGATCCCTCTTGCATGGTTAATATCATAAACTGAACAGTATATTTTCACTTTATGGTTGCATAAACCACTTTCTCATGTGGTTGTGAAGTTATTTGATGGCTTCTCTTGTCCTACCATTGGTTCTATCACCCTTCATGTTGAAGTTCATGCTAAATCCATGGATGTTGACTTTGTTATCATACCTTCTTCTGAGAAATTCCATGTGAAGTTGGGCTATCCTTGGCTATCTTCCATGAAGACTATTACTTCTCCAATACACAAGTGTCTTAAATTTCCTCACAATGGAGAAATCATAACCATGAACCATATCTTATTTTGTCCATCCGACAGAAGCCCTGATGTTCCTATTGATCTCTTTTGGCCTAAACAATTTCAATCTCTTCCATTAAGGAGTGATTCTCTTTTTCAATCTTATCAAAAATTGAAGAATGATGTGATATTATCCTTAAGTCAACCTAGATCCCCCAATACTTGAAATTCCTATTATTCTTCAAGATGAGGTTCTTCCCCTCTCGAATAGAACTAATCTCCCTCCTAAGGAAAATTGTCCACCTACTCCTATGGATGTGACTTTAACTTCTCTTAAGGAGAACAACAATATTCTTCCTAAGGTTAGACCTATACCTCCTCCTTATGATGGACCTAGTCTCCTTCCTACACCTAATATTCCTCCTTTCTATGGCGCAGTTCCACCTCCTTCCTCTTATCGAGAGAAGAGGCATGCTTCTCTTCTTGTTCAACCTAAAAGACCTCAACCTAAACCTTCCACTATCAAGGCAAGAAACATTCCTACTTTTTCAAATGATCCTCCTCCTCCTTATCCTTCCACTAAGACTCGAGGGAATCATTGTGTGAGAGAATATCATCGAAGACGTGTTCGAGCTCATGAATCTATCCCTCAAAACACTCAATCTCCTTAGACTCCAACAGTTCACATGATTCCCTTTTCTCTTAAGCAAGATGTTCAACCAACATCTCCAAATCATAATTTGCATAGAACATGTGATGGTTTTTCTCCTATTCGTATTCTTGCTCCTCTTTCTCTAAAATTTGATGAAGAAATGGGTGAAAATGTTATTCATAATGGCAACACAACTCCTAATGCTTCTGATAGTGAGTATGAGTATGTTGACATAGACAAGAACTTATTGGATGAGTTTTCACAAACCCTAATCCTAGCTCCTAGAATCGAACAAAGTGACTTACAACATGAGCATAGTCATTGTTTGGATCTTATGATAGCTCCATCTGATGTGCTCAATATTGCTCCTTTGGCATGTTGCTCGCCTTCTCGAAATAGTGATCAACAAGATTGGAAGGCGGATATCGTGATAGATTAGCAATATTAGCACTATAAATCTTTCTCCCTCTCATCTTTCTCCCTCTCCTTTCTTTCTCTTTTGTGACCATTCTTCTATGTGTATCCATGTTCTTCTATTGTTCCCTTAATGTCTACTTGGGGATGATGCAAAGCATTGAGATATTCTCTTGGTCTCTTTCATGTTGACTCAAAAGGCATCCTCTCTTTCCTTTCTTCTAAGGTAGTGTCCTTCTTTGGGGAATGAAGATTATTATATGCATATACATACATGATATACATGAGTTATCATACATCATACTGACCTCGATGAAAGAAACACTACCTCATGTTTTGTGTTCATTTAAGTTTATAACTCGATTGGGGGCTAAATCCATGCGATAACGTGCTCCCTCCTTCTCTTTCTTTTGGGTGTATCCTTCCTTAAAGCAATCACTCCCGATAAGGTGTGTGTGATCGCTTTAACATGGGCACATACACTCTGCTCATACTTTCCTTCTTGTGATAAATAGAATTACTTAGTGAACTTTTTTTGCTTTTTAATCTTTAGTATCCTTGCTTTCATGAATCATAGTGAAGGGAAATTTACTACTTGCAGTCATAGTTCTCCCCTTCTCGATTTTCCCTTTTACTTTTTCAATCGAAGTCGTAAGATCCTAAGTCCACTAGGGGCTTGGAGCATCTTGCCTCCCTGATGTGGTGAAAGTATTTCAATCGTTTTCCTTGTACTTTATCGATAGTATTGTCATACACTTATACTCCCGCTAAAGTGGGGGATAAATGTAGTGTCATAAAATTACGACCCTAACATTTTTTTACTGCATTAGGGTCCTTACACATGCAAACTCAAATCCTCTAGCCTGATCGGAGACCGAAGATTGCTTGGCTTGCATAAACAGCTTTTTCCTTGGCCTCTGCATCACCCTGTCCGCACTCTGCCCTGGAGAAAGGGGAAGGAAAGGGGCATGGCGCCACTATCCCCCCTTGGACAAGGGCATGGTGCCCCTGTCCCTGCCCTATTTTGGGGTAGGACCCTTCCTAGGCTTGCATTGTTGGTTGTGCCTTGGGTGGGAAACTCCCCCTATGTCGGCCCATGACGAATTTCAAATCCACCAACATGTATTTAATGGGGCGTTTGCTCTCTCATTTCCATAAGTTCAATAGGTGGAAGCTGGATAAGATTGGAGTATGCACAAGCGATCAAGCATTCAAGAGCATTCAAGCATTCAAGCATTATTTTCCAGCATTGAGAATTCTCAAGTCTCCCTTCAAGCCTAGGTTTATGCATTCAAGTCAAGGATTCAACCATTGAAGAGGAGATTGATTTCAACATTCAAATCCACACAAGCACTTGTATCAACATTGCTACTACAACCTCCCTTGAGGTGATTTACAATTCAGTCTTTCATTTACATCTACTTGCAAGTACTTTCTTTCATTACCTGGTTAATTCCAAAACTGGGGTTTGACCTAAAGGCAAACCCCCAATCCCAACCCATTTTCCTCTCTTTTCTATGTGTAGGTTGCAGGTGCACAACTGTACTTTCAGATTTGGGCTTGATTTGCAGAGGCGGAAAAACCCTTTTTGTTTCGTGGATTTTTTGGAGGACCGTGTCCATTCTCGCCATGGTTCGAGCAACATTTCTTCAAATTCATAGGGAGACTTTGTCTTGACATTTTACTACCAGATCCAGGTGCACAACTTCATCCCATATTTCAATTTTAAGTTATAATCGATTCTTTGTCACTTTTTCACTACATATTTCAACCAATTTCCTTTCCAAGTCAAACAAGGAAGAGGGGATCAACTTAGCATTACCAATTCATTCAGAATTCAATCTACCATCTTTGTGTGGAGAGATTGAATCTAGTGAATTATCATCTCCTTCTTCCTAATGTAATGGTGAAAAGTGCTTGAAGGGTAATCAATAGCGAAACTCTCATTTGTCTTTGAGGGAAAGGGTAGTTTCCTTCTTGATCTGTCATTCACCATTTTCCCACCATTACACTTGCTTATAGGATGATCAGAATCAGGAAGTTAAAGATGATGCTAGTCTTGGGCCTATGGCCTCATACTACTTTTACAGGTTTTTTGAAGATGATAATAGGTTTAGGGATTCTCCTCCAGATGAGACTCTTCTTCAATTCCTCTTGAGTCCCTTGAATGAGGTGAACAATGCTATCATAATGGCCCCATTTATGGACGATGAGGTGAGGATGGAAGCCTTCTCTATGGGTACCTACAAGGCCTTAGGCATAGATGGCTTCCCTCTCGCTTTCTTCTAAGAATTTTTGAACATCATTGCTGCAAATGTTACTATGGCCACTAAGAATTTTTTCAAGACAAATTGCTAAAAAAATTGAACAAAAATTTTATTGCCTTGATTCCTAAAGTTCAAGAACCTTCATGCCCTCAAGGACTTCACACCAATCAGCCTTTGCAACACAATCTACAAATTCTTTTCCAAATTCCTTGTTAATAGGAAAAAGCCTTTCCTTGAAAATCTCATTAGCTAAAGTCAAAAGGGTTTTGTTCAAGGAAGACAAATCTTGGATGTAGCCATCACTACTCATGAGGTTATTCACTCTATGGAAAAATGCCACCAAGCAGGTATGGTTTTAAAGTTTGGTATCTCTAAGGCCTACGACTGTCAACTGGAACTTCTTATTTAAAGTCCTTAAAAAGCTTGGGGCTAGTGATAGATTGCTTAATCTTATCAGAGAACGCATCACCACTGTCAAATAATTTGTTCTTTTTGATGGCATCACTAGGGACCCCTTCGGAGCTTCCAGGAGAATTCACCAAAGTGATCCTCTGCCCCCCTACCTCTTCATCATTTTGGTAGAGGTCACTGGTAGGAACTTTTGTTCTTTGGTTAACAATGGAACCATAACGGGGATCAAACTTGCCTCCTCAGTTGCCCATATTGTTTTGCAACAGTTTGTTGATGACACCATCCTCTTTGGGGTTGTATTGGTTATTAAAGCTAGGGGTGGAAAACCTTCCTCGATTATTACACTGATGCGTCTGGTCAACATATCAATTATGATAAGAGAAACATTTACTTCTTCCACCCTACTGACAGACTCCACATAAAAATCAAAGGTAATTTGGGATGTCAAATTGCCTCCCTCTTGGGCACCTATCTTAGACTACTCCTCATGGTTAAGGAAGTGTCCAAATTATTTTGGAACTCCATCCTTGAAAGAATGCATAATAAATTTGCAGGTTGGAAGGGTGGACTTCTCAACAGCGTAGGTAAACTCTACCTCTTGGCCTCCTCTTTGCAAGGGATCCCTATGTATTTTCTCTCATTTAAAATATATGCCTCAATGGTTGAGGAATTGGAAAGGATCCAAAGAACTTTCCTCTAGATAGGTATGGAATAAAATAAGAGATTGGCTTTCGTCAGTTGGGATAAAGTCTGCTATCCGAAAAACAAGGGTGGATTGGGGTTCTGAAAAATTTATTATTTTAATAAGGCCCTTATTATGTGTGCCAAGTACCTTGCCCAGGATAAATTCCATAAGGCTCACCATTTGGATGGTGTCCCCAAAGGCTCCAAAATTCAGAACAATATTCTAAAGTGCAGAGACATTATCTCTCAAGGTTTGAGGTGGCTCATTGGCAATGGTAGAAACATTCACTTCTAAGAGGATTGTTGGCTAGGAGATAAATCTTTGGATTCTACCCCTTCCCTTAGAAGACTTTAGGGGTATGCTATTTCTTTATTTGGTCATTAGGATTAAAACTACCTCACTACAAACAAATGGAAGGATATTTGTGCCTATTGTCATGACCAGCCTCACCTTCTACTTATTTCCCTATAGCTACAAAACATGCTTGGTAAGGTCAGGCTACCCCTATTTCCCTGAGAAGATAAATTTATTTGTAGGTGGAACCCAAGTGAGGATTTTTCTAATTAAACTTCTTATTGCAATCTTCTTAGGGATAACAACTCTCCTTATTGGTGGAAGCATGTCTGGAACCCCCACCTCATCCCTAAAATCAACTTTTTTGGGTGGAATGCACTCCACAAAAAAATCCTCACTCAAGAAAAACTTTCTAATATGGGGTTTAGCTTCCTAATAGATGTGTTATGTGCAAACTAGATGAGGAAAATGTTCCTCACCTTTTCTTACATTGTGCCTTTACCAGAACCCTTTGGGGGATGATATGTCAAAATTTTAATCTTTATTGGACAATAAATGTGGATTTGACCCACCTGATTCATGAATGGGGGGGTTCAACTTATAACCCACTAATTCATCAGTTATGGAGGCAAATTCCACCGCACCTGGGCTTAAGTATTTGGAAGGAAAGGAATAACAAGATATTCTGGGATGTTGAAGCCCCTGTTGAGGTACTTTTAAGGTCCTTCCTCAAGCTCCTTTTGGAGAACCTTTTTATTACTATTGTTAAAATCCCCCCAATCCCCCCTCTATTAGCAACACTAAGGTTACTCTACAATGGCACCTCTCATGCTCCCTTATAGCCTTTGATAATTCCAAGCACTTGATAATATTGAATACTAAATGGACACCACCACCCCTTGGTCTTTTCAAGCTAAAATTTGATGGTGCTACCAAACATTCCTTGGGGTTAGCTACAGATAGAGGAGTGTTAAGATCATATTCTAGGGAGTTAATGGTTTCTTATATCGACAATTTGAATGTATGCACTAGAAATTAGGTTGAAGGTATGGCCCTTGCTTGGGGTCTCAGAATCGACCTCTCTATTGGCATTCATGTTATTATCATTGAAGGGAATTCTAAAAATTATCATAGATGTGGTTAAAGGGATAAACCAGATCAAATGGACAATTGATAGTATTATCAAAAACATTATTAGGCTAATTTTAGGATTTGACTCCTTTGTTATTAGCCATGTTAATAGAGAAGGTAATAGGGTTGTTGATTCTCTAGTGGCGCTTGGCCTCCTTGGCCAAGGTCTAAGATGTTGGTGGAGCTTGAATTCCTTGCCCATAAATGTCAAATTAATCCTTCAAGGAGATTATTCCACTAGAACCCCTCATGGATAGCCTTCTCTTTGATTCTACCCACCCTCCTCAATTGGATCGCGGATGCTGCTGGAGAAGGGAGTTTTTTAATTTGAAAAGACTCATCTTTGTGTTGATTGGAAATAACGATTACTCGACATGGACTTCCAATTGGAATAGTGTTTGTGGAAACCACCTCACCATCATCACTCGGTATTGTTTCTCTATGTTTCTTTTAATGATGTAGTTTACTTGTGTTGGAACACATGTGATACCTTTGGGGAATCGTGCGCTCATAGAAAGGAAGGACCTTGAATGGACACGTGGGTGTTTAATCAATGATTAATCTCGAAGCCCTGATTACAACGTCGCATAATTAAGGTCTAATGTCATTTTGAAAGGATGCATTTACCTTTTGCACACGCCTCTTAGTCTGAAGAATAATCCGAACAATTATGTCATATTTGGATTGTATAATTTTCATAATTTTAACATTTTTGTTAAGGATAATCTCAATTTAACTCAGCAATTTTTTTGGCTATCTTTTTTGCTAAAGGATTTATGTTGAGAATTCATGAAAATGCCTTAGCTACTAAAACTTGTGAGTATATCATGGGAGGAGATAGGGTGCACTATGAGCCTGATAAGCTTGACAATTTCAAGAATGATCCGATGGTTTGGAACTACTACATTGAAGGAAGGGTGACAGATTTTATGGAGCATCTGTGAGGATATGATGAACAACTCTCAATCCATTTTTCTACTTCCTTGAATAATTGCAGGGTTTTTGTTGGGGGATTCTCCTTCGAAATCTCTAAGGAGACTATCATCCAAGAGACTAGCCTTTCTCTATAGGGAAGAAGATGGAAGCAAATGAGTCATGTTGCAAACATCAACAACCTCAACTGATTCTCAAAGGGAAAAGAGGCTCATGTAAAGTTACAAGGGGGATTTAATAGAGAAGAACTCCAACACCCGTGGAATCTGGTATGCTTAATGATCATGAAATATTTTACCCTCTAGGGTCGTCACAAAATTTATTTTTATTTTCACTTGCCCTTGTTAAACCATTTTAGGAACCATGGTATTTCATGTATTCCTTTCTATCTACTGGATTCTCTAGAAAGATCCATGAAGGAGGCCCTTGATCCTAAAAATAAGGATAAGCAACCTATCCCTCTTCACCAAGGTCTGATTTACAGGCTCTACCATTATCACTTGGCCTTATATCCCCCTCACAACATTATGTTAATTCAACCCCCTTTGCATGTCTCTCACCCTTTGGTGGCGTTTGCGGTTGGAATGGCCCCTTTAGATTCTTCCAACTCTGTAATGAAGCCTTTGATTCATCTTCCCTTCCCTCATCCTTTGTAACCATTACAAAGCTTAGCTCCCCTACCTTTCCCTCTCTCTCTCTACTGTTAAAGAGAATAAATCCATTTTCCCTAAGGGAAAGGGAAAATGTGTTGGCAAAAGGAAAAGTATTGTTATTGATAACTCTAGCTCTAAGTACATAGACAAGGAAGACCCTGTTGTGGAAACTGATGGAAGGAGCTTGTCCCAAAAAATTGACTCTCAGGGTGCTAGTGAGAAAAGAGATAAGCATTAGATTGTTGTTGATACTGAAGAAGATACTAAAGGGGGTGAGGGTGGTGGAAATTTAAATGAACCCGAGGATGAGGAGATTGGCATTGGTTTTTTAGATGTTGGTAATGTGGGTGACCTTGGCCCCTTGTTGGACCCTCAAGATTGGGATAAAATAAATGTGCACCCTGCTTAGAAGTTGAAAGATGTGGCCCCAGAGGAAATACTATAGAAAGTGGACCCAGTCATCAGGATGACATCTAATTTTGCCAAAGGGGTCGAGAGTAAGGAAGAAATCGCTATGGAAGAAGTGAAAAGGAAATGAAAGGTGAAAAGAAAAAGCGGGAGAATAAAAAATATAAATGGTGCTCTCCTATGGAGGAGGACCAACGGGATATGAAGACTGAAGAGAACGCAGAGCCCACTACACATTCCAGGGATGATGAGATTTAGGCCCTTAAACTTGAGGTCTGAGAGCTATGAAACTGTCTGGACAATCTTGGGGTGGATAATGAAATTCAGAATTTGAAGGAGGAAATCAAGGAGATGAAATACCGATGGGATACTAGGGATAAGAAAGTTGTTAGCATCAATAAGTTATGCATCAGAGTCATGCACAACTCGGAGATGACCCTTTGCCTTCTACAAGCTATGAGACTATTGAAAAGGATGCAGACAAGCAATCCTGCAAGGAATTTTACAAGTTCCTTACTGAATATTGAGACAATGTCCTTGGTATGGCTGGGCTCAGTAAGCCAGCTCCCTAGGTTTAGGTATGTTTTGTTTTGCTTATGTTTTTGGTTATGGATCTCTAGACTTATGAGGTATGCCCTTGCTGCTCTTTTATTCACTACTATTAGACTCTCTCTTTCAATTTGTATTATGTACATGTGCTTTTGATAACCTTTTGGCTATGTCGAGGGTTAGCGCCCTAGTTAACACTGCTTTTTTAATCTAAAACATTATTAAGGTTTTTTAGATCCACATATTTATGACATATACATCTCTTATTTAAATAAAACTCTTTAAATTATTTTTCTTCCATTACTCTCACATTGTTACATCTCAATAATTAAATATGATATATATCTAAAAAATTATATAATATATATTGATGCACCAAAAAGGGGATATAGTAAAAAACAGAGCTCAAGAGTTAATAAGTTAGTTTCCAACCAAAAAACTAAAACAAATGAGCTAAAAATCCTTTAAATGCACACCAAAAGAGAATGAAAGCATACAAAGAGAGCATAAACATAATAAAAGAGGAGCAAGAAGACTCACTAAGATGCTCCCATGATGTTTGATGGCTCTCCCTTGTTCTTCTCCTATCCAAGATCCAAAGCTATGCTTGAGTGTGGGCCTTAGTTTTTAGCATGAAACCATGGATGCCAAATAAAGGATTGAAAGTGGTTGAAGATGAAATGCTAATGCTATGCAAATTCTTAGACTAGTATTGTTGTGAGAAAGATCAAGTATGAGTGCTATTCAACTATAGTAACAATGCTAAAATGCTTCCTCCTTTACTTAAGGATGAGGGTTCTATTTATAAGCAAAATAGTGGATTGGAGGGTCAAGATTGATTTGGCTTGTGAAGGGCTAGGATTGCATGACTCTCAATCGATGTGATAGTTTTCAAACCAATCCCATGTTGACAAGTGTCATTATGAGAGGGCTTGAGAGGAGAGGGAAGAAACATTTAATGCCTAAGGGGACATGAGGGTAACCTCATGTGGTTGGGTTATTGGATAAAGATATTATCCAATGGTAATGTTTTATCCAATTGGTAAACTTTTGTGCAAATTTTACCCATGGTTAAGCCTTGACTAAAGGGATAAAACCCATGTGGGTTAGTGTGTTGAAGAAGCAAAGCCATTAAGACTTTGTAAGAGCCTTAAATGGTTGAGATGATGGGTTGGGGGTTAATTTTGGATTACGATTGTGTAAATGATTAGAAGGGGGATTGGGCTAATTTAGAAGGGCTTAGAAGAATCTAGAAAGGGGTTAGTGAGCAAGTGGGTTTGGCAAGTGGGTGAGGATAAATGGGCTTTTTAATTAAATGTTTTATTTAATTAAAATAGGGAATGCAACTTGCATTTGTAGGAGAATGCAAGTGGATGGGATTTTTAAATAAATATTTGATTTATTTAAATAGGGATTTGGTTAGAGATTTTGAATAAATGTTTAATTTATTTAAATGACAGGAAAGGGGAATTAAATAAATTTATTAATTTATTTAATATTTGGGTTATAGTTAGTAATTAAATAAATTAATGAAATTTATTTAATTAGATTACAAGAATAGGCTAAAAATAATTAAATCTGAATTTAATTAATAGAAGAATGTTTAAATAAATATTTAAATATTTATTTAATTTTTTGATAGATTAATGTGTCTACATATATAAATACATAGTATAATTAATATTATATATGAAAAACTTTGTATGAATATATTTATAATTTGTATCAATTATTTTTAATCCAACCCATTTACATTGTATTATTTAATCATTATAATTATTATTATATAGATCATTTATTTAAGAAAATAACCCTTAAAATTTAACATAGATTTTAAAAAATACCAACAAACAAAAAATACTTTACAAAATTTATGAGTTATCTTCACAAAATACTACAAAAGAAACATTAATGTTAAATTCAGTGTGCTTAATGCAGACATGGATGGTGAATGTTGGGAAAATGGTGTCTCAACCTTGTATTTACATGATGTTACTATTTATATTAAGTTTTCATTTCAGCACAAAATGGTGCAAAATTCTCCCTAGAGCTTCTAGTTGGCTAGATAAGCATTTCGGTAAAGTTACGTTGCAAGATCACAACTAGTTTTGAAGATATTAAATTTTCCATTTTGGAGGGGTCCAATGAAAGGTTTAAATTTGATTTTGAGGACTTTAGAGGCCCTCAAATGCCCTAAAAAGTGGTCGTAAATGACATAGCGGTTTACGAGGCAATAGAGAACTTCACAAGCTATCTGACGCTTCAAACAGTTCATCAATAGGACACACAGTTCTCAAGTTATGGCCTTCGGAAGTTTGTACTCCTAAAATAGGAAATATAAAATACATCAGACACATAAATGAGTTGTAAAAAGAGAGGGACACATCATAGGGCATATAGAAGGGAGATAAGGTCGGCTAAAACTTATTGGGTGGTTTTAGCCAATGGTTTTATAATACCGTTTGACAGTTTCTTGTATTGTATCTCCTATATATGAGGTCCATGAGATAGAGGTTATGTGTAAGAGTCTTATAGCTATTACGTTACCTCTAAATCTCTGATTAGTGGTGCTCCTGCGAAGAGCTTTCTCTGCAAGTATCTTGTAATCTCTTTTTAATTGCGGAATAATATATTGGCCAGCTTTTGGAGTGTGGGGTTTTTCTCCCGAAAGGGTTATCCCCACATGGTTTGAATGTCATTATATCTATTTCTATTTTATGTAACTATTGTGACAATCTGTAAAAGTTTTGCATTGCCCTCCTCTCAAGGTTAGTGTAGGAAGTTGTTCAGCTACTTAACTTCCTTACAAGTGGTATCAGATCTTGATCACCTTTGGTTTCAATTGTAGGTTGTTGGTTTTTTTTGAACTAATCCATATTTGCATGGGAGCTTTTGCAGAAAACATTTTTTTGATCTTGTTGCAGGAATTTTCAGATGGCAAGTTCATCAGGGAAAATAGAGGTGGAGAAATTTAATGGAACAAATTTCGAGATGTGGAAGCTGAAGATGGAAGATCTGCTAATAGATTGAGATCTATGGGATGTTGTTGATGTGAAAGTTCAAAGGCCCTCAGATCCTATTGCGGCAACTCAGTATGATGTTATGGACCGAAAAGCCAAGGGTCTAATCAGACTGTGCCAGATAGACTCTGTCCTGATCAATGTCCACGAAGAAAACACTACAAAGAAGCTATGGACTAAGCTTGGTGAAATATATCAAGTGAAATATTTATTAAATCATATTTTCTTGAGGAGTAAATTGTATTCCTTGAAGATGGAAGAAGGTGGATGAGTTGCAGACCACCTAGAAGCATTCAATATATTGTGGCTCAATTAGTATATGTTGGTGTTAAGATGAATGAAGAGGAGAAATGTCAGATCTTGCTTCGTTCTTTGCCTGATTCATGAGATTCTCTTGTTATGGATATCAATAGTACTTATGTTGTTTTGAAGTCTAAAGATGTGGTGGGTGCCCTACTTGGTGAAGAGATGCAAAGGAAGGTATCTCACAGTTCGAAGGAAGCCCTAACTGTTTGTGGAAGACCTAAGGAGAAAGTCAAGAAGAATGAGAAACGTGATAAGTCCAAATCGAGAGGAAGATCGAAATCTCCTGGAAAGTCCAAAGTCATTTTCTGGAATTGCGATAAACTAGGTCACATCCATAAGAATTGCAAAGATGAAAAAGAAGAAGATTGATTCTAATTCTGAGTTTGAGAAGAAAGATGGTGATGCATTTATTGCAGCTTTGGCGACTCATGCAAGTAATGATGCCTGGTTAATTGACTCAAGTGCATCTTCTCATATGACTACCAATAGAGATTGGTTTTTTGAATATGAATAATTTAATGGAGGTAAGGTGTACTTGGGTGATGATTCACATTTAGACATTGTTGGTCGAGATAAAGTTAGAATCAGGTTTTCTGATGGTAGAATAAAAAGGATTAATAGTGTGTTGCATATCCCTGGTTCGAAACAAAATTTGTTATTTAGGAGAAAACTGATAGATGCGGGTGTGCAGGTAGTCTTTTCTAAAGAAGGATGTAAGATGATTAAGGGTACTATGGTAATTGCTAGAGGTGTCAAGTTTGGCACTTTGTATAAGTTGGATGCATACACTGTTGAGTGTAATAGCACTTCTGTAAAAACTAAATTTGTGGAAGATTTGAGGGTCTCACCTTCAGCAGATGGAAATGGCTTTTGGGTACCTAAGGGTGAACTTTCTTTTGAAGCAAAGTTACCCGCGGAGAAGAGTATGTTATGGCACCAGAGGCTTGGCCACATTGGAGAAAAAGGTCTAAGGACCTTGAAAAATAAAAACCTTATTGAAGGTTTGAATGATTGTAATCTTGACTTTGATTTCTGTGAGCATTGCATTTATGGAAAACAAAACCGCATTAAATTTTACTCGAGTTCTCATAAAACTTGTGGTGTTTTGGATCTTATTCATTCTAATTTGTTTGGTCCTGTAGATGTTCCTTCGATTGGAAAATCCACATATTATGTTTCATTTATTGATGATTTTAGTAGAAGGACATGGTATATTTTCTAAAGAGTAAATCTTGAGTTTTCAGTCGGTTTAAAGAATTTAAAGCAATGGTTGAGTTGTATAATGGAAAGAAAAATAAAAGTTTGAGAACTGATAATGGCAGTGAATTTTGCTCTAATGATTTTGATAGATTATGTAAAGACTATGGCATTGACAAAAGACAACTCCGTATTATCCATAGCAAAATGGAGTTGTAGAAAGAATGAACATGACATTGATGGAGAAGGATAGGAGTATTCTAAGTGGTGTTGGTCTAGAAGATAATTTTTGGGCTAAAGCGGTTGCCACTGCTTGCTACCTGATTAACAAGTCTCCTACATCAACCCTTGTTGATAAAATGCCTATGGAAGCATGGTCAAGTCACAAGCCTTCATTGAGACATCTTAGAGTTTTTGGTTGTGAGGCATATGCACATGTGCCAAAGGAGAAGCAGACAAAGTTGGAGAACAAGGTTGTGAAATATATCCTCATTGGATATAGTTATGGTGTGAAAGGATACAAGCTTTGGGACCCTATTGCACAAAAGGTAATTCATAGTAGAAGTGTTATTTTTAGAGAAATTAAGTCTCCTTCTATTACATTGCAGCCAGAACACACTAAAAAGGAAGATGTGATTCAATTTCCTTCTACACCTGAAAGAGTTGAATTGAGACCCCTAGATAGGCAAGAAGTTGAGGAGATCTCGTCTAGCTCTGAATCTTCAGAAAAGGAGGAAGAACCTCCAGCTCAGCTTGTTCGAAGGTCTACAAGACATAGAAAACCACCCGAAAGGTATTCACCTGATGATTACAGATGTATTTTTTCTTTGAATACTAATGTGGATGAGCCAAAATCTATAGAAGAGGCATTAGGTATGAATGATGTAGAATCCTGGAAGATTGCTATGGAAGAAGAAATGACAGCTTTGAAAAAGAATGATACATGAGATCTTGTACCATTGCCTGAAGGACGAAATCATGTTGGTTGCAAATGGGTGTTCAAGAAAAAGATTGGTTCAGATGGAAGCATTAATAAGTATAAAGAAAGGTTGGTTGCAAAAGGCTACTCTCAATTTGAGGGTGTTGATTATAGTAAGATATTTTCTCCTGTTACCAAAATGACATCCATTAGATTTTTTATTTCTATTGTTGCTGCTTATGATTTAGAGGTTAATCAAATGGATGTGAAAACTACTTTCCTCCATGGTGATTTGGAGGAGGATATTTATATGACACAACCAGAGCACTATGTGGTGAAAGGTAAAAGTAATTTGGTCTGTAAATTAAAGAAATCCATGTATAGCCTGTAATAGAGTCCTAGGATGTGGTACCAAAAATTTGACACATATGTGTTGAGTTTGGGATTTGAGCATTCTAAATTAGATCATTGTGTTTATTATAAATCTGATGGTGATCATTTCTTGTACATTACATTGTATGTTGATGATATGTTATTCATTGGTAAAGAGAAAGGTATGATTTTAGAACTAAAGTCTCAGCTTGCTGCTAAATTTGAAATGAAAGATCTTGGTGCAGTGAAACACATTCTTGGGATAGAAACTAGAAGAGATAGAGTGAACATAAAGATATGGCTAGGCCAGAGTAAGTATGTGAATTCAGTGTTACAGAGGTTCAACATGCAGGACTATAGACCATTATGTGTTCCTTTTATAGTTGGAACGAAATTATCTTCTATAGATTGTCCTACATCCCTATCATAGATGAAGACATGAACAAAGTCCTTACCAAAGTGCAATAGGAAGTTTGATGTATGTTATGGTCTGTACTAGACCAAACATTTCCCAAGCAGTGGGAGTTTTGTCCAGATATATGTCTAATCCTAGTAGAGTTCATTGGGATGCAGTCAAAAGAGTTTTTCAGATATTTGAAGGGTACCTCAAAGTATTCTTTGTGTTATCATGGTGATTTAGTTGGAGACATGATTTCCCTTAATATTCATCGTTATGTGGATTCAGATTGGGCAGGTGATTTTGATAGCAGAAGATCCACCAGTGCTTATGTGTTTACATTATTTGGTAGTGCAATTAGTTGGATGAGTAAGCGATAGGCTGTGGTTTCTTTGTCCACTACTGAAGCAGAGTATATGGCAGCTACTCATGCTTATAAAGAGGCCATTTGGATTAAGAGACTGTGTTCAAATATTGGAATAAAACAAGGAGTCGTGACAGTCAGAGTGTGATCTGCCTAACTAAGAACTCGACATTTCATGCCCAGACCAAGCACATTGATGTTCAGTATCATTTTGTCAGAGATATGGTCAAAGATGGCAGGGTGAAGCTAGTTAAGGTAGAAAATTTGATGAATGTTGCAGATTCTTTAACTAAGGTTGTGAGAATAGGGAAGTTCAGATGGTGCTCAGAATCTATATGCCTCATGGACCCTAGAAATTGATTTATTGTGTTGATACTCCCTTTGCTCTTGCAAAGTGTTCGACAAGTGGGAGATTTGTTGGGAAAATGGTGTCTCAACCTTGCATTTACATGAGGTTACTATTTATAGTAAGTTTTCATTTGAGCACGAAATGGTGCGAAATTCTCCACAAAGCTTTTGGTTGCCTAGATAAGCATTTTGGTAAAGTTACGTCACAAGATCACATCTAGTTTTGAAGATATTAAATTTTCCATTTTGGAGGGGGTCCAATGAAATATTTAAATTTGATTTTGAGGACTTTAGAGGCCCCAAAAAATCATAAAAAATGGGTGTAAATGGCATAGCAGTTTATGAAGCAATAGAGCACTTCGCAAACTTTCCAATGCTTCAAACAGTTCATCAATAGGACACACGGTTCTCAAGTAATGACCTCTAGAAGTTTGTACTCCTGAAATACGAAATATAAAATACATCGGACACATAAATGAGTTGTAAAAAGGGAGGGACACATCATAGGGCATCTAGAAGGGAGATAAGGTCGACTACACCTTATTGGGTGGTTTTAGCCCATGGTTTTGTAATACCATTTGAGGATTTCTTGTAATGTATCTCCTATATATGAGGTGTGTGAAATAGAGGTTGTGTGTAAGAGTCTTATAGCTATTAAGTTACCTCTGAATCTCTGATTAGTGGTACTCATGCAAAGAACTTTCTCTGCAAGTATATTGTAATCTTTTTTTGATTGCGGAATTATATATTGGGCGGCTTTTGGAGTGTGGGGTTTTTCTCCCGAAAGGGTTTTCCCCGCGTAAATCATTGTGTTATGGTTTGAATGTTATTATATCTATTTTTGTTTTCTGTAACTGTTGTGACGATCTATAAAATTTTTGCATTACCCTTCTTTCAAGGTTAGTGTAGGAAGTTGTTTCACTACTTAACTTCCTTACAGTGAAAAGTACAAAGGCATGTCAATATGAAAGCCAACCATGATAGTGACATAAAGAAATGGGAAACGGGAATGGAAAAATAAAACATTGACCCACATAGAAAGTTTGGTCTTAGCGTGTGTTGTTTAAGCCTAACCTAATAACAATGACTTAGACGTAAACTCTAATTCTAACTAAATATTAGTAGATTCAAATTAGGGGCAACAAGACATTTTCTACACCTTTTTGTCATTTTGTTGTTGAATCTTGGAGTCTTGACCATTTTGCTATTATTTTTATACAGCATATGTGCATGTTAATAATGAAAGCACTTTAATTTTGTTAATTTATTCATCAACTCTTATGGAGAATCTCAATTCAACTCTAATGTTATGTATTAAGCTTCAACCTTATCAATGTTATCATATAGATATTTAAAAATTCCTATATTTCTAAAAAAACACTATTTTTAATAGTCATCTATTATTATCTTCTAAAAAAAGGCCTCCCAAACCATCTGTCCCAAAAACATGTCCCTAATCCCTTATCATTCCTCTCCCAAAAAAAATTGAGGGGCATAGGTGTGATTGAAATTAAATTTATTTAAAACACATATATGTTTATTAATTATTCAAAACAAATTGAATTACAAGGTTCAAATATTTATCAAAATGAATGCAATCATTACTTGGTTTTAAAATGTTAATAAATAAAATATATATTATCAAGATAGGTAATGAGAGTTCAAATATGTAAAACTCATTGTCAATATTATGACAAAACATAGATTATACACGTTTTATTTCTAAAAAAATTAGATGACAAGTGTAAACATAAAATAGTTTATACCAACTGTAGATACACATCAATTGTTACTCATAAAAATAAAATTGCAATTTACATTATAGTCGTTTTATAACAAAATGCCATATCAACTCTCCCATCAAAGAAACATATTTTTTTAGGAATCTCAATACAAACATAACACTTTATAAGTAATGTAGACACATAAATCCATCCACTTAATTAAATAAATATTTAATATTTATTTGATTATTTTAACCATCAATAATCAGTTAATTAAATTAATATTTAATTAATTCATCCTCAACCTCTTCTCCTATTAATTAAATAAATTATTCAATTTATTTAAATTAATTCATTAAGCCACACTCTAACAATCAATTAAATGAATAAAATATATTTATTTAATTTAACCCCTTTCTTCCTTTAAATAAATAAATAAATATTTATTTAAATCCCTAAACTACCCCCAACTTGCATTCTCCTACAAATGCAAGTTGCACCAATTTTAGTTGAAATAAGTAATTTTATTTTACTTAAAATCCTATTTTCTCTCACCCACCAAACCTGCTTGCATCCTAAACCCATTCTAGATTCTTCTAAACCATTTCTAATTAGCCTAACCCCCCCTCCCCCAATTATTGTCACATTCCTAAGCAACTTGAAGTCACTTCTCAAAGCCTCCAAAGTCTTTGAAAAACATTAAAAGCTTTATGTCTTCAACAAGTTAACCCCTAAAGTCTTCCAAACCATTAATGGCTCTTACATAACCATTAATGTTTAATTCAACTTGCCCACATGGTTAGAGGTTTTTCCTCTAACTCAACCCCCATTTAACTCATGGGTCTCTTCAAGCATTTATTGCTTTGATCATGGTTATCCCCACTAACTCTTGCACAAAAGTTTGTCCATTGGATAAAGGCATTATTCATTGGATAAATGATTTATTCTTCAACTCAAGCCTAACCTTACCTCCCAAGCTAACCTTCAACTCATGTCAAGCATTTAATGCTTCTTCCCTCTCCTCTCAAGCCATCTCTTGTTGACATTTGTCATCCTAGGATTGGGTTGAAAGACCTCACATGGATCACAAACCCATCAATCCTGACCCTTGTTGAGATTACTCAATCTCAACTATCCATTGCCCTATTTTTCCTATAAATAGATCCCATTCCTTCTTAATCTAGATCCAAAAATCTTGTATGCATCAAACTTATACCAAATTTGAGAGAGCATTTAGAAGCACTTTTCTTTATTATTTTGGATAAAATTAACATAGATTAATTAGGTATTTTACCATATTTAGCTTGTTTGCATTTGCATAATCTTTTGTCTTCATTTTCATAATCTTGAATCTCTATAAGGCATCCATAATAGTGCAAAAAGCTGAGGGCTACACTCATGTGGAACTTGGAGAGGAGAGGAACAAGGGAGGAGCAACTATGAGCATTTTGGAGAGCATTTGGGAGGGTTTAGTGTATTTCCTCCATTTTTGTGTGCTTTCTATAATTTGTTTGATATCTCTCTTGATATGCATGCTTAGGATTGTAGTTTCATTCTTCTTTCGTTTCTGATTGATACTAACAACACTAACGTTTGAATCTTATGTTTCTCGCATCCTTTTCAGCATGCATCAAGTAATATTTGCTCAAATGACTATTTGTACCATGTCGACCTAAAACCATATATGACTCACCAATCAAGCTGTCAACATATTTAGAAAGGATAAAGCAAAAATAAGAGCAAATAAACACATTCAAATATGCCAATGTATTTCAAACATTTTCATATCTATTCATTTGTTCCTTTATCTTATATGCTTAAATATGAAATTCATAACATTGACCAATGAAATGGTGCAACATAATTGGATATCATCTAATCAGATTAAAATGTACAAATCACCAAAAAAATAAGTTTAATGGAGTCAAAGTTTTGTCAATTTTTCATCTCCCACAATAACATCAATTGTAAGTTTAGATTATATTTGCCACTCATTTCCTTGGATTTACATTTCCTTAATTTCAAATTTATAATTGCTTGAAAATGTTATATTCACTACAATTTCATATTATTTGTAAATCTATGTTTGATGAAAATTAAAATTATATTTATTGGTAATGACATACACACTTTGGGAATTAATATTTTGTTGATAATATTGTTTCTTATAATGAATGACCAGAGACTATTTTAATCAGTAATATGATGGGTACTATCTAGTATTTTAACTTAAAGTCAAACTAAAATAGTTGGTAGCAATAATTAACATATCTTGATAATATCTTAAAACAAAATACAGTATACAAAAAATTAGGTAGTAAGTAGTTTATTTTAGCAATATTTTGTAACATGTTTTATTAACAAATGCATGTTTATTACTATTTAATTGTAACAAACATTTGGTGATAGTTATGTCTTGTTGGTAGTTCTACTCAAACTCAAAGAGTAAGTCTTGTATATTCATGATCCAAAGGTTACTACCTTCCTTGTTTGTAATTTTAATTGGTAATAAGAGATATTTTGGCAATATTTTGTTATGATTAAATACTAAAAGATGTTTTGGCAAAAAAAACATTCGTTGTATTAATCAGTATTGTTGGAGTAAATAATTTATATATTGATTCTTCACTTAATTGCATTAATTCACCAAATAATTTTTGCCTTAATTAGTGATTAATTATTAGCTTTTATTATTTAGTTAATTAATTAATTAAGGATAATTAATAAATTTGTATCTCCATGCATAATGCAAACTAGGAAAAACAAACTATGTTTAGATTTCAAGAGTTTCATGCATTTAATTAGTCTATTATGTCTTTTGTGCATACATGATGTTAGGATTTGTGAAATGTGAATCCCACAAGCCCAGTTATCTTCTGCAAGAATACCTGTCACACATAAAGAGAGAATTGAACAACAAAATAATTGACGACAATAACAATGAAATTGATTGAATTGCTTTGAAATTATGTTGCTGTTCAATTTTCTCTTTATGTGTGATAGGTATTTTGTAGAAGATAGCTGGGCTTGTGGGATTCGCATTTCACAAATCCTAACATGGTATCAAAGCTCCACATCTGAAGATTCTTGTTCATTTTTTTTGGAGATTATTTGCATACACATCAAATTGTCCATATTGGGTTAATTTGGAGCACACCATTTGCTCTAGAAGGCTTGAGAAAGTCAGGATCACCTTTTGTTTCACTAAAATTGGATACACAGAGTCCATTTTACAAGGGTTCAAAATTTGAGGGTTTTCTCTATTCCAAAGGGTACCTAAAAATTCAGAGTTTTTGGGCCCAAAAGGACCTCTCGATTGGATTTACAAGGTTGATTCCATGAATTTTGACACATAATTTGACCTATTTGGGCACCAGGGTCATCTGAGGTAAAATTTTACTTATATAGACCGTACAAGTCATACAAGTACAATTATTTTTAATTTCGTCAAAAAAAAATAAAACAAATTGTTGGCTATTTTTTAACGTCGACGGTTTTTTAAACTGTCGATAGTCTACTAGAAGCCAGCGGGGTAACCACCAACGACCACACAGAGCTGCCAGCAGTCGCAACCGTTGACTATTGTGGCCAACCACTAGCAACTTATAGACAACCAGTTGCCGCCAATAGTCACGACTCTCGTAGCCCATCAGCACTCTGCCTGAGCTCCCTCCGCCTGGCCACCACCTCTGCTCCACCAGTAGCTCCATCACTCCACCACCTTTTCTCAGCAAGGGATCCACCAAGGGGTGGGATCGATATTTTGTTTTAAGCTTTTGACAGGGAGTTGGTATTTTGCTCATAACTTTGTCATATGGAGTCGAAACTGGGTAAATGAGATATCGTCAAAAAGTTGAATCAGAGATCTATCCAGATCTTAGTTCATTTTTTGCAAATTGTTTACTATATTTTTGTCTCCTCCTTCCGAAGTCAACAGTGCATGTTCTAGTCCTATTCTGCCCTCCTATGATCCGAGCTCTTCCATTCTTGTTCTCAGAGGAATTTTGTTTTGATTTTTCTTATCTCAGATCTATACTTTTTATAGCATCATGGAGAAGAGCAGCGTGCCTCTTCTTATCACTTCTAATTTTCTCGAGTGAAAGTCTCACATTGAGATCACTCTTAAGAACCTAGGGTTGTATCGAGTCACCATGGGTACAAAACTTGAACCAATAGGTGCTGCAGAAAAGAGGAAATGGTTCACTAGATGTGATGGGGCTTTTGGCACTCTTTGCATGAGTATCTCTCTTGATCTCTTGTTTCATGTTTAGTCTTGTAATACACCACAGGAATTTTGGGCACAACTTGAGCTTCTATTTGGTAAGCAGGACACACTTAGGAGTTATCAGATGGAGAATGATTTGATATGTCTTAATCCTTCTGATTTTAATATGATCCAGGACCTCTTCACAAAGCTTAAGTCCTTGAGGATTTAGCTAAAGCAGTCTGGTATTGAGAAGAAAGATGACCACTTAATCCTTTCTATTCTTGCAAAGCTTGGTCCGAATTATTTTGTCTTTGTTTCTGCCTTCTATGATACAAAGTATGCTATGGGCTCCAACTATAAAATTCCTTCTCTTGATGAGTTTGCCATTCAAATCATGCAAGAATAGTCCAAATTGATTCAAATGGGTACATTGAATCCTTTAAAAGATTCAGCTCTTCTCTCAACACCAACTTAGCTGGACACGAAGGTTTCACCCAACAAAGGAAAGAAACAGAATCCAAAGACCAAAAGGAAAGGAAAGGATTTCAGCTCACATAACAACTTTGGTTCACCTTCTCCTAAGGGAGAATCATCGAAGAAAGAAATATCTATTTGTACTTATTGCAACAAGCCATGGTATGATGAGTCACAATACCATCAGAAGAAGTTTGATGGAGATGAGAAATAGATTTCATATTTGACTTCTCTTCTTGCAAAGAGCAATATTCATTCTTCTTCTTTTGACAAATCTTCTTCTTCTCCTTCATTCTAGATAGATGGACAGTCGAATGGAAATGGTCATGCATTATGTGCAACCACTAGTACACCCTCTTCTTGATGGATACTGAATTCAGGTGCTTCCCACCATATGACATCTTTTCCAGATATTTTCTCATCTTTTTCAGGCTTCTCCTACACCACACATCTTGATGGGCAACAACATTGTTATGCTAGTATGTGGGAAGGGTTCTATCGACATTGATGATGATACTTTTAGTGATGTACTTTGTGTACCATCTTTGTCTACTAACCTTCTCTCTATTTATCATATTGCTCACAGTGGGACAAGAAAGATAATTGAGTTCGCATGAGATTCAGTGCACATCAGAGACCACAAGACTGGAGACATTGTCGCCACAAGGACAATTGATCATTCTTCCCACTTGTACTCCTTTTCTTATTATGGTCCACCTTCTCTATTGTCTAAGAATCACTCTCTTTTTTCAAGAGAGCATGTTGAGGTGAAGTAAGGTCACTTGAACTTATGTGTTGTTTCTAAGACCAATGTTGTGACTTCTACACCTCTGCCTCCTATTGAGTTTGCATCTTTTCAAAAAGATTCCTCTTCAGCACCACCTGACATTGTAGCTCCATGCATTGAGCCCACTACTGTTGTTTTTGAGGTAATATCAGAGGATTTTCATTCCCTCTTAGATGACAAATCCAGCACATCTGTTATCCCACTATCATTGGAGCTTCCTTTGCAGGATCACCATGCATTCTCCTTTGATCGGCATCCAGGCCTTCCAGTTTTGCCTTACATATAGGTTTTTCCTCTTCTTTGTCAATTGACTTTGTTT
This sequence comes from Cryptomeria japonica, assembly GCF_030272615.1. NCBI lineage: Eukaryota > Viridiplantae > Streptophyta > Pinopsida > Cupressales > Cupressaceae > Cryptomeria > Cryptomeria japonica. The sequence continues at coordinate 485,079,485 of NC_081414.1, forward strand.
CCTCCATATTGGAGCCACATTGGTTTGATCATCGACACAAGGGTTCTGTCATTCTGGGGGGCTTTAGAGCCTCAATCCTCTCTCATTGGGGGTTTGGTTGTACATATGTTTTTGAGAGTCTCTTGAGACATTGGTTTTGTACTTTCGTTTTTGTTTCTCTTTTGGAGAGGAGTTTTGTTCCCACTAGGTTTTCTCCTTTGCTCCATTTCTGATAAACTTCCATGTTTGTTCATGGGTACCTCATTAGGCTTTATGTCGGGATCCATCTTGCATTCCTATTTGCATGCTTTTTTCCTACATCTTTTTTGCCTCTCTCCCCAATTGTGCATTCAGGGGGGTGTTGGAGTAAATAATTTATATATTAATTATTTACTTAATTGCGTTAATTCACTAAATAATTTGTGCCTTAATTAGTAATTAACTATTGGCATTTATTATTCAGTTAATTAATTAATTACGGATAATTAATTAATATTTATCTCCATGCATAATGCAAACTAGGAAAAGCAAGCTATGTTTGGATTTCGAGAGTTTCATGCATTTAATTAGTCTACCATGATTTTAGTGTATACATGATTGATTCATGCATTCTATTTCCACTCTCAATCTATCTTGTAAACTCCACCATTTAGAGTTAGATTTCTTAATAAGGATGTCATATCCTTCATTGTAACTCAAGCAATTTCAAAGCAATTCAATCAATTTTATTGTTATTGTCTTTGTTTATGGTAAAAATGGAAACAATAATATTGAAATACTAAAATAGATTCAACCACAAAACCCTAGCCTAACAACAACAAAGATCCATCATGACATATGAATATTACCTAAGACAATGCAAATCAAATGAAATCACAAAGATTATACCATCACATGTCCAATAGAGTTTTGATCTCCATTCTTCCTATCTCCATTGATCTTGCTTGATATATTTGCTCTCAGATTTTATGTGTGCACAAGAGCTCAACAAAGAACGAAAATGTGGTTGTAAGTAGACTTGATCGCATGTGAAAATTTGAATGCTAGAAGGCTTGATTAGGGTTGATAATGAAGGAAGCATATCCTTATATAGAAGAAACTATAAGAAATTGAGGGATAAAATTGAGAGGTGTAAAAGATAAATGGTCGGCTAATATTAGAGGGTAGGTAGAGAAAATAAGAAAATAATGAGAGGGTAGGTAGTGTAGGAATTAAGAGATGAATGACATGTGTCATAGGTAGAAAAGGCTAATGAATTAATTAAATAAATAAGGATTTTTTTAATTAATAGAAGAAGCGGGATCAATTAAATAAATAAAAGTATTTATTTAATTTAGGAAAAGGGTAATTTAAATAAATAAAAGTATTTATTTAAATGAGAAATAAGGCTAGAAGAGGATAAATGAATTAATTAAATAAATAAAGATTTATTTAATTAATAGAAGAATTAGGCTAAAATAATTAAATAAATAAAGATATTTATTTAATTAGACATGACAATTTTAGGTGTCTACATTTTTCCCCTCTTTGAGACAATGCAGCTTGTCGAGTTGTTTCAAAGAAGATAAGATGACAATCTCTTGATAAGAAAGAAAGGGTAGAATGGACTATCCAGATAGGATAGAGTGACAGAGTCACAGGATAAAGAAGACTGACTCGAGAGACTAGGGCTAGGGTAGTCTATAAGATAGACTACAAGGGAAAACATCCTCATTGTCATCCACACACCTTCAGAGTGCTGAGAGAGCAGAGAGAAGTCAGAAGTCAACAACGATGGCACTGGTGCATAGATTCGATCATGTTCGCCGATATTAGAGGTCGGTAGATGCAGGAGAGTCAGTGAGTATCGCAGAACCTCCTTGTACTTTGTTGCATTAATTGTTGTCATAAATGCATGCTAGGTAGGTCAATAAATATGCTTTAGGTATGTTGCAAAAAAATGTCAAGTGGGTCAAAGGACAGGAAGGCGCGTCTGCGTTGGTGCCAGGCACATCTGGGTAGACTAGGCGCGTCTGCGTTTGTGCAAGGCACATCTATAATTGTAATAGCATATGTGTTCAATGTGAGCGCGTCTGTGCATTTCAGGCACATTTATGCAGGACAGGCATGTTTGTGAAGTATGCAAGCACGTTTGCGTCATGAATGCACGTTTATGTCTTCAAGGTCAAATCGTCAATTCTGTGATAAACATACGTTGTTGATTAGATAAGCTGCTGAGAGGATACACTCAAGCAGGTCCTCCAGGGAAGACTAGGGTAGCAAATAGGGATAGGATTGACAATTATGTGATAGAACATATGTTTCTAATTAGGATACTACTCAAGAGGATACACTCAAGCAGAGGCCCTAGGATAGCATAGATCGAGGCACTTTGTGATGAATAGGGAGTACCATAGAAATTGACAAGTCTGTGATAGAACATATGTTTCCAATTGGATTAGGGTGGAATTGACATTTCTGTGATAGAACATACGTTGTCAATTGGATAAGCTACTCAAGAGGATACACTCAAGTAGGTACCCTAAAAGATAGGATCAAAGCAGCACTTTGTGATGAACAGGGAATGCTACTAGGATAGAAAGCAACACTTTGTGATGAACAGGGAGTACCACTAGGATAGGAAGCAACACTTTGTGATGAACAAGGAGTACCACTAGGATAGGAAGCAACACTTTGTGATGAACAAGGAGTACCACTAGGATAAAGTGTCATATGATAGATATAAGCACTAAGATAAAAAGCAGCACTTTGTGATGAACAGGGAGTACCACTAGGATTGACACAGTTGATTTGCTTGACTGCAGGAGGACCTACCTATGTTGGAGTCACGGGAGAGATTCCCTTCGACTCAGAGTTTACGACCAGAGTTGACATTCGAGGATAGAGCAACAGTTGAGGTCATGGGATTGCGATATATTTTGTATGTGCCTGAGTTTTGGGCGACCATGGGATTGCTGACTATGCTAGCTGAAAGATGGCGCTCAGAGACTTGCACATTGGGTAGATGTAGAGGATGCAGGGATGGATGCACAATACACTGCATATTGGGTAGAGCATCCATTTCCACGGCTGACGGATCTAGGGGAGCCGATAGAGGGAGACGGTGGAGGTGATGGAGATGATAGTGGGGATGGCAGAGGTAGAGGTCGACGGTGGAGGTGGGGTACAGTGGCAAAGAGGAGAGTGGATCTAAGGAGAGAGGGCAGAGAGGAGAGACAGGCTCAGCAAGCTCATGTAATGAGGGGTAGAGGTGGATTGTCATTATGGGTGCCAGCAGCACAGGTTCCTAGACAGGTACAAGGACGGGGATAGGGATAGGAGCAGCCACAAGGATAGGGTGAGGGGATAGAGGAGGAGGAGCTACTATCCTTGAGGGAGATCTGTCAGGGACAGGCAGTGAGATCCAATATTTGGAGAGGGGGACAACTAGGCTTAGGAGACAACTGAGGGACACTGAGCGAGAGAGGCATCAAGCTATTCAGCACTATATAGAGGCTGAGACAACATTGAGGGCAGGGAGGCAGGCAACATAGGACATAGGGGCTATGCCTATGTTTTGTGGGTAGGGGAGGAGATATCCTACTGGTGAGACCTATACTATGGAGTGGTGCTACCAGATCAGCGAGCTAGGAACTTCCACAGACCATCGCGAACTGCGACGACCACTGGAGGGAGAGAGGAGACAGACGTCTAGCAGTGGGGTCATGGGTCCTCCACCACCATGAGATAGAGGGGGTAGGAGAGATGATCCTAGGGTGGGTCCTTCCAGGGCTCAGACTCCATCGAGGCCAGCCGGCTCTGAGGGAGGGAGTTCATCATAGTCTTAGAGGACTCCCTATGTATCATTTTTTGTACCATTTTGTATTATGACACCTTTGGGTGATTGTAGCCATATGATTTTGACATCATTGTATCATGACACTTATGGTTTTTGAGATATATATATATATATATATATATGAGATGATTCATCCTTGCAGAAGCTATATGCATGTGTACCTATGTGATGTATGTTTCTATGTGATGCTTATGATATGGATGAAAATATGTACATGAGGAAATGCAATATTTTTGTTCTTTTATGTTTTTAATATGTTATGCATGATGCAAATGGATATGACAATGCAAATAACTATTTACATGATGAGAATGTAAAATGTGCTGACATGTATTGTGTGCAGGATGTAATGCAATTGTGATATCTATATGTATGCATGAAATGCTTAATATGTGGTAATGCAGGTGAAACTACATGAAATGCAATTATTTTTGGTGTGTCATTATACTCAGTCGTGTGATAACAGGCTACACAAACTCAAGAAGGACGAAGGAGATCAATCAAAAAAGGGGGATGGAAGATAGAAGATATGAAAGTGAAAGAGCTTCTTGTGTGTTATCATCATTGAGCTTTATTATGGCAAATAGGTTATGACAATCTAGATATATGTTTGACCCAAAAAGTCATTGTACCTGTTTGTATGGAGATCAGACAGTCGTAAATAAAGAATGCCCCAGTTCATACTAGACTCACAGTGTCCTCATATCCTTAGACAAGTCAAAGCATTACTAAGAGACAATCCACATACAACAAAGAAAAATAAATAGGTGACGATACCCCATCCTCGCTTCTCTAGTCAAAGACATCTTGGAGATAAAATCTCCAGTCAGAGACATCCCAGAAAAGCTAAAAGACATGTCACCAAAAGATAAAATCAAAAGAAAACCAAGAATCAACACCAACATCTATTGTAGTCCTCAAGTTTAGTGTCTCTTGTCACTTGTATAAGTCTATTTGATTGTGGTCACAATGTTTACTTTCACAAAAGGATAGATAGAAGTGAACCATAATGTTGTCTGAGTCTGTTGAAAGATTTGATTTGTTGAAGCCCATTGTTGCTGCTATGTCTCATCTAAAACTGTCTGAATCCATGAAACTGATACTTTATTGCGGAGAAAACAGAACTTTATTGCGGATTGGCTATGCAAGTGTTGCTTTATTGTGGATTTTCCACTGATAGACTGAAGAAAACTGAAAGAAACTGTACTCCTCGAAACATGTGATGCTCTCAGTTCCACACCCATCACTAGACTTAGGATTTTCCTCAGCCACAGATAGGAGCTGATTTATTATGGATGGAAAGGGGTGAAAAGGAATGTTATTATGAATGGCTAACCAATATTAGGTAGATCAATAACAAGCCATGATGGGAATGGGTAAGTTTATTATGGATGGATAGACTGTGAGTGTGTGCAAAGTGAAAGGATGAGATTGATTCCTGAAGGAGGGATGACCAATGTCTCTACACATGGCGTCAGTGACCCAGCTTTCACCATGGTACTTGCCCAGGGCACCACTGAAGTGGTTTTCACCGTTGGACGAATTTATTTCTCTTTACTTTTTTTGAATTTTTTTATTTTATTTTTTTGTATTTTTTTTATTTTTTTATTTTTTTTGTATTTTTGATAATTTTTTTTTTTTTTTTTGTATTTTTTTTATTAGGATATGATAAAGAGCTATGTATAAAACCTACGAAGGTGCATTTTGTTGATAGGATCCTCCAAAGGTTCTCCATCTGGAGTTGAGAGCTGATATGCACCGGATCCATAGGTTGTTGTGATGATGTAAGGACCAAGCCAATTTTGTTTGAACTTTCCCTTCTTCTCTCTGTCTTGTTGACTCTTAGGATTTTCTTTTAGAGCTAAATCACCTACCTCAAATGTGTGAGGCTTCACCTTGTGATTGTAACTATGACTCATTAGTTATTGATAAGCCTTGAGATGATTAAAAGCAGTTTGTCTTCATTCATCCAATAGTTCTAGTTCTTGCAAGCGAGAGACCCTGTAATCTTCATCACTGATAATGTTTTGCAAAGAGACTCATAAAGATGGTAACTTGACCTCAATAGGATAGATAGCTTCAGTGCCATAAATAAGTGAATAAGGTGTGGCTCTTGTAAGTGTGCGAACACTTGTGCGATTAAGTTGGATATGCCAATTGCGGCCAGCGTCATTACTGTCTTTTTTAGGATTTTAAGAATGGTTTTATTAGACGCTTCATCTTGACCGTTACCTTGGGGGTAATAGGGTGTGGATAAATGATGGGTAATATGGAAGCAATCACAAAGTTCACGAACATCTTAATTTTTGAAGGGACATTCGTTATCGATGATGATGGAAATAGGAATATCGTACCGACAAATGATATAGTTGAGAATGAATGTAGCAATCTGTTTTCTAGTGACTTGTGTAAGAGGCACGACTTTAATCCATTTTGTGAAATACTTTGTGGCAGTGATGATGAATTTTTGGTCATTGGAAGGAGGGTGAATCTTGCCTATGAGATCGAGTCCCCACTAACAAAAGGGAAAAGGAGTCGCAATCGGTTGAAGTTCTTGTGTTGGCGCATGAATAAGGTATCCATGAATTTGACATTGCTTACATTTCTTGACAAACTGATATGAGTCTTTTTCCATATTGGGCCAGTAATATCCAGTCCTGATAAGTTTCTTGGCTAAGGTAGGACCACTAAAATGTGGACCACATATCCCTTCACGAACTTTGCGTAACGCAATCTGAGCTTCATCCCTTTCTAAACATCTAAGAAGAGTGCCATCTAGACCTCGACGGTATAGGATATTGGCTAAAATGATGTATCGAGAAGATTGGTGAATGAAAGTGCGACGTTGGTTGTTGGATAAGTGAGGAGGAAGGGTATTATTACGAAGGTATGTGAAAATGGAACCGTATAACTGGGAATCAGGACCAACGTAACATATCATCTCAGTAGGAGTGATCTCATATGAGGGAACCAGAAGGTTATCCACCAAGAACTCATAGCAGGTTTCATTATGTGGTAGATCAATCAACGAGGCAATAGTAGCCATGGCATCTGCACCTTGATTCTGCTCTCTTGGTATCTGCTCAAAGGTTAACTTCATGAAATGTTGCTTCAAGTCATCCACCATTCTTTTGTAAGGCATTAATTTTTCATCCTTTGTTTGGTAGTCATCAGTTGCTTGACAAATTACAAGTTGAGAGTCCCCAAAAACATGAAGTTCTCGGATCTTCCACTGAACTGCAATTTGTAATCCAGTTGTTAATACCTCATATTCTGCTATGTTATTAGTGCAAGGAAATGATAATCGATATGAAATTGGAATGGAATCCCCTTGAGGCATGATGAAGAGGATGCCAACACCTGCACCATGGTGTGTGCATGAGTCGTCAAAGTACAGTTTCCAAGGATTCATGTGTGATACCATCAAGATGGATTCATTTGGAAATTCTGAAGTTAGAGGAGCATAATCTATCATGGGAGCATCTGCTAACTGATCTGCGATAGCTCGTCCTTTTATTGTTTTTTAGTCTACATATTCAATGTCGAATTCACTCAAGAGCATCACCCATTTGGCTAGTCGACCAGTAAGCGTCGCTTTATTGAGAAGGTACTTCAATGGATTGATCCTTGCGACCAGCTTAGTTTTATGAGCTAGCATGTAGTGTCGTAATTTCTGCAAAGCAAAGACCACAGCGAGACACACACGCTCAATTGGTGTGTAGTTTAGCTCATAGCCTACCAAAGTACAACTGATGTAGTAAACTACCTTTTCTTTGCCCTCAACATCTTGTTGTGCTAAGAGTGCCCCTAGTGTTATTGATGTAGCTGATATGTATAGTAATAGGGGTTGTTCTAGAACTGGTGGCATTAAGATTGGTGGATTTAGAAGATAATATTTGAGTATCAAAAAAGCCTGTTGACAGTTATCATCCCATTTGAATTTGATGTTTTTGTGTAGCAAGTGCTGAAAAGGATGGCATTTATCTGCAAGTTGTGCTATGAATCTTCGTATGGACTGGAGTCTTCCTTGCAAAGATCAAAATTGACTGATATTTCTCAGTGGTGGCATCTCTAGGATCACCTTGACTTTTGCTGGATCAGCTTCAATTCCTCTTTTTGAGACAATGAATCCCAAGAGCTTCTCAGAGGTTACTCCAAAGACACATTTCTTGGGGTTTAATCTTTTGTATTTTTCTAACCGATCAAAAATGACTGAAAGTATGTCCAAATGTGTATCTTTGTCTATTGATTTTCCCAAGAGGTAATCAGCATAGTCTTCTATAGCTATGTGCATGAGATCATGATGGATAGTAGTCATGGCTCTTTGATATGTAGCACCTACATTCTTTAGCCCGAAGGGCATGACATTCCAGCAGAAAGTTCCCCAGGGACAAGTAAATGTTGTTTTGTGTTGATCCTCGGATGTGATTTTTATTTGATTGTATCCAGAGAATCCATCCATCAAAGATAACATCGCATGACCTGCTATGAGATCTACGATCAGGTCGATATTTGGCAATGGAAAATCATCCTTAGGACAAGCTTTGTTGATGTCTCTGAAATCTGTGCATATTCTGATGCTACGATCTGGCTTACTGACTGGTACTAAGTTGGAGATCCATTTAGGATAATCAATTGGTCATATGAATCTGACATCCAATAATTTTTCAAGCTCCGCCTTGACTAATAATGCCACTTGTGGATGCATCTTTCTTGATTTTTGTTTCACTGGTTTTGCCCCCATTTTAACTGTCAAATGATGCATTACTAAATCCGGATCCAGTCCAGACATATTAGTATATGACCATACAAAATTGATTTGTCACTCTGTGAAGAAACTTATGAACTTCAGTCTTTCTGTTTCTGTCAGAGATTGTGCTAGGAATATGTTATGTGGAATTTCTTTTGTACCAATGTTTGTTTTGATGGTCTCCTCTACTAACATAGATGATTTTTCTTCATATGATGTCGAGAGAATGTCGAGCCTTCCATCTTCGGGTGCCTCGGAGAGGTTTTCACCCTCAGATACGTCCTTTCTTTTTACTTTTTTGGGGTCAGACAGTGCTACAATGTGGTTTTCACCATAAGACCCATGATTTGTTTTTATTTTTACATTTTTGCAACTGGAAGGCCCAACACCCTCACCAAAATATGCCACACTGTTGAGTTTTATAGTGTATCCTTCCTTATGGTCCCCGAGCGCAAGATCATCTTGTATGCCTAGATAGTCAATAAAGGCTTCATCATTTTGGAATGTGTCGAACTATACAGGTCCTTCATGGTCCCAGTCAATAAGTTGGTGGTGAACAAGGGGAAGGCCTTCAATGTTTTCAAAGTCAACGGGACTAAGGGTGAAGATGCAGTTATATTCAGGTATGTTGAGGTTGTTGATGAGGTCATCATTGGCACTCTCCTCATCTGTCTCGATCATGAATGAGTCCAAATTGTCATCACTAAAAGCGCATTCAGGGACAGGTGTCCTCATCCTTCGTGATTTTGACCTAGAACCTAGAGGCAAAGACTATGTGGGATCCTTAGGGGTTGTTTCTTGACCAACTTTGAATTTTCTATAAAATTCCTCTTCTTCTCTGGGTTCACCTGGTTCTCTGAATGTCTTGGTGAGTTCATAGTCACTAGAGGATTTGTCCGAACCCCATTCCCATTCATTAGAGTCAGTGGAATAGTGATTCTCTTATTGTTCATTGGACCTCATGATCTGTAATGCTTCTTCTGATTTGTGAGTGTTTACCTTGGAAGAGATGAAACCAAGTCCTTTCGAGAGCTGATTTTTAAATGTTAATTTTGGTTGCAAAGGTTGAGTGATACCTTCTTTTCTTAAGCCGAGAGGACTTTTACCATCATATCCAAACTTTTTTAGGATCTTGAATCCTTTGCCATATTTTTCGCATGGTATGCTGATGTGATCTTGTGTACCATCTTTAGGGTCTTTGTAAAGCATTTTGTATAAGTCTTCTTCTTCCATTTCACCCCACTTTTGGAAGATAGTAGGATCCCATTTGAGTGTAATGATAGATACTCGTTTAGAAGGATGTGGTCATCCATATTATTTTGGTGAAAACATAACTTGTCGTAAGAACATGGTTTGATTCAAAGTGTATTCACCCATGCCTTTGTCCTGATATTTACCTTTAAGCTCACCTTGCTTTGATGTTGAAGGTTTTAATGATTTAGGGTCAATGTATGCAGAAGAAGGGATAGCTTCTCTATTAATTGGAATTATTGTCTCAGCTTTTGGTCTCAAGTTATTGCAATATATAAATGGATTAGGATCACCATTAACTGTTACTTCAACTCCATTGTGAGGAAACTTAATGCATTGGAGGTATGTAGATGGGACTGCCCTCATCTCATGAATCCATGGGCATCCTAAAAATATGTTGTATGTGAGATCAAGGTCTAGGACTTGACAAATAACATCCTTTGTAATTGGCCCAACTCTGAGAGGCAAGGTGATTGTAACTTTGGATTAACGCTCTTCATCATCATATGCCTTGATGGTAATTTTGTTTGTAGCATTCACAACTTTGTCTGAATATCCCAATTGTATTATTGTGTTCAAAGTACATATATTGAGACTAGCTCCTTCATCTATCAGGATTCATTTTATTCGATGTTTGTGTAGGAAGGCTTCAATGTGTAAAGGTGCATTATGTGGTTGGCTCACAGAGGCGTCATCAGCTTATGTGAATGTAAGGGAGTGTGGAACGGAAAGGTATCCCACCATGGCTTGAAACTGGTCCACGTTCAGATCAGTGGGGATGGAAGTGTCTCTCAAATTTTTGTCAAGAATGGCTTTATGTGCAGGGGATATGCGTAAGAACTCAAGGATTGAGATAAGCACAGGTGTCTTCCCTAACTGTTCTACCAAATCGTACTCAGGTTTGGTTGATGAGGAAGTGGTGTTTTTAGCTAGAGCACCTTGCAAAGTGAATTTACCTCGACGAGTTGTAACATTACATTCTGAGATAGGTTCGGAAGAAGATCCAATGCCTTTTAGGACAACCTTGGGTCTTTGGGTAGAATTTTTAGGTGTTTTGTCTTTGATGATAATGGTAGAGACATAATTATCCATCGAAATGTGATTGACAGTTGAATCATAGTTATAGGATGCTCTGGTATAGTTGGTATGCTCATCTGTGGCTTTGGATTTTCCCTTGTCATGTTTTGGGAATGGTTCTTTAAACATTTCATGATCTTGATTGGATGAGTGTCCTTCGATCTCAATGTCACCTCTATCAATAAGATCTTGTATGATGTTCTTCAGTCGATGACAATTTCCTGTTTTATGGCCCTTTCTCTTATGATATTCACAATATTCATCGCCATTCCACCAATTTGGTTTGACCTTTGGCTCATATTGTTGAGACATGGACCAGCAAGGACTCGAACCTAGGACCTTCCATACGCTGCTGGAGTGCTCTACCACTAAGCTATTGGCCCCTCTTGGACCAGTCCATCATCAGTCTGGGTGTGGCTTATTTCCAACACCAACACCCCCCCTTAAGCCACACCTCTCATGTGCTTGGGGCTCCTAGCCTAGACCTAGCTCTGATACCATGTAAATGTTATTGCAATTTCCAATTTAATGAACAAGTTATATGCTAGATGGTGTATTTAAGATTTTGGTATTATTACTATGACAATAATATTATTGTCTTTCTTTTCTGCAGGTAAGGAGGATGAACATGTATCAATTTTAATGTCATTCCTTTTCTTTTGAATGATGTATATATAGTAAAGCAGTCACGATCAAATGGCACCTTGATCGGATATGTCTTTTAGACATGTCCAACCAAGATGTCACTTGGTCGTGATTGTCTACTGATTCACTCCGTGTTTATGATAACTTAATCGATGCCATTGTAAATGATAATAGATCAATATAAACAGACTCGATAATGAATCTATGTCAAAGCAAATGATAACAGATCGATATAAACATACCTGATAATGAATTGGTGTCAAAGAAAATGATAACAGATCGATATAAACACACCCGATAATGAATCAGTGTCAAAGCAAACAAGCCCAATAACTAATAGCATTTAGATCTGTCTTAACTATGTTAAGCAGGTCATCAATCTAATCCATATTTATCCAATATCAATATCATAATCAAGATCAAAGTTACAGTCTGATAAACATATTCAGTTCAGAAAGCATAAATCAGATAATCTAATAGCATAGATGAGTAAACCAAAACATAATGGAGGAGATTAACGAGTTAGGAAAATCTTATCTTGCAGAAGCTACTAATGCATTAACACTTCCTCTTAGCTTTGGAAGATAGATAAAGTAACCTGCATCACATTTCTTTTTCCATAATGTCAGTCTCCAAGAATATATATCATCTATACATATGATATGAAGTATCATCAGGACATAATATATAAATATAAAACATCACTCTAAGCATGTGACATAGAGTATCACCTAACCATGTGATATAAAAGATTCATCATTTCATTATGACAAGATATCACCTAAACATGTGATATCATTATTGCCTAAACACACAATACTAAGGATAAACATATGAGGACGGTTAGATTCTCATCTTATCCGGGTTGTGATAAGTGCACAAACATTTTATATAAATGTTTTATCACAACACCATCATGGCACATCCATTACATACCAAAGATCCAACATGATAACTGGTTTAGAGAATCATAAGATCGTCACCTTATGATGTCTACATACAAGTGTTCATAATCTGAGAGATTGTCACCTCTTAGATATGAACACAGGGGGTGAAACCTAGAATGTCTCAACATGACAAAAGAAGTTTACGCATTAAACATCTTATTTACAAAGCAGATTACCTTTCTATCATACCTAAACCTTTTCTGAAGTGATCAACCTTCACTCTGGAAAGTGGTTTGGTCAAAATATCTGCAGTCTGATCTCCTGTACTAACATATTCCCATTTGATCACATTTTTGTCTACCATGTCTTGGACATAATGGTATGGAATCTCAATATGCTTAGATCTATCATGAAATACTGGATTTATAGAAAGCTTTATGCAGCGCTAGTTGTCACGGTGAATGACAGTGGGTTTAATGGGTTCACCAAATAGTCCCACAAGCAACTTCCTAAGTCATACTGCCTCTCGAGCAGCCATGGAAGCTGCAATGTACTCGGCCTCGGTGGAACTCTGTGCTAAAGAAGACTATTTTCTGTTGATCCAAGAAATCATAGTTGATCCTAAACTGAAGCAACACCCTGAAGTGCTTTTCCTGTCAGTCACACTCCTAGCCCAATCTGAGTCTATAAATCCGTATAGGTCTAGATCGACTTTCTCATATTTGAGACCAAGGTTTAGAGTACCTTGTAAGTATCTCATAATGTGTTTCACTGCAATCAAGTGGATTTCCTTAGGCTCACACATAAACTGACTTAAGGCATTGACTGCATAACAGATACCTGGCCTTGTACTTCTCAATACTACCATCTGCAGCATGTTTGATTTTAAACAGCCATTTTGATGAAACAACTGATTTCTTAGTAGGCCTAGGAACGATCTCCCAAACATTATTCTTCATAATGGACTGATACTCTTCAGACATGGCATCCTTCCATACTTGATGTTTAAGTGCATCTGATACATTGTTTGGTTCAGCTTTAGAGAGATCATTCATAAGAGCAACATAGCTAGTGAATTTATTAGGTCTTTTGCTTTCCCTGAAGGTTCCTGAAGGAGCAGCAAACTTCTGAGCTTCTGCTACAATTTTGGTGGCCCATAGAGGTCTTTTCTTGAAGTTTTCTCTAGGTAGGATTGGAGTTTCACCTATAGTTTCCTCAAGATTCTCCCTCTGAAGCTCAGGAGTAGGATCTTCTTCTATGTTAGGAGTGGGGATATAGTTTGTAGGCTCTATTGTACTTAGGGCTCTTTTGAAAGCTAAATCTTCTTCAAAGATTACATCCCTACTAATTTCAATATTTCTCTGACCATGTATATATATTCTATAGGCCTTGGATGTTTCACTATATCCTACAAGTATTCCTCTTTTTCTAGAAGGTTCTAGTTTTAGTCATTTCTCTTTAGGTACATGTATATAGACAGGACACCCAAATATCCTAAGGTGGCTGATATCTGGCTTTAGTCTGGTAAATACTTCTTTAGGAGTTTTATCTTCAAGATGTGAGTGAGGAAATCTGTTTTGTATATACACAACAGTGTTAGTTGCTTCTGCCCAAAGATTGATATTTAGATTCTGATCAAGAATCATGGCTTTGGTAGTTTCTACAATTGTCCTATTTTTCCTCTCACCTACCCCATTTTGTTGAGGATTATAAGGTATTGTTAGGTCCCTCTTAATCCTTGAGTTTTTACAAAAATCTTTAAATAATTCTGATGTGTATTCCCCCCATTATCAGTCCTTAGGATTTTAATTTTATTTCCTGAGTGGTTCTCCGTTAGTGATTTAAACTCTTTAAACCTACTAAGGATCTCTTCTAATTCTTTACACTTCAGAAAGTAGATCCAAGTTTTCCTAGAGTAGTCATCAACAAATATTACATAATACAAACATCCTCCTAGAGAGGGAACATACATTGGTCCACATACATCAGAATGAACTAACTCTAAAACTTTGCTTGTCTTCCTAGTACTATTATGGAAGGTACCCTTGATATTTTTACCTAGGGCACATCCCTTGCATGCCTCTGAATGATATTGTTGCAACTTAGGTAAACCTATGACAAGGTTTCCCATAGATGATAAAGCTCTATAATTCAGGTGGCCTAGTATTCTATGCTATACCTCATTTGCATTTGTTGCTTCATGAATTAGGGCTAGGTTGGGCTATGTGCATAGCTCATACAAATATCCCTATCTTTGACCAATGACTTTAGCTTTCTTGATGGAAGAATTTCTTGGCCAAGCCAACACCTTGTTCTCCATGAAGGTTACTTTGTATCCGTTATCTTCTAGGGCTGATATGGAGACTAGATTTCTCTTGATGCCGAGGACATATAGTACTCCTTCAAGTTGCAATGATATGTCTATCTTCAGTTTGATGGTGCAGGAACCAATTCCTCTAACTGGATGAGAGGAATCATCTCCGATGGTTACTTCCTCATCATTATCCTCTATCATAGAGTCTAGCACTTCTCTAAACCCTGCAATGTGTCTGGATGAGCCACTGTCGATCACCCAGGAGTAAGATTTATTTGATGCATGGCTTGTAAGTGCTGAGTAGAGGACATAGTTCTGGGAGTCGTCTTCTCTTTTAGATTTTCCTACTCTGGCAAATGTGGCTTGTTTGGCTCTCTCTGGACATTTTGCAACAAAGTGTCTGAACTTACCGTACCTATAGTATTGAATATGTGATAGGTCTCTCTTTGAAGTGTTCTTGCCTTGATGACCCTTCCTCTTCCTAAATTGCTTCTTCTTGGTTGTCTTATTTGTGTTAGTATTTATAACTTGAAGGTCTCTGTCTATGTTCTTTTGTTTTATTCCCATCTTGTTCAATCTTGATTCTTCTTGGAGAAAATCGTCCCTTAATCTTTCAAACTTAGGATACTTGGACCTTGCATTGATGCCTTAGACGAATGTACTCCATCCACTAGGCAACCTATCTAGAGCAATGAGTGTTAACTCTTTGCTTTGGATCTCGTAATCCAGAGTTGCTAGTTCGTCTCTTAGAATTGATATCCGCATAAAGTAGGTGTTGATTGTCTCCCCCTTGTTCATGGTGATATGATTTATTTCTCGTTCTAATGCCAGAGTTTGACTTGCATTTGATATATCAAATGTGCTTTCAAGTGCTTTGATCATTTTATAGGTTGTCTGATGTTTTCTTATGATGGGCATTATGTTGTTTCTCACCCCATCAACTATTATTTTTATGGCCTTTTCATTTCCCTCAATCCATGTTGTTCTGTCAAGTTCATTTTTAGGTTGGTCATTTTAGTTTGAACAAATGAATCTACTTTGTTCTCTTTTAAGATCATCTGGATTCTGAACTTCCAAGCTGAAAAATCATCGCCACCTCCGAGTCTGTCTTTGAATCTGATAGCGTTGGCCATTGGAGAAATGTGATGGTATATAACCTTGTTCTTAAATTATTCACAAAATTTAATAGCCTCAAGTTCGATCAACGTGGCTCTGATACCATGTTGAGACATGGACCAGATAGGACTTGAACCTAGGACCTTCCATACATTGCTAGAGTGCTCTACCACTGAGCTACTAGCCCCTCTTGGACTAGTCCATCATCGGTCCGGGTGTGGCTTATTTCCAACACCAGCACATATGGAGGCATATCTGGAATTGTTATTATTTTGTTTTCCACTAGCTTCTTGAAAGCTGACTCAAGTGGTTCTCCCAATGGGGTTTATTTCCTTCATGGTTTTGAAGTTGTTTGAGTATTCACTTAATTGTTTGTAGAGCTTGATCCAAAAAAAATGATTTTGGGTCGTATTGTATTGGCATCAACAACACCATCATTGACCATGTTCTTGTTTTTATTCCAAAATCTTGGCTTGTCTTTTCCTTTAAAGTCCTCTTTGTTTTCTTTGAATATTTTGACGATGCCTTGCTCAATTAGGACCTTCTTTATTGCTAAGCCTTTTTCAATGACATCCTTGAAGGTGGAAAAACAAGCTTTTCTCAAGTCATAACCAATGTCTTTGTTGACATTTTGGGTGAACATCTCTACCATTTGTTTTTTTGGAATTTCACAAGAGCATCTGCTGGCTAGATTTCTCCAGCTTTGTAAAAATGATGAAAAATATTCTCCATCCTTTTGTTTGGTGTTGCACAAAGTGGTGACTGATATGTCTGTCTTTATGTTGTATGAGAAATGTTGGATAAAAGTCGCTGCTAAATCACCCCATGACTTAATTCTAGGTGGGAGTTAGGAGAACCATTCCATAGCTTGATCACCTAAGCTTTGTGGGAATAATCTCATCAAATATGTCTCTTCTGCTGCTACCTCAATGCAAGCCATGAAAAAATGTCTTATATGTGCCTTAGGGTCTCCTTTGCCTGTGTACTTATCAAAATTTAGTGTCACAAAATGTGTAGGAAAAGGAGGCATTGTAATGCTTTTGTCAAATGGATAGGGACATATGTCTTTCATTGTGTAAGTTGGCTTCGGTGTATTTATGTCCTCCATTTTCTTTTGTAAGTCCTTAATTTGCTGCTCCAAATTGTTCTTAGGTGGAGACCAACTTCTTGGACCATACCCCATGCCTGAACCACTGGGTGGAGGAGGAGAATGTTACATATATGGATGATATAGATCATACACATGTTCATATGGAGGAGGTCTATAATGATGTTGTGTATATGGACCACTTGGCATAGAGTCATGATGAGGAATGGAATATTTGTTTTGTCCATGTATACCATACTCTACAAGCATGTCATGAGTTTGTTCTAATGTGTTGCCCCCAAATTTGACGTGGGGTTTCCTTGTGTCCAAATTTTGAACATGCCTTTGGATATCCAATTGCTTTGGTGGTTGGTCCTTAGCATTGGCATATGATTGAGTATATTTTTCTGCATAAGACTTCCATAATGGTCTACGAAGGTGAGTATCATAAGCTTGACCATGTATATGTGGGACCTCAAGTTTTTGAAACAAATATGATGGTGATTCAGGCACAAGATGTGATCCTCTAGTACCTCCACTATTAGGCCTCCTTTGATCCATGTTGAGTTGAGTTTCTTGCATAGGTCGATTTTCCACTACTTGAGACATGTCAAAATCATGAGGTATCTTGGTTCCACTTTGTGCCATCACTTGTAAGAAATATTGTCTATCTCTTCTCATGATTTCCTCAAACAATCTATTAAAATGGGGATCCATGATGGAGTCTTCCACTTCTGTTGAATGTACGGAAAAGTTGTCCATATTGTCATTGTGTGTATCATTGTTGTTTGTAGTGTCCATGTTCTCAACATTTGGAATGTTTCTATAGGCATCCATGTCAGGTAATGTGGTATGATCAAAATTTAAAAAGACATCATTATCATATTCATAGGCACTCATGTTTGCGGACTCTTGAGCCTCTTTAGCTTCTCTCCTAGATTTTTGGGAATGGGTTTCAACCATGAACTAGGTCTTGACCAAGATGTGTGAGACTAGATGAAAATGGAAAGAGTATGGAAGACCAAGAGTTGGATGGAATGTAAATGAATCTAAGGTTTACTTGTAATGTTCAAAGTGTAAGACCAAGTATGTATGTAGTAGAGTAGGTGTGGCTTCCAAAGAGATGATAGTTTCTCTTGATGAGGTAAGCTGACCTTGACTCTAAGTAAGACCAAATGAGACCTAAAGGTGATAGACCTTGATGAGGGATCACTTAGCAAAATGTTGTTATATGTAGTGTGTTGACAAAGTAAGATGAGGACAAGAAAGTGACCTTTTGACTATAGTTTAGACAAATGTGAGTGTAATGCAAGGTGTAAAGCAATGATGGACTTTGTGAGACCCAGAAATAGGCTGAATTCTAGATGAAAACCCGGAGAGATAACCTGGGAAGCTCAATAAGTCTAAAACTGATTGCTCTTGTTTGTTGGACTGTAAATTTTTCCAATTCTGAACACATACGTGCCTGTATACTTCACAAACGTGGTTAAATGACACAGAAGCGTTTTTGAGATTTTGTGAATGTAATTTTCTTTAGGATGACACAGAGCATTTTTGTACTTCACAGACGCGGTTAAATGACACAAACATGTTTCTGTCAGACACAGATGCATTTTCTAGAAACTGAGTGCAATTTTTCCAATTTGTGAAGTTGCTATTGTGACCAAATCTGATTTTTTTTTATTGTTTTTCATGACAAGAGGACACAATGTTGATGAAGACTCAATGTTTGTAAGTATTTAGACTCAAAATGACTCAAAGAAAAGTGTGTTGTTTGATGTAAAAATGTTTTGGATACACTTGAAGACACAAAAAACACAATGTTTTGTTGTTTGATCTTGAATGTTTGAATGTTTAAAAGAAGACAAGCACAATTCTTTTGGTTGGCCAGGACAATAGTTGTTGATCCCACATGGGGTTTCTCCTGAGGCTACGCTATTCAGAGCGGATACTTAGATGCTTGACCCCACTGGCTCCACCCTTAGCACTCACTTCTCCGTGGCAGCCAAGCATCAGTCCCCACAAAAACTCCCTGTGGCGAACTTTGTATCTCTACTAAGAACCGTATGTGTGTGGGTCGCTCCAGAGGTCCGACCTCCTGCCCCAACAACTAGAATAATTTTTTCTTTCTAAAACAAAAAGGTGTTAGTAAGGGCATCCACACGTGTGGCCATATATGCAACACTTTCAGCTCTGTAAATACAAAAGGCTCCTTGCCGGTAGGGGTTATGCCCTACAACTGATCAAATAAATTTGATCAAACGGGTTTATGGGGAGATATAGTATCGGTATGAACTAATCAACACACGTGACCCATGGCTTTCACCATGGAATACAATTATTTATAGTGGTTTGGAAGAGGTGGGTTTTCCTCGCTACCACTTGGGTTGTTCTCTCCTCACTAGTAGTCCTAATGACCACACAGAGAGACAGACCCTCTAGAGATTAAACAAAAAGAGCCTATTGCTCAAGACACAAAAGACACTGGTTCAATTTTTGTGCACCAATTGAAGTGTTTGGTAATCTATGAAAACAAGACACACAATAAAGATCAAAAGAAAACCCTTGTCAAGATCCTACAACAAATATTTGTTAGTAGTTTGGGCTATTTCAAATGATTACCCCTTCCTGCAAGCAAACGAGTTAGGTAAATTTTAGATCCAAAATACTTTGTGAAATAGGGGCCTTCGACAAGACGATTCGCTTCCAAGATAAGCTACACCAATTTTGTTAGCTAGATCACAAGGTGTTAGCCTGAAATAAACCAAATCTGAAATCCAAATGACGCGATTAAACCTAACGCAAAAGTGGCAAAAAATCACAAACGCGCCTAAATCCTTCGCAGACACACCTAGATAACACAAACACGACTCCCGAACACAGACGCGTCTGAAAGGTGCACAGTGCAACCCTGCAATCTGAAAATAAGTTAAAATAATGCCAAACACAGACGTGATTACAAAGGTCACAGGCATGACAGAAAAGCAAAAACACGGTTCCAAGATGCGCAGACGCGGAAATGCCGAAAGTTTATCGAAAATGTCAGATCTGCAACTTCAAAAACACAAAATATGCAACAAAAGATGTTAAATGCAAAAGGACAAGAGTCCCACCGGGCATGCCAAAATGTTTATGGTAAAAATGGAAACAACAATATTGAAAGACTAAAATAGATTCAACCACAAAACCCTAGCCTAACAACAACAAAGATCCATCATAACATATGAAGATTACCTAAGACAATGCAAATCAAATGAAATCACAAAGATTATACCATCACATGTCCAATAGGGTTTGGATCTCCATTCTTCCTATCTCCATTGATCTTGCTTGATATATTTGCTCTCAGATTTTATGTGTGCACAAGAGCTCAACAAAGAACGGAAATGTGGTTGCAAGTAGACTTGATCGCATGTGAAAGTTTGAATTCTAGAAGGCTTGATTAGGGTTGATAATGAAGGAAGCATCTCCTTATATAGAAGACACTATAAGAAATGGAGGGATAAGATTGAGAGGTGTAAAAGATAAATGGTCGGCTAAGATTAGAGGGTAGGTAGAGAAAATAAAAAAATAATGAGAGGGTAGGTAGTGTAGGAATTAAGAGATGAATGACATGTGTCATAGGTAGAAAAGGCTAATGAATTAATTAAATAAATAAATACTTATTTAATTAATAGAAGAAGTGGGATCAATTAAATAAATAAAAGTATTTATTTAATTTAGGAAAAGGGTTATTTAAATAAATAAAAGTATTTATTTAAATGAAAAATAAGGCTAGAAGAGGATAAATGAATTAATTAAATAAATAAAGATTTATTTAATTAATAGAAGAATTAGGCAAAAATAATTAAATAATTAAAGATATTTATTTAATTAGATATGTCAATTTTAGGTGTCTACGGTCTTCAATTATTTTGTTGTTCAATTGTCTCTTTATGTGTGACAAGTATTCTTGCAGAAGGTAACTGGGCTTGTGGGATTCACATTTCATGAATTCTAACAAGTACTTGTTTATTATTATTTAATCATAATGTCTAGTTAGTGATTTTTATGACTTGTCGATAATTCTACTCAAGGTCAACACACTTTAGGGTATCCCTTGCATATTCATGATGGAAATGTTACTAAACCATTTCATAAATAGTTAATATGGGATATTGATTTGCTAATATTTTGTTACTTATTGTATTACCAAGTGCATGTCTATCGTTATTTACTTTTAATGGCCATTTAGTGATAGTTATGGTTTGATGGCTAATCAACTCAAGGTAAACACACCTTAGTATATGTCTTGTATATTTATGACACAAAGGTTACTAACATGTTTGTTTGCAACTTCAAAAGGAGCTGTATTTTCTTATTTCTTATGTGGCTCCTTTAACCCTAGGTTATGATTGTGTAATATCTAATATAGTTTATAAGGTTATTTAGAATGCAATTATACTATATCCTAATCATGTTGATATTGTTGCATATATATACCCTCCTCTATTATGGTTGTTCATGGCATCCAACATATATATAAATTTTATCTATTAGATATATGTATGGACTTTCTAAATTCCATTAGTAAGACTTCTTTTGATACTATTGTTTCATTTAATATTTATATATTCCCCTTGGCACATAATATGTCCATATTTTCTTAGGTTCATTTATTATTACTTATTGAATTGTTCAATAAATTATTTATACATATGCAATCCAACTTTTGTTTCTAAAAATGGAACAAAAGAGGAATAGTCTAACTTCCATCCACAAATGCTCACCAATCTAATAGCCTAGCTAATGTTTTGTTATCATGACATTAGTAAAAATTATGAAAACTCATTCTAAACTAGTTTTCATAGTGATATGTATTGGTTGTTGAAGAAGTTTGATTTTTTATAATCCTTACTAGCATGTATGGTCTACCTTTAATGGTATTAAAGTGAATCCAACTTTATAGTATATAAAATAAAGTTGTAAACGTTTTTTGTATTAATTTTACAATAATCAAAGTTAGATTGTTTGTGAAAGAGATTGTAAATTTGATTTCAATGGTAGGTAGATTGAAATCCTTGATGATCGATGATACATTATTGAGTTTAATGCTTAATACTATTGATAGAGTAACATTATCCCTTAGATTATTACATTACTATTGTCTACCCCAACTATAATGATAATAATTACTCTAATTGAAATCTCAATCTGAAGTTTGGACATTCATATGGTAGAGTTTACTATTTTCATGGCTGGTGTTCATTTAGTTATCAATCCAGGAACGTAAAACTTGAAATGGGTCTGCAATATATATGCACTAAGCTCCTTAAATGGTTATTCTGCATTGCTGCAATAACTAACATTACGCAGAAAGGAAAGGCAATAATGGAAATCATAAAAGGCTACATGAAATCTTTATAAAACAATGCTAGAATGATCTAATGTAAATAACAGAAATCACACCGTTCTATCTTGGCTGCAGGAACAGTCAGTGGATCTATTTCCAGTGGCTGCAGGAACAATACAGTCATGAACTTCTACTGCAACTAGGTAAAAACAAACTTCAATGAACATAAACACAAGATCACTCACCAAGTGGGCTCCCTTGGATGAGTGATATCAAACTTCCAGCAAAATACTTTTAACAGATCAGAACAACATATCTTTGCTTTATTTCATTTTGAAATTGATTACATGTTCTAAAAGAAAACTCTAGAATGTTTTTAAAAACTCTTTGCTCAATTCCTTTCTATCTTGTCTCACCTCTAAGAAAAAGGAAGAGCTTATTATAAAGAAAAGACAAACTACAATGGACAACTCAAATCACGCCCAGAAGAAGAGGTGGATGAATGTCAGATGAAGGAGATAACTAAAGCTTGGCTACAAGAACAGTCAGTGGATCTAAACCGAACCACCGTCTTTGCATGCCATAGCGATATTTTGCGAATTCAATACGCACTAGAGTTAAACTCCCACAGTGAAGTATGACTACTCTGATTATGCCATACGTTGCGCCTGCTCGGATCCCCTTCAGTTTGATCTCCAGTTATCTGTACGTGACTCTTCAGTCTTTGGGCACAAAAGAAATCATCCACCGCAGCATCATTTATTATCTGCACTAAACAAGAACAACATACAAGGGCATGCATACATATCTTACTCAATTAATACATTCATTAACTCACATATGACATTATCCTAAATAATCCACATATCAATAGGGACAAATCACTTGGGTGTAGGAATAACTTGGTATGGTTGCAGGAATTAACCGACAAAGTTCAAACATGATTTCATAAATTCAGGTTTAACACATGGATTACATATAGTCAATTCACAATCCTTTACTATCAAAATGCAACCCAAAAGATGCCAATAACCTAAGAGTTTTGATAAAAAACATGTCAAAGTATCAACTTATCATGCCCCCCAACTTTAAGGGTTTGTTGCTCTTACAGTAAAAGGAAAATTTATGATTTTCGCTGAAACTCTGAAATCACCAACAATATCCTGTCCTGTTCCCTTGGAAGCCAAATTCCAATAAAATCCTTTCATTTTTTCCAACCTGGACCATCTAGTTGTTTCCTCTGCAACTGCATCATAATTTTGTTATGTTGGTTGGCATGCCAAAAGTGGCCACATAAGGATCAAAGGTTGAAATATCAATGGAAGCCAGTTGTTGGCTTTCTCCCTACCTAACTGTATGTATCTGGGGGCTCTTTGTATGGCTGCATGAAAATTATGAAGTGAGTAAGGTTCTCCCTGTTTTAAATGTTCTGGTAGATTATTCCAGCGTTGAGCTAACCCTTTCATTGCGGTTGTCCTGTCAGTTTGAACCAAATGCTCATACACTTGATAGACTTCCTCTCTCATTGGAAGTACTATCTTACTAACATCATCTCTTATCAGTAACTTTGCCAATCATAATAGAGAACCCTTGGTGCTTTTGATTCCCTTCTCAATGGTAATGGACAGTCAAGCTCTAATTTTTCATACTCCCCCGGCTTGTGGCCCTATGATAATCTCATTTTGGATCCATGACATTAAAAATCTGATATGGATGTCCCCAATATACAATAAAGGCTTCCATTCCCTGTCTTGGGGTACAACATAGTTATGTAAGTATAATTCACATAACAAATTCTTCACAAAAAGTGGAGAGGTTTGATAAGCATAATAGAATTCCTCAGGTGTTTCCAAGGATGGATTAAGGTCCCTAACAATGCGGTTTAGTCTGAGGTTCAGATACCGCTCTTTCAAATGTACTGCATAAACTCTCGGGGGTTCCCTACACTGCATCAACTCAGGAACCATACCATAAATCACTTCTACCTTAGCTTCTAATTCCTCAATTCTATTATCTCTCTTTTCAATCTCTTTTTGCTGCTTATTAATTATCCCCTGCAACCTATCCTTCTCTATTTCCCATTGCCTATAAAATGTTAAAGCAATAGATAAACTACTTAGGGATGAAGGAGGTCTAATAGGTCCTACCTTAGACCATGGGATTTCTTCAATAAACTCCTCATTCTGGGCTGGCATATCTCTCATATTTTCTTCAGGTTGCTGTAGAACATCCTCAACAATTTCTTCACATTGCAATGCCACAGAAGCAAGATTTGCTAGTTTATCTGTAACAACCTCTTCTTGAATTTCTTCTTCTGCAGGGTGTTCTTGAATTTCTTCCTCCTCAGGGTGTTCTTGAATTTCTTCCTCCATTGGGTGTTCTTGAATTTCTTCCTCCAATGGGTGTTCTTGAATTTCTTCCTCCATAACATTTTCTTCTTCCGAAGTTTCTACTGCAATCACCTCTGTTGGATTACTCACAAGTTGAGCTTTCTATGTCCTCCTTCTTGTTCTTCTTAAATACACTTTTGAAATGGCTGCAGGAGTTTTTGTTTTTGTCCTACGCCTCTTGGCTGCAGGAGGAATCTGAGTTACCTGTGGCCGGATAACAAGTTCTTCATCTGATTCATCCTTTTCTAACTCCTTTCCTTTCCTTTGCAGAACGGGTGAATCTCTTTGAAGAGAAGTAGAGGGTTGCTCTTCAATTGACTCCACTTCAATATTTTCTTCTATCATAACTATGACTCCTTCAGCAACAAGCAAACCCTCATCTTCATCAGAAGGATCTTCTGTAACATTCTCTTCTTCAACCGACGGGTTATATGCAACAGGGGCATCCTCAATTTGAAATTGCAGTATATCCTCAAATACACCCCATTCCATTTGTGAAACATCTCTCAGGGACCGCTGTACAAGTAGCTTAACCAGACCATGATGGCTAATAGAGCGATTTCCATTTTTTTGCGTCTCCTTAGCACTTGTAGAGATGAAATGATATAAAAAATTACATACATTAACTCGCCGACCATGCCATAGATGACTAAGTAACCTAAAATAAGGTGAATGTAGGTTTGAATACCATCCTTCACATGTAATATACTTCATGATATACAAAGCTACCTGAGGCCAATGTTCCGGTAAAGAAACCCTTCTAGTTCCTTGTCTATCCACCATTAAGGGTCCATCTATAGGAATTGTGAACTCTGCCCTGACACTCCTTGCGTCTTTTGATTCTGGAAAGAGTTCTCCTTCCTGCAGCAACCCTGTTACTTCCGCTATTCACTGTTCTGTAGCAATTACCCTCAAACCTTTAATCGTAGCTTCCCCTTCATGAAAGGAATGCATGAATTCTGCAGCAATTTCTTCATTGTAATCCCTAATTTTCAAGAAGTAATCCAACCAGCCGTGGTTTCGGAAATACTGTTCACAAAGATCATCCTGCAGTAACCCTTCATGGACCGTTGGCTCATGGCGAATTAGATCACCACCCATCTTTTACTCTGATAATTTTCTCTCTGCAGCTGAACCAGAATATTTGACAGTATTGCTAAAAATGAAATCTCTTTACACATCTTAGTTCTGGCGGTAGACTTTATCATTCACTTGTGTGAAATAATAACATAATCGGCAATGATGGGAAGCATATCAATTTGGGGTACCAAAAAGGACTGATAATTAATCATATTGGAAAATGAACCATAAAGTACCCCCCCCCCCCCAAACTTAACCTAGCACGTGTCCACACAAGCTGACAAGATTTTGGGTAGTGGAGCGGATTTAAACAGGATATAATCATAATGAACTAATAAATGCATAATTAAAATAAAATACAATATACACGTACCTGCAATTGCACAAAAATGAAGGCAAAATGAAATGAAGTGATAGGTAAGAACATGGGATGGAATGACGTGGATGGGATTTTATGTACGAAGAAGAATATTCCCATATAAAATGGAAATATTTTATTATGAACTGGCAAATATGTCCACTGCAGAGGTTGCAGGAACATTACCTTTATTAGCCTTCTTAATTACAACAGGAAGCTCATGAAATGCTGCAAGAACGGCGCCAAAAATGTCTACCCCAACTATAATGATAATAATTACTCTAATTGAAATTTCAATCCGAAGTTTGGACATTCATATGGTAGAGTTTACTATTTTCATGGCTGGTGTTCATTTAGTTATCAATCTAGGAACGTAAAACTTGAAATGGGTGTGCAATATATATGCACTTAGCTCCTTAAATGGTTATTCTGCATTGCTGCAGTAACTAACATTACGCAGAAAGGAAAGGCAAGAATGGAAATCATAAAAGGCTACATGAAAGCTTTATAAAACAATGCTAGAATGATCTAATGTAAATAACAGAAATCACACCGTTCTGTCTTGGCTACAGGAATAATCAGTGGATCTATTTCCAGTGGCTGCAGGAACAATTCAGTCATGAACTTCTACTGCAACTAGGTAAAAATGAACTTCAATGAACATAAACACAGGATCACTCACCAAGTGGGCCCCCTTAGATGAGTGATATCAAACTTCCAACAAAATACTTTTAACAGATCAAAACAACATATCTTTGCTTTATTTCATTCTGAAATTGATTACTTGTTCTAAAAGAAAACTCTAGAATGCTTTTAAAAACTCTTTACTTAATTCCTTTCTATCTTGTCTCACCTCTAAGAAAAAGGAAGAGCTTATTATAAAGAAAAGACAAACTACAATGGACAACTCAAATCACGCCCAAAAGAAGAGGTGGATGAATGTCAGATGAAGGAGATAACTAAAGCTTGGCTGCAGGAACAGTTAGTAGATCTAAACCGAACCACAGTCTTTGCACGCCATAGCGATATTTTGCGAATTCAATATGCACTAGAGTTAAACTCCCATAGTGAAGTATGACTGCTCTGATTATGCCATACGTTGCGCCTGCTCGGATCCCCTTCAGTTTGATCTCCAGTTATCTGTACGTGATTCTTCAGTCTTTGGGCGCGAAAGGAAATCATCCACCGTAGCATCATTTATTATCTGCACTAAACAAGAACAACATACAAGGGCATGCATACATATCTTACTCAATTAATACATTCATTAACTCACATATGACATTATCCTAAATAATCCGCATATCAACAAGGACAAATCACTTGGCTACATGAATAACTTGGTATGGCTGCAGGAATTAACCGACAAAGTTCAAACATGATTTCATAAATTCAGGTTTAACACATGGATTACATATAGTCAATTCACAATCCTTTACTATCAAAATGCAACCCAAAAGATGCCAATAACCTAAGAGTTTTGATAAAAAAACATGTCAAAGTATCAACTTATCAACTATCTCTTGAATTACTTTGTAAGAAAACATAGATTTTTGTTAGCCCTTAACTGAATACTTAATTATTTCTTTAATTACTAGATAAAAACACACTTTATACTGTGTATGAAATTCAAGTAATACACCTAGGATGTAATGAATTGATGTTTACAAATTTTCATAACCCTCTTTTTGGACCTTGATGATTTCGACGGATGATAATGGATTAAGGGTGAAGTATTTAATAGGAAATAAGACTTAGTTGTTTAGGCCATAAGCAGAAGGCCATCTCGAGCCTTTTTGCTATAGAGCTACCATCATGGGTAGCAACCACAGAGAAAATGTATGGGACATTGAACCTAGAAAGGGTTGCGTACCGACCAAACAGTTTACATCAAACCATAGTTAGAAACCATAACTACATACTTTACGCCTTGATCCCGTGCCAAAACAGGTATGTAGGCAGTCTAGGGATGGAGTTGTCCCTTGTACTCAAGCATTCGGGGATGGGGATTAAGATTTGGATAAGGATGAGTTGTTGGTTTTCAAGCTCCTTGGTATTTTAAATCAAATGGTGCAGATACTAATTGGAAGATTTTTTTAAAATAATTCAACGCATACTCAAAAGGAATCTCGTATGGATTCACTTGACTTCTCAAGGCTTTAGGCTGAATTTCGAGGACAAACTCAAGCTTATATCATGTTATTTTATTTACTCCTAAGAACGGCGACCTCGGTGCACTCGTAGTAGAGGAGTGTAGTTTTTAGAGAGTGACTCAGGACCCAGATGGTCCCAATGAGTCTAAGTCTTTGGCCAGAGCACTTCCTATCTCAAATTGGATAGATGCCTACCCCGTTTGGGTAGATGCCTATCCCGAATTGGATAGATGAACATCATGTCTTGTATGGACAGATGCCTAACCCGTATGGTTAGATGCTCATCCTGGATGGATGAATGCCTATTTCGTTTGGATAGATGCCCATAGTATGCGATTGAATCAAACACAATTAACAATAATAATAATATAAAAAAATAATAGTCGAAAATGTTTGGGTTGAGTAGAGTGGGTTATTACACAATTTAACTAAGTTAATTTTTTGTTCATAATACACACATGAAAAAATATTTAAATTGTCCACATGATTGTGTATGTGGCAATATATATTTTTTAGTACCAACACATGACCTAGATGTTGTTGCAAGGTGTATGCCCTTGGTCTCCTTGTGCTATGCAACGTAGTGCTCAGGTTTGTTACATGGCTTAATCGCCTCTTATGGATTCATTAAATCTCGCAGTTGTATCGGACATTAACAGGTTGATCTTTTGGTGCAATGAGAACCGTGTTTCTGACAAGTGGTATCAAAGCCTATGTCACAGGTTCAAACCCCTCACTTGTGTTGGTGGGATTGTTGCAAGGTGTATTCCCTTGGTCTCCTTGTGTTGTGTAGTACAATGCTCAGGTTTGTGACATGACTTAACCGCCTCCCATGGATTCATTAAATCTTGCAATTGTATCAGGCATTAATAGGTCAATCTTTTGGTGCACGATAACCGTGTTTCTAACAGATGTGTCCATGTCAACCCCTAAAATTGAGGTGCACCACAATTGAACCCTCTTCCCTAATATAAAATTTAACTATTTAACTTGGATTCACTTGTGATTATCTTCAAAGTCAAGGTAATGGTTTATATATTGTCTAATGCAAATAGAATCACTCCCTTCATTAAATCTGTTTTTTACTTGAATACACTCATAGAAATCTGATTTTAAAACAACAATTTAAAAGTACTATGAACACCAAGAAAATGAAAACTAACATGAAGATTTCTATTAAAAATTTCAAACATAGTTTGCAACAACCCTTTTGGTTTCATAGTCTAATTATTAAATTTGATCTAAAACTAATACAAGACCTACAACATGATGCTACATGAGCAATATGGCTTCCCAGAGCCTTCTTTCCAAGCTCTCCCACCCCTTTCTGTCAACCATGCCATTACAAATGAAAACACCACTTTAATATACCACTCTCCCAAATGACTAAATTAGCATCCCAAGAATCGCTAAACTTGAATACCTTTCACATTTGAAATTGAATTTGCATGGTAATCCCCATTAAGTGCTCTTACACCACTCTTATAGTTTGCCCAAAATAGTTGTCCACTTTATGCCACGAGCACACCAAGTTGACTTCAAACTTAGCAAAACCCATAAACTCCTCATGGATGACCAATTTGAAAAAGATTCTTTTTCATAACCATTAATTCGCAAAAAATTGAAAATCCATCTTTTTAGGCTCCCATTGAAGGGTAAGTGGGGTTCACCAAATCCCAACACCCAAGTTGGCAATTTTGACAATTTTGCAAATTGCATGCCACCAAAATGCAACAAGATATAAAATAAGGTCTATTACAAAGCCTTTGCCAAAATATTCACTAAAATATTTGGCTTTATGACATACAAAATCCAACCTAATATTTGTGTCACATTTTATGATTTAATATCTCTTTATTTATAGATATTTTGTCAAACAATTATGTAGTTTGTATGTGTTTCGACTGTTTGCATATGTGTTTGCCATCTGCAAGTTTCATGCAATGGATGGAATGAAAAACAATATAGTAATGAAGGGAGGGTGACGAGTATGGAGTGTGGACATCCCCTAATCTTAAAGGGACGATACTAGGGAAATAAATTAAGTAGCAATGACTAAATAGAGATGGTGGTGGACTTGATAGCAAAGAAAAGAGGTGGGCATTGAAATTGCATAACCAAAAATGGTTTCTCCTACCTTGATTTGGTCTTTAAGTCCTTTTTAGTGGAATATATGAGAGGTTTAGTTTGGTCTATGCCTATTTTGGAATACATGCCTTGTCCAAGCTTCCACATTTTGATCTTAAAAATACAAGAACAAGTGTAATGACACAAAAATTTTAAAAAATATAATATATAATATATAAAAATTTTAAAAAATATAATATATAATATATAGAATTTGTGAAGAAAAATATAATAAATTTAAAATAAAAAAATGTATATTAAATCTACAAATATTTATTTTAGATTAAATTTTTTTAAATATAGATATTGTAGTTTATTAGCCTTCTATACCTCTTCACATTCACACCACACAAAATTGCTAAAAATATATAATCATCAATATTATATGTGCACGCATACAAATTTAAAATTGTGTTGTTCTTTCACATAAATAAGGTTGGTTGCATAAAAAACACAATTGAAACGTATGCAATGACGTTGTTTGAAGGGTTTCCATTAAACCACGTTTATTGTTGATGTAATTCTTCCCGGGAAGAGTTTTAAGTGCTTTCCTTCACGATTTCTGAACACCACACTTAATCACCAAATGACAAACTTTGTCAGCCTGCCACATGACTAGTCATTTGTTTTAAATTTTGAACAAGAGTACCCATCTATGATTGGAATGATGAAATCCTTTTAACCTAATTTGTTGTGAAATTCAAAATTTTCTCATTAAAGTCAATTGTGGGATAACAAACACACCTCATATTAATTAAATTAATTACAATTAAATGTTTTGTTCTATAATTCAAAATTGTTTCATTAAAGTCAATGGTAGGAAGTGAAAAAACCTTTTACATTATCCTTTTAAATCTAATTAAAGATTTTATTCTATAAGTCAAAATTGCCTCATTAAGATTAATTATGGACAAACAACAATTCGTATAATTAAAGCTTTTATTCTATAATTTAAAATTGTCTCATTGAAAGCAATTATGAGGAAACAAAAGAGAACAATTATGAGGAAACAAAAGAGAACAATTATGAGGAAACAAAACACATCCCATAATAATCTAGATTATAATCAATGATTAAATAATTAATAACAATCAATCAAATAAAAATAATGAAAAGGTTTCAAAATCTGTTTTTGCCTTAATAAAAAACAATCAATCAAATAAAAATAATGAAAATAAAAATTTGAGATTGATAATTTAAAATAGAAGGGTTAGAAGTAGTTTAGTTATTTTAAATTATGCTCATTTATTTTATTTTTTATGTAGTTCATATGTTACGATTTATGTGACATAATTTGAATTCACTAATAGAATGCTAATTAGAAAACATACATAGATTGATGATAAGGTTTCTAGTGTATTAGAGAGATTTGATTAAGTGATTAAGTCTTGGGAGCATATTTAAACCTCATAACATTATTTTGTCTTATACTCTCTTTCTCTTTGATACTCGTACACTTATATCTAAAGATAGGTAGTTTAGAGAAGCATCTCAGGGAAAATCCTAGTATATAGAGGGAATATATAAAAGTGTAAGATGTCCCCTTTCTAACTCTATTTTTTTGCCTTTTCTCTCACTGTAATTTTGTCAAACAGTTTGCTTGCAAGCAGATTATTGATTTTTTTTGTTTACTCTCAATTTGCAGTTGTATATGTTTTGTTTATTGACATTTGATAAGTGAACTTAAAATTTCATTCAATATAAGAGACAATGCATTACAATATACTTGCAATATAAAGATTAAGTAGTGTTAACACATAAATTTCATTTAGACTTCATAGAACTTGTCTTAGGCATTACAAATCAGAAATAAATAACATTACAGACCTAGTAAATCTTTAGTACATAATAATGAATGCTCAGGATTGTAGCAGCATTAACAAACTTCACCACCACATATACAATGCCCAAGAATGTCTCCATGAAACTTGAAGTGCAGATTCAAACCTTTTCAAGTGTTACAACTGTCTATAGTAGAACCATATAGCAAAGATTGTCCTCCAAGCTGCAAATGTAGTGCTCAAACCCTCTCCCATAATGCCCAACAATCTCTTGTCTAGCCCAACAAGTAACAATGTCATCTTAGAGATGTACAACCAACATAAGCCTAGCAAATTCCACGACTAGCAATGAAGTATGACTAGTAAGAAGGATATGGATCAACAAGAGAATACGACCCAACAAGAAGTGTATATCCTGACAGTGAGGGTACAACCCAACAAGAAATGTACAACCCAACAAGGAATGTACGACCCAAGAATGAGCGATTCAATAGTAATAGACTTGTCTCTTGCCACTAAAGTCCTCCAACCACAACTCAAAAAGCATTCACACACAAACCTCAGAAAATAACCCTGCAACTAAAATACCTTTCAGTTTAATCTCAATGTGAACCCTGGAATGAAAGCACTATGGATTCTTCTGATTGTATCTTGCAATAGAAAGAAGAATGTCATTTATGAGGGATTTTGTCCTCACATACCCTTGAAGATGAACTCTCCAATCAATACATAAAATATCACATCAATCCAACTTGTTGAGAATGAACTCTCAAGAGCCTTTTATAACATTCCCAAGAGAGTCCACACACATCCCCAACCAATGTGGGATAAATAGAAATGCTTCTTTTTAAAATATCCAAGTCTCCTAGTATTTTAAACGAAGGGGTACTTTTATTTTTTTAAATAACTTCCCTTTAAACTTAAGTTATCATATCAATAAAGTTAAACTTTTATTTTTACTTTATAACTTAACTTTATTGATAAATAAATTAATAATCACAAACGATTATTATAATATCCAGTCAAAATCAACAACTATCATCAACAGGATATTATTCATGAGTCCATTAATGAGCCAGACCTGGCCCAACTGACTTACTATAAATAGTAAGTATCCAAAAAATACATCAAAACATGTCAGAATCGCTTGGGACTGAAACTGCTTAGGCCAAAAAGCCTCAAGATCCCTTAAATGTCCTGGTTAGTGTACGGGACCATGGACAAATAGGCTAGCAACAACATCATGCATGCAACATGGGCTAGAAAGGGGACATTACATAAAACCACTTAGTAACTAAGTAATCCTTCTTGTCAATGTACAACATTCAAAGACATGCAAATTGAGAATGCAAGATGTATATATGGTGAATTGATAAAGTAGTATCCACTTATAGAAGGGTTGATGGAATGCTAATGATATTCTAAATTCTTCTATAATTCCCCCTCCCTTGATCAAATTCTC